>NC_071353.1:70045097-70663431 GCF_943734655.1 Sabethes cyaneus
GGCAGAAACAATAGACTTAGAGTAATCTCAACATTTTTTTCCTTATATTTTCATTTCAACAATGTATTTTTTCTTCAATTTTTGTTAAAAATAAGTATTACATTTTCTTACTTTTATTTAATAATTTTCATTATTATTAACAATTTTGTTCCAAATCTTTTCGTATGGACGGCAACACTCACCCTAAATCATCTAGATTTTGGTGGTATTGTTATTAACTAATGTTTTATGGAAGAATCTGAAATTTCTCGAGCTCGATTACTTTTTGAATTATTCAAAATTTCTGTTTAATTTGTATGAGAGCCACCCCTCTTAAAGGACAGAGGGGGAAAGGGTCACAAACTACCATAGAAAAACATTCTGCCTCCAAAAACCACATTCGGTTCCATTTGCTTAACAGTCGAGTTGTACAGAAATGTTTGTTTCATTTGTATGGGAGCCCCCCCCCCTTTTGAAGGACAGAGGGGTCTCAATCTACCATAGAAAAAATGTCTGCCTCCAAAAACTTCACATGCCATATTTGGTTTCATTTGCTTGATTAGTTCCCGAGTTATGCAGAAATTTTTGTTTCATTTGTATGGGAGCCCCCCTCTTAAAGGGCAGAAGGGTGTAGGGGTCTCAATCTACCTTAGAAAAAATTTCTGCCTCCAAAATCCTTTACATGCCAAATTTGGTTGCATTCGCTTGATTAATTCCGGAGTTATGCAGAACGAAATAAACAACTTTGAAACAGGAATCCCGGAGGATGAGCCATGTATGAAAGAATCTCTGCGAAAACAAATTAGAACCGACCATCTCAATGATGATGAAAGAAAAAAATTATTAAATCTTATTTCTCGGTACGAAGATATCTTTTTCATCGAGGGCACACAACTTTCGTTCACAAGTTCTATTAAACACAGCATCAGAACAAAACAAGAGATGCCTATATAAGCCAATAGCTTTCGCTTCTAGAACATTGAACAAAAGTGAAGAGAAATACTCCGCAATCGAAAAGGAGTTATTAGCAGTAGTATGGGCCTGCAAATATTTCCGCCCATATCTCTACGGAAGGAAATTTGTTCTATACACGGACCATAAACCTTTGACGTATGGTCTCAATTTAAAAGACACCAATAACAGATTGGTCCACTGGCGTCTTTCCCTTAGTGAATTCGATTATGAAATTCGCTATCGGCCAGGCAAACAAAATATTGTTGCCGATGGCCTCTCTCGAGTTCGAAACGAACTTAATATTAACGAAAATGAGGACGTGTCGTCTGATGATGCTACCGTGCACTCGGCAGACACTGACGACTCAGAATTCATAAGTTGCACTGAGAAACCGCTGAACAGTTTCAGTAACCAAATAATATTGAAAATAAGTCCAGATGAACCAGATAACTATGAACAAATTTTTTCGAGAGTATATCGAAGAACGATTACAAGACTCGTCTTCGGTGTACCCGCAATTTTCAAAATGTTTAAAGACTTTATGGATTTGAGAAGAGCGAATTGTATTTATTGTCCAGAAAGTCTCATGAATTTAATCCAAACAGTTTATAAAAACCATTTCAGTAGAACGGATAATCGGATAAGGATCCGGTAATATATCGTTTCATCCAGCAGATGCACATCGAACTGCTTCACGTCGGGCAAACAGGTCTACTGAATGCTCTTCGTCAAAGGTACTGGCTCCCGAAAGGAGCATCATCCGTTACATCACCCGTCGATGCGTTAAATGCTTCCGAACCAACCCGACGACAACCAATCAACTAATGGGAAACGTGCCAGCGTCGAGAGTGATGCCATCGCCCCCGTTCGCCATAACCGGTGTGGATTACGCCTCTTCTGGATTAAACAAGGGTCACGTCGTACGACGCTGATCAAGGCGTACGTGGCCGTCTTCGTCTGCATGGCAACTAAGGCTGTGTACCTGTAAGTCGTCTCCGATTTAAGCACCGAATTGCATTCGGACAACGCCACCAACTTCCGAGGTGCGAATCATGGATTGAACAGCCTATACCAGAATTAGTAGGCTGTGAACGCCATCGAGTCCTTTTGTCGCAATCGAGAGGCATTACATCCCACCGGACGCACCGGAGCTCGGTGGTCTCTGGGAGGGGTGAAATCCTGTAAAACACATCTGAAGCGTGTCGTCGGCAACGTGAAGCTGACATTTGAGGAGCTTTCGACTGTTATGGCTCAAAGAGAGGCCGTCTTGAATTCTCGTCCTTTATTCGCCGTCTCGAATGACCCGGCGGATCCGCGGGCTATCACACCGACTGACTACCTCATCGGACGACCACTCATCGCTCCAGCTGAGCCCTCCTTAGAAGACGTCAAGGTTTTCCGTTTGATTTGTTTATTTGTTTATTTGAACAACATCCTCAACTCCTCCGCGAACATTTTTGGCTTGCTTGGAGCAGAGAATATCTGAACACCCTGCAACCCCGAAAGAAGAATCAACGAGAGATGCCCAATGTTCGTGAGGGCATGATCGTCCTGCTTCATGACCGGAACCAACTATCCCTGAACTGAAAATTGGGACGCAGCGGAAGCAGTCTACCCTAGTAACGATGGACTTGTTCGTGCAGTCGATGTATTCTCCAAAGGCTGCAAATATCGTCGTCTAATCAACAAGGTATCTATCCTTCAACCGGGGGAGGATGTTTCGTCTCCAGCCGAAACTAAAACCCGCACCCAGCAGCATACACTGCGCATACAGGGCATCGCGCAACACACTCACTGTCATCATCCCGCAGCTATAAAAGCAGCCCACCCAGATAAAATCACCCCATTCCATTTTGACTCGTTACATTTTTCATGGTAAAGCGTATCATAGCAACCTGGAGCATCTGGGGTAAAGATTGTTGTTGTTGTTATTAGTTTATTAGGACTTTTTAAACGCAAGGCGTTCATTCGACTGGGGTAAAGAGTGAAGCAAATTAAAGTTAGAAAAAGATTGCTATGAATACGTTTTAAATCTATGCCGTTTCAGATAGACTACATATACGTGCATAAAATGACAACGATTGAGGAAATAACGCATGAGCTGTTAAAGAGACCAAGTGGTGAAATGTTTAGAACGTGTGGACAATATTGAATACACTTTGCGAAAGCAAAACTGCAAAACTAGAACTAATTGACAAAAACATCTTCTTCTTCTTCAGCAGCATAGAGCCGGGGTGGCTCGTGCTGTTTCAAGCACTCGTCTCCATTCAACTCGGTCTTGGGCCACTCGTCGCCAATTTCCTAGTCGTCTCAGAAGTCGCAAATCGCTCTCGACCTGGTCGAGCCATCGTACACGTTGGGCCCCCCTGTTCCTGGTGCCGGTGGGGTTGTTGAAGAGGACTATTTTCGTCGCACAGTCGTCCGGCATCCTTACGACGTGTCCGGCCCACCGTAGCCTGCTAACTTTCGCTAGATGTACGATGGGAGTCTCCCCAAGCAGTGCCTGTAGCTCGTGATTCATACGCCTCCGCCACTCTCCGCTTTCAGTTTGTACTCCGCCAAATATCGTCCGCAGCACTTTCCGCTCAAACACGGCAAGGGCGCGTATGTCCTCCGTAAGCAGCGTCACGGCTTCAAGTCCATAAAGAACTACTGGTCTAATAATGGTTTTGTACATTGTTAGCTTCGTGCGGCGGCGTATGCTTCCTGATCGTAGCGTTTTACGAAGGGCAAAGTAGGCCCGATTTCCCGCTTGGATGCGCCGCTGGATCTCCTTACTAGTGTTGTTGTCCGCGGTCACCAGCGATCCCAAATACACGAACTCTTCTACCACTTCTAGTTCGTCGCCGTCAACGGTTACCGTCCGTGGAAGGCGCACATTTGTTTCCTTTGAGCCTCTTCCTTTCATGTATTTGGTCTTCGACGCATTTATTTTTAGCCCAATTCTCCTAGACTCCGCTTTCAGTCTGGCGTAGATTGCCTCCGCCGTCGCAAAGTTCCTGGCAATGATATCGAAGTCATCTGCAAAGCCTAGAAGTTGGCTACTCTTGGTAAAAATCGTGCCTCTCGTTTCGATGCCCGCTCGTCGGATCACCCCCTCAAGCGATGTTGAACAGCATGCAGGATAGACCGTCACCTTGTCTCAACCCTCGTCGCGTCTCGAAGGGACTCGACAGTGTCCCCGAGATGCGTACGAAACACATCACTCGATCCAATGTAGCTCAAAACAAAACACACAAAAACATGCAACCACAATTATTTTTCATACAATTTTATTCCTGGGAAGAACATATGCCGGAGGAGTGGCTTCATTTTTTTAAAGGACATCAACTCGAGTGTAAAAACTATTGAGGCATTATATTGCTTAATTCAGCCTGCTCCCTCGTATCCTGTTCTGTAGCCTGAGACCGTGAGCAGAGCCCTGCATCGACAAGCACCATGCTGGTTTTCGTGAAGATCGCTCCACAATGTATCAGATGTTTACCCTGCGTCAGTTACCAGACAAGTTCCGAGGGTGTAGACTGCAGAGTTGCAGACTCATTGTCTGTTTGTAGACTTTAAGGCGTCGTACGATTCAGTCAAACGAAATGAATTGTTGTAAATAATGCTAAAACATGGTTTTCTAACGAAACGAAAATCATACGTCAGAATAACGGGTGAAACCTTAGCCACTATAGTGATGCTAGACAGTGTTGAAAAACTCTTAGCAACAAAAAACTCAATGAGATTTCAAGTACAAGAAATTTCAACTTTGATCACAAGCGCAAAACTCACATATGAATTTCTCTCGCTATTAAACGCGATGTCTCTGTTGCTATGCGATGTGAGCCAAATTCAGCTGTGAGCATTTTGCTTCATTCTTCCACAGCTGGCATTTCATACAAGGAACCAGAGAGCAAAAGAGAATCTACCGTCAGAGAAAACAGCAGCAGCAAAAACGCAGCACACATTCATGAATTAAGAGGGCAAACATATTGGCGGAATTTACATTTTTCCTTCGCGGGAATCGACATTTTCTTAACTAGAAAGTAACAAGCATAAAAAGAATTAGATAAACATGTAATTTAAATGTTCGTTTTAGTTAAACTTTGCGATTTATTTAGAGATTCTTTCACTCACGCTACACTATGTCATGAAACCCGGGAGCTCACCCCTCAAATGATAGTTTATGGTGTCGCAACAAAACTTCTATATTTTAGTTAGAACGTTAAATCACCGCAATATTATGATTTGAGATTGCTTGATTCTTTTCGGTGAAATGATAACTATGTTTGTTTTATGCGTGACGCGTTTCAGCCTACTGTATTCTTTCGGCCATCTTCGGACGCCTGCGTAATTGTGAAATATTAAAATTAAAATAAATAAAATTCTACACTTCCGCAGGCGTCCGAAGATGGCCGAAAGAATACAGTAGGCTGAAACGCGTCACGCATAAAACAAACATAGTTATCATTTCACCGAAAAGAATCAAGCAATCTCAAATCAAAACTTCTATATGGCGGCAACATTGGTTGACGTGAAACATTTGAGTGAAAAAGAGCATTTTTTAGAATAATTTCAAAAAAATGTTTTTAGAAATAGTAAAGTACAGTCAACTATTGTTCGTTGGGCTATCTTTAAGTGGGCTACGTCTTAATCGGGCTCCTGTTAATTAGGCTATAGCCCATCTGAAACGAAGTCAAATGTCATTTCTGACAGTGTATTTTTTCTTCCGTGGTGCTCTTGAATACATTATTTCAAATGCAGAAAATAATTTATATGGAAAATATTAAAATTAATTAAATGGAACACAGTTGCATCATATCATTATCTAATAATTTTTAAGCATCACGGCGAAACAGTTAAAAATGCCAATATATGTTAACATTGTCGTATGAAATTCTACTTTTTCCTTGTTAAAAAAATCTAGAAATAAATTTCAACAGCAAAAAGAAAAATTTCACTTCGACTCTATGTTTATTAAAGCTATATATTTTCATAAACCTTTCAGCGACGATTTCGACAAAAACAATCGATGTATCCCTCGGTTTCTACAGCTCAGCCCAAATAACTAAGTCTTTCACTAAGTGGGCTAAGCGCTTAGTGCAATTAGCGAATGTTGACTGTAGATGAAACAAGGTACAGGGATACCTCGATATAAGACCATTTATAATTTCAAAAAGTTGTCTTATATCGAAATTGTCTTATATCGAAACATGTTTTTTTGACAAAAATTTGGCAATAGCAGACACTAATATTGCTCTGTGTTGTGTGTTTATGTTTTTTGAACTATTAATTATTATTTGAGCTATTAGTTGTTAGCCATTTTTAGAATTATTTTGAAATAATGAACAAATTTATGGCGCCGCTTTTGTAATGGAAAATGTGCTCTGGTATCGTTACCAACTCAAAGGGATTTGCCTTATATCGAGGTAAAAATTGTCTTATGTCGAATTGTCTTATAACGAAGTTGTTTTATAACGAGGTTGCCTTATATCGAGGTATCCCTGTACCTCGATATAAAACATCCTTGTTATAAAACAACCTCGCTATAAGACAATTCTCGCGTAACTTTTCAAAAGGACCTATCTAACAAAACACTTTTTGCCAGTAAAGCGCGCGCGAAGATTGATGAAATATTATTTGAAAGTGTTTAAAACTGAATCATTTTTTTTTATTCTGTCCTCGGCAAAGTCAGTATGCATAAAAGTACTTTGTCATAATAAAGAGATCTTGTAATTTTATGCAGAATTTACATTGAATAAGCCCAAAAAGTTACATAGGACATTTTTTCAACCGGAATGTACATTGGACATATTAGATAGGTCGCTTTGATTAACTTATTGTTGGATTGGTCGTTTTGAATTTTCTCATTTCATCGTCCCGGTAACGCGATATTTCTATGATACGATTTCAATATCATGATATTTAACATAGTGGCTATACATACGAGCAGGAACGGGGCAAAATTTCTTCTAACGTCTAAGAACATAAGACTTTCGTTCAAATCGCTATGTGTAATCAATAAATAATTTGAGTCGCTCAGAAGGAAAGGGGTGTAAGTGACAAAAAGTATATTTCGAGAAAATCGGATCCAAAGTTAAGCTAGAAGTCAGCTAGAAAATTCGTCAGGTTAAAATACAAAACTAATGGCGCACTATGGTTCTGTTAACTTCACTTTATTAATTTCTATTGAAATCTTGGAAAAGCATTTTATAATTTTTGGGAGATATAAGACATTTTTGAAAATGTTATTTGCACTTACACACCCCTTTCCTTCCAAGCGAAACCCAACTTTTATTTTGCTCTTTTTTTCATGTTTCTAAAAAAGTCATTAAACGGTAAAATTTTGACACGAATTTTCTAGCATGCATAAAACCATGCTCAAAGTATCGTTTCCTATCATTATCTCGATTTTTTCAATTTTGTCACTTACACCCCTTTCCTTCTGAGCGACTCATTTATCATCTTCTGACGATTAATTTAACATTCTTAACAGATCTGATTTTTATGTTTAACAGATTTGATTCACTAGTATGATTTGATTCATATGACTGCATAAACAAATTTAACAAATACCGGCCAGCTATTAGTTGTGTGCTGAGCAGGGCCCGGCATCGTCGAAACAAATAAATGAAACTGACTTTCTCTTACCTTCGCTTCGTACATGAAGTGACTTGCTTCATTTATTGAACAGAACGTTTCAAGCAAGCTTCGGTTGAAGTTGGTGGTTGTTTCAATTGACGATGGCAGAAAATCAGGCACGATTGGTCGACATTACCTAGGTTAACTTTAATATGCGTTGCATTGTAGGAAAGATTACTCAAAATCAATTTATTTGCATTTAAAGTTGCTAGTATTCTTCTGAATATTTGATAGAAAAGTACAAATGAAAAGTTGAAACCGATAGTCATGATGAAGTGAAGCCCGTTTCGCTGACGCTGACTGAAGCCAGTTTGAAACTGAAGCGGTCCTGTTTCTGTTGAAATCGAAGCTTCACTACTTCATTGTTAAATGACGCTATGCAATTGAAGGTTACGTTGTCGGGCCCTGGTGCTGAGCGCTATTCTCAATGTAAGCAACATTGGTACCCGTTTGCTCGCTGCTAGGTAAGATGTTACTCTGTAGTCGACTGCTGTGATATCAAATTCATGTGACCGCAGATCCACTATTTGTCATAAGCTATACAGATCATGATTTGTACAGTTGGCGATATCTTTCAATATCGTCCATTTTCCATTATCCAAAACATGTAGGGGAATGACCCCGGTTATGAAAAAGGTTTTGTATTTTGGTCATAGTTTTTTGATCGGATCATTCAATCTCGAATCTTTTAAAAGCATATAAAAGTTTGAAGACATACATATCCTTTTGCTAAAGACTGCGTATTTTTTCGCTTGAAACAAAAAAGTTATAATAAAATTAGAAAACAGGGTATTTTTTGCCAACAAAAGTGCCCCCGGTTGTAAAACACTTTGCAAATCCATTAAACAGAAAATAAACAAAGAAATACAGATGGAAAATAATATATAAAAATTATTTATTAACGAAAACTCCTTAAATACAGTCGTTTATCAGTTTCTTTATTTAATCATCCAAATCTGAATTGCTTTAGACACATTTCAGCGTTACGGGACACAATTAGCATCCATTTTTACTGTAAAATTAACTTTTGTTTCACCAAATTTATAGTAAATAGCTTGTAAAATTGGTGACTAAAAGGGACTTTACTTTGCAGGTGTATGCCAAAGATTTGGTTTAAGGCGGAACCGAAAGTGGCTCACGTTATTGTGTTAGTGCGACAAACACTGTACTGTACATCTCATGTGTTTATTAAAATCCTAAACGTTTATTTGAATATTGCATTAGTATTGGTAATATATGTCAAATAGCGGAGCTTGCAAACATAAACAGCTGATTCGCAGCCAACCGCACTGACTACAAACATCCCGAAAAAGGGTTTGTTTTCTTTATCAAGGCATTCCGATTCAATCAAAATTAACAGCAGCAACTGAATAATGCGTAGGATCACTAGGATGTTTAATTAATCCGCTTGCATCGGATTGCGTTTTTGATTCCTGCGTTTGCGTTTTGTTTGTTTACTTCACTCTAAGCTCATCGATGCGGCGAAAGTTGAAAGCTCTTTAAAAGCTCATTGATGTGACGAAAGTTTGATACTGTGTTGCTGCTTTTTCGGAAATCGCTAGTTCAACGAAATATGTGCGTAACCAAATATCTATTAACTAATTCTAAATTATACATTGGTCGCTTTTATGAACACGTAATGATCGATATGTTCAGTTAAATTTATTTTCCATTAGCAATTATGTTTTGCTGAGCATTTATTGATACATAGCAGATCGATAAATTGAATTACAAGTTTTAGGAAATTATAACAGCGCTGGCAGCACTGATTACGTGGCGAAAGCGTGCTCTGCCAATACAGATGCATTTTTAAGGCGCAAAACAATACATGCTTCGTATGGTAGCCATTTATCCAGCCATCTTTGAGCCACTTTCGGTTTCCCCTTAAATGGAACTGATTTGCATAGTGGACGTAGTGTCCCGTAACGCTTGAATGTGTCTTTAAATGTATGTAAAAACAGGAAGATTTAGATTCCAAATAAGCCAATTTCGTTAATCGTATGCCTGCATAGTATTTTAAATATGATTATGTTGGTTGAAGTATTAAATAGTTTATTTTCTGGGTATTTTAGAACCGCAGAACTTTACTGTTTCACAGCCGGAGTTCTTTCACGAATGGGGTCAATTGCCTATCATATTCAATCATCAAGTTTTTTCATTTTGGAGAGCGCAACGATCAATGAGGAAATTTTGTCCTGGACTCAGAAGGATGCCGTTAGTTGAAAAGTATATTAAAATTGGTCAGTCAGTCAGTATAAGTTTATATGATGTATTATCACTATAATATTTCACACAATAACCGTTCAATTGGTTAGATAGCACTTGTTTTTTCCTTATTCTATGCAGAATAAACACTGGCTGAAGAACTAATGGGCGTCCTTTTGTATAAGCAACTGCCTTCGGTGCATTCAAGATTAGATTTTTGGAACTTGATGTGCAATACACTTGAACACAAATAACGACCAAAGTACAGATTAGAGTTGTTTGATTTGTTTTGTTACTTTGGACGTTGTCGTGGTTACCAAAGCAAATGTCCAATGTAACAGTGGAACGAGAATGAATCAAAATTGTACATAGGATGTTTTGCTTGCTTTGATTTTCTCAATTCAAAGGATATCAATTTGAATGGATGTTTTCGTGTAATATTTATAGGAATGTGATTAACTATAATCATCTATCAACTCGATTTTTTAACATTTGTTACTTAGGACCTTTTGAAAAGTTACGCGAGAATTCGATATTAGACAATTTTTGACGTGGTTTTACACCTTCAGTGAACATGAACGTGAACAAATTTTCATTAAGGCATTACTCGCTCGTCCATAAACATATGTAATCCGAATCCCACTAGGATGATGCAGTACTAAATTTTGCATGAGGAAAAAAATGTATACATTGCACATATTCTGAAATATTGGCATTTATTCAATTTCCGAAGAAGCAATTAAGTTTCATGATGAAACCATAGCGGAACCAAATTCACCACCCTTCACTAGAAGCGTAAATGCGTTAGCGAACATTATCATGAAACGAGGTGAATATAAATGTCACTGTTGTTCACAGTGGACACTCGCTTCCGAATGTGTCGCGGCATTCTGAAAACGTTTACTCTTTGTGTAAACTGAACAATGAACGCGAAATGAGTAATTCACTTTTCACAATGAAGTGCGGCACGGAAAAGTGACAGTTCAAACTTTAGTTCACGTTCAATTTCACAATTGTAAACTGACCTTATATCGAACAAATCCATTTGGCATAGTTGGTAAAGATACCTACCAGAGCTAATTTTCTATTCCAAAATCGGCGCCATAATGATGTTCATTATTTCAAAATAACCCTAAAAATAAGCATAAGCATATGCATAGGATATCGTCCGTGGTTTATTAACTGAACATGAACTGAACTGGTTCTACAATAACAGAGCTTATTTATAGTGAAAAATGGTAGCTATGCAGTTGTTATTTACCTGTAGCATAGTAATCTAGCAAAACGAGGGTGTGTATTTTCGTGGTAATAATCGCCCACATTAAGCAAAGACACGAACCAATCATACCAGATTGCATTCAAGACGAGCAAAAGTAACGTAGTTGCACCTCATAGAGTTACATAGCGTTAGCGTTACATAGCGTATCTCCAATTTGCTCTCAATTAGACGCGAGGCGACGTGCGCGGGTTACAGCTAGTAAGATTATAGATCATTACACGGGAGCTCCTAACCACACTTTTTTGACAGCACTTGGTGGTTTGTTTACATGGTGTTAAAGTTTGAATTGAGTTTTCTATCTTTGTCCGGCAGATAATGATCAAAAATTATAGTTTTTATTTAAGAGAAAGCGCCTTACATGCATTTTAAAGCAACTGATGCAGTAATCCTTCACGAAATTTTAAATCGAAACTGCTGGACGTGACAAAAAACATGTAAACAAACCACCAAGTGGCGTCATTTGACGGCAAAATGACGTCATCGCAAAATGATCTATATGTCAATGAACTGCACACAACTTTACCAAGTACCAACCCATTTTTTCTACTCTGAAAGAGATATTACTTACTAATCGTATAAAAACAAGTAAAGCATTGACATAATGAATTAAACCCAATTAAACAATAGGTAAACGTCCTATTTTTAAAACGGCATTGACTGCAAATGGTTATGTAAACAAACAAATGCGTTAGAGCTGTCAAAAGTGCAATGCACAGAAGTGTTTCGAATAACCCGGCTGTTGCAAGTATCCCCGGACGATGGTATCTTTAAAATTCTTCTAAACATTAACCGAAACTATCGAGGCCTAAAATGGCATGCTATGCTTAAAGCATTTAAGTCGTTTTGCAACTAAATACTTACTTTGTGTTTCAAGTAAACTATTTTGCCTCCTCAGATCATCAATGTCCTGCTGGTGAGAATTGTTTTTACGTCTCATAAATTGAATGTATTCTGCTGCCTTTTTCAGAATTTGTGCTCGGCTAGCCTATACAAAATCCAATATTAATGTCGTAATTGATTACGTTAAGTAGCGACTTTTCCTACATTTACCTTTTCGCCATGCAGTGATGGCACGGAGTCACGAAGAGATGTAAAGCTGTCCTTTATATGATCACGACGTTTTCTTTCTAATGCATTGTGGTGAGCTCTTTTTTCTGCCTGGAAAAATAAATCAGATCACTAACATCAATAATTTAAACCAAACACACATGTGCATATTCAATGCCAACAATGTTTCATGGCGGTGGAAAATTCCAAATAGAAGTCGAAAATCCATGTCATAATTTTTAGAAAAATTGTAAAATATTTTTTGCTCGTCTCTCAATTCATCGTTTATTTATTTATTTGTCCAGATATATGGGCTTGCCCATCATCTAATTTAAAATTAATATAATTGGCCTCCTAAAACAGTCTAAGTTTTTGCTTTAGAGTGTCCAATGACATATTAAGATTAATTACATTTCTAAAGTTATTCATGAGCACCATGTATCGATAAGCTGGCTCATTACGGGCATAATTAGCTCGTCGATTGTCTAAGGTAAAGAGCCTAGGTCTTCTAAGAACTACCGAACTTAGGTTCACTGTTATTCTAGATTTTAAATAATCACTATCATATCGTCCCCTCTGCAGATTGAAAAAAAACAATGTCCGTAAACTGGTATTTACTTTCCAATGTGTCTATGTCTAGGAGGGCGCACAAGTCTCTATATTCTGGTAGATGCCCTCTTCATCCCAAATTTCTCACAGCAAATTTAATAACTTTTTTCTGTACGAACTCGAGCTTATTCATGTATGTAGCGTACATTGGCCTCCACACAATGCTTGCAAATTCTAGCTTTGACCGAACCAGACTTACATAGATGAATTTAATTGTGTAAGGATCATCTATAGTTCTGTTGCAAATCTCCTCACCACAGCAAAAACTGCAAGACACTCCGAAACCAGCGTATTAACGAGGTTGCTGTAAGTTAGACCTGTATCTAGGTTAACTCCTAAGTCCTTAACCTTACTCATCCTCTTTATCACATTTCCAACTAAGGTATAATCGAATACAACTGGGCTCGAAGAACGGGTAAACGTTATTGTAGAACATTTTTCGTGATTGATTTGTAGTTGGTATCTACAACAGAATTGCCAAAAAACTTTCAGGTCACTTTGGAGAATTAAGCAATCCTCCCTTTTTCTAACTGGATAAAAAAGCTTCACATCGTCCGCGTAAATTAATATAAAAGCATTGTTGTTGATTACGGTAAGCAGCAAATTCATTAGCATGATGAACAGAAGTGGTCCCAAATGATTACCTTGCGGAACCCCTGACGTTACTGTATACAGCATGCTGTACAGCATGCGCTACTGCGCTCAACACTTCATGAATTCCTACAAGATCGAAGACCTTCGTCATGTCTGTATACACGCAATCAACTTGGTTACCCATTTTCATCCATTCTATGACTATTGTGGTTAACTCACACAAATTTGTAACCACTGATCGACGCTTGAAGAATCCTTGTTGAGCTGGCAGTATCCAATTCTCTACAGCTAAGTATAACTTACTATAAACAAGCGATTCAAACAGTTTCGGGATCGCGGATAAAATATAGCCACCCCTCTATAGTTTTCAGCTCTCAATTTAGATCCCTTTTTATGAATTGGCGTTCGCCGTCAGATTTTCCATGAGCTGGGAAAGTTTCCTGCTGCTAGCGATGAGTTAAATAATTTGGTCAGCGGAATAACTAACGAATTGCAACACTTTTTACCTTTCTTATACAGTGGTTTACCGATTTTATCTACCCATCCGAAAATTTTTGGTAGATATATTTGGAAAGTAGACAAATTTGGGGAAAAATAAATTGCTCTAAAATAATTTAAATTAACAAAAAATATTGTTATTATTAATCATTTTTTACAATTATGTATTATTTCAGCGTAATTTTACGCATAGGGCTCATTTTATTCATATCAACCATTGGCATTAGCATGTCAACTCAGCAATATTATGAAAAAAGACATATGTATCGAAATTCAAAATTGCTCCGATTTCATTCAAATTTTGTGTACTTATTCCTTTACAGTAAATCTTAGATCGGTATTTTCATTTGGTACTTAGGGTTCTCTTTTCTGAGTCAGTGTGGTCCCAAAAGTTGCCATTTTTTCACTTTTCTTTCTTTAAAAATTCATAACTTTTGGTCCATTGAACCGATTTAAACGATGTTAGTACCAAATGGAAAGTATTTTAACGAGCTTTTCAGAAAAAATATTGGACTGAAGCCCAAACTTTTTTTTATTATCGCAAAAACAGTGAAAAGATTCACTTTTTATGTTTCCATGGTGTGTAGATCAAAGAAACTCTTTTCATAAAGTGTCGAGAATACAACAGAGACGCATGGTTTTGGTTTTTACTTGTAATAAAAGGGGTTTTTGACAAAGAAATGTGTGTCTCAAATAAAACGCCATGCGAGTCCATTACATTTTCGCATCTTTATTTCTTAAAAAAAGAGTATCTCAAAAACTGAAAATGTTACAGGTCTGTTTTTTGATCGTATGTAAACAACTAGCTTGCCATTACAAGTACATATAATGAAAAAATAAAAAACTAATATATTAAATGTTTTAAGTGGTTTTAAGAGGCTTCAGCATTGTTATACCCATTCTATGTATACACTGAAGTCGCTTTTTAAGCGGTTTGTTTTTTACGCGACTATTTTTACGCGAATTTCGGAATTTACGCGAATTTCGGGGGCTGGTACCGAATGGCCGAAACACAAATGGCCGAATCACGAATGGCCGAAATCCAAATGGCCGAATTTCAATAACAGTCACAGAAGGCCGAATCACGAATGGCCGAATCACGAAAGACCGAATCACGAAAGGCCGAATCACGAATGGCCGAATCACGAATGGCCGAATCACGAAAGGCCGAAATTTTTCGGAATGCCTACATAACTACTCAATAAAAAACCATGAATTGGCAATTAGTTAACAAATAACTTTAATCAAACAAAAAACAAACTACTACTATTGAACAAACAAAACATGCTTTACGAACGCTGTTTAGCGCTTAATAAAAGCGCAACTGCGTCAACAAAATTTTTGCTGCTCATTTTGTGAGCATTAACACATTTCGAGTAGATTTTTTCGTCTATTTCTCGGCGCGAATTCGGAACATCCCCCTGAAAAAATCTAAGGATGTTCCCCTGATCCTGGTCATTGACAGGTGATGGGAACCAACAATGGTTATCCATCGTTGATGCCATGCTTCCAAGCTGTTTGTGGTCCGCGGTAGCTTGTCAATGACAGGCTTAAAATTTGACCACAGAGTGGGGTGAAACAATGGCCTGTTGTTCCGGTTCCTCCCACTTATGTAAGTATTCTGAAAATATGTAAGGCAATTCTCCTAATCTTCAGGAATCGTTCCTTCCATCGCGTCGTACGCCTCCTGTATCCGATTTTGCGGCAGAAAAGACAAGGCCTAGAATTTTTATTACATTATAAAAACATCAAATAAAAGTGCTTTATCAACAAACCTGCAGCCGTTTTACCGCCATGAATATGTCTGTATTGTCGAGTAATATTGTTTTAGTTCGCGTATATTTAATTGTTTTATTATATTTTGTGTGAAAAAAAAGCATAAGAAGCATTCCGCTTCTGCTTGTTTTTTTTGAATAGTATCCCATCAATGGAAAGCATCGGTTTTCCTCTCTGCGACAATACAGTTTTAACGACAAGTGCACTTTCTTCGTTGTTGAAGCCAGCAATATCGGATGAATCACCGGATGCACTCTTTTTTCACGGGACAACTACCAACTACCGTGCGGAAAGCAAACCGTGTTCAACAACAATAGACAGAACTGTTGGCTTTGCTATGTGCGGTCAACAAAGATGGATATGGCGGGATATTGAATGAAATGTTTCGGCCGCTTTAGTAATAGGGTAATAAACTTGTAGTTTACTGCATTTACTTCTTTATGAAAATCCATGACAGTAAGAATAAGATTACAATTATAATATAAGCATATATCTACGAAAGATAATTTTTATACTGGTTTTTACCTCATATTTCTTGATTATAAATACATCTTCATTATAAGGTGGGAGACGTATTTACCGTGTTAGTAGCAAATGTTTCCTAGATGATTCAGGGCGAGACGGCCGTAGGCCGCGAGTGTGCGCCGGTGACCCGCCGTCGGAAGCGCCGGCCACTGCGGGGGGGCAGCCCCCCCGCAGAAACCACTACTATTTAGGTGCATGCATTTTCCTAGGTTTACTGTCTATTAGGGATTATCCCTTAGTTAAGTCCGAACGAGCGGCAGCGAGAAAGGACAGCATGTACCCAACGTTTGCGCAGGTTGAAGGCTATGAATATTTTCGGTCGAATATGACATTCGGCCATTCGTGTTTCGGCCATTTGTGATTCGACCATTCGTGATTCGGCCTTTTGTGATTCGGCCATTCGTGATTCGGCCATTTGGTAAATTATGCCATTCGTTATTTCGGCCATTTGTGTTTCGGCCATTCGTGATTCGGCCATTTGTGTTTCGGCCATTCGTAGGTAATCCAATTTCGGAATTTTCGTGGTTTTTTTACGCGAATTTCGGAATTTACGCGGTTTTTTACGCGAATTTCGGAATTGGTGCGGTTTTTTACGCGATTTTCGGAATTTACACGGCTTTTTCGGCGATTTTCGGAATTTACGCGAATTTCGGAATTTACGCGGTTTTTCAACGTGATTTTCGGAATTTACGCGGATGTGCTCAAAACGTCTATTTTTTCGCGTACTGTTGAATACCACAAAGGATTATTTTACGCGAAATTTTAGTTTTTTTACGCGAATTTTGGAATTTACGCGGTTTTTTACTCGAATTTCGGAATTTACGCGGGTTTTTTACGCGAATTTCGGAATTAACGTGGTTGTTTTTACCCGATTTTCGGAATTTACGCGGTTTTGATTTACGCGGGACGTATCCTTCGCGTAAGAAGCGACATGAGTGTAATTACATACCACAAATGCCCATGCCATATAGTAAACTATAAAATACAAAGAAATATTCTCTGTTATGCATAAATTCATGAAATCTTCCAAATTTTTATGCCTCATGGTTGAAATGACAATTAAAAAAAAGGTAGATAAAACCGGGTCTAAATGGTAGACAAAATCGGGGGTACCTAAAATCGGGTGTAGATTAAACCAGGTGTAGATATAATCGGAATACCACTAGTATACGAGCTGCCCCGACAAACTTCGTATTGCCACAAATTAAACTGTGTACATAAATCGTGAATCTCGGATGACCTTTGTCACAATCTCGAGTTTTGCGGAGTTTCTGAGGAGTTCATGGGTGTTTTAATATACAAATTTTCCTCACAGTAAAGTGTTATTGATTAATGTTTTATGAGTCTAAAATTTCTCGAGTTGGATTAGTTTCTGTATTGTAGTTTTATTTGTATAAGTCCTTATCCCCCAACCACAGGGGTGAGAGGTCTCAAACCATCATTAAAAAAATTCCTGCCTCCAAAACCCCCAACATGCCAAATTTGGTTCCATTTGCTTGATTACTTCTAGAGTTATGAGGAAATTTGAATTTCATTTGTATAGGAGCTTCCCCCCCTCCTAAAGCATGGAGAGGTTTCATTTCACCATAGAAAATATTCTTGTCTCCAAAAACACCCACATGTCATATTTTGTTCCATTTGCTTGATTAGTTCTCAAGTTACGAGAAAATTTGTATTTCATTTGTATGGGAGCCCCCCCTCCTAAAAAGGTAAGGAGTCCTAATTCATCATAGAAAAAATTCTTATCTTCAAAAACACCCACACGTCAAATTTGGTTCCATTTGCTTGATTAGTTCTCGAGTTATGAGGAAATTTGTATTTCATTTGTCTGGAAGCCCCCCCTCTTAAAAGGGAGAAGGATCATCAGGATCTCAATTCACCTTAGAGAAAAAATTGCCTACAAAAACACCCACATGATAAATTTGGTTCCATTCGCTTGATTAGTTCTGGAGTTATGAGAAAATTTATTTTTCTTGTGTATGGGTGCCCCCCCTCCTAAAAAGGTAAGGGATCCTAATTCATCATAGAAGAAATTCATGCCACCAAAAACACCCACATGTCAAATTTTGTTCCATTTGATTCATCAGTTCTCGAGTTATGAGGAAATTTGTATTTCATTTGTATAGGAGCTCCCCTCCTAAAGTGGGGAGAGGTTTCAATTTACCATAGAAAAAATTCTTGTCTCCAAAAACAAACACATGTCAAATTTTGTTCCATTTGCTTGATTAGTTCTGGAGTTATAAGGAAATTTGTATTTCATTCGTATGGGAGCCCCCCCTCCTAAAGTGGGGAGGAGTCTTAATGCACCATAGAAAAAATTCTTGTCTCCAAAAACACCCAGATGTAAAATTTTGTTCCATTTGCTTGATTAGTTCTCGCATTATGCAGCAATTTGTGTTTCATTTGTATGAGAGCCCCCCCCCCTCTTAGTGGTGTGTGTGTGTGTGTGTGCGTGTGTGTGTGTGTGTGTGTGCGTGTGTGTGTGTGTATGTGTGTGTGCGTGTGTGTGTGTGCGTGTGTGCGTGTGTGTGTGTGCGTGTGTGCATGTGTGTGTGTGCGTGTGTGTGTGCGCTACTTATTTTCTATCGCCTATTTCTCGGAGATGGCTGAACCGATTTGTCTGCTATTACTTTTGTTTGAAAGGTATTATAGTGGAGAATATTGCTGTCCAATTGTTTCGTGGTCCGACTTTTCGTATAAAAGTTCTAAGCGAAAATATGAAAACTACGTGACACGATTTTCTCCGGAACCACACAATCAATTTCAACGATGTTAGTACCAAATGAAAGCTCTTACTATTGCTAAACTTTGTGCTAAGTTTAATTGAAAACAAACAAGTGGTTTAAAAGTTAGTCTTAAAAAACCAGTTTTGACAAGGTCCAAATGATCGCCTGTTTCTCAGAGATGGCCAAACCGATTTACGCGCTATTAGTTTCATTTCGCAGGTAATATAGCCGGATAGATCGCTATTGAATGGTTTTTTGATTGGACGTTTAATTTGAAAGTTATGAGCAATGTTGCAAATTTTCACCACGATGAAGGCTCATCACCTGCTCATCAGCGATTTATCAACTGGCAACTCCTGATTGCTCGCGATGAGCAAAATATGAATTGATTACGCTCGAAAATACTCGCTCGGTATCTCTGTCTCACATTCATCGCTAATCATCGTTAATCGCTGTCATCCAACCGAAAATGTATTTTGCGATGAAACGTAAACAAACATATTTTTTGGCAAATTACAAAAGAAATATTGCTCGTTCAAATATAAAACGTTATTCGTATCACATATAATAATTATGAACTTGTCAAACGTCAACATATACTTGCAACGCCATACGCAACCAGTAACTTCAAGCGGCACATGGACAAACAAAATGGTTTCAAGATTTAGTTTTAATGAAATGCAAACCTGGTGCAATATTATTATTATTAATTGGTACCTCGAAGGTTCGAAGCTATGAAAAATAATACATCTTCTTCTTGTGTGACTAACGATGAAGGCTGATAATAAAAATATCGTCGGTCACTGTTCAAAATTTGATTCTGCCAACATGTCTGAAAAATCGCTTGTATCTTGTAAACATTTGCAAACGTTGCTGGTGCTTGTCATTGTCACGAAAAAAAGATTTGTGCTGCACTTAACGTGAATGTTGAAAAATTATGAATAGCATGTTAAAATAATTTTATGAGATTAAAGGTCTTCTGGGTGTAGAAGAACGTTGATGTTTTGAAGTGCATTTATGTATTATGTCGCAAAAATGTATATTCCAAGTATCTCAGGTGCTAATAGTCGCACTGAAAAACCAACATAAAATGTTAGGTACATGTTTTTTTGACGGTGTAATTCAATATCCGATAGCGCTTTTGCCTGTTTTCCAAAATTGATAAATCATAGCTACTCATCGCGATGAGTCACGATGCGAGGTATTCGTTTTTGATTGGCATCATGGCATAGCGATCAAATCATTACATGAAAAAGAGTGAGTGGTAATTCGCTTTTCTCTCACTCTCATTAAATAATTCTCAGCTAGAAAAGCATTGCCAGAGAATTTGACGTTATGGAATCACCTTTGAGTGTGTTTCGAACCGAATCAGTACTTTTATCGATGAATAGCGACATTGGTTATGAGCAATCGTATACACCACACGAAAATTAACAATAATTTATAATGATTTTAACCAAGATAATCTACCTAATTTCAATTATTTTTATATCAAACGAGAGGTTTTGACACTACGAATATATATACAAAATTTCATAAGAATTGGTTTTACCGGTCAAAAGATATTAACACTCGCGCCAACTTTTGTAATACGATTACTCGCGCGCACAATAGCCCAAACCAAAGAAAACGTGCGTACTAGAATTTTGACTAGGAAAACTTGATTTAAAGTTTATCAAACCTTTGGGAGAGTTTCTTGAAATTGAATGCTCTATCGTCTGATAGAATTTAAATTTTGGTTAATCCCCCTAAAAGTGAAATAAAAAAAATTATTTTTCTTCAGTTTCAATATGACACATTGATATATTCTGCAAAGTTTTAGAGCATATTATTACAAGAAATTTGGCTGAAAACAGTAACCTTCTATCTCTTCAGCGAAGATAGAGAAATCTTATTAATTGAAAATGCACTTGTAAAATCAGTTTTTCTATTTCGGCTCTTTTTGTAATTGTTGTATGACTTTTTCATGTATTACAAAGTTGTACAAATAGTAAAAATACACAACTTTACTGAATGTAGTATACCTCTATGTCTGCTTGTTTAGGATCTGTAGAACTTTTGATTATAAAAAACACCCTAATTTTGACTCCGAATTATTCGACTACCAACAGACGGCTACATTTTAAACATTTTACATTTGCTGATAGTTTTTCTGCATACAGACACCATTTTTCTATATGAAGAAACGAGATAAAATGCCAGTTGGGGCCAATTGCGGTACACCTCACATGCTGCTTGCTTCGTTTCTGTGATTTTCTGTCGGTTTATGCTGATCTGTTTTCCTAGCAATTTAAAGTATTAATGCATCGAATAATTCTGACATTTTGCTCATAACAAGTTTATTGAAGAATATACGTTAGTCAAACAATGATTTGTAACTACATAACAATAAGGCATTCAAAAACCTACACATGTTGTACAAAATACAGCAGCGTGAGTAACCGAAGGTTATTAATAAAATTTATTCAAGAAAACTTTATTGATGTGAACCAAATAGAATGGCATTACAGGAAATTTTACTTACACTTACCCACATGTCGATTTCTATCTCAAATAGCAAGTAAGACCGTATAACAAAGGTTTCTTTCACCACTAGGTGGATTAAATCAGGTTTTTACCTTTGTTATACTATAACAAAGGTTTAAAAATTGGTCGAAAAATACGAAATTGATCCGAGGCCCGGAGGGCCAAGTCACATATACCAATCGATAGGGTTCGTCGATTTGAGCAATGTCTGTGTGTGTGTGTGTGTGTGTGTGTATGTATGTAATGATTTTTTCTATCGCCTGTTTCTCAGAGATGGCTGAACCGAATCGTTCGCTATTACTTTTGTTTGAAAGGTATTATTGTCTAGTAGATCACTATTGAGTTGCTTCGTAACACGACGTTTCGTTTAAAAGTTATAAGCAAAAATGTGAAAAATACGTGACACGGGTTTCTCTAGAACTACATGACCGATTTCAGCAATCTTAGTATCAAATGAAAGCTCTTATTAAAGCTAAGTTATTCAGGAATTTTTAATTGAAAACAAATAAGTAGTTTAAAAATTATGCTTAAAAAACCTGTTTTGACAAGGTAATAATTATCGCCTGTTTCTTAGAGATGGCCAAACCGTTTTATGCGCTATTAGTCTCATTTGAAAGATAATATATCCTAATAGATCACTATTGAATGCTTTTTTGATTGGACGTTTAATTTGAAAGTTATGAGCAACCGTATACACCACACCAAAATTAACAATAATTTGTAATGATTTTAACCAAGATAATTTACCTAATTTCAATTATTTTAATATCAAACGAAAGGTTTTGACACTACGAATATATATGCAAAATTTCATAAGAATTGGTTGTAGCGGTCAAAAGATATTAACCCTCGAACGCTCGCGCCAACTTTTGCAACACAGTTACTCGCGCGCACAATAGCCTCAAACCAAAGAAAACGTGCGTACTAGAGTTTTGACTGGGAAAACTTGGTTTTAGGTTTATCGAACCTTTAGAATAGTTTCTTGAAATTAAAAGCTCTATCGTCTGGGGCAATCTAAATTTTGATTAATCCCCCTAAAAGTGAATAAAAAAAAATATTTTTCTTCAGTGTCAATATAACACATTGATGTGTTCTGCAAAGTTATAGAGCATATTATTACAAGAAATTTTGCTAAAGACAGTAGCCTTCTATCTCTGCAGCTAAGATAGAAAAATCTTATTTATTGTATATGAATTTGTAAAATCAGGTTTTATATTTTTGCTCTTTTTGTAATTGTAGTATGACTTTTTCATGTATTACAAAGTTGTACAAATGATAAAAATACACAACTTTGCTGAATATAGTATACCTCTATATTTGCTTGTTTAGGAACTGTAGACCTTTGATTATAAAAAATACCCTAATTTTGACTACGAATTACTCGACTACCAGCAGACGGATACATTTTAAACATTTTACATTGGGTAGTTTTGCTGCATACAGACACCATTTTTATATATGGAGAAACGAGAGAAAATTCCACTTGGGGTCAATTGCGGTACACCTCGCTTGCTGATTGCTTCGTTTCTGTGATGGAGGTTTATGCTGATCTATTTTCCCAACAATTTAAATTATTAATGCATTGAATAATTATGACATTTTGCTCAGAATAAGTTTATTGAAGAATATACGTTAGTTAAACAACGATTTGTAACTTTATAACAATATGGCGTTGAAAAACGTACACGTGTTGTACAAAATACAACAGCGTGAGAGTAACCGAAGGTTAATAAAAATTGATGAAAATTATTCTAGAAAACTCTATTGATGTGAATCAAATAGAATGGCATTACAGGAAATTATGCATAGTTCAAAAACCTATAAACTAGAGCTTTACTAGGCAATGTATATGTTAAAGAATAAGATTTCCGCTTACAACTTACTTTTATTTGCACTTACTCAAATTAATAACAACTTACTTATCCTTACTCAGCAATTTCATGAAAAAAGGATCAATCAAAATTTAAAAGTGTTCCTATTTTGTTCAAAATTTGTAAACTTATTCAATTTTCAAAAATTTTATGTAAACCAACGCATTACGCAACGTTGACCAATAGATTAATTATGGTGCGAAAACGTGTCGATTTCTATCTCAAATAGCAAGTAAGACAGTATAACAAAGGTTCCTTTCACCACTAGGTGGATTAAATCGGGTTTTTTATAGTTTATTAGGTATCCCATCCGAACCAGATGACTTGGTTGGATCAAGTGAACGCAATCCTCTTCGGTGAAAGTGATAGATTCCATCTTTGTAGTTTCCTGTCGAGGACAATATTCATTGTTACCCTCTGCGGGATATATTAATTTGAAAAAGTCAGCGAAAACCTTAGCGGCGCTTTGCGGACTCGATGAGGTTGTCCCTGCATACCTACAACTGCCGTCAACAGACATATGTCCGTATCGCTAACAAAAACAAGATCTAAGTACCTGTTGTTTTGATTCGGAAGATTACAAATCTGGAATATCCCGGCTGCCGTAAGAGTGTGAATAATTGTCGACTACGAATCCGAAAGATGCTCAGGTAAGAGAAATACGTTTCTGTTATTCATTCCATTGACTCCAGATTAAATTCGGCAGATTAAAATCTCCGACCCCAACGAGTGTATCGCCGTACCGATATCTTTCTTACGCATATTGCTTCGTTATTTTCAGCCACTGCATGTTCTTCTGCCCGAAGACGAAAGTGAACGGCAATAAGCACCCCGCCGTCCGATAGTTTTGAGCTATTTCTCTTGTTTCGATCACAGCGAAACACGTTAAAGCATGAGGGAAATAACATACTGCTCGGAATATTTGCATCGGGGTAAGTTGCAGTAAACGTTGTAGTCATAAAAGCCTTACGGCTCCTCTAAGCTACCGCAAACGAGCCAAATCAAATAAATGAGATAAAAAAAAACCTGATTTAATCCACCTAGTGGTGAAAGGAACCTTTGTTATACGGTCTTACTTGCTATTTGAGATAGAAATCGACACGTTTGGTTTACATGAAATTTTTGGAAATTGAATAAGTTTACAAAATTTGAACAAAATACAAGCATTTATAAATTTTGATAGTTCCTTTTCTCATGAAATTGCTGAGTAAGTTGTTACTAATGAGGGTAAGTGCAAGTAAAAGTAAGTTGTAAGATGAAATATTATTCTTTAACATATACATTGCATAGTAAACGTCTAGTTTATAAGTTTTTGAACTATGCATAATTTCCTGTAATGCCATTTTATTTGTTTCACAACAATAAAATTTTCTTTAATAAATTTCATCAATTTGTATTAACCTTCGGTTACTCACGCTGTTTTGTACAACACGTGTAGGTTTTTGAATGCCTTATTGATATAAAGTTACAAATCGTTGTTTAACTAACGTAAATTCTTCAGTAAACTTGTTATGAGCAAAATGTCAGAATTATTCAATGCATTAATACTTTAAATTGTTGGGAAACAAGATTAGCATAAACCGACATCACAGAAACGAAGCAAGTAGCCTGTGAGCTGTACCGCAATTGGCCCCAACTGAAATTTTCTCTCGTTTCTTCTTATGGAAAAATGGTGCCTGTATGCAGCAAAACTACCAGCAAATGTGAGACGAGTGATTCGGGGTCAAAATCAGGATATTTTTTATAATTAAAGTTCTACAGTTCCTAAACAAGCAGACATAGAGGTATACTAAATTCAGCAAAGTTGTGTATTTTTATTATTTGTACAACTTTGTAATACATGAAAAAGTCATACAACAATTACAAAAAGAGTTAGAATAGAAAAACTGATTTTACAAATTGTACATATACAATACAATGTACAATAAATAAGACACAATGTACAATAAATAAGATTTTTTGTCTTCACTGAAGAGATAGAAGGTTACTGTCTTCAGCAAAATTTCTTGTAATAATATGCTCTAAAACTTTGCAGAACATATCAATGTGTTGTTGTATTGAAACTGAAGGAAAATAATTTTTTTATTTCACTTTTAGGGGGATTAATCAAAATTCAGATTCTACCAGATGATAGAGCTTTCAATTTTAAGGAACTCTTCCAAAGGTTTGATAAACTTAAAACCAAGTTTTCCTAGTCAAAACTCTAGTGCGCACGTTTTCTTTGATTTGGGGCTATTGTGCGCGCGAGTAACCGTGTTACAAAAGTTGGCACGGGTGTTCGAGGGTTAATAACTTTTGATCGGTAAAACCAATTCTTATGAAATTTTGCATATATATTCGTAATGTGAAAACCTCTCGTTTGATATTAAAATAATTGACGTTAGGTAAATTATCTTGGTCAAAACCATTATAAATTATTGTTAATTTTGGTGTGGTGTATTCGGCTATCCGGCTATATTACCTGCCAAATGAAACTAATAGCGCGTAAATCGGTTTGGCCATCTCTGAGAAACAGGCGTTCATTTGTACCTAGTCAAAACAGGTTTTTCAAGGCTAACTTTTTTTTAAACTTTTTTGTCCGTTTTCAATAAAACTTAGCAAAATATTTAGTAATAGTAAGAGCTTTCGTTTTGTACTAAGATCGTTAAAATTGGGTGCTTGGTTCCGGAGAAAACCGTGTCACGTAGTTTTCACATTTTTGCTTATAACTTTTAAACGAAAAGTCAGACCACGAAACAATTTAATAGTGATATACTAGGCAATAATACCTTTCAAAAAAAGTAATAGCGGTCGAATCGGTTCAGCCATCTCTGAGTAACAGGCGATAGAAAATTCGGAGCGAACACACATACACACATACATACACACACAGACATTGCTCAGTTCGTCGAACCCTATAGATTGGTATATGTGACCCGGCCCTCCGGGCCTTGGATCAATTTCGTGTTCTTCGACCAATTTCTAAACCTTTGTTATATAGTATAACAAAGGTAAAAACGTCGTAGTCAAGTTCGAGCGACAATTTAAAAATTTCTTGCATTCTCTGTCGCCCTCTTATGCTATTCATATTTTGATAATACAGTCAACTTTCGTTCGTTGGGCTATCTTTAAGTGGGCCACGTTTTAATCGGGCTCCCGTTAATTGGGCTATAGCCCATCTAAAACGAAGTCAAACGTCATTTCTGACAGCGTATTTTTTCTTCTGAGGGGCTCTTGAATATGGTTGATTCAAGTGTGGAAAATATTTTAAATAGAAAATATTAAAATTAATTAAATGGAATACAATTGCATCACATCGTTTTCCGATCAATTATGAACTTGACCCTGCCATTTTTAGAATCACGGTGAAACAGTTAAAAATGCCAATATATATTAACATTGTCGCATGAAATTCTACTATTTACTTGTTAAATAATCTAGAAATAAATTTCAACAACGAAAAGATTAGTTTCCACTAATCTACTGATTCCGTATTTAATATAAGTGTATATTTGTATAAACCTTTCTGCGACGATTTCGACAAAAACAATCGATATATCCCTCGGTTTTGACGTCTCAGCCCAATTAACGAAAGTCTTTCACTAAATGGGCTAAGAGTTTAGTGCAATTAGCGAAAGTTGACTGTATATATGAACTTTGTCGTTTCTGGCAGGTATCGAGTGGTTTTGTTATTTTTTATTTATTTATTTACATTTATGACCCTTTAACTCTAGAGTCATTCGGGTAGTGGTTTTGTGGGCATCACGAAAACTTACATTGCCCATAAGATTTCTGCAAGCTTGGCACATCGAGAAAATCGCCGGGTTGGATTTCACTTCTGCACACAACTCTTGGCTGAGTTTAAAAAAGACTACATGAAAAGTAGAGTTGCAAAAACCCTGACAGGTAACGAAATCGGCACTTTCGACAACGACTTGGTTAAAAAAAATGAGCGACGATATTGATAGCGATTTTCTCTTTTAGTAACGAAAATTTCATAAAGGCGTAGTCCCCTTACCCCGCGCATCCTACTTTAACATAATCTGAGCCCGGATTTTAGTCCCGGAAGATATTGACCAATAGTCTTTCACGGTCCTCACATTAGGTTATAATTTCTGTTTAATGTCAGCAGAACGCTCATGGTCACCTCGCGTTTATTATTTCTTTACAATTGCAGCGCGACAACACCATCGGCACCTGGAAGGCTCGACGTGCAAGATGGTGGCTCGACCACATCGAAAGTGACTTGCGACTTCTGAAATTGGAGACTAGTGGCCCAAGATCGAGTCCAATGGAGACAACTGCTGGAAACAGCACGAGTCACCCCGGCTTGTTAGTAGGTAAGCTTAATATAAATTATTTTAATTATTTGTTTCGTTTTAGCTCATGAAGCATTTCCTAATGTACAGTGAAAATGATGCAACTCTATTCCATTCGAAGGACTGCTGGTGAGATTGTTATATTTTTGCCCATATCTATACCTATAAAAAAGGATTTCTGTCTGTCTGTCTGTCTGTCCGTATGTTCCTTATAGAATCGCAAACTACTAAACCAATCAGCGTGAAAATCTGCATGTAGAGGTTGTTGGGGCCAAGAAAGGTTTTAGTGATGGTTAGAGACCCCTTCCTCCACTAAGAGGGGGGGGGGGCTCCCATACAAATGAAACACAAATTTCTGCATAACTCGAGAACTAATCAAGCAAATGGAACAAAATTTGGCATGTGGGTGTTTTCGGTGACAAGAATTTATTCTATGGTAAATTGAGACCCCTCCCCTCTTTATAAGGGGAATTATAACTCCTCTCCCCTTTAAGAGGGGGGGCTTCCATACAAATTTCCTTATAACTCTAGAACTAATCAAGCAAATGGAACCAAATTTGGCATGTGAAGGTTTTCGAGGGCAAGAATATTTCCTATAGTGAATTAGGACCCCTCCTCACTTTAAGAGGGGGGTTCCTGTACCAAAGAAATACAAATTTCCTTATAACTCGAGAAGTAATCAAGCAAATGGAACCAAATTTGGCATGTGAAAGTTTTCGAGGGCAAGAATATTTTCTATGGTAAATTGAAACCTCTCCCCACTTTAAGAGGGGGGGGGGCTCCTATACAAACGAAATACAAATTTCCTCATAACTCAAGAACTAATCAAGCAAATGGAACAAAATTTGGCCCGTGAAAGTTTTCTAGGGCAAGAATATTTTCTATGGTGAATTAGAACCCCTTCCTACTTTAAGAGGGGGGGCTCCTATACAAACGAAATACAAATTTCTTCATAACTCGAGAACTAATGAGGCAAATGGAACCAAATTTGGCACGTGGGTGTTTTTGGAGACAAAATTTTTTTCTATGATGAATTGGGACCCCTACCCACTTTAGGAAGGGGGGCTCCCATACAAATGAAATACAAATTTCCTCATAACTCGAGAACTAATCAAGCAAATGGAACCAAATTTGGCCCGTGAGTTTTCTAGGGCAAGAATATTTTCTATGGTTAATTAGAACCCCTTCCTACTTTAAGAGAGGGGGCTCCTATACAAACGAAATACAAATTTCTTCATAACTCGAGAACTAATAAAGCAAATGGAACCAAATTAGGCACGTTGATGTTTTTGGAGACAAATTTTTTTTCTATGATGAATTGGGACCCCTACCCACTTTAGGAGGGGGGGCTCCTATACAAATGAACCTCATAACTCGAAAACTAATCAAGCAAATGGAACCATATTTGGCATGTGGGTGTTTTTGGAGGCAACCATTTTTTCTATGATGAATTAGGACCCATTACCTTTTTAAGAGGGGGGGGGCTCTCATACAAACGAAATACAAATTTCCTCATAACTCTAGAACTAATCAAGCAAATGGAACCAAATTTAGCATGTGGGTGTTTTTGTAGGCAAGAATATTTTCTATGGTGTATTAGGACCCCTCCCCACTTTAAGAGGGGGGGGGGCTCCTATACCAATGAAAAACAAATTTCCTCGTTGCTCGAGAACTAATCAAGCAAATGGAATCAAATTTGACATGTAAGTGGTTTTGGAGGCAAGATTTTTTTCTATGGTGAATTGAGACCCGTCTCTTCTTTAGAAAGCGAGTTATGGAACATCTCCCCTTTAAGAGGGTGGGCTTCCATACAAATGAAATGCAAATTTCCTCTTATCTCGAGAACTAATCAATCAAATGGAACCAAATTTGGCATGTGGGAGTTTTAGATGGCAGAAATTTTTTCTATGGTAAATTACGACCCCTTCCCCTTTTAAGAGGGGAGCTCCCATACAAATGAAATTCAAATTTCCTTATAACTTGAGAACTAATCAAGCAAATGGAACCAAATTTGGCATGTGGGAGATTTTGGAGTCTTGAATTTATTTTACGATAGTTAGAGACCTCTCACCCCTGTGGTAGGGGGATATGGACTCTCATACAAATAAAACAGAAATTTTTGCGAAACTCAAAAACTAATCGAACTCGAGAAATTCGAGACTCTTCCATAAAACATTAGTCAATACAAGACCACAAAAACTATCTATAGTAACACTAGATCATTCAGGACGAGACGGTCGCGAGTGTTGCCGGTGACCCGTCGTCGGAAGCGCCGCCCACTGGGGGGCTTGCATAACTCGATCCGAGATTCATGATTTATGTACAACACAGGTTAATTTGTGGCAATACGAAGTTTGTCGGGTCAGCTAGTCTTATATATAAAAATGGAAGTGAAAAAGTTCGACCGCGCATCACTTGAGAACGGAGCGTCCGATTTGAGCCGTCTTTTCTTTATTGTGTTCGTTTCCACCACTGCTATGTTTTTACGGCGAGAAAAGTAGAAAAATTTACTCGGAAGATAGGAAAACTCGAAAAATTAGTTTTCCATATAAAACCCGCAACGCATTGTATGCGCCATGTCGTTGGCTGCTATGATCATCGTACGATTTTTTGCAGCACCGTTGTCATATTCAAACAAACACGTGGTTACCTTCATTGGAATCGCCACATCTAACAATGCTATTAAACATTTTGGGGGTTTACAATTTCAGAAAATTACCAATCAATAGGTCCAACTTATTAATCAACCTAAACTCAAGCCTAAACTGTCAGCAATAAAATTCGTTAATTTCATTCATTCGTTCATTCGTTTATCAAATTTATGAAACAAACACGAATCATTTTTATTCCTTTTTACATCGGATGCGTAGCCAGAAGATGCAGGTTAACAAAAGGTTTAAGCACTACATTCACTAAATTGCCACTTCCCAATCGTCAAATGAAGAATACATTTTGCATATGTTAACGGATTATGAGCATATTCGGTTTAACTGAATGTCAAGCTAATAAATCAACAGTAAGAGCATATGATTTAGAATTTAAAAAAAAGTGAACGAAGCAACTATTATACATCGTATTTAAGGGATCAGTCCCGTAGTGATTATCATTCACGCCTTTCACGCCGAGGACCCGGGTTCAAATCCCAACCCCGCAGAAGTCACGAATGACCCAAGCTGGTTAAAGTGACTAAAATCAAAACAAAAAACAATCGTATTTAACTTTCAGTCGATTTCATTTCGTATTAGACTCTTTAGAAGTGTAACAAGGTTTATAAAATGACGCTTTTATGTCAAACTAGAAGACCCGGCAAACTTCGTACTGCCACAAATTGGGCTAAATATACGATATATAAACTTCAGATGAACTCCTGCTGCGTTTTAGAAAAAGGGATATTTTCTAGGTATAAGTCAAGTTTTGCCGTTGTCTAAGGAGTTCTGCGTTTGGTTTATTAAACGGTGGGATTTCAGAGAATGTCTAAATTTAATAACTGTATTAAGTTATTAGTAAGAAATGCATATCGGTGTAAAAGTTGGTTTGCCAATCCCAGCAATATCAACAGTCGTGTTTGTGGTAGTTGCATTGAGTCTTGTTTTATAAACTCTGCTGGTTAAAAATAGTAATACTGGATGTTAATATATTTGTTGTAAAATTTGGTACGACGGCTAATATCGTCTGCTGCAACTTTGGAATTTCTCGATAATTTAAGGGCCAATTTTATATTCTGATATGTATTCAATATCAATAGTCATCAGATTTTTTTTTATTCATAAATCTATTGATAAGAATTACCCAAAGGAATTGCATCGCTGAATCTCGATAACTGTTATTCTCAATTCTCAAAACAAACTAAATTTTATTATTCCACAAAATCAATTGATCGCTGTATTGTTCCTTTCGTAATTCACGCACTAAAACAATCTTATGTATAAAAATGGAAGTGAAAAAGTTCGACCGCGCATCACTTGAGAACGGAGCGTCCGATTTGAGCCGTCTTTTCTTTATTGTGTTATTTATAGTGATCTATGAGGCTATATTACCTACCAAATGAGACTAATAGCGCATAAATCGGTTTGGCTATCTCTGAGTAACGTTCGACTAATTGACACCTTGAAAAAGCACATTTTTAAGCATAACTTTTGAACCGCTTGATTGTTTGCGATAAAACTCTCCCAAAAAAATTGCAGTAGCAAGAGCCTTCATTTGATACTAAAATTGTTGAAATCGGTTGAGCGGTTCCGGAGAAAATCATGTCACGTAATTTTTACATTTTTGCTTATAACTTTTAAACAAAATGTCGGACCGCAAAACCATTCAATAGTGATCTACAAGGTGATAACACCTTTCAAATAAGCGTAATAGCAAATGAATCGGTTCAGCCATCTCCGCCATTCACTTGGCCGGTGAAGGCCCTATCCCAGGTTATGGTGTCGAACAATGTCAGTTTGGCTTTGTACGACCCTATATAGCCATTAAAATGGGAGCGGGAACTCTTATCCCTACCTCCTCGCGGTGCCGGCTGGGACGCAACCGGGCCTAGGGTCGATCAAATACCAGTCTTTGGTTGTACCCTCGGTTGTGTGCTAACAGGGAAAGGGGGGCACGTAGTGCCTTCGGGCGGCGTAGTGCAGTGGTGTAAAGACGCGAGTTTAGCTCGAGTCCCATGAGCCAGCTGCAGACGTCGTAGTGTCCTGTTATAGCTCAGGACTATAAACCTAAAAGCCAGGTCAGGAGTATCGTGGGCACATTAGAGTCGGTTCCAGGAAGATCCTAATTATGGTATACTGGAATGACGGGAAAACGATCGGATTAGACGCTATAGGGCTGACGGCGGTGCTATTCTGCTCCCTTAGGTAAGGAAGGGTGACACCTTCCCGAAAAGGCGAGTAGGCTAATGGTACAGCTGCCTTCCGTCCCGATAAAACCGTGGCTGGTCTCTAGGTACGTTCAAAACTCGTCACTCACGTCAAAGTGCGGTGGTGTAGGCTCAGATGATACATTCCTGACTAACGCTGATCGGATGCTGACATCCCTATCCCCATGAAGGATAGGGGGAGTGTCCATGGCCTCCCTGCTTGCATAGATACCCATGGGATCGTAAAGGCGACTACACAAATACGAGCGGAGATAGCGGCCTAGAGTTGGGACCCAACAGAAAAGATGAGTACAACCAACCAACAGAATGAAGAAGGAGACAATGGTACGACAGTAATGGCAGAAGGTCAAACCAATGCGTTTGCAAGGAGCGGAAAGCTGCTGAGATCACCGCTTTTCAACCTGTCGATAAAGCAAAGACCTAGGAGCAACAATACTAGCGAAGACCAGCAAATCTCTCAGACAGAGCAAAGCCTGGGATTAAACCCTCTATTTACGCCGAGAAGTAGTCAAACCAGAGAGGGGCGGTTACCTGGAAACACAATATTGAGGACAATTATCACGAAGGTCAACGAGCTCTACGACTTAACGCAGGAAAAGTCCAACCTGCATAAAGAAGTTAAGAGCAGAGTAGTAGGTATAAGGACCCTCATGAAAAGCGCTTTGGAAGAGCACAATGCACTTGTGAAAAGAGCGGAGGTCGCCGAAAGCACTCTCGCTGAAACGTTAGAGAACGTTGCGGCAGAAGTGCGAGCCAAGGTGAAGGAAACGCAAAACCGGTCGGAGAAGAGGAAAAAAGATTCGCCAGTGGAATCCGAGCTGCCCAAAAAGCGCAAGAGCGACCAGAGCGATAGCGATGAAGAGGGAGCGGATTGGAGCATAGCCACGAACAAAAAGGAGAGGAAAAAGAAAGAAAAGGAAAATGAAACAAAACGCAACGAGAAAAAAACGGAAGCTAGGAAGCAGGAGAAAGGAAAACCCAATTCTCGCCGGGTAAGAACCAAAGGTGACGCGCTCATTGTTGAAGCAAAGGGAGAAACGTCATACGCTGCTCTCTTTCAAAGGATGAGAGAGGACCCGAAACTGAAAGGTCTAGAAGAGAACGTGACAAAATCTAGGCGCACCCAAAATGGTGAATTGCTGTTTGAGCTGAAAAAAGACCCGGCAATTAAAAGCTTAGCATTCAAGGAGATGGTTGAAAAGGTCTTAGGCGACGTGGCGAACGTGAGAGCCTTATCTCTGGAGACCACGATCGAGTGTAGGGAACTGAGCATGTTTACTACGGAGAACGATCTGAGACAGAAGCTGGAAACCGAAAACATCTTGGGTAAGGTACCGATGAAAATCCGGCTAAGAAAGGCGTATCGCGGAACACAGACCGCGACGATACGTCTCTCAACAGACGCAGCGAGCAAGTTGTTGAAGTTAGAGAGAATAAACGTCTGCTGGGCAGTGGGTCGCTTCAGGACTATTCCGCGTGTTCCCAACCAATTGGAGAGATGCTTTAAATGCATGGACTTTGGTCACCAAGCCAGAAACTGCCCTGGTCCTGACAGGTCCAAATTGTACAGGAACTGTGGACAGGAGGGACATTTTGCCGGTGACTGCAAAAGGCAATCGAGGTGCATGCTCTGCAAAAGAGAGGACGGCAACGACCACATGACGGGGGGATTTCATTGCCCTTTGTACCGAAGGGCAAAGGCAAGCCAACAGTAACGGAGGTAATTCAAATAAACCTCAACCACTGCGACACGGTACAACAACTGTTGTGGCAGTCAACAACAGAAGCGAAGTGTGATGTCGCAATTATCGCGGAGCTGTATCGTGTTCCTCACGGTAATGGCAGCTGGGTGGCAGATAGAGCAGGAAAGGCGGCAATACAAGTAATGGGACGCTATCCTATTCAGGAAGTGATTTCGAACCTGCACGAAGGTTTTGTGATCGCTAAAGTAAATGGAATTTTCATATGCAGTTGCTATGCACCCCCAAGTTGGACAATAGAACAGTTCCACCATATGCTGGACACCTGTACACAGAACCTTATTGGAAAAACGCCGATCGTTATTGGCGGTGATTTCAACGCCTGGGCGGTAGAGTGGGGAAGCAGATGCACCAACGTGAGAGGAAATAGTCTGCTGGTAGCTCTGGCTAAGTTAGAGGTAAGGCTCTGCAACGAGGGCACCACAAGCACCTTCCGCAGGGATGGTCAAGAGTCCATCATCGACGTCACCTTCTGCAGTCCATCGTTGGAGGCAAACATGAACTGGAGGGTATCTGAAGAATATACTCACAGTGATCATCAGGCGATCCGGTATTCCATTGGCACACGGAATCCCGCAGCAGCTCCAAAAAATAGAGTCGATAAACATAGGTGGAAAACGAAGGCCTTCGACAAGGACCTTTTCATTGAAGTACTACGCGCGGACAGCGATTCCCTGGACCTAAACGCAGATGAATTGACGGATGTGCTAGTGAAAGCCTGCGATGCAACTATGCCAAGGAAACAAGAACCGAGGAACTACCGACCTCCAGCTTATTGGTGGAACGAGGAGCTCTGCGTACTTCGCGCTAACTGGCTCAGGGCAAGAAGAAGCTTTCAAAGAGAAAGAAATGTCGCAGTAAGGGAAGAGCGAAGAGAGGAGTTTAGAGTGGCCAGGTCTGCACTAAAAAAGGCGATAAAGAAGAGTAAATCGAACTGTCTGAAGGAGCTATGCAGAGACGCGGATGTAAACCCATGGGGTAACGCATATAGGGTAGTGATGGCGAAGCTCAGTGGTCCAAGGATACCAACTGAAAGGTGTTCCGACAAGTTAAAAGCCATTGTTGAGGAGCTATTCCCGAAGCATGATCCAACCCTCTGGCCACCTACGCCGTATGACGAAGGGGAAGGCGGCGACGTTGAGCGCAGACAGGTTTCCAACGACGAATAGCAGCTGTAAAAAAACTGAGAGCGAAGAAGGCACCGGGGCCGGATGGAATTCCTAACGTGGCCCTGAAAGCGGCAATGCAGATGTACCCAGACATGTTCAGAACGGTAATGCAGAAATGTTTAGACGAAAGCCACTTCCCAGAGAGGTGGAAGATACAGAAACTGGTGTTGGTGGCTAAGCCAGGAAAACCTCCGGAAGATCCAGCATCGTATAGACCCATATGCCTGCTGGATACACTTGGAAAACTACTGGAGAGGATCATTTTGAACAGGTTGAAGGTATGCTTGGAGAGTGATCACGTACTCTCAGAGAGACAGTTCGGGTTTCGTAAAGGGAGATCTACGGTGGACGCCATTTGCACAGTGATCGAAACAGCTGAGAAGGCGTCCAAACAGAAGCGAAGGAGTATACCGATACTGTGCAGTGGTAACGATTGACGTTAAGAACGCGTTTAACAGTACCAGCTGGGAGGCCATTGCACTAGCGCTCCATAGAATGAGCGTCCCTGACTATTTGTGCATGATCTTGAAAAGCTACTTCGAGGATCGGGTGCTGTTTTACGAGACAAACAAGGGACAGAGGATGATCAGGACTACAGCAGGAGTCCCACAAGGCTCTATCCTAGGTCCATCTCTCTGGAACTGTATGTACGACGGTGTACTAAAACTGGTTTTACCTAGAGGCGCGGAGATCGTTGGCTTCGCAGACGATATCGTAGTAGTAGTAACAGGAGAGTCGCTGGAACAGATAAAAATGCTGGCAACCGAGTCGATAGACATAATCGGAAGCTGGATGCAAGGGGTGAAATTGCAAATAGCCCAACATAAGACGGAAGTGCTGGTGGTCAGCAACTGCAAGGCAGCTCAATCAGCGGAGATTGTTGTGGGAGAGCACACGATAGCCTCGAAGCGATGGTTGAAACACCTAGGTGTATGGATTGACGATCGGCTAAATTTCAACTACCACGTCGACTACACTTGCGAAAAGGCGGGCAAAGCGATTAACGCACTGGCCAGAATTATGCCAAACAACTCTGGTCCAAACAGCAGCAAAAGGCGCATGTTAGCCAGCGTATCCTCTTCTATACTGAGATACGGTGGACCTGCTTGGATAGCAGCGCTAAAAACCCAGCGGAATAAGAAGAGATTGAACAGTACGTATCGGCTCATGGCAATGCGGGTCGTGAGCGCGTACAGAACTATTTCTTCGGAAGCGGTCTGCGTCATAGCCGGAATGATTCCCATATATATCATTTTGGCAGAAGACAACGAATGTTATAAGCGGAAGGGTACTACAGGAATTCGAAAAGCTATGAGAGCGGAGTCAATGGCAAAATGGCAGCTAGAGTGGAACTCCGCGACTAACGGAAGATGGACGCATAGGCTAATACCGGTACTCTCAGCCTGGGTGAACAGGAAGCACGGAGAAGTGAACTTCTATCTGACGCAATTTCTTTAGGGACACGGTTGCTTCAGACAGTATTTACATTGATTCGGGCATGCAAGGTCACCCTTCTGTCCGGAGTGCGGAGATGTTGAAGAAACACCCGAGCATGTGGTCTTTGTATGCCCCAGATTTGAAGCGGTGCGCGAGGATATGTTCGCTCTAAACGTAGACAACATTGTTGAGAAAATGTGTCTAGATGAGGGCACTTGGAACGTCGTCAATAGATCGATTTCAAGAATTCTGGTTGAGCTGCAGCGAAAATGGAGCGCAGATCAGCAAGTCGGTAACGCCTAGCTTCGAAAGAGGGGTGATGAGCATATAGAGGACAAGATGGTCCATTGAATGGGCGTCTCTAGGCCGCATATGACACACAGATCAAAAGCAACGCGATTCTGGGCGCGGTAAACCCCTAGACGGACTCATATGTGTGGGAGATGGGATCTTCCCCAAAATAGTCCCTGTACCTAGATGAACAATATTCAGTGTGGAAATGGAAGAAATCCTGCGATGGTGACTGTGCGGCGTGCGCGTTGTGTTGGAGGGCACTTCCTTATCAGGTCACGTCTCGACAGGTGGAGAAATCCCGCTATGGAGGCCATGTGCGTTCTGGAAGGTACCCGATTTGGCTCACGTCTCGACGGGTAAAGTTCCTGTGAATGCGGTCGCGATGCTAGCTACACTTCCGTAAAGAAATCCTGCGAGGGTGGCCGTGAAGAGATGGACGTTAAGTTGGTCGCCATCTCAGCATCGGCTCGACAGGTAGCGGAGTAGTGCATAGGCACGCTCTCCTCCCGAAGTAATACCTAGCGGTGGTCCCGGGAGGATTTTGGGGCCAGGAGCAGTGAGGTTTTTAGTGGGTTAGAGTCCCACACCGTGCCACGTGATGCAGTGCATCATCAGTGTGCCAGGCATTAAGCTTTTCCTCACGGTAAAAAAACACACACACACACACACACACACACACACACACACACACACACACACACACACACACACACACACACACACACACACACACACACACACACACACACACACACACACACACACACACACACACACACACACACACACACACACACATACACATACACATACACATACACATACACATACACATACACATACACATACACATACACATACACATACACACACACACACACACACACACACACACACACACACACACACACACACACACACACACACACACACACACACACACACACACACACACACACACACACACACACACACACACACACACACACACACACACACACACACACACACACACACACACACACACACACACACACACACACACACACACACACACACACACACACACACACACACACACACACACACACACACACACACACACACACACACACACACACACACACACACACACACACACACACACACACACACACACACACACACACACACACACACACACACACACACACACACACACACACACACACACACACACACACACACACACACACACACACACACACACACACACACACACACACACACACACACACACACACACACACACACACACACACACACACACACACACACACACACACACACACACACACACACACACACACACACACACACACACACACACACACACACACACACACACACACACACACACACACACATACACACACACACACACACACACACACACACACACACACACACACACACACACACACACATACACACACACACACACACACACACACACACACACACACACACACACACACACACACACACACACACACACACACACACACACACACACACACACACACACACACACACACACACACACACACACACACACACACACACACACACACACACACACACACACACACACACACACACACACACACACACACACACACACACACACACACACACACACACACACACACACACACACACACACACACACACACACACTTTTCGGTCCTTCACGAACAGCATTGACATGAAAGTTACTGGATAGATAAATTCGATTCTGAAGTAATTCTACTTGCATACAATGGGAAACCCTTGAGGTGATGGTGGCTACTCCCATACATACCCACAGCCCTTGCAACATCTTCCATGTTGCTATTAAGTCTTGTTTAAATTGCAAAAAACTTCATTGGTTACAGTATTGAAACACGCAACAAATAAGCAACTTCATGTTATTAATACGTTGGATTCAGGTTATCCCATACTTATACTGGCTGTCACAAATATATTAGTCTATATCTAGTAACAAGAAACTTCATCGCAACATTGTGTTATTATAATGTCATTGCTTAAAAATAATGTCACATGATGTTTCATCATGTTGATTAGGGCATATTTTTACATAATGTAAGAACCAAACAAATACAATCAATGTAACATCATATTCTGCCATATTTTTATGAAAAAATATTTTTCAACGAAGAAATGTTTTTATTTTAACAATAATTACACGAACATTCATAAGGAATCCATGGTAAATGCCATAATAATTACTTGATTACAGTATCTACTTCGATTTTACACCGCATTTTTCCATCGTAAACGAATTCTTAATCTGGCTGGTTTAATTCTTTAAACTTGAAAATTAACAAATTAATAACTTTCACGAGGCGCATCAAATAATACAAAGCAAAACTATATTTTGCACGATAAATTTTGAATGGCATGAAGATTAGCTCACAATAGGCCCAAAAAACTAAAGTTTTGTTTCGCATTAAGGATATTAATGTAAATAATTTTCGCATTGGAGACCAGAGAGGAAATTTGTTTCCCGGTTCCCGCTAAACATAATTCGCGATTACAAAGTTGCTCATAATTGTTTGATTTTTGTGGTAGGAAAATAGAGAAGAAAATATTTCTGTTTTTGTTTTCACGCAAGTGTTGACAACGCGGCATATAGGATTTCGTGTGAGTGTGAACAGACTTAAAATCTCTTTAGTATCGTAGTCGCAAGTTTTGACAACGCGACATAGGATTTCATGTGAGTGCGAACAGGCTTAAAATCTCTTTTAGTATCGTAGTCGCGAATGAATAGATAACGCGCATTGATGTTTCATAAAACATCTGTGTAACAATTGGTTGCATATAGGCTCCACCTCTTGCGCTTTTTCAATCACATAACAGGACGATAAAGGTAACTGATGCGAACTTTTACCATACTTGAATGTTTCAATTATAGTTGCGTAACCCTTCATGCAACAAATGGTGCTGTTTGGGTATATACATTAGAGTGCCCCAAAAAAGCACTATGTCAGAAAACCTGGGGTCGCCCCTCAAATGATAGCTTAGGGTGTCACAACAAAACTTTTATATGACGTCGCCATTGGTTCACGCGATTTAGGGGTCGCACATTTGAGTTTTATGAAAAAATGGCATTTTTCAGGAGTAAATTTAAAAAAATATGTTTAGAAATGTTAAAGTCGGTGAAACAAGGTACTTAACTATTTTTTCCACAATCATTGAGATCTGATACATTCATAAAAAAGTTGTGATGGTATGTCTGGAGTCATATTTGGTTACAAAAATTTATTGATTTCGACAAAAATTTAAAATTTTTTAAAATTCAAATTTATTTAAAACATCAAAATAGGGTATCGAACAGTGTCTCAGAGCAACGTAGCTATACTGTATAGATGGAAAATTTTATGACGAACAAGTTTGCCGAAGAAAATATAAACGTATGTTCAAATCTCGCTGACGTAGTCAGGGGCCATCCAGATACCGCGTGGACAGAAAAATGCCAATTTTCAGCCATACAGCTTGGTAATATAACACGGATAACGTATGAAAAGGGCACGTTTAAAATATTTTTTTTTTTTTTCAAATACATATATAATTCACCCTAACCCTTGGTATATAGGTTATAAGCTTATAGGTTATAAGCAGTACCCAACGTTAATTATTTTTATAATAGCCTTAAGGGGGACCCTATTCAGGAAAGTATGAAAAATCGAAATTATTTTTTTTGCATTTTCGAGACGCTTATACCTTTAGAAATGTCATGCCAAAAGAATTTTTTGATATCTGATTTCGTTGAAAACTTACGGCAAATATTGTGGAGTCACCTCAAGGGAAACCCATTGCTGTACGAAACTTTGACGCGTTTTCCCCGAAACTATGTTTATTTAGTTGGCGGTACGTGTATCTCAGAATCTAGACCGATTTGTCTGAAAATTTTTTTCAGCATGTAAAAACCAATTATCAAAATTGTTACGTAGCCGTTTTTTTATATCTCAATTTTTCATTTTTTATGAGCTTTTTTTAAATGGCGATTTTTGATGAAAAAACACTTTTTTTGGAAAAATTGCCGCCATTTTGGCAATATTTCGAATTTTCAAAAACCGCTACGTAACAATTTAGGTATTAACCTAAAGCTTCAAAACCACGCTTGAAATCCTGTCTACGATACGTTCCGCCAGCGAGGAACTATTTTCTAGAGGACATTCACCCGCCCACCTGCCACCAACATAATAATCACAATTCTGGTATCAAAAAATACAGAATACATCTTCAAATATACCTTAACCAATAACCAAAACACCCCAACGCCTAACTGTAATACTAACATCAAAAAAATTTACGAAAATCTATTATTTTCCGGTCTTCCAGAGTAGGGCCCCCTTTAACGCTCCTCTAAGTTACCGCAAACGAGCCAAATCAGATAAATGAGATCAAAAATGAGACCAACTAAATGACAGCACCATTGATGCTGCAGTTGCAATACTATAATACAAAAATTATAAATTATAAAAATATCAAAAAGCACAAATAATGAGACATAGCTTTAAATATAGCAAATTCAATAGCTTGATATGACTAAAAATATGTGCGCACCTGTGAATAGAATTGATTTCCTCCGGAATTTCGTGTCTGTGATTTAGTTGTATCGGAATCATCTCCGTCCTGGAAAAATAGTATCAGCAAGATCGTTCATAAACAAAATTTACGCCTTACATCACTGTCTATGTCGATGTCTCTATCATCGTCACTCATGTTATCGTACGGATCGACAGTGCTGACCTTCCGTGCCTGCTGTTGCTCCTCGTACAAACGCATCCACAGGCTGTTGCTTTTTCAGTTTTGTCCTTTAGCAGACAACTACTATTCACAGGTTCACAAACTCGATCGAACTTCGAATTTATTATTAATCAGCCTGCAGCTCAGCTAATAAGCACACTCCTTAAAATAAAACAATCCAACCTCAATAATTCTCAAAAACAAACCGACACACGAGTTTAGTTTAATTATACACGTTCACTAAATTTTTTTATGTATTCGCTATGACGGCCAGAGATGCCATATTTTCTGAACAAAAGTCTGGAACTGCTCGAAAGCCGAAAAAATCGAGCAGTTTTCCGGCTACTCGAATTTTCTGGTTTGAAAATAATCTGCGAAAATCTGCTCACTTTTTTAGGAAGTCTGTGAAAGTTTAAAGAGCTTCGGACAAAAAACTGCACCAAAACAATAAAAGTCAGAAAAACTGCAAATACAGTGGTATTCCGATTATATCTACACCTGGTTTAATCTACACCCGATTTTAGGTACCCCCGATTTTGTCTACCATTTAGACCCGGTTTTATCTACCTTTTTTTTAATTGTCATTTCAACCATGAGGCATAAAAATTTGGAAGATTTCATGAATTTATGCATAACAGAGAATATTTCTTTGTATTTTATAGTTTACTATATGGCATGGGCATTTGTGGTATGTAATTACACTCATGTCGCTTCTTACGCGAAGGATACGTCCCGCGTAAATCAAAACCGCGTAAATTCCGAAAATCGGGTAAAAACAACCACGTTAATTCCGAAATTCGCGTAAAAAACCCGCGTAAATTCCGAAATTCGAGTAAAAAACCGCGTAAATTCCAAAATTCGCGTAAAAAAACTAAAATTTCGCGTAAAATAAACCTTTGTGGTATTCAACAGTACGCGAAAAAATAGACGTTTTGAGCACATCCGCGTAAATTCCGAAAATCACGTTGAAAAACCGCGTAAATTCCGAAATTCGCGTAAATTCCGAAAATCGCCGAAAAAGCCGTGTAAATTCCGAAAATCGCGTAAAAAACCGCACCAATTCCGAAATTCGCGTAAAAAACCGCGTAAATTCCGAAATTCGCGTAAAAAAACCACGAAAATTCCGAAATTCGCGTAAATTCCGAAATTCGCGTAAAAATAGTCGCGTAAAAAACAAACCGCTTAAAAAGCGACTTCAGTGTATACATAGAATGGGTATAACAATGCTGAAGCCTCTTAAAACCACTTAAAACATTTAATATATTAGTTTTTTATTTTTTCATTATATGTACAGCAAAGTTTCGTTAATTGGTGGTTCGTTAATTGGGCGGTTCGTTAATTGGGCGTTCGCTAATTGGGCTATGTGACAACTTGAATGTCAAAATTGTATGGAATTTTCGAGTTTAGAATTTTCTAACAACTGTCAGTCGGCCCAATTAGCGAATCAGCTGGAGTGCAGTCGTGGCCCAATTAACGAATTCAGGCTGTACTTGTAATGGCAAGCTAGTTGTTTACATACGATCAAAAAACAGACCTGTAACATTTTCAGTTTTTGAGATACTCTTTTTTTAAGAAATAAAGATGCGAAAATGTAATGGACTCGCATGGCGTTTTATTTGAGACACACATTTCTTTGTCAAAAACCCCTTTTATTACAAGTAAAAACCAAAACCATGCGTCTCTGTTGTATTCTCGACACTTTATGAAAAGAGTTTCTTTGATCTACACACCATGGAAACATAAAAAGTGAATCTTTTCACTGTTTTTGCGATAATAAAAAAAAGTTTGGGCTTCAGTCCAATATTTTTTCTGAAAAGCTCGTTAAAATACTTTCCATTTGGTACTAACATCGTTTAAATCGGTTCAATGGACCAAAAGTTATGAATTTTTAAAGAAAGAAAAGTGAAAAAATGGCAACTTTTGGGACCACACTGACTCAGAAAAGAGAACCCTAAGTACCAAATGAAAATACCGATCTAAGATTTACTGTAAAGGAATAAGTACACAAAATTTGAATGAAATCGGAGCAATTTTGAATTTCGATACATATGTCTTTTTTCATAATATTGCTGAGTTGACATGCTAATGCCAATGGTTGATATGAATAAAATGAGCCCTATGCGTAAAATTACGCTGAAATAATACATAATTGTAAAAAATGATTAATAATAACAATATTTTTTGTTAATTTAAATTATTTTAGAGCAATTTATTTTTCCCCAAATTTGTCTACTTTCCAAATATATCTACCAAAAATTTTCGGATGGGTAGATAAAATCGGTAAACCACTGTATCTGCAAATTTATAATGATCTGCATCAAGACCGTTCCAAAAATCTGGAATTTGCAGACAAATGTCGACCAACATTTGAAAGGGGCGGATAAGCCAACTGTCAAACAGAACGAGTGAGAGTTATTTTTTGCTGGATCAGCATAGGAAACTGAACTCTCACTCGTTCTGTTTGACAGTTGGCTTATCCGCCCCTTTCAAATGTTAGTCGACAAATGTCGACTAACATTTGAAAGGGGCGGATAAGCCAACTGTCAAACAGAACGAGTGAGAGTTCAGTTTCCTATGCTGATCCAGCAAAAAATAACTCTCACTCGTTCTGTTTGACAGTTGGCTTATCCGCCCCTTTCAAATGTTGGTCGACAAATAACCAAGCCCATGGCAGACAACCATGTTCTCGCCGCCAACATCTCGTGTGTGCGAAAATGAGATAGCAATTCAGCACTGCGTTTCATTCAACTGCCAGCAATCTGATTTGGGCCCGCTGTCAAATTTTGAGCCCCGGACATGCTGTCGCTGACGTTTACTGCAGCTCGATATAGAGATGTCGATGGGGTGCAAATAACTCTCACTCGCAGGGATGCCAGGTGATTTTTTGAAAAGTCTTCACAAATCCAGAAAAATGTCTTCATTTGTCTTCTCGCGGCTTTCCAGATTTTTTACCCATCTGAATTGCATGGTGAAGACATGTCTTCAAGTGAAGACATTTCAAAATAAAAGTCTTCTTTGTAACAAAACTGTTTTCAAAATGAAGACATGTCTTCACTTCTGGCATCTCTGTATTCGCCCCTTTCAAATGTTGGTCGACAAATCTGCAAGTCTGGTATCCCTGCGGCAGTGGAGACACCTACCACAGAACAGAAGTGGAAGTAAGAATCCAAACACGTACATGCTACTTTCTACAGATACTAGCGAACCTGGCGGTAGCGAGTCACTTTTTTCCACGAAAACACACGAGCGCATACGAATGCACACGAAAGCATGTGAAAGCCGCTTTGCGATTGGCAGCGAGCGTTCTGCCTATATTGCTGTTATTTGCTTCTATGCGAAAACCTTCCCTAAGAAAAATAAAAACAAAAAAGACTCGGTTACCAGTTTTGATCGCCGAATCGTTCGGACTTCCACTTCTGTTCTGTGCACCTACATTAGTTTCGAGTTTGCGTGAAGCAGAATAGCGATTTGTTTAAGAGTGCAAAAGATAGAAATATGTCGGAAATAATTTTCACGCATTCAGCTACGGGCAGTTCTGTAAGTTGAAGAGAGATCGTGCGGTGCCGTCCACGGGAATGACACTTCCAATTCGCTATGACGGCGCCGCAGTGGTGACACCTGCATTAGTTTCGAGTATGCGTGAAGCAGAATAGCGATTTGTTAAAGAGTGCAAAAGACAGAAATATGTCGGAAATAATTTTCACGCATTCAGCTACGGGCAGTTCTGTAAGTGGAAAAGAGGTCGTGCGGTACCGTCATAGCGAATACCATCCTGTACAAATCAGGGGGGTGGTATCAAGCGAAAATTTCGTACCTAGCATCGAAATCATCATCCCCATAAAAAATTCCTCCTATTTAGTATTTGCAGTAGTATTTCAAAAACAACAATCCCAGTTCTTCCAATGTTCGTTCTTCATAAAAACACAAATACTCAATAGTAAAAAGCATTCAGTCTATTCGTAATAAGCTAACCAAACTTGTTTTGTTTGAAGGTCATTGATAATTGTCGTAATGAATTTTTATTGTAATTAATTAAAACGAGCTTAAAGTTTCACAGGCGATTTAGTTTTATGTGCAAGTCAAATTTTTTCTTCGCTGTTATTTCAATTTCTAACCAATTAATAAAAACACCTTAATTGAAAGTAAAAAACTTATAAAAATATTGCAAACATTTCTTGGTCACTCTAATTTGGAAAAAATGGTAACCCTAAGAGCCAAATTTTTGGTGCATGTTAGTAACGCATCGAATATATGGAGTTTGACAATTTGTGTTTTTATGAAGAACGAACATTGGAAGAACTGGGATTGTTGTTTTTGTAATACTACTGCAAATGCTAAATAGGAGGAATTTTTTATGGGGATGGTTTCAATCACCCCATTGGCAGGCAACCATGTTTTCGCTGCCAACATCTCGTGTGTGCGAAAATGAGATTGCATGTCAGCACCAGAGACGCCAAAAGTGAAGACATGTCTTCATTTTGAAAACATTTTTGTTACAAAGAATATTTTGAAATGTCTTCACTTGAAGACATGTCTTCACCATGCAATTCAGATGGGTAAAAAATCTGGAAAGCCGCGAGAAGACAAATGAAGACATTTTTCTGGATTTGTGAAGACTTTTCAAAAAATCACCTGGCATCCCTGGTCAGCACTGCGTTTCACTCAACTGCCAGCAGTCTGATTTGGGCCCGCTGTCAAATTTTGAGCCCAGAACATGCTGTCGCTGACGTTTACTGCAGTTCGATATAGAGATGGGGTGATTTCGATGCTAGGTACGAAATTTTCGCTTGACACCACCCCCCTGATTCTGGCAACAGTTCTCTTCTAGCGCGGTGTTTCCTTTTATACCGCGTTTAACTTTGGGCAAAGCACCCAATAGACCAAATCAAGGTGACGTCATCTGGCAGATACTGGCGCCCTTGTTTACAAACAGACCGCAGAGTCCAAAAAAGTTTCAGCCGTTTAAACGGCAAGTTTGTTATTCAAACCGAGTTTAAACAGCATTAGGACTAAATTTAAAAGCCATTATGCCTGTAAAATGTTAAAACACACGCTACATTCGCTATAAACGGAAAGGAAAGTTTTCCAAAATGTAAACAAGGGCGCCAGTATCTGTCAATTGACGGTATGATGATTTGGTCTATAGAATGCCAGTGTCGCTGCAGTGCGCGTAGTAAACATCACACATGTTCAGATAATGTATTTACATTATATATGCAAATGTGTATGTGCCTGAGACTCACCAAAAGGAGAATCTCATTGTCAAACTTTGACAACCAGTTTAAAATTTCATATATGGCTGCCAAGTAATGTGATTGGAAACTTCGCTTGCTTCAAATTTCTGAAAAAATCGGTGCAAAAGGGCGCAGTTGTGGGATTCTATTCATCCGGACGAAAAGAAAAAGAACGTTTAAAACCATTTCACTGGCATAAAAATACAGCGGAGAACGCACTTATGACAGCACCAACCAGCGCACAGATCAGGAACAGAAAAATAACAATGAGCAACGTTGACAATCAACGGGTTTCCAGTAAGGCGTATAAGTGCGTAGTAATCAGAGATTACTTTTGTAATCATTTACGAATTAATTAGGTAATCAATGGTAATCAGTAGAGTAATCAATGGTAATCTTAAGCAATCATTGGTATAATCATGATTAATTTATAGTAATCACAAGAGATTGATTAGTGGCAGGGGGCTGGCAGGCGGCCATGTTTTTGCAGCTAACATGTCAATCGCAGCATAACAACACAACATATCGTAAACATTTTTATATTTCGCTCCTGCAACTTTCTGTGCTTCCGATTTAATGCTTGATACTTCTACCACAGAGAACAGACATCCAGGCTGGCATACCCAACCTGTGTAAATTTTGGTAACGGCCATTTCGAAATAACCCCTCGTTCACGTTAAAACTACCCCTCGCATTTGTTAGTTTGGCGATTCGTTTGATGGCGGCGCCACCCGCAAGCATCTGTCAAAACTGAAAAGCATTTTTTTTTTTGTATTCTTAATCGGGTACGAGAGAAACAAACGAGAAAACACAATCATAATATTGATTCAAAATTACTGGTTGTGTACAGATGCTGTCCCCGGTAATCTTATAAAGTGTTATAAAATCTATGTTTGATGAGCCAGGTGTTGAACTCGTTGAGGACGATGAGGATTCTTGCTCACCGATATACAGCTTTTTCAACGGCCTCATGGGATCTTTCACTGAGTTCCACTGGTTTGCGATACAGTTCATCGGGTTACGCAGTGGCTGATTCAGCAAGACTACCCACCGTAATTTCACTGAACAGCACATTGAATAATGTGTTGATTGACTCACTAAACTACAAATTTTAGGAAACATTGAACAACAACGCGCCAGTCGATTCACTTAACGATTTACCGAACAAAACAATTAGTCTATCAAGTAGTGGGTTAACTGTCTCAGTAATGCCATCGGCAGGGGAACCGTTTAACAATACAAATCGCAATCTTCAGCTACAACGCCCATTGAAGATAGAGCAAGCTTCCGAAAATCTGCTAAAGATGAAGCTAAGATTTACGACAACTATTTATTTCCAAGCAAGCCTGCAAACGACGATTGACATCCTCATTTAAGTACAAACGACTCGTATTCCAGTGTTGTTGCATTAATGTATTTATTCAAGAAAAGAAAAAATGGAATCGAAAAGCTTTATGTATGAACCTTTTGTAAAATTATATTACTATTGCTATAATTTTCAGATAAACTTTTCTTGTAAATTGTTCAAATATAAAACAAAAAGACACCACCATGCTGCTAGTACAGCACTCGTTCGCTAATTGCACGAAAGAGGCGATGCGATTAGCGAATTTCGTTGTTTAATTGCACGATGGTTGCCAATATTTATTGTAAAACGTGATGCGTTATCACTGTAAAGAACTCTTCACATGCATTCACACGTACGCTAAATTTTGGGAAAAACATTTAAATTTTTACAAACGAACTAAAAGCTTAATGAAAATGTGTTCAATTTGTCAAAGTTTAGCCAAATTTGCATGAATTTGTTTGTAATGTATCTATGTAATGCAGAGATAGAGAGTTTGCATTCGGCAACGCTGCATTTTTGTTTATAGCAACCACCTGGGAAACCACGTGTAGACAGAACTGCTTTTTAATTGCACGATCGTGCAGTTAGCGGACGTGCAATTAAAAGACGGTGCGATTAGAGGACGTGCAATTAGCGCACGAGTGCTGTACTTTTCTGAATGTTTCCCGGATTCTCTCCGGTAGATGAGGATTTTTAATTCCATTTGGCCGGCCGCCAGCACAGCTAGATAGATGAGGAAGATTGCCTACAATACAAAGAATGATAATACCAAAATTTGCTTAATCCCAAACAGCAACTTACCTGAAAAACGAGGAAGATAAATTCAATCGCCATGATCACGCCGGTGTTTCATGAATCGGAATTGTACGAGTTGACATAATGATTATGGCCTTGCAGCAGTTCATTCCCATTAGCATCCTTAGGGGACGGGATCGAATAGCACCGCCCTGTTACTACCGGTGATGTACTTATCCAAAACACTGTACCATTTGCGTAGACCTGGGTCCTGTAAAAAAATATTTTATTACAAAATTTTTGAATGTAATAAGTGAACAGGCTACTTACTTCAATACAAAATCCCTAGGCGAAAAAAATCAGAGGGGTTGTGTACAAGACACGACCGCATATATAGGTGACGCAGGACTACGTAAGTCTCTTTGTAGTGATAGTGGCATATATTCATGCTTGTAATCAGTCGATTCTTCATGTATACATGCTATATGCAACGTATATACATGCTACATGCGTTGTATGTAACATTTATCAAAGTAGTAACATTGCATACGTTCAATTCTCAAAAGATTTGCATTTGAAAACAATTTAACAAATCAAGAACACAAGCTATTGCTTTCCTGCTACCTTACTGAAATTAAAGATTGTTTTTATTATCCATGGTTTCCCACGTTGAAGGGATTTTACCAATTCAATCCTATTTTATCAACAGCACATCTTTTCACTACACTTCTAATGAAACGGCAAGCATGCGTATTCATACAAAGTCGTATTATAACCGAACAGTACAGCTGTAGCACATTTTTCCAACACAGATATCAAGTTCGCCGAGGTTTAATCGTCTCGCAGTAAAGAATTTGCGATCTGTTGGGGCAACGAACTTGCGTCATTTTTTCTGGCACACTTCCCTAACACAGACATCAAATTGGACTAGGTTTAATCGCGTTCGTAAGAAATCTATTGGCACGAGGGGGCTTTGTTACTCTCTCTAGCGTACTTCCCAAGCAAGGACATCAAAATGATCTAGGTTAAACCGCGGTGTTAAGAAATCTTGTTGAAGTGAGGAAATTTTGTCACTTGTTTTGGCTTACTTCACAAGCACAGATATCAAATTGGTATAGGTTTAAATCATCGTAAAGAATCTTACAACCAATCACGAAGCGAGAATTCTGGTAAAACATAGGTTCATTATTTTCAATTTTTCAATAGTTCAACATCAAGAATCCATACTTTTCTTCATTTGGGTCAATTCTTAGAAGATTTTCCAATCGATTGGTGTAAGAATATTGAAAATCGATCGGAAAACCGCTGAGCTATAAGCGCTCAAAACCTTTCATTTTTCGTGACGCTCGCATTTTTCGATTTTTTGGAATGACACCCTATCTCAAAACTTGCCGTAAGACGTAGTCCTACGCAGGGTGTCGATTACCTGGAAAATCAGGGAAAACCTGGAAATGTCAGGGAAATTCGTTTCAACCTGGAAAAGTCAGGGAATGTCAGGGAATTTTATTTGAAGTCAGGGATTTTTAACACGGGAAGAAAATATACCGAAAAAGCTATGGCTTCGCAAGGATAACATTTATTTCAAGTAGCTGGCACATTTTTACTCAATGCCATCACGTGTGCACAAATGAATTTTTTGACTCTCGTGCAACCAATCTGTTGCGTACAAATTTCACAGAATTTCGAAATTTAGAATTTCATGAATGTGCGACTGACCCGCTCTTTCCCAGGCCACGTTTCTCAATAATGGTTGGACCGATTTGATCGACTTTCGGAAGGGTTCACCACCTAATTGATCATTATCAATATTTATTGGATTCGATATTGATCGGATATTTAGCACAAAAGTTTTATGCACATCTTGTGTGAAATTGGTTTATTTTGCATGGAAAGTGGCATAAAAAGTCCGGTGTGGCTAGTGGATGTTGAAACGCACAGCGCATATTAGTCTGTGCGTGCTATTGTTGAAACAATACATTTTCTGCTTTCTCTGCGGCCAATGTAGCAAGATTCTTAAAACACTATTCTACGCTTCGAGAACAACTATTCATTGGGTCATGGGAGTTGACATTTAGAAAAAGTCCAATCTTTAAAACAAAGAAATTTTGCATCTAGATAATTCCAGACTTCCGGACCGAAATCTGACTGTAACCGAAACAAGAACGAATCAAACTGAACCAAAATCAGCTTTTGAAATTAGCTACGACATTTAACCCATTTGTGCCGGAACTCGGACTTTCATTTTTATTCTAATGTCGATCACTAGTAAAAACTTACGATTAATTCGTTTTCGGAGGATAGACCATTTCAACCTCAAAATCTTGATTAGTCAAATAAATCAGTCATATGTGTGAAACTCGACTGGGAGCACAGAGTCGATAGAATCGCAAAGCCGAAGTAATCCTGAATATTAAAAGCTAGCTGCAAGTAGATTGAATATAAACAGAAGATCTGGATTCAAATAATAGAACGAAGCGCGTTGCTCAATTCATCGTCGCAAAAAAGATGAATTTGAATTGAAAAAGACAAATGGATTCATCAAGAAATAGTAATTAAAGAGTTATAACCAATTTAGTTTAATAAACACAAAGAGAAATTAGCGAGATATTTTGCAACTGATTTTTTTCGAAATACACCTGGAAAAACCTGGAAAAGTCAGGGAATTTTATTTTCACCGGATAATCGACACTCTGCTACGTCAAAACCGACAAGCTCGCATAGCATCATAGCAGCATCATCGACTGATCCCATCAAAATTCTCGACTGCATAGATTGTACCGAAAGCGGATATTTCACAAGGGTATGTTTATGCAATATAGAAAGCGACATTATTTTCATCAATCACTTATCCAGGCTCTTGCAGTGAAGTTCCGGGACCCGGGAGGCAAACAGGAAGGATGCAGAACTACGCCGGCATCGTAATAATCACAGTCGATAACCGATAACAGAACTTACCAACTTGCCAGAAAAGCGAGACTTTTCATATCGTTCAGATTTAGCTGAGAAAAATATTTGTAGCTCAAAAAAAACCGAATTAATCCACCTAGCGGCGTGACCTAGCCTTTCTACTGCCACAATAATCATTATTTAATTTCTCAGGAACTTGATTGTAGATGTAGAGATGTTATATTAGACTATATTTTTAAATATCCGTTCCGTATTCCTCAAAATCCTTATTTGCCAGTAAAATTCACAACGTATTGTGTAGAATAATTATATTTTCTTTCCTTGGGTGCGTAAATACATGTAAGCGTCATTTAGTCATTTAGTTTTATAATATTTATAGAAAAATAATGTAAACACAAAAGATAATTTTTACAGACTTGAATGAATATGTATAGAAAATTAGAAATTAACCCTCTAACGGGTCTACAGACGGCCTTAACTTTCGGGCTTCAGAGCCACATACGAAACTTGTTTTGTATTGACAATATGAAGTATTTGTTCATAGCAGATTTTTTGATATTTTGATATTATTACCATGCATTCAAAAGTTAGCATTTTTGAACAAGAAGAGTTCAGAAAAATTATTATTATATTTCGCTTTTGAAGAAAAAGGATATCTACAACAAAATGATTGATCTCAAAATTTTACTATTGGCTTGCTTGGCTTCAATTTTGCAATATATCTGAATTAGAAAAAAATTACTGAATAGAGCATTAGATATGAAAACGAGAAATGGAACTATTTCTTAGCTAGCACTCCTTCAGATAATTATTTTTGCATGAAAATCAAAACTTAAGCTTCTTTTGAATGTACTTTCATGAAAAGATACCCAAGTAACAATTTCAGGCTGATCAAACGCTTTTATAGCTGATTTTATTCATCCTGTGGCTGATCTATGGTTTAGGTTTAGAAATAAAAACCTTTTTTCAGCTCTTAAACATCTAAATCTGGTGATTTTATCAAACTTCAGGCTAATTAATAGCTGCTTTCGAAGCTGCAATGAAGCTTAATAGAAACTTTTTTGCGCTTTTAAATAGCCAATTTGCTCAATGCTGTCAATAGAGGTTTTCCGTCAGATCATACCCCTCCTTTTCTTATTTTTTCTCGAAAGTACTCCCAATACGAGTGACAATGGTGCAAAAATATATTTTTTTTGTTGACTCTAGAATTTACTACGATTTTTTAAACAATATAAATTGCAAGAATGTTGAATTTCTTTTCACCAAATCACGAATGTTGAGTTTTAAAAAATTCGTTTCGGCAGCACTGTTTATCAAAATTTTTTAGTTTTTCTGGCAGCATTGCACAACAGATTTTGACATATGTGTATCAGCGGTTGAGTGAAAAGGACAAAACGAATGAAAAGCTAATGATTACCTTCTTTTTCGTTTCGTGTGTTGCTTGCCACAAGAGTAAAGAGTGGCACAAATGGTTTCGAAGTGGTGAAAATAGAGTACACTGGTACAAAAAGCCATGTAATACATCTGAGAAGTGACGGGTTGAAATATACGTATTTTATTTTTTCATTTTTACAGTAGTTAGAGGCTTTATTAAAGAAAGTTTTATATGGGTATCATTTCTAAGAGTCAAAACCGAACATTTTGTGAAAAAAAAATTTTTGACGGAAAACCTCTATTCTATTTTTAGAACGAGAAATAGTTTTGCAATCTGCTTTTCCAGTCGCTTAATCAGCGCCTCATCAACCTTTATGCAGCAAAAAAAAGTCTATTTTTAAATTAAAAAAATGGAACGCGTCATTTTTATTTCGAATAACTTCAATTCGTATAAGTAAGCTAGCTAATTAAAAAATGCATATCTTTTTTTCGGGGATTGAACCCGCCATCCTTTGATCCATAAGCACTCACCGTATGATCCGCCCCATTTGCATCTGCAGAACAGACAGTGAGAATATCTTTACACCTGAAGCCTAGCCCGCCTAGCGTGAAGCAGTCGATAATGTCGATAACGGATAAGCTTTTGCTGTCAGACGAATTGCGAAATTCTATGATCTGACAGTAAGTATGCTGTGAGCCGAAAAAAAAACTTGGTAGAAGTTTGTAAAGCCACTTTAACACCTTTAAGCAGCCCTAAAGTAGTTTGAAAGCTGTGAGCCTAATGAAAGCTTCCACTCTACATTTTAACACCTTTAAGCAGCCGTAAAACGGTTTGATGTTTATGGCTGTTGAGAAGCAGATTGTTTAGCAGAAAAATCCGCTATTAAGCTTGTTTATCAGCTTTTGGGAGAGAACTGGTTTGAAAAACTTAAAGTGGCTTAAACATCGCTTATTTAAACGCCATTTAAGTGCTTACTTTATGCAGCTTTGATCGCCTTAAACCAACCCGTAAACAGCCATTGCTCTTGCAATTCAGCTACCGTTGTTACTTGGGTAGTCATTAGCTTGATCGCATCGTTTTTACAATGTTAGAGGGTTAGGAAAACAAGATGAGGTCGAAAAATAGTGCCAAAGCTGCGCCATAAACATGCTTGAGAATGGGAAATACGATCGATATGATTCCCAGTGCTTGTCTTTTTTTGATTTATTTATTAAAACATGATACATGACATAAGACATCTGTCCTTTAAAATATCACTAACGAAAACAAATCTTACAAAATTTCTACCGTGCAACGTTTACTTCCTATTTTTCATATAACATTTCTAAGTTGTAGTATCTATTGATTGAAAAGAGCATCTATTGATGCGCAGAATTTGTTTGGAATAGAGGTTTTCCGTCAGATCATACCCCTTCTTTTCTTATTTTTTCTCGAAAGTACTCCCAATACGAGTGATAATGGTGCAAAAATATATTTTTTTCGTTGACTCTAGAATTTACTACGATTTTTCAAACAATGTAAATTGCAAGAATGGTGAGTTTCTTTTCACCAAATCACGAATGTTGAGTTTTAAAAAATTCGTTTCGGCTGCACTGTTTATTAAAATTTTCAGATTTTCTGGCAGCATTGCACAACAGATATTGACATATGTGTATCAGCGGTTGAGTGAAAAGGACAAAACGAATGAAGCTAATGATTACCTTCTTTTTCGTTTCGTGCGTTGCTTGCCACAAGAGTAAAGAGTGGCATAAATGGTTTCGAAGTGGTGAAAATAGAGGACACTGGTACAAAAAGGCATGTAATACATCCGAGAAGTGACGGGTTGAATATACGTATTTTAGTTTTTCATTTTTACAGTAGTTAGAGGTTTTAATAAAGAAAGTTTTATATGGGTATAATTTCTAAGAGTCAAAACCGAACATTTAGTGGAAAAAAAATTTTGACGGAAAACCTCTATTTGTACAAATTTATTTGGAAAAATCAACTCACTAGTATTTTTGATTCTATACACCACTATACCACAGATAACAGACATCCAAGCTAAAACAAAAACCTTCGTAAACCGTGTGTAAAATGACTCTAGCGACATCTAACTGCTTATTGCCACTTGCATTCTCTTAAGTGATTGAAGCGCCCGCTTGCGATACCTGCAGCTGGTGTTGGGCAGAGCTGCCAGATATCCCGCTTTTTTCAGCTTACCACATATTGTACACATATATTATAAATACGGCATGGTTAAAAGATATGTTTATATTAGAAATCAATATAATTCCAAATAGATGAAACAGAATGCACAAAATCATTCTTTCCGTGATTCGGCGTTAAAATTCGATAAAGAATAATTCTTTTAAAAAATATCTGGCAGCTCTGCAAAGTGTTGCTGATATTTTGAGGTTTGTTCATGACAAAAAAGGAAGGAAATATTTTTTCCTTTTGTTTATCTGCCCGTTTAAGATTTCGTGCAAGTGCGAGCAGGCTCTACCGCGAAACTAAAAAAGGATGTTCAATAGAGGTTTTCCGTCAGATCATACCCATTCTTTTCTTATTTTTTCTCGAAAGTACTCCCAATACGAGTGATAATGGTGCAAAAATATATTTTTTTCGTTGACTCTAGAATTTACTACGATTTTTCAAACAATGTAAATTGCAAGAATGGTGAGTTTCTTTTCACCAAATCACGAATGTTGAGTTTTAAAAAATTCGTTTCGGCTGCACTGTTTATTAAAATTTTCAGATTTTCTGGCAGCATTGCACAACAGATATTGACATATGTGTATCAGCGGTCGGGTGAGAAGGACAAAACGAATGAAGCTAATGATTACCTTCTTTTTCGTTTCGTGCGTTGCTTGCCACAAGAGTAAAGAGTGGCATAAATGGTTTCGAAGTGGTGAAAATAGAGGACACTGGTACAAAAAGGCATGAAATACATCCGAGAAGTGACGGGTTGAAATATACGTATTTTAGTTTTTCATTTTTACAGTAGTTAGAGGTTTTAATAAAGAAAGTTTTATATGGGTATAATTTCTAAGAGTCAAAACCGAACATTTAGTGGAAAAAAAAATTTTGACGGAAAACCTCTATTCTTTTCGCACTCACACGAAATCTCATTGTGGATTGGCAATGCGTGCGTGATGTCAAAAGTAAAATATTTCCTTCTGTTTTTTTTCTCGCTAAAAAGCTAAACATCGATGATTCGCGGTTTTGCTGATATTGTTCAGGCGTGAGAAAAAAAGAGGGAAGTATATTTTTAATTTTTTCGTACTCACACGTTGACAGTTCGTTACGAGGTTTCCTGTAAGTGCGAGCAGCCACGAAATCTCTTTTACTGCTTTCAACGCGAATTCGTGACTACAAAAGTGAATGAAATTTTCAAGCCTGTTCGCATTTACACGAAAACCCATGCCGAATTGTCAAAACTTGTGGGAAAACAATAGCAAAAATACTTTCTTCTCTTTTTTTCTTACAAAAACCAAACAAATATCAGCAACTTCGTAGTCTCGAATATGTATACAAGAGATCGTGTAGGTAGAGTGACTATATACAGAGTGGCGACAATGTCAAAATTGGAATGATAATTATCTGTCAGTGTCATTCCAATCGAGCAGACGACCTATCCAACGCGTATGCAGGAAAGAGAAAGAAAAACCTTGGAAAAGCCGCATTGCATACATTTGGGATGACTTGGCGTCACTCTGTATATAGTCACTCTACGTGTAGGGTGTAGCATCGTAGTCGCGAATGTGTACCTTATGGGGTTTCCTGTATGAGCGAGCGGGTGTCGATTTCTTTTAATATACACTAGGGCCCCCAGCTATATAGGCTTTTGTGTCAGTGTGAGCAGGCTTCAAATTGCTTTTGCGCTCATGTTTTCGAATGAACATTTTAGGTGATCGCAGTGCCACCATACTGCTTATTGCCACTTGCGAAAAACCGTTGCAAGTTTTTACACACGGTCCAAGCCTAGCTTGGATGTCTGTTATCTGTGGTTTTACCGAAAACATGAAACAATGCTGAAATAATCAATACGCACTTTTCAAATCGTTGTCCAGACAGCTTTTTGCGTTCACATTTAACGTAACAAAAATTAACATTTCCTTTGGAAATCGAAGGTGCGTCAATTTTGACCGGCACGTAAAAACGATCGTCGCGACATTTTTGACACTGGCGGGTGTTATGGGAAACTGTTAATAACTGTCACTTTGTTACGGGGTAGAGAGCAACTTACTACTGGACCTAACCTCCATGTCTGCTGTGCCACTCCAAAGTCCGATAGGCAAAAATGGTCGCACGATAAGTTTCAGTACATTATTCCATCTAAAATGGTTGTAATAAGTTACAAATTCAATACAGTTATCTTTTTATGTAAAGGATACTTACCTAGCTATTCAAATAAAGATCAGGTAAACTAGAATCACTAGAACTAAACTGATCGTGTTCGATAATCAATCAGTCTAACCTGTCAACAGATCATTCTGTGCAGAGTAACCCGATTTTTCAACTGATTTAATCGTTACCCAACGATAACAGATTAAGTATACCAATGCGTCGGGTGACGAAGACAACCACCCAACGCCAATGGACGAAGTCGGTTGATTAATAGGTTGATTTCTTTGGCACATGTTCAGATAATGTATTTACATTATATATGCAAATGTGTGTGTGCCTGATGTCGTTTTCGTTTTTGTGGTGCAGCTACACCGTTTGGTGTTACACTTTTCGCTGGATAAACGAACACTTGCGGTGCAGCAGCAGTGATGTGGTATGGGTGTGTTGGTGTTTTCCTATCTGCACCAGCTACACTTTCTTTTTTTCTGGTGTAGCTGGTGCAGAAAAAGTGTAGCAATTCGCGTTGACGGCATTAAACGATCTCTTGCACACTCATAGAAATTCCCGTATGTACGTGTGGGTGAAAATCTGCCAAAATGTTTCGGTCTCTTGCGCTCTTTCAGAAATTTCTATTCCGCTTCACCCCTACAGCAAACTTTTGGAGGTGGCAGCAGCTTACGTTCGTCAACGCGAATGGTGTAGCACAAAAATCGAAAACGAACAGTTTTGGTGCAAAAAAGCTACAGCGGTGTAGCCTCGGTGTAGCTACACCGCAAAAACGAAAACGACATGAGATTCATCAAAAAGGGAATCTCATTGTCAAACTTTGACAACCAGTTTGAAATTTCGAATATGGCTGCCAAATAATGTGATTGTAAACTTCGCTGGCTGCAAAATTCTGAAAAAATTGGTGCAAAAAGGCACAGTTTTGGGATTCAATTCTTCCGGACGAAAAGAAAATTAGCGTTTAAAACATTTCACTGGCATGAAAACACAGCGATGCGCGCACTGATGACAGCACCAACCAGCGCACAGATAAAGAACAGATAAATAACAATGAGCAACCACAGATAACAGACATCCAAGCTAGGCTTGGACCGTGTGTAAAAACTTGCAACGGTTTTTCGCAAGTGGCAATAAGCAGTATGGTGGCACTGCGATCACCTAAAATGTTCATTCGAAGACATGAGCGCAAAAGCAATTTGAAGCCTGCTCACACTGACACAAAAGCCTATATAGCTGGGGGCCCTAGTGTATATTAAAAGAAATCGACACCCGCTCGCTCATACAGGAAACCCCATAAGGTACACATTCGCGACTACGATGCTACACCCTACACGATCTCTTGTATACATATTCGAGACTACGAAGTTGCTGATATTTGTTTGGTTTTTGTAAGAAAAAAAGAGAAGAAAGTATTTTTGCTATTGTTTTCCCACAAGTTTTGACAATTCGGCATGGGTTTTCGTGTAAATGCGAACAGGCTTGAAAATTTCATTCACTTTTGTAGTCACGAATTCGCGTTGAAAGCAGTAAAAGAGATTTCGTGGCTGCTCGCACTTACAGGAAACCTCGTAACGAACTGTCAACGTGTGAGTACGAAAAAATTAAAAATATACTTCCCTCTTTTTTTCTCACGCCTGAACAATATCAGCAAAACCGCGAATCATCGATGTTTAGCTTTTTAGCGAGAAAAAAAACAGAAGGAAATATTTTACTTTTGACATCACGCACGCATTGCCAATCCACAATGAGATTTCGTGTGAGTGCGAAAAGAATTGAACATCCTTTTTTAGTTTCGCGGAAGAGCCTGCTCGCACTTGCACGAAATCTTAAACGGGCAGATAAACAAAAGGAAAAAATATTTCCTTCCTTTTTTGTCATGAACAAACCTCAAAATATCAGCAACACTTTGCAGAGCTGCCAGATATTTTTTAAAAGAATTATTCTTTATCGAATTTTAACGCCGAATCACGGAAACAATGATTTTGTGCATTCTGTTTCATCTATTTGGAATTATATTGATTTCTAATATAAACATATCTTTTAACCATGCCGTATTTATAATATATGTGTACAATATGTGGTAAGCTGAAAAAAGCGGGATATCTGGCAGCTCTGCCCAACACCAGCTGCAGGTATCGCAAGCGGGCGCTTCAATCACTTAAGAGAATGCAAGTGGCAATAAGCAGTTAGATGTCGCTAGAGTCATTTTACACACGGTTTACGAAGGTTTTTGTTCTAGCTTGGATGTCTGTTATCTGTGGAGCAACTTTGACAACGAAGTTCCCGATTCACAGACTTGATACAGATTGTTAGCATCATGTTTACCACAATGAGTCCTATGGGTTAACACAGTTGAATCAATATATATAGAATGCCAGTGTCGCTGCAGTGCTCGTGGTAAACATCACACATTTGAAAATTACGTATTTACACTGTATGCGCATATGTGTGAGTGATCGATTCGAAACGGGAATCTGATTGTCAAACTAAAAAGGCAACCCAATAAAAAATCCTTCTGCTTTTCCGTAAATCACGTATAGGATAAATCACCCGATTTGGTCGTTTTGGGGTATTTCGTCGGCAGGAAAATTTTCTATTGGGCAATTTGACAATGTAGTTCCCGTATCCAAGACACGAACCAGCAACATGTTTGCCACCAAAATATCCATGAAACACCAGCGACACTGGCATTCTATATATATTGATTATACTGTTAACACGATGAAACTGAATATTGCTTAAAGGCCAAGGGTAAGTCGCTTAGAACATTGAGGCAGGCTCAATTTAGGGAACAGCTGACCTCATTGATTGCAATTGCGGTACACTCATTTCACAGTTTATGGCACACTGTGGCCCACATTTTTGACATTTAAATTTTGAAATGTTAGAAATTGGCAGCCCTGCCAATGTTTGTTAATGTCAAAACGATCAAACGGTCAATCTGAGCGCTGCCCGCATAGTCAAATACCATATGCCAACGATTTTCCATATATTGCTCTTTGCATTGAAAGTTGGATTTTGAACACACTTGTCCAGTCACACATTTTGTAGGTGAGAAAAGTTGCCAAAATTTCGTGGGAAAAAACCATGAATCTTGGTTGATTTCTATTTAAATTCTAATGCTTACGTAGAGTTGTTACCGACGCAAAGAATAATATAAAAATAGTTTCTAAATACATAATTCCACGCATAATTCATAACTAATAATAAATATGCAGCATATATGAAATAAATGAAAAATTAAATACTATTTGCTTTTCCTACAACTGGTACTGGCGCCACTGCTAAATCCAATATCAGCTCAGATGGGAGAGTTTAATGATGGGAAATGTCGGTCAAAATCTATAACGATTATTGATAAAGTTTTGTTATCGTTAATAATTAATAACGATAATATGGCAATATAAGCAAAAATACGTAAGAAATAGAACAAAAATGTTAAAATAATAACAAATCAAGAAGAAGATTTCACTTTAAACCCTCCAATTTTCGATATTCTTCCATGACGATAAAGTTTGATGGTATTATCGATATAAGATTACTAGCGATATTATCAGTAGCACACTTTTCATCACAGTTTTGAAGGTTGCACTTAATAACTGTGCAGTCCAATTGAGTGTGAAGAGCGCAATAGTTTTCTAACCATTTGGTGAATCAAGTGGACCATTTGCTATATAATCAGATAACCATATGCAGACTATACTCAGCAATGGTTTTGACTATGTGGTAAATGGTAACTTGAGAAATAACACGGAGAATAAAAATGTAGTTTCAACCATATTTATGGTTGTTTTACGCACAAACAAAAATTTCGTTATGTTTCAAACTGAAATGTATGATTGAAATGAAAATATTTATTGTTACATCAATGTCAACTTCAAAATTGAAAATACTTTACTTTTAATTCAAAACTGTTATTTACTTGATTCAAACAGGATCTCGTTTGGAAACAACAATATTTTTAGGTTGTTATAAAAATATTTTATTAAGGCTTAAAACAACAATCATTTTGTTTGAAACAAACTGGAGCTTTTTCGCTCCGTGAACCATTGTATGAACTAGTCGTTAGGTATGGTTACCATACAAAAATGCTGATTTTCGCGAACAATTTTTTGGCGATACCATACTTGGTATGGTGGACATACAGTCAGTGAAATTGTACTAAAACTATTACATATATAGTACTAGCTGACCCGACAAACTTCGTATTGCCACAAATTAACCTGTGTTGAACATAAATCATGAATCTCGGATGATCTTTGTCACTATCTCGAGTTTTGCAAGCCCCCCAGTGGGCGGCGCTTCCGACGGCGGGTCACTGGCAACACTCGCGACCGGCTCGTCCTGAATGATCTAGTGTTACTATAGATAGTTTTTGTGGTCTTGTTATTGATTAATGTTTTATGGAAGAGTCTCGAATTTCTCGAGTTGGATTAGTTTTTGAGTTTCGCAAAAATTTCTGTTTTATTTGTATGAGAGTCCATATCCCCCTACCACAGGGGTGAGAGGTCTCTAACTATCATAAAATAAATTCAAGACTCAAAAATCTCCTACATGCTAAATTTGGTTCCATTTGCTTGATTAGTACTCAAATTATAAGGAAATTTGTATTTCATTTGTATGGGAGCCCACCCTCTTAAAAGGGAAAGGGGTCGTAATACACCACAGAAAAAAAATTCTGCCATCTAAAACTCTCACATGCCAAATTTGGTTCCATTTGCTTGGTTAGTTCTCGAATTATGAGGAAATTTGTATTTCATTTGTGTAGAAGCCCTCCCTGTTGAAGTGTGGAAGGATCCTAATTCACCGTAGAAAATATTTTTGCCTCCAAAAACCTCCACATGCCGAATTTGGTTCTATTTGCTTGATTAGTTCTCGAGTTATGGAGAAATTTGCATTTCATTTGTATTGGAGCCCCCCCTCCTAATGTGGGAAGAGGTCCTAATTCATCACAGAAAAAATTCTTGCCTCCAAAAACACCTACACGCCAAATTTGGTTCCATTTGCTGGATTAGTTCTCGAGTTATGAGGAAATTTGTATTTCGTTTGTATAGGACCCCCCCTCCTAAAATGGGGAGGGGTCCCAATTCATCATTGAAAAAAAAAATTGTCTCCAAAAACACACATATGCCAAATTTGGTTCAATTCGCTTGATTAGTTCTCGAGTTATGAGGAAATTTGTATTTCATTTGTACAGGAGCCCCTCCTCTTAAAGTGGGGAGGGGTCCTAATTCACCATAGAAAATTTTCTTGCTCTCGAAAACCTTCACATGCCAAATTTGGTTGCATTTGCTTGATTAGTTCTCGAGTTATGAGGAAATTTGTATGGAAGCCCCCCCTCTTAAAGGGGAGAGGAGTTATAATTCCCCTTATAAAGAGGGAGGGGTCTCAATTCACCATAGCATAAATTCTTGTCACCAAAAAAAACACCCACATGCCAAATGTTGTTCTATTTGCTTGATTAGTTCTCGAGTTAGGAGGAAATTTGTATTTCATTTGTACAGGAGCCCCCCCTCTTAGAGTGGGGAGGGGTCCTAATTTACCGTAGAAAATTTTCCTGCCCTCGAAAACCTTCACATGCCAAATTTGGTTCCATTTGCTTGATTAGTTCTCGAGTTATGAGGAAATTTGTATGGAAGCCCCCCCTCTTAAAGGGGAGAGGAGTTACAATTCCCCTTATAAAGAGGGAGGGGTCTCAATTTACCATAGAATAAATTCTTGTCACCGAAAACTTGCTTGATTAGTTCTCGAGTTATGAGGAAATTTGTATTTCATTTGTATAGGAGCCCTCCCTCCTAAAGTGGGGAGAGGTTCTTATTCATCATAGAATAAATTCTTGCCTCCAAAAACACCTACATGCCAAATTTGGTTCCATTTGCTGGATTAGCTCTCGAGTTATAAGGAAATTTGTATTTCGTTTGTATAGGAGCCCCCCCCCCACTTAAAGTGGGGAGGGGTCCCAATTCATCATAGAAAAAAAATTTGTCTCCAAAAACACACACATGCCAAATTTGGTTCCATTTGCTTGATTAGTTCTCGAGTTATGAGGAAATTGGTATTTCATTTGTACAGGAGCCCCCCCTCTTAAAGTGAGGAGGGGTCCTAATTCAGCATAGAAAATTTTCTTGCCCTCGAAAACTTTCACATGCCAAATTTGGTTCCATTTGCTTGATTAGTTCTCGAGTTATGAGGAAATTTGTATTTCGCTTGTATAGGAGCCCCCACTCCTAAAGTGGGGAGGGGTCCCAATTCATCATAGAAAAAATTTTGGTCTCCAAAAACACACACATGCCAAATTTGGTTCCATTTGCTTGATTAGTTCTCGAGTTATGAGGAAATTTGTATGGAAGCCCCCCCTCTTAAAGGGGAGAGGAGTTATAATTCCCCTTATAAAGAGGGGAGGGGTCTCAAATTACCCTAGAATAAATTCTTGTCACCGAAAACACCCACATGCCAAATTTGGTTCTATTTGCTTGATTAGTTCTCGAGTTATGCAGAAATTTGTGTTTCATTTGTATGGGAGCCCCCCCTCTTAGTGGGGGGAGGGGTCTCTAACCATCACTAAAACCTTCCCTGGCCCCAAAAACCTCTACATGCAAATTTTCACGCCGATTGGTTCAGTAGTTTTCGATTCTATAAGGAACAAAATACAGACAGACAGACAGACAGACAGACAGACAGACAGACAGACAGACAGACAGACAGACAGACAGACAGACAGACAGAAATCCTTCTTTATAGGTATAGATTATTATGGTTTTTCGGAAACAAACGATTCACATTGAATGACAGGGACAATGGTATTTATATTGTTACTAATGGTGCATGTATCATTCGTGTAATGGTTTTGATATGGTTAAGGGATTATACTGGAAATCGTTGGTGTATGCTATTTTATGCTATAAATATTGTTTCAACAATGGAAAATAATTTAGCCATATTATATAGTTCGTTTATTAGCTCATAAATGATATGAAATATAATTTCAATTATTTCGTAATGCTCAGGCGCTTGCGATTTTGCGCTTTTTCACTCACGCCTCCGTTTGTAACCATCCACCATGGTAGCTTCATGGATAACTGTGCAGCGTAACTAAATCCTGGCAGGTCACCGTGTCACCACTATACGTACTTTTGACTTCCTCGCTGACATCACCTTGGACACTCCAAATGAAAGCGGATAGTAGTATACGCGGCATGCTGCGATCTCTTTAAGGCAAAACTTAAGAACATATTCGTCGCTTAATAGTTGCTCGATCTGCAGATAAAATATTTCAATTAAATTATGGCAATCCAATTTTTAAACAATACTCACTAGCATTTTCACGATGATATAATCTTCACTCAAAGATTCTAACCGGCAATCAGAAATGACGGTGACGATGGTGACGGTTAGTGTAGAGGGCGGAAGTCCAACAGCGAAGCAATGAATAACAGTTTATCGCTTTTTCGTTCGTTTCTGTGGGTACACAGTAAAATAATGTAACCCATTTATATGTACACAGAAAAATCATTCAACCTAATTTTTCACTCAATGGTCAGAATTTCGTTCTTACTATTTATTTAGTACTAATTGTATACAGTATCGTACGCCAATCGTTAAACCTATGAACTTGAATGATAGCAAATGATATAAAACTTTATCGGGAACAGTAACTGTTGATCATACAATACATTTATAATACCCACCGTTTTATCAATAGTTTTTGATTATGCGGGTGGCGAATTTGACAGGTTTCACATGATCAGCACCTCGGCAGCACAGTAAGGCACAGACTGAACAAAATTTCCATGAAAGAGGTGAACGGAATGTTCTCAGTGACTTACCCTTGTTAAAGGCCTTAACGGCGGTCAGAAAAGCACAAAAACTGCCATTCCGAGTAGTTTGGAGGGCGACACTGCTGGATAATACGCTTTTAAAACATTTAACTTCAATTTATGCATATCGCGTTCGTCTAACAAATAGTAAACAAACCACGAGTGGATGTCAAATGGGTGAATTGCGTTCATTCCGGTTCATTCGTGACGTCATCTGGCAGATACTGGCGCCCTTGTTTACAAACAGACCGCAGAGTCCAAAAAAGTTTCAGCTGTTTAAACGGCAAGTTTGTTGTTTAAACAGCATTAGGACTAAATTTAAAAGCTATTGTCAATTGCAAAGAAAATTGTCCAATCAATAAGTGCGCAATCGCTCATAAAAGTGCTATTTTAGCTTAAATCGTTTCGGTCTCTTCGGTGCACTTATTGCTGCGAAGATAACGAAAAAGTGCGCCGAAGATACCGAAACAATTTAATGCAAAATAGCACTTTTATGAGCGATATCGCACTTTGGATGGTACAATTGACAATTGACAATATTATGTCTGTAAAATGTTAAAACACAAGCTACATAGATCATTTTGCGATGACGTCATTTTGCCGTCAAATGACACCACTTGGTGGTTTGTTTACATGTTTTTGTCACATCCAGCAGTTTCGATTTGAAATTTTGTGAAGGATTACTGCATCAATTTCTGTAAAATGCATGTAAGGCACTTTCTCTTCAATAAAAACTATAAATTTCTATCATTATCTGCCGGACAAAGATAGAAAACTCAATTCAAAATTTAACACCACGTAAACAAACCACCAAGTGCTGTCAAAAAAGTGTGGTTAGGAGCTCCCGTGTAATGATCTATACGCTATTGTGCTTCCCGAGAAAATATTTCGTTTTTCAGCTTTATAGATCATTACACGGGAGCTCCTAACAAAGCAAAGCGAGCAACCAGAACAAAGCTGCGCGCAACTGTTAGGCGCACAACTTAACCTACGAAAGAAAAATTTTAGATAATAATCGCAATATAAACGGAAAGGAAAGTTTTCCAAAATGTAAACAAGGGCGCCAGTATCTGTCAATTGACGATATGATGATTTGGTCTATCAAGAGCAACATTTCAAATAGGCCGAAGTCAAAACTGACAGTTTCGAGAAAATCGATGTTGAAACTTGAGCATCATTTTTTAACTCCTTATTTGATATAAACAGTGTTGCTTAGAATTGAATGTCACATTATGATGCAAAAACATAATAGTTTAATGTGTAATGCAACAACTAGCAGAAAAAACATTGATTTACTTTGTAATTTGCAAAAATATGCGTTTGGCCGTTTTCGGAGATCATTCGGTAATACGACTTTTTCATAAGGCTGATTTGATTATCAATTGTTGATGGGGCCTTTGACATGAGGCTTTTATTTACTGTCAGTGGTGATATGATTTTGGTGTTGGGCCGGTTTTTAGACAGCGTTTCACGTTTGGCCTAAAAAAAGGTTAAAAATTCGTAACTGGGACACCGATCAGCTTTATTATTTCTACTAGAAAAGTTGGGGTTTAATTTTATCGGCAAATCTGCCACCGTTGAACAGGTTTGTGAAGCGGAACGTGTTACCCGTGAGGTGCGGCAGTGCGGCAGTCGCTATTGGTAGTGTGAAGCAGCAGCAGTTCATTCATTTAGCATTTCTAACTCACCACAGCGTGCAAGTGCATCACGCCTTGGCAGTTCAGCGATAGTAAATGTCTCGGGCGCGCAACTAACGAACTCTGTCCGGTTCCTCCACAGGTGATATATATATACAGCGAAATAGCTTTTTTCGTGTAAGCCGAAAAGTAACTTAAATTTTTGTTGCCGCGCAGGCTTAAATACTAAACATGTCGTGTCTGTGAATGACCGTGTTATTTATGCAGGTAGCATCGTATTGTTTTTTTCGGTCGTCCGTCGAGTTTCTCGCGCAATTGTACGGCGGGGATCATCGCAGCAGCAGCAAGCAGCAGAAATCCCTTAACAAAAATAGGGCCGAATGCAAAACAAAACACAAACTGCGCATAGGCTTTTTCATACAGAAGGGCCAAAGCACAAAATGAAAACTTTGTTGCCAGTTTTCACATAAGGCTTTTTCAAATTTGCTTTTTAAGACTCATAAAGTTTTCAAATCGCTATGATGTTTGGTATTATTATAGATACTTAAAAAAGCTTTAAATATAACCAAAAAACCAGTTTTTTTATATTTTGCACTTGGGCCCTATTGAAATGTTGCTCTTGCTATAGTCACTCTAGTTTTCCCATAGATCATTTTGCGATGACGTCATTTTGCCGTCAAATGACACCACTTGGTGGTTTGTTTACATGTTTTTGTCACATCCAGCAGTTTCGATTAGAAATTTCGTGAAGGATTACTGCATCAATTTCTGTAAAATGCATGTAAGGCACTTTCTCTTCAATAAAAACTATAAATTTCTATCATTATCTGCCGGACAAAGATAGAAAACTCAATTCAAAATTTAACACCACGTAAACAAACCACCAAGTGCTGTCAAAAAAGTGTGGTTAGGAGCTCCCGTGTAATGATCTATCCCTAATCACAGACTGATGATGATTATGATGATGACGTGACGACTCACTCTTGCGCAGTCTTGCTCTTGCATTGCACAGTTCTAGTTTCAACTCATTACAATATTTTAATATAAATTTAACTTGCAAAATATCAATTATGGTAAAAAAACATTATGTTTCCGGATATGACCAATTCCTTAATGCAATGAAAGGTTTTGAGCCAAAAGAACATGTGATTAATATACTTTTCACCGGTGCTAAAACAAATAGCAATGTCAGTTGGTGTAGTGATTGTGTAGAAGGTATGCGTAGAACTAACATAGTACATTGACACATTAAGTATCGTAAATGTTTTCAGCTGCACCTTTTATAGAGCAGGCACTGGAACATGCTCCAGAAAACTCGCATTTTATCTATTGTGATGTAGGAGATAGATCAACATGGAAAGACATGCAAAATCCATTTCGTAAGGATACTTCTACACATCTGAGTGTAATTCCAACTTTGATTCGATGGAAGTCACCACAGCGACTAGAAGGCGAGCAATGCACAAAGAGTGATTTACTGGAGATGTTTTTCATAGACGATAATTAGTTCCAAAAGCCAGAAAAAATGTTAAAAACTGTTTAGATTTGTCAATAAGAACAAGCACACTCGACCCTCGACCGTGGTGCACTCGATACTCCTCCATCAGGCAGGCTGTGAACAGAGATGCAACATATAACTCAACGGGATAGCATGCTAAGATATCAGCGTAACGAACATCTATTTTCATTTCGCTTTCACAAAAACTGGATAAACTGTTGGCGTATTTTCACTCATTCTACAGAAAAATATATTGCCCCTTTTATGACTATTTAGAGTACTGTGATAATCATTTAATGAAGCATACCCCATCTTGCACTGGTAATTTGACACTAGAGTGGCTTTTAGTTTAATCAACTTATGAATTTGACTCCTTTTCCTTCTTGCGCTTCTTTTTCACTTCGTGTGCGAGATTCGACTGTGATAATTGTGTAAATCTGGGTAGTCTAAATAGGGGCAAATGTCGCAAAATGATGTATAATATATTACAAAACCGCAAGAATATTCACCAAATTGTACTAAACTGCATAAATAATCTTAAACTGCCATCATTTAGTACTGCCTGCAACCAGGGTTGCCACATGCACAGATTATTCTGTGTTTTACAGATATTTGAAAGAAATCGCCTGTACAGAATCTGTATGCATCAGCGGAGTGCTATCCCTATCTTAACGAACGGTGTTTGACAGTCGACTTAACGAAGGGCGCTATTGCAAGAATAGCGCCCGTCTGACAGGTAAATTTGCTGCCAACCTTGTCGAGAAGTATGCTGAGATCTTGGCAACAAAAACATGGCTCCCATCGCATGCCCCTGGTATGCATAGAATACAGATTTCAAGAGCAACATTTCAATAGGGCCCAAGTGCAAAATATTAAAAAACTGGTTTTTTGGTTATATTTAAAGCTTTTTTAAGTATCTATGATAATACCAAACATCATAGCGATTTGAAAACTTTATGAGTCTTAAAAAGCAAATTTGAAAAAGCCTTATGTGAAAACTGGCAACAAAGTTTTCATTTTGTGCTTTGGCCCTTCTGTATGGAAAAGCCTATACGCAGTTTGTGTTTTGTTTTGCATTCGGCCCTATTTTTGTTGTGGGATTTCTACGCATAGTGGCGAATAATCACTGGCCATCTCCGGTTAAGTACGTTTAGTACAACCCGGTAACAATGTGACAGCTCCCGTACTAATCAAACGTACCTAAAACTGCTGGTTCATGGTTCACGACAGATGTTTGAAAGCGGCGTAAATATCGAAGAAAGAGTTTATTATCATTTGTTTTGGCAAAAAATCCCTTGTGCATATAAGATCTGAATTGGTTTATTATTTCAATAGAGTATTTTACGAACTGACAACATTATGTCAAGTATCAAAAAGTTTCCGTGGTAATGAGAATAGCAGATAACTGATTCTTCTGTCATAATAACATGCTCTATTTGGTTCTGTCATGTAACAGTGTTTTTTGTACAACTGCAACGATCCCTATTGCTTGGATTTACTCTTGAATTTTGCTTAACTTGTTCTGTTAACGACAAAATCGATCCAGCAATCATGAAAGAGCATTACATTTTGAATTGCGCAGCGGATAACTTTCAATGAAACACGCAATATTTAAATACTTTACAGCAGACAACTCGTACACAAGAATGACAATCTTGTAATAAATACCGCTTTTTATCTTATAAACAAATCAATCAAACAACCCACCAAGAATAGAGGTTTTCCGTCAGATCATACCCCTCCTTTTCTTATTTTTTCTCGAAAGTACTCCCAATACGAGTGACAATGGTGCAAAAATATATTTTTTTTGTTGACTCTAGAATTTACTACGATTTTTTAAACAATATAAATTGCAAGAATGTTGAATTTCTTTTCACCAAATCACGAATGTTGAGTTTTAAAAAATTCGTTTCGGCAGCACTGTTTATCAAAATTTTTTAGTTTTTCTGGCAGCATTGCACAACAGATTTTGACATATGTGTATCAGCGGTTGAGTGAAAAGGACAAAACGAATGAAAAGCTAATGATTACCTTCTTTTTCGTTTCGTGCGTTGCTTGCCACAAGAGTAAAGAGTGGCACAAATGGTTTCGAAGTGGTGAAAATAGAGTACACTGGTACAAAAAGCCATGTGATACATCTGAGAAGTGACGGGTTGAAATATACGTATTTTATTTTTTCATTTTTACAGTAGTTAGAGGCTTTATTAAAGAAAGTTTTATATGGGTATCATTTCTAAGAGTCAAAACCGAACATTTTGTGAAAAAAAAATTTTTGACGGAAAACCTCTATTGTTAACAGTGCAAATTAAATATTTTAGAAACAGCCAGTTCTGCAGTTGCTGCTGCGAAGATGATCCCCGCCGTACAATTGCGCGAGAGACTTGACGGACGACCGAAAAAAACAATACGATGCTACCTGCATACATAACACGGTCATTCACAGACACATGTTTAGTACTTAAGCCTGCGCGGCAACACAAATTTAAGTTACTTTGCGGCTTACACGAAAAAAGCTATTTCGCTGTATATATTTATCACCTGTGGAGGAACCGGACAGAGTTCCTTAGTTGCGCGCCCGAGACATTTACTATCGCTGAACTGCCAAGGCGTGATGCACTTGCACGCTGTGAGTTAGAAATGCTAAATGAATGAACTGCTGCTGGTTCACACTACCAATAGCGACTGCCGCAATGCCGCACCTCACGGGTAACACGTTCCGCTTCACAAACCTGTTCAACGGTGGCAGATTTGCCGATGAAATTAAACCCCAACTTTTCTAGTAGAAATAATAAAGCTGATCGGTGTCCCAGTTACGAATTTTTAACCTTTTCTAGCCATTGCGCTTCAAAACAACGTGATAAAAAAGGCCAAACGCGAAACGCTGTCTAAAAACCGGCCCGACACCAAAATCATATCACCACTGACAGTAAATAAAAGCCTCATGTCAAAGGCCCCATCAACAATTGATAATCAAATCAGCCTTATGAAAAAGTCGTATTACCGAATGATCTCCGAAAACGGCCAAACGCATATTTTTGCAAATTACAAAGTAAATCAATGTTTTTACCTTTGTTATAGTATATAACAAAGGTTTAGAAATTGGTCGAAAAACACGAAACTGATCCGAGGCCCGGAGGGTCGAATCACATATACCAATCGATAGAGCTCGACGAACTGAGCAATGTCTGTGTGTGTGTATGTGTGTGTGTGTGTGTATGTGTGTGTGTGCAGCTCATTTTCTATCGCCTGTTTCTCGGATATGGCTGAACCGATTTATGCGTGATTAGTCTCATTTGAAAGGTATTATTGCCTAGTATATCACTATTGAATTGCTTTGTGGTCCGATGTTTCGTTTAAAAGTTATAAGCAAAAATGTGAAAACTACGTGACACGGTTTTCTCTGGAACCACACAACCGATTTCAATGATCTTAGTACCAAATGAAAGCTCTTGCTAAATTATAAAAATTTTCAGGAAGTTTTATTGAAAACAAATAAGTAGTTTAAAAGTTATGCTTAAAAACGTGTTTTGACAAGGTAATAATTATCGCCTGTTTCTCAGAGATGGCCAAGCCGATTTATGCGCTATTAGTCTCATTTGAAAGGTAATATAGCCGGATAGATCACTATTGAATGGTTTTTTGATTGGACTTTTAGTTTGAAAGTTAAGAGTAATTGAAATTACACGTTAAAATTTACAATACTTTATAGCGCTTTTAACCAAGATAATTTATCTAGTTTCAATTGTTTTAATATTAAACGAGAGGTCTTAACACTGCAAATGTATTTACCAAATTTCATAAGGATTGGTTCTACTGGTCAAAAGATATTTAAAAATGATTGATGAAATTTATTCAAGAAAACCTTAATGACCATACCTTTAATTGGACTAAACATTTAAAACAGAATAATATAGTAAAAATGTGTAATTTTTCAACGGATGTTTCTTTGCAGCAGTTAATTAATAAAATATAGCACATTTTCTTACACTTTTAGGGTGACCGTGAATCCACCTAATAGGGTGACACAAATTTTTGTTTTTTTCATGCGTCCCAAAAAATAGCGTCTTCACAAAAATTCTAGAACACTAAAATAAGCAACTTTGCTGCATATAGTAACTATCTGTCTCTTAATGGTTGCGAAATTTAATGATTTGTTTGAAGAAACCACTTTAAAATCAAGCAAAGCAAAGCCATGGGTGTAAACGTCCTTCAGAACTTGACCCTTCTTTATCGACAGACTTCGCAGCCGGTTATTAGAGTACAGGAAAATTACGGGGCTAGGGCAAAGATCCTATTAACTCTGTAGCGACACCGATCAGTCGAGATTCGAACATACAATGACTGGCTTGTTAGGCTAGCATTGTACCCCGAAGCTAACAGCCACTTTAAAATCAGATCTGCTCAAAAATTCGGTATACGATGTTTTCATTGCTTTCCTATATTCTATAAAGTAATTTATAGCTTAAAATACACTCTGAAAATTGTTTATCGCTAGGATGCATATGGATGATAACTAGCACAGCGTTAACAAACAGTTGAATTAAATTCCGAAGACGTGTCGATTTCTTAATGATCATTTCCAGCTCAAAACGCTAAGCGCAAAAAGCCAGTTTTTACTCGACTATTTTCGATTGGAATTGGAATTTGAATGTGAAAATAGTTTCTTTCTAAACCTAATATTTGACGAGCAGCATTCCAAAAGGTCTCTTTGCGACTCGTCCCTTACGGTTATTACGGCGGCATAAATGCACTTGAATGCGTCTATTTTCACATGAAACGGTTACTGGTGTTATTGGAAAGCTTATCCTTTAGAATAATTGGGTTGAAATCTATTTATGCCGCCTTAATAAGCATAAGAGAAGAAACGCAAAGAGAATCTCTCATTTGCACATTGGACCTTTTGACATGTTGGTCGAGATTTCCAGGTTTATCTGTAAGTAAAACATAAAAAGGTTTGACAAAACGGGTCTTTTTTAAAAAGGAGGTACTACCACTAATCGTACCATTTATGGAGGTATCAATCGGCACCAAATCTAAGATTTTTGCTTTCTGACCTAAAACGAACAATCTGACAAAATTTGGTTCAAATCCGTGAAAGTCGATTACACGGTTATCGGATACTTTGTATGTGTTGACTCCAATAGATAATTTTGAGATTTCACAACTGAATAACTTGAGAACGGCTGGGCCTAAGAAACAGTTTATATAAGAATTTAGTTCAAAGTGATGCGTATATAATTTGACTCTGTCAGTTTTATGAAAATTACAAATTCAAATACAAATCAAATATAATATTTTAACTGAAAATGCCTATGTCAAATGACATATAAGATGGTATAACAAAGGTTCCTTTCACCACTAGGTGGATTAAATCGGGTTTTTCTGCTAGTTGTTGCATTACACATTAAACTATTATGTTTTTGCATCATAATGTGACATTCAACTCTAAGCAACACTGTTTATATCAAATAAGGAGTTAAAAAATGATGCTCAAGTTTCAACATCGATTTTCTCGAAACTGTCAGTTTTGACTTCGGCCTATTTGAAATGTTGCTCTTGATTTTCGCAAGGGGTCGGACACTCAGCACATTGTACCGCGGCACTCCAGAGATATCAAGCGGCACACCTCTAAAGCCTTATAAAAATAACATTTATAGGGCTTTACACACCTCAATTTTACATATATGAAATGGGAGCACGGCCAGTTGTCAAAATCATCTCGCACGGTTGCTAGATCTATCAGATTATAACGAATTTAACAAATCTTGCAGTTCGGCACTTTCGGTGCAGCATCGGCACAGTTCGGCTAGTTTCAAGTCGCCTAAGATAAAAACGGCTGTGCCGAGTGACCGACCCCTTGGCGATATCGCACTTTGGATGGTACAATTTTCCTTGCAAATGACAATATTATTTCCAAATTTTAATTTCTTTTGTATTCTGTAGTTCTATGCTGGGTTTTATATTAGTTTTGTTTGTACACGAATTTTAATATTCAAAATAAAATGCAAAACATGATTTTGGTCGCATTAACTGTGGCGTATTCGGGAGCTGATTTTCGGCAAACGAAGTTATTTTTAAAACAATATGTGCAGGCAACAGTGGTGCAGAGTGTACAAAGCACCCCATCGACATCTCTATATCGAGCTGCAGTAAACGTCAGCGACAGCATGTCCGGGGCTCAAAATTTGACAGCGGGCCCAAATCAGACTGCTGGCAGTTGAGTGAAACGCAGTGCTGAATAGGTGAACAAAAGCTTCATTCGACAAGTAGTTGGCGCCGCGGTAAAAATGATGATATTTTTATTTCGAGCTGTCAAAACACATAGAAAACTAAAATCATAAGAAGCGAATTTGAATTTTTTTTAAAAATGCGCGCTTTGGAATCAATCAAATGTTATGGTTGGGTTAGAAAATAACATATATACTTACTATAATTTTTATTTGCCTGCATTTTATTTAAAACCATTTATAATTTTATTACATAATAAATACTAAACAATAAGGACATTGATTCAACATGCCTTGTATGAAATATTGTTATAATTTTGCTTAAAATCATTGAAATTACCTTAAACAATATATAGAACACTTTCATGAATATATCTGGATCTAAATTTTTCGGTCCGGAACCTATAAACATAACCACACACACCTAAACTAAATCCGGATCTCAATTTACTTGTTCTAAGTACACATTTCATTTGCAACCACCAGTGCGCTAGCTGGTAAATAAGATTTCTAACCCGCTGCAGAAAATTCAATGTTCGCAATATTCATTTTGCTGAGATTTAAATGAAAAATGTTTTGATTTGTATATCCGTCCAGCGAAAATTTGTAACTGATCATCATTTTCCTAGTTCGTACAGCCAAATGTAGGAGTCGCATGGGCTTCATTAGTTTTGCGTTTATTCGCCTATTGCTATCTCATTTTCGCACACACGAGATGTTGGCGGCGGGATCCGCCGGGAGTTGCTTCTGTCCGGCTCTAGCTCTGCTCGATCTCTGTCCCACCTATGCCACTTTCACCGCTATTATGGCGCGTAAAAAGCTGGAAAGTCTTTATTAATGCCGTCAACTCTCAATACTACTCTCTGTGCTCTCTGGTCAGTTCTGAATTGCTGAAAATCGCATATCGTATGCACTTACTGTTCAATAAGCGTTAAACATAAAGCAAAGCCGTGGGCTTAAACCGTCATTAGACATTACCCTTCTTTATCGACAGACTTCGCAGCCGGCTGTATAGAGTACAGGAAAATTACGGGGCCAGTGTAACGATCCTACTGACTCTATCTAGCAAGCACCGCCTAGCCGAGATTCGAACATGCGACGACTGACTTGTTAGACCAGCATCGTACCTCGAAGCTAACTGGGCGGTTATGCGTTAAACATGTAAGTGACATTGTTCAAGGTAAGAGCGTAAAGGCATAAGAGTCAATTCCAACACGGAGAATAAAAATGTAGTTTCAACCATATTTATGGTTGTTTTACGCACAAACAAAAATTTCGTTTTGTTTCAAACTGAAATGTATGATTGAAATGAAAATATTTATTGTTACATCAATGTCAACTTCAAAATTGAAAATACTTTACTTTTAATTCAAAACTGTTATTTACTTGATTCAAACAGAATCTCGTTTGGAAACAACAATATTTTCAGGTTGTTATAAAAATATTTTATTGAGGCTTAAAACAACAATCATTTTGTTTGAAACAAACTGGAGCTTTTTCGCTCCGTGAATAAAGTAAATTTGAGAATTAAGCTTAGTAGCTACCAGAAAAGAAAACAGCGCGAGAAAAAATCCTTAAAATATAGCTTTCTTGAGCATTTCCAGGCCTAGTTTTAGCCTATATTTTTTCAGCTGTATATCCCGCTTTATCAAAACAGTATCGGGATGAAATTATCGATTTAGCATAATATCGACGTCGTAAGTATCGATGAAATATATCGAAATATCGGCCTTCGAGTATCGATATCGCGGACATCGATACGGTATCGCCCAATCCTATCTAAAACTAAAATTAAAAAAACTAAAATCCGTGCGAAATAATCATGCGTAATGAGACGCACTATTAAATTTAAAAGGCATCAGAGACGTCCCAGAGAGGACATCTCCAAAATTATTGTATATTACAGAAAAAAGATAAAACATATTGACAACCGGAAAGCTAATCGTTGCCATTCTAGGTTACTCGCTTACACCACGGCATTAGAGGTCGGCGGTTTCGCGATCCAATTTTTTACGCTGCCAGTAACATATGTCGTAAGAGGACACTACGTCATTAAATTCACGCTAGGAACGAGAGCGATAAACGCGCAAGAAGTGTTCCTGAAAGATGCTAGGACACGTTTCGTCAGCACTTGCAACTTGCTGAACTCGCTGCATTGTGTACAATCAACACAACATCTCGACAGCAGCATCGAAGAAGTAGAATTTAAGAATGGGTATATAAAAATGTATTTAGAAACAAACCGCGTAGGAGCGTATGGTCCGCGTTAGGAGCCATGGACTCGTCGGACAGGGGCAGGATCGAGGGAGACATGGACCACCTGAGATCGAATGAAGAACATTTGAAAACAACATTGCAGCATCAAACGGATGTGATGGAAGCCACTTATGCTTTCGTCAGCCGGTCGGTGCTGGTTATGAACAACTTAATGGAAATAAAAAAAGATTTTATGGCACTCAGAGGCCGTAAATAATTCAAATAATTTCACTACACATTTCAGACGAATAGTAGCTCTTGAAGCCAAGCTACTAGAAATGGGGTTCTGGCTGCAGAATTTGATCGCGAGCGTAAACGGAAAGCTTGACGCGGTCGTAGCTGTCCTAACAAATAAAAAAAATAAGCAGCCAAATGCTACAGAAGCTGGCGTACCCGGAAATTTTAATAAACAAGCTGGATACCATGAAGACTAATCTCCCAGATGGACTTTACTTCCCAAGAAATATTGACGGAACTATAGCACCGGAAACATTAGACGGCGCTAAACATAATTACAATGTTTTAAGCGCAGGCAAAATGATGGTAGAGTTTGTGCTGCCACTCGTAAATCGAGAAAGTTTTCAAACATACAGCGGTATGATGAAACCGTGTGGTAGAGGCACAGAAAATAGATTAACAGGCTCGAAGGAAGTAATCGATTTTTTGTGTGTAAAATCTGTCGGTAGCGCCCTTCAGAAAGTTTGCCAAACGCATCAAAAAATATCCATGTATCTTTATCAATATTTCTTTGTGCTGGAGTTACATAGCAGCGATGGCAGCGACATCAAGATTTAGTTTGCTACTTACTGCTCGAGGGGTGCTCTATTGAAGGATTACTCGTAGATTACATAAAAACCTTTTACACACTTTTTGTCAATTACCTGGTAGTCTGTTCTCTGTGGTAGAGGCTCAAACGAGAGCAACGTGCGCTTTTCGCGGACGGCCATTGTTGCCAGCGACGAACCAGAAGTGGTAGATGAGCTCGTGTATGTGGGATCGCTGGTGGCCACGGACATCGACACAAATGAGAAGATCCAGCAACGTATTCAAGCAGGACATCAAGCCTACTTCGTAAAACGGCATGATCAAGAGGCACAACCCGTCGAACGAAGCTGACAATGTATAAACCCCCTTCTGGACTGATAGTTTTTAGGGATTTGACAATGCGCACTGAGGTCATACGCGCCCTTGTGGACGGTGGACCACAGCTTCAGAAACGCCTGGGAAATGGGCGACGAATAACCCAAGATCGAATTGAATGAAGCTTAAAACAGCACGAACCACCCCGGCTCTAAGCTGCTGCTGACGACGCGATCTTCGTCGCCCCGCAAATTTTCTTGTGTTCTAAACCAGAACCCGGCATAGTTGAAACAAATAAAAGACTCTGACTTTCTCTTACCTTCGCATCATACATGAAGAAACTGGTCTCATTTGTTGAACAGGACGTTTCAAGTAAGCGCCAGCTGAAGTTGGTGACTGTCTCAAGTGACGACAACTGAAAGTCAGGCACGAACACGATTTGTCGATATTGACTAGGTTGAATATTACATGCGTTATATTGTAGCAACTGTTACTCAAATTCAATTCATTTGCAGTAAAAGTTACTGACGTTCTACTGAATATTTGATAGGAAAGTGAAAATTAAACTTTAAAACCGATCGTCATGCTGACGTGAAACCTGTTTTACTGACGCAGATTGAAGCCAGCTTTGAAGCGAAGCGGTGTTGCTTCAGTTGAAACCAAAGCTTCATTGCTTCATTGTCGAGTGACAATTTGTAATTGAAAGTGATGTTGTCGGGCTCTGCTCCAAGCTGATGGCTGTGAAATTTCAAGCTTGAAAGTGTAGAACAATTTTTCTTCTGGGGGGGGGTTGAACCCCCAAACCACCCCCCTCCCCCCCCGTCGCTACGCCCATGCGCTAGACGCTTAGCTCCTAAATTGCTTCGTTTCGTTTTCCTCGTGTAAAAGTGCGCAAAAGTTTCGGAAAGTATTGTCAATTGCAAAGAAAATTGTACCATCCAAAGTGCGATATCGCTCATAAAAGTGCTATTTTGCATTAAATCGTCTCGGTATCTTCGGCACACTTATTGCTTGAAAGATAACGAAAGAGTACGCCGAAGATACCGAAACGATTTAATGTAAAATAGCACTTTTATGAACGATATCGCACTTTGGATGGTACAATTTTCCTTGCAATTGACAATATTTATTTATCTATTTGCAACGACATCACCAACAGTACTATGAGTAATTGTGACGTAAATATCCGCCAGCAGACACCGAATGGTTCCGCACGTACTACAGTCACAGAGAACAGACTACCAGGTAATTGACAAAAAGTGTGTAAAAGGTTTTTATGTAATCTACGAGAAATCCTTCAATAGAGCACCCCTCGGGCAGTAAGTGGCAAACTAAATCTTGATGGCGCTGCCGTCGCTGCTATGTAACCCCAGCACAAAGAAATGTTGATAAAGGTACATGGATCAAGGGGTCGGTCACTCGGCACAGCCGTTTTTATGTTAGGCGACTTGAAACGAACTGAACTGTGCCGATGCTGTACCGAAAGTGCCGAACTGCAAAATTTGTTAAATTCGTTAAAATCTGATAGATCTGGCAACCGTGCGAGATGATTTTGACAACTGGCAGTGCTCCCATTTCATATGTAAAATTGAACCGGAGGTGTGTAAAGCCCTATAAATGTTATTTTTATAAGGCTTTAGAGGTGTGCCGTTTGATATCTCTGCAGTGCCGGGGCACTATGTGCTGAGTGTCCGACCCCTTGACATGGATATTTTTTTATGCGTTTGGCAAACTATTTCTGGAGGGCGCTACCAACAGATTTTACACACAAAAAATCGATTACTTCCTTCGAGGCTGTTAATCTGTTCTCTGTGCTACAGTTAAATTCAGTCAGCTCAAATACAACTAGATTTGCTCACCAGCGACGGTCGCGAATCGGTCCATTTCGAACGTAATTCGACTGACGATAAGGATCGGCTGAATCCGTTGAATCGCACGACACCGTTTTTCCATCAGCCCAGCAAATATAATCCAGAAGATTACTATCGCCGTTTTAATAATCAATCGTATCCGTCCAGTGGAATGCTCGATTAATGTTTCCTTAGTGATGTGTGTGGTCTTTCGGCAACGTTGTCACCGTAACTATGACATTTCCACATCTGCACCAGCAACAACCATGATTTTACCAATCAAGAGTGGATTACATCCATCAGAATCCTATTTGCATTTTTTGTGGATTGGTCAGAATCAAAAATCGACTATCAATAGAATAACGGATTTCGTGAAAATTTTCAGTTTGGGTGCTCACACCTCGACACGAAAACTTCAAACTAAACCAGCTCCTTTGATGAAGGACAAGACCCATAATAACTGTGTGATTGAGTTCTGTGAGGAGCAACTGCGTAGTCAGCCAATTTCTTTAACAGGTCAAGGGCTTGTGAAATCCTAAGGCAACTCGATCAATAGTCCACACCAGGGGCGGACTGGCCCACCGGGCAACCGGGCAAATGCACGGTGGGCCCCAGTAAAAATTTCGTTGTTACACAAAATGAGATTTTCCAAAATTTTTATTTCAGTTAAACACTTTCTACGACTCACGAATGTTCAATTGCTGGGGCCCCATGATTTATGAAATCAACCGATTTGATGATTGAAAATTCAGCTTCAAATGCGACTGTTGGGGCCTCGAACTTTAAACCAAAATTTCTATTTCAATTAATCTTTTGCTACGACTCACGAATGTTCGATTGCTTGGGCCCCATGATTTATGAAATCAACCGATTTGATGATTGAAGATTCAGCTTCAAATGGGACTATTGGGGCCCCGAACTTTAAACCAAAATTTCTTTTTCAATTGAACTTTTTCTACGACTCACGAATGTTCAATTACTGGGGCCCCATAATTCATGAAATCATGTAAGTTGAGCTGCTGGGGTCCAAGCTCCGAGAATATTATCAGCTTCAATTCTGAGTATTTAAAAGTAGAATTAGTATTTCATTCGCAGTTTTTTGACTAATTATAAATATTGAACTGTCGGCTTAAGATCCATACTCAGTTTACTTCAGTGGCGAGAGTCCGTTATCGATCCTGTGCCGAATGAATTATGGTCCTATAGTACTCAATCCTGGGCTACCATTCTCCAAACACCTCGAACACCAGCATTTCAACGTGCATCATCCTCGATAGCGCACATCTATCTGTGCGATGTCTACTCCGAAGTCTATGGCCTCTTCCCGATTCTCTGCCTAAAATAATTTTGGCTACTCTTTCGTCAGGCATTCTAGACACGTGACCAGCCCAGCGCAGACTGCCACACTGTACTATCTTCATTATAACAGCATATTTGCATTCTTAATGTGGTTCATGCGTCTGCGCTACACTCCATTTTGGGTTTTACCAAATTTTACGCTAAAACCCCAAGCATTCGTCGATCAGCTTCTTTTAGCGTCCATGATTCATGACCGTAAAGGGCCACCGATAGGGTTAGTGTTCTCTAGAGCGTCAGTTTTATGCGAATTTCCAAGCTACGGAACTTCAGCTACAAAATGTAATGCCTGCGTAAAGACCAATTCGCAACTGCAATTAGTCGTTTTATTTTGCGACTTACATCGTTGTCACATGTCACGAGCATACCAAAATATATTCAGTTCCTCTTCGACACCAACACCATTTGGATTTCCACGCCATGTACTTCGTTTTGGCGGTGTTAATGGTAAGTCCCAATTTCACAATAAATGAAGCCTTTAGTTCTTTCGCTGCTCTACTTTTGATTTCAGTGATATCGACGTCATCCGCAAAATCAAAAAGCACATGAGATCTCATCGGCTATTCTGACTCATAATTTTTACTCATCCAGCGTCACATGAGTCAACGTAACTAGTTCTGTGGGAAAATCATTTCCTAGCGTTAACTGTCACAGCTCATTTCGTTTGACTGTCACAGCTCATTTCGTTTGACTGAATCGTATGCCGCCTTGAAATCCATAAAAATATGATGAGTCTGCAAGTTGTACTCCCGGAACTCGCCAGTTACTAGACGCAGGGTAAATATCTGATCCATCGTGAAGCGACCCTTATGAAACCAGCTTGATACTCGCCGACGAAGAACCCTCGGACGGACTCAGTCTAAAACACAGGAAGGGAGAAGGTGCTCTCCCAAAATTGGCAAAATTGGGCAACGTAATGCCTCGATAGTTTTTACTCTCAAGTCGATGTCCGTTTTTAAAATTATGGGAAATGAGGCCAATTAACCACTCCTCCGATATTTATTTTCCTGCCATATTCTGTGCCTGACAATGAGGTGGCGAATTGTTTCGTACAGCTGCTCGCTCCCCGTTTTTAGAAGTTCAGCCAGGATACCATCCTTTACAGCAACCTTACCGTGTTCCAGCATGGCCACAGTTTGGCCGTCGCTCAAAATTCTTATCCTGTACCTACTGATCTTCGTGTTTACTTTTCTATTCAACAGCGTCTGGAAATACTCTTCCGCCTGGCTGCTACCGTCGTTTTGACAGTAAGCAGGTTGCCAGCACTATCATTGCACATCACAGGCATGGCAAAATTCTTGCACCTGACCGTTTTGTAGAAACTCCGTATGTCGTTGCTGACGAACCTCTCCTCTGGACTGGCTGACACGTGCTCTTCGTACTGGCGTTTTTAGACGGTGGGTTCTTTTTTCCGCAGCTCTACCAGGACGAACCTCACATTGGGCATTCCTCACATTGGAATCGTGTGAAGAAATTCTACAGAGGATTCGCACAGAATACCTTGCTAATTTTTTTTTTTTTTTTTTTTTTTATTGATTAAAGAGATTTTAAATTTTAAATTCATTCATCTCTATAGCTTAGAGGTTTTACTTCACTATACAATAATTTTTGTTTCCTTAATGAATCCTAATAGTGCTTTTTCTTTTGTGTTATCAAAAATGTGGAACGCTTCACGATTTTGCGTGTCATCCTTGCGCAGGGGCCATGCTAATCTTCTCTGTATCGTTCCAATTTTAGTATATGTCCAGCCGAAGCTAGGACACCTTGCTAATAGAAGCAGGATTTTTATAGGAGAATCCAAGAATTTAATCCCAGGGATAGCTATAACTCGGCACGGGTATCGCCTGCACTATGAACTGTTCTGTTCTGACGTGTAGACGCAGTAAGCTACTCATTTATATTGAACTATTGACATCCTATCATTTATCACGCAAATCAAATCAAATATTCACGCTGCGGCAGATTCTCCAAAAAGTCAATGAATACAGAATTCAACTCACAATTATTTCATTGATTTCAAAGTTGCGTAAGATACCATCGACCGTAAAATCATGACCATTCTAACCTCGCAGGGGACTGTATCAACGTGATGGTCCCTCATGTGGGCTGTTCAACATGCCGTTACAGGATGTTATGAAAGGAGCAACACACAGGCACGATCTTCAGCAAATCTAGTTAGTTCGTCAGCTTTCCCAATGAAATGGATATTGCCGATAGAACAGCATCTGTGGTGGTGGCAGAACAAACTAAAACTCAAAGTAGCGAAGATTGGGTTCAAGAAAATTGCGTCCAAACTAAGATACCGTGAACCGCTAATATGATGCACACGCTAAAAGCTGGTAACTCGGTCCTAATAACGACTGAGTTTGTTTTGTTTCGAGCTTCAGCCGCTATGCTGCCCGTTCTCCCGATACTCGACACTCGACAGTGCCTGAGTCGAGACGAGTAGCACGACATGACTTACAAAATAGAGCCCATATTCATTCGATTTACTGCCCTTGTAACGCTGATGTCTTTTGAGTAGATGTCGTTTTTTGTTGTAATTTACTATCATGAGAATATTGCAAACTGGGGCCCCTAATCTCAAAAGCCCGGTGGGCCCTTTGGCTCCCAGTCCGCTCCTGGCTCCACACTCATTAGGATCCACCGTGAATCGAAGATCATTCGTCCCACTTTGGAGTAACATAGTTTTACTGTTAAGGCAATTGGACATTCGATGGAACGGAATTTGTTAGTTGCTCTTGAATAACAAGTGTGAATTTCCTTTCGATTCACAACAGAACAGTCGATGGACATCAGTGGCACAAATTCTTCATCAGTCACCGATAACAGCTTCGTTTTGTTTCTAAATAGTGTGGCAGGTAAGAAATACACGACCGGAAAAAAGAGTAGATCTTGTTTGTTTAGGACCCAGCATTCAAGGGCCCATCAGTATGGAGGTACTGTCAAACTATGCGTGAAAATGTATACCTATTGCCATTATAACTTGTTTCGTTCAGCGGTTTCCCCAGCTTGGGTAGAGAGGAACGATACACTTCTTATTAAGTGTTGCTTCTATGACCCTTTTTTACATTTCCGCTCACTCCCTTTCACGTCTTGTCTCACTCTACTTGAATACTATAATATAAACACCTTTGTTTTATTACTTTCTCCTTCAGTCCCTCCATCCATTGTGAATCCTATCGTTATAAAAATTAATTTTAATACAAGCTCATGTACGTATAATGAAATATGACGAAGTAATGCTCTTTTTACGATTATTTCAGCTAACCTTATTACGGACGATGCGCTGAAGGAGTTGAACGACGACGACTTGAAGGAAATGGGTATATTTGAAAAAGGTCCAAGAAAAATAATTTTATAGTTTATATAAAAGAAATTGCCCTCCACTAATGCAACTGGATCCAATGAAGGTGTTGTTGAAGGTTATGAAACCACCCCATCGGCATGCAACCATGTTTTCGCCGCCAACATCTCGTGTGTGTGAAAATGAGATAGCATGTCAGCACTGCGTTTCACTCAACTGGCAGCAGTCTGATTTGAGCCCGCTGTCAAATTTTGAGCCCAGGACATGATGTCGCTGACGTTCACTGCAGCTCGATATAGAGATGTCGATGGGGTGTATGAAACACAACAGGTAAGTCAAATCTGCTAGTTGTCCAATTATTGAGTGATAGTCAATAGAGGTTTTCCGTCAGATCATACCCCTCCTTTTCTTATTTTTTCTCGAAAGTACTCCCAATACGAGTGACAATGGTGCAAAAATATATTTTTTTTGTTGACTCTAGAATTTACTACGATTTTTTAAACAATATAAATTGCAAGAATGTTGAATTTCTTTTCACCAAATCACGAATGTTGAGTTTTAAAAAATTCGTTTCGGCAGCACTGTTTATCAAAATTTTTTAGTTTTTCTGGCAGCATTGCACAACAGATTTTGACATATGTGTATCAGCGGTTGAGTGAAAAGGACAAAACGAATGAAAAGCTAATGATTACCTTCTTTTTTGTTTCGTGTGTTGCTTGCCACAAGAGTAAAGAGTGGCACAAATGGTTTCGAAGTGGTGAAAATAGAGTACACTGGTACAAAAAGCCATGTAATACATCTGAGAAGTGACGGGTTGAAATATACGTATTTTATTTTTTCATTTTTACAGTAGTTAGAGGCTTTATTAAAGAAAGTTTTATATGGGTATCATTTCTAAGAGTCAAAACCGAACATTTTGTGAAAAAAAAATTTTTGACGGAAAACCTCTATTTTTATCATGACAACACCACAGAGAACAGACTAACAGACAATGAAGGAGAAATGTGTGAAAAGTTTTTCATGTAGGGGAGAGTAGTCAACAGTGAGACAACAGGAACAGTGAGACATCGGGAATAGCTTCGCCATAAAACATACAAGATCCATGATATTTTCCTGCAAAGTAAGGTTTGTGAATCTATATCACATAATACAGTTTGAGAAAAATTTGTTAATTTTTTAGTATATTTTTCAACAAAAGTCGTTTTTGGGGGGTTCAAAGTAAATTTTATTGCGATCATTTTCATGTGATTTTTAACGGCAAATCGCATAACTAATCCAAATTAAATTTACTACATGGCATCTCATAGGAATGAGAGATAAAAATAAAAAATATAAGACCATCGAATTGTTTGCTAACACCACTATTTCACTATTTCTTATAAAACATTCCTATTGGGAACAGTGAGACAAACAGATGTGGGTAATTTTCAAAAAAAAAAAAAATTTGTGTTGAATTGTAACTCAATCCATATAAATTGATTGTAAATGAGTTCTGAAGTGTAAGCTGAAGGTCAGATAACCAGGATTTGACCTTCATATGACTATAAATGTAGATGTGAGAAAAATCGGAATTTTCAATAATGCACAACAATAATGTATCCTTTATGCACAAAATAAACAGTACGACCTCTAAACTATTCTTTGTAAACAAAAAATATGGTTTAGGTTCAATTCTAATATGTGTCTCAGTATTCAATACTCGTTGTCTCACTCTTCCCACCTACTGGGGAACAGTGAGCCAAAAAGACACCTTCACATTTGCGTTTGTAACTAGTTTATCTTTTAATCAAAAGGGCTGAAACTTTTTTTCAGACAACTAGAAGGATATACCTTTCAAATGGATTGAAGACCTCGTTGGTAACTATCACCAAAAATTTTTGAAAATTTTTGGAAGAAAAGTGTCTCACTGTAGACGTCTCTCCCCTAATGAATGAGGAGCCCCTCGATTAAGCATCCTTCAAGCAATAAGTAAGAATCTAAAACATGCTTTAAACATGTAATTCCAGCATAAAATCATATTGGTACAGGTACAGGTGCATATTTTTTTATGCCTTTGGCAAATTATTTCTGATATGCGCTACCAGCAAATTTTACACGCAAAAATCGATTAATTTGTTCGAGCCTATTACTCTGCTTTCCGTGAAATGACATTGATAAATTGAAGAATATCCGTTAATCTCATAAACTAAAAGTTCCCTCTTTTTAAAAAGCATGCTAGAAAACCGTAGTTGCCTTATATATCAAAAATGACGAATGTTGGTATAATTGATTGATGTAGATAGATGATATGCTCATTATGAAAACAGACGACAAAATATAGTCTTGCCGAATTTTTCGTTTTACTTTTAGAAATCTAATAGGAATTATTTTGGGTATTTCTTTTTTCGTGATAAATATGTGATCACGAAATCGTGATAAATTAGATTTCAATTTTCACGAACCATGTCCATGTTCGAAGGCTCATTTCTAACCGGCCAGAAGTGAAGTTGGAGTGCGAGTCATTAAGTGAACTGTACAAACTTCTGCTCGTTAAAAACTATGCAATGTTCATGCAATTCTATAAAACTCACAAGTTACTACTTTACGACTTAACTGATTCTTGGGAATTTGTTAATAGTCATTTATAAAGAAGTTTTATTCGAAAACCAGTTTTAGAAAAACTTATACCGATTTTGTTTTTGCTTAGGTCTAATCTAGGTTCGCTCTCGTTCCAATCGAACGGCTGTCAAAACGTTTGTTTTTTCACTCAGGTTGAACTTAGTTTCGCTCTGGGTTGCACTTTTTAGACGACGGGTTCGCACTGAGTTTTTTCACAGTTTGAACCTCGCAATAAGCAATACACTGACAACCCGAAAACGTTTGTTTATGCTCGCGAAAATGTTTGTTTATTTAGTGGTCGGTTGGAATAAACGGAATTAACCCAGGTTAAAAAACAAAAACGCTATTAGAAGGTTAAATTCCTTCGCCTTGCTCCCAATTGTGCGCATCGCATATTTTAAATAAAAATTGAAATACATTCTAGTTGAGAACTAAATGTCAACATATTTTGCGTTAACTAAGATAAAAATTCATCGGAAATTGGAAAGTTTTAGCTGAAATCTGTTATTTCGCGGATTTCGTCTTCAGGATAATTCCGGAGTGATTCGCGATTAGGACGCAACTAACAAAATGTAAACAATGAGGAATATCAATATGATAATTTGCAAGTACATTTTCAAGTTGTAATTTAAATAAAAGTGACAAAATCGAGTCTAAGGGTATAAATTGGTGTAGAATAAATCAATCTTATAATTTCACAGCAATACTGCATTAAATCTGTGGATTCAAGCTCAAAATCCAAGTCTTCTAGTTGAACCCCTTGAAATAAGCCTCAAAGCATTTTGACAATGAGATTCGCCCAGCCCTGTTTCGCCTTGCTTTGATTTTTTTATTTAGTTTCGCCTGTTTACATGCGCCTGTGTTTTGAAAACAACGCAGTTTCGCTCTTTACTATCGCCTGTTTACAAAACGATTTGCAAATAAACCTGTTACTTTATAGCAATAAAAGGGGCTAAACTGCAAATTGTCTTTTGTTTTGATTAAACACTTCTATCGCCCATCACTAAGAACTTGTTTTAAATAATTCTGTCGATTGAAAGAAAAGAAAGGATTTTTGTCATGGATATTATCAGTATAATCAATATATATAGAATGCCAGTGTCGCTGCAGTGCGCGTGGCAAACATCACACATGTTCAGATAATGTATTTACATTATATATGTATATGTGTGTGTGCCTGAGATTCATCAAAAGGGGAATCTCATTGTCAAACTTTGGCAACCAGTTTAAAATTTCAAATATGGCTGCCAAGTAATGTGATTGGAAACTTCGTTTGCTGCAAATTTCTGAAAAAATCGGTGCAATAGGGCGCAGTTGTGGGATTTAATTCATCCGGACGAAAAGAAAAAGAACGTTTAAAAACATTTCACTGGCATGAAAACAGCGATGAGCGCACTGATGACAGCACCAACCAGCGCACAGATAAAGAACAGATAAATAACAATGAGCAACTTTGACAATGAAGCTCCCGATTCACAGACTTGATACAGATTGTTAGCATCATGTTTACCACAATGAGTCCTGTAGTAAAATAGCGACACTGGCATTCTATATATATATTGATTCTACTATATTATCAGTCTTTTTAAGGCTGATGGTGCAATAAAACGTTTTGTTTACATTTTGTTAGTTGCGCCCTAATTGCGAATCACTCCGGAATTGTTTCTGGAAAATAGTATTCTGGCAATTAGTTCCTTCTGGAGAATAGTATTCTGGAAATGAGTACTTTCTGGATATTAATTTTCTGTGGATTAATGCTTTCTGGTCAACGGTTTTCTGGTTATTGGTGCTTTCTGGGATTTGGTTTTCTAGGAAAAAAGATTCGGCGTTTTATTTTTTAGGGAATAGTTTTCGGGGAATTGTTATACAATCAGTAGAATCATTGTTTTTTCTGCAATTTCTATTTCGCACAAAAGGATTATTGCACTTGCGCCGTAATTGGCCTTACTCTAAACCCCAGCTGCAAAGGGTAAAAGTCTTAAAGACGTTTAAGGAGACACCGAAAGTGGCTAACGTTATTGTGTCAGCAGCAGAAGCAGAAAGCTCTTTAAAAGCTCATTGATGTGGCGAAACTTTGAGACCGTGGTGCTGTTTTTTCGAAAAGCGCTAGTACTACGAAATATGTGCGCAACCAAATATCTATTAACCAATTCCAAATTATACGTTTTATGAACACGTAATGATCTATATGATCCGTTGAATTTATTTTCCATTAGCAACTATGTTATGCTGAGCGTTTGTTGATATATACCGGGTCGACAAATGGAATGACAAGATTTAGGAAATTCTATCAGCACTGGGAGCACTAATTACGTGCTCTGCCAATGCATATACATTTTTAAGGCACAAAACAATACATGCATCGAACGGTAGCCATTTATCCAGCCATTTTCGGTTTCCCCTTAAATCTAAGATTTTGCCTTCCTTTATTATGACTCATCGAAAATTATGTGACCTCGAAATATAAAACGTTACTTTTCGGGGAAATGATGTACGGGGAAGTAGAACATTCGGGGAAATGGTTTTCGGGGGAGTGGTAAATGTTGTACAACCTACTGCAACATGTAATGTGCAAGCAAAATGTGTCGATCGAGGGAGGGGGACAAGTGACCTGCGGCGCGACGCGACTCTTCTTGCTGTAGTTAAATGCGCAGCCCTTTTTCACCCGAAGCAGAACTGAGCATTTAGCAACATGAGAGTGAAGTCGCGTCGCGTCGCAGTCGCTTTTACTCTGTACGGGGTCTATGTGTCATTCACACCTGAGAGAGAGTCGCGGAGACGGTCTTCTTTTTCTTATGCTTTGGCTGTTCTTCTTCTTCCTATTACGTTTGCTTTCATTTTCGGGCAAATAAATGAAACTTGTGCGTGAACATCTCATTGGACGTGTGAAGTGTGCATTTTATAATAACATATTTTGGTGTTAATTGTCACACGGGCATTTCAGTTTTTGCAAAAATGTTAATTTACAATTGAGACAAACAAGACTAATTCAATTCCGAATGTGTTTTTCACAAAAACACCGGCAGAAAACTTATGAGAATTAACAATACTTTTCCATTTTGGGACAACGATAACGACTGGCTGCATTTGACAGATCGTACTGGCTGCATTTGACGTTAGAATTTTTCCTCTTCGCGAATCTCTCTCAGATTTACACTTTGTCAACTACGGTTGCAACTACGGAGTTTCCACCTATTTAGAGTCCCACGCGAGAATTATTAGCGTGGTTATTTTCTGGGTTTATCACGCATGTTTGCAATTTAGCAATTTGAACTATCAGTTTTTCGTTATTGCTTCCCCACTGCACCCCTCCCTGCTTGACAAGCATATTTTCAATGTATTTAGTAAGTACAGGAAAATTATTATTAAAAAACGAATTTGCGTAGGACTCGTTAAATTGCTGCCAGGTGCAATAACAACTTGATTTTTATCAGTAGCAATTTTATTGATAAAATACAACATAGGTTCATTATTTTCAATTTTTCAATAGTTCAACATCAAGAATCCATACTTTTCTACATTTGGGTCAATTCTTATAAGATTTTTCGATCGATTGGTGTAAGAATATTGAAAATCGATCGGAAAACCGCTGAGCTATTAGCGCTCAAAACCTTTCATTTTTCGTGACGCTCGCATTTTTTGATTTTTTGGAATGACACCCTATCTCAAAACTTGCCGTAAGACGTAGTCCTACGTCAAAAATTCTTGACAAATTTAAACTATTGTTGCAGATTCGCCATGTATTGTCAGCAGAACCCAAATTTTCGAGAATTTTGCTAGGAAAATTGGATTACGGACTTAAGCGGGGTACGCTGCTGAAAAGTAATGGGTAAAAATAGAGTGACTATATACAGAGTGGCGACAAGTCATCCCAAATGTATGCAATGCGGCTTTTCCAAGGTTTTTCTTTCTCTTTCCTGCATAGGCGTTGGATAGGTCGTCTGCTCGATTGGAATGACACTGACAGATAATTATCATTCCAATTTTGACATTGTCGCCACTCTGTATATAGTCACTCTAGGTAAAAAGATAGGACAAGAAATGCTCAAGAAATCGATTTCGTTTACGATTTCTTAAGCAGTACGCACTACAGACGGTAGATAATCTACAGACGCGCAAAGAGAAAAATTACCAATTCGGCAACACTTTTTTTTGTTTATTTTATTTAAACAGTTTTGGCAACCAGTCAGAATTGGATCAATCTCCCTATAGGTGAACAAAAGCTTCATTCGACAAGTAGCTGGCGCCGCGGTAAAAATGATGATATTTTTATTTCGAGCTGTCAAAACACATAGGAAACTAAAATCATAAGAAGCGAATTTGAATTTTTTTAAAAATGCGCGCTTTGGAATCAATCAAATGTTATGGTTGGGTTAGAAAATAACATATATACTTACTATAATTTTTATTTGCCTGCATTTTATTTTAAACCATTTATAATTTTATTACATAATAAATACTAAACAATAAGGACATTGATTCAACATGCCTTGTATGAAATATTGTTATTATTTTGCTTAAAATCATTGAAATTACCTTAAACAATATATAGAACACTTTCATGAATATATCTGGATCTAAATTTTTCGGTCCGGAACCTATAAACATAACCACACACACCTAAACTAAATCCGGATCTCAATTTACTTGTCCTAAGTACACATTTCATTTGCAACCACCAGTGCGCTAGCTGGTAAATAAGATTTCTAACCCGCTGCAGAAAATTCAATGTTCGCAATATTCATTTTACTGAGATTTAAATGAAAAATGTTTTGATTTGTATATCCGTCCAGCGAAAATTTGTAACTGATCATCATTTTCCTAGTTCGGACAGCCAAATGTAGGAGTCGCATGGGCTTCATTAGTTTTGCGTTTATTCGCCTATAATCAGCAGTAAGTTGCGTGAATCGCGAGGTATGTTCCATGGAACTTCGCGAATTGCGACGCATATTTTGCAAATTGAACAAGCCAATTGAATTTTTCAAAGCATTATATGATATATCGAGTGTAACTAATCCATATGTTGTTAGTAGATCAATAGTTCAAGTTTTAATATTTCAGGTAGATTACAAAACTTAGTCTTCCCTGCCTATAGGATACACAAGTTTGTTTACTTTGCTCATTTGGTGTCTCGATTTGACGGTTCGATTGGTGTTTTATGCCACGCTCTTTGCGCGTCTGTAGATTATCGACCGTCTGTAGTACGCACTTCATAAGAAATATTATTTCACGTTCAGATGACGCAGTTTTACATGCAGGTGAATTAAAACGTCACTTTTCCGTACGGAATAATATCCGGCGCAATTATTACCACAAGAAAAAATGACAGGTGGTTGCTTGCATTGGAGTTGTCAAAATTTCTTCGGTAAATAGCAAGATTTTTTCTTGAGCTGTTTTCTTTTCAGCAGCGTACCCCGCTTTATACCGGACACTAAAGAAATGCTCTTTATGAACAGAATTTTGACTAAGCACTTTTTCGAGAAACAAATCATCCAGGATAAACCGTATGTATATATGCATTTAAAAATAAATAATTATATGCACACAGAAAAATAGTTTGTAAATGCAAAAAGATCCTGTATAATAAATTCAACAAAACATATTGTAGACTCGCTTATTCTGTTTCTGTTTTTGTTTCTGTTTGCAGCACAAGGTAGGGCAGTTAGAGCCAAGTCTGTCCAGGGCTGAGATAAATTGTAGACTCGCTTATTCAGACATTTTTTCGATTCTAATTGTTTGACCTTTTAATTCAACATTAAACTTTGTTGTCTCTAAAAACAGCCAGCTTCTATCAAATAAAATTGTAGAATCAAAAATAAGTATTTCTGGATTTATTAACAATTTATTAACAAAAAAAGTATGAATTCAGTTTGAAAAATATGTTTTTGATTAAAAAATTAGAGGGGTTGTGTACAAGACACGACCGCATATAGGTGACTCAGGACTACGTAAGTCTCTTTGTAGTGACAGTAGCATGTAGTCATGCTTGTAATTAGCTGAGAGAGATTCGCGAAGAGGAAAAATTCTAACGTAAAATGCAGCCAGTACGATCTGTCAAATGCAGCCAGTCGTTATCGTTGTCCCAAAATGGAAAAGTATTGTTAATTCTCATAAGTTTTCTGCCGGTGTTTTTGTGAAAAACACATTCGGAATTGAATTAGTCTTGTTTGTCTCAATTGTAAATTAACATTTTTGCAAAAACTGAAATGCCCGTGTGACAATTAACACCAAAATATGTTATTATAAAATGCACACTTCACACGTCCAATGAGATGTTCACGCACAAGTTTCATTTATTTGCCCGAAAATGAAAGCAAACGTAATAGGAAGAAGAAGAACAGCCAAAGCATAAGAAAAAGAAGACCGTCTCCGCGACTCTCTCTCAGGTAATTAGTGATGTCCGATTACTTCTCGATTAATCGAACTAATCGATTATCCGCTAGAATAATCGAATAATTCTTAATCGATTGCTTTATGTTCCGATTATTAGATAATCGATTAACTGGCCGATCGATTATGCCGGATTGTTTAAAATTTTATTGTTTGACAATTTCTAACAAATTTAAATATTACAGTGGCAGGCGCTTACCTTCTAAATTAACCACACACAATCAACCAGTTCGTTGGTTTCGAGGTATGATGCTGATCTAAGAAACCAGTAGTCGTATGTTCAAATCTCAGCTAGGCGGTGCTCCTAGATAGAGTCAGTAGGATTGTTGCAATAGCCCCGTAACTGTCTTGTACTCTAATAGCTGACTGTGAAGTCTTTCGATAAAGATGGGTCAAATCTTATGCCGAATTTGTTTATTCAATCCGAATTGAAACTGGATGAATTTTATCTGTCAGATAGGAGCAAATGAACACAAAAAGTTCATCCAGTTCCAATCCGGATTGAATATTGCCCGTTTCTTTGGTAACAAAACGCGCTGATCACTTTTTTGATAGCTTGAAATCATCGCAGAAAGAATCTGCTTGGCTGTATGTAAATTATAAGTACATATTATGCTTGTCTAGCACGTAAGCTATTGATTTACTTGACAAAATAAACGATATTTGCTCCCGCGACGATTTCGCCCGCGACGGTTATAATTCATCGCGTACGAAAGGGTGGGAAATTGATAATAAACAAATTCGACATTAGAAAGGATGTTTAACCCCAAGGCTTTGCTTTTAATCATCCAGTTTGCACGCAGTGGGTCGGTTTAAATACTACGCTGAAGCCTAAAACCAAACTAAGCTTGATCTAGATATTAACCGTGCCACCGTCAAAAGATAATTTGAAATTTGTCAGTCTGTCAGACACGGAATTTTGTAAGGAATTTTTAGAAAACTGGGTAATACCCTGCGTCTTTTTCTATACAAAAACCAAAAAATGCGGTCTTCTCGTTTTCTATGTAACTAGCCTAAGTCTGACTGCACATTCCAAAACACTCGTGGACAGTACTACGGGACGCAAAGCTATTTTTTGGTGTCGGGGACGTAAAGGTTATATCCCAAGCAACCAAAAGTTCGATTATTACTTGACACGCGAACTCGAAAGTTCATAATTAGTTCAGATTCAGTTCCCTGGAACTTTCTTGCTGATTAGTAGTGTATATCAAGTATACGTGGAACTAAATGCTTTAAGAAGTGCTGCGAGTACTTCATAGATACTTCAAAGCTATTAGGATGCTACATGAAGTTCTGAAGTAACTTTAGTTGCTAACAAGTTCTGCGTGCTGCTTTTTTGTTTATATTTCTGGTGATCAAACCAGCAGAACCTGAAACTATTGGAGATTAATTATTTTTATTTCACTTGAATAAATTTAATCCTCGCACATTTCTAATTACAAATATAAATTAGAATCAAATGCTCTTCATTATTGTGTTGTGTTGTGTTGTGTAGCATATGCTGTCGGTATCTCACTACTATAGTTAATTGCCTGGTTCCAAACTTTATGTTCTATAATCAACTTGCGCTGCATAAAGCTGCTGCAAGTTCTAAAACGAACTTTTACTTAACAACTCATTGGCAAAATTCACATCGCTTGTATACGGCAAAGGTGACGCAGTGGATCGGTATAGGTTTGCAACGCGGAACACCCGGGTTCAAACCCAACAGCAGGCAAATGCAACGAATATAGAAGTTAGGTAGAAATATAAAAATAGAACATAGAAGTGCTGCTAAATTTGTTTTTTCTTAGTTTTTGACAGTTTATTTCGAAGCTGCTTAGCGTTCTATGCAGTGGACCCAAGACAGCTTGAAAGTTCGGTTAATTACTTAAAAGTGACGCTGCTTAGCAAGTTATAGATTGATATACATAAAGCTGTTTAACCCTTGTTAGACACCATTATTCGAACTTTTGGTTACTTGGGTAACCAATCGATTATTTCGATTAATCGATTATGCAGCGCTGATTAATCGATGTCGATTATGGGCCGCCTAAAAAGTAATCGATTATTAACTAATCGATTAACTGAAAAAATCGGACATCACTACTTGTAATCATTCGATTCTTCATGTATACATGCTATATGCAACATATATACATGCTACATGCGTTGTATGTAACATTTATCAAAGTAGTAACATTGCACAGCACACGTTCAATTCTCAAAAGATTGTGCATTTGGAAACAATTTAACAAAATCAAGAACACAAACTATTGCTTTCCTGCTACCTAACAGAAATTAAAGATTGTTTTTATTACCAATGGTTCCCCACGTTGAAGGGATTTTACCAATTGGGTATTTTAGTGGTATATACATTTCCGCATATTCTGACAAGATATGATGCCATTCAATCGCTACATGAAGACTTTTCCGAATTTGACTAATGGAAGTAATGAAAAAACATTTTTTTTATATTTGAAAAAAAATTTTGGAATAAGACGATAGCTTACAAGTAAACCACTTTTCTTTTTAGCTCGTCTTAGACAACACAGTGAAAAGATACACTATGGTCATCGAACGATACAGGTTTCATATGAGAGCTTTAAAAGCTCGGTTAAAATGAAGAGCTCTATCAGAGAGATAGAAGAGAGGGAGAGAACTTCTGACATCAAGTCAATCAATCGGCTTGGTTGATATCTGTCAAACAGCAAATCATTCTAGTTTTGATTTTTATTAATTTTTTAATCGAATATTGACTTAATTGAAATATAAAAAGAACTGCTAGATTCAGGAAACGACGGGCTATCAAATGAGATAGAAAAATCAACTTTTTTGGGAAAATTAAAATACCCAATTCAATCCTATTTTATCAACAGCACATCTTTTCACTACACTTCTAATGAAACGGCAAGCATGCGTATTCATACAGAGTCATATTATAACCGAACACTACTACAGTCTCGCAGTAAAGAATTTGCGATCTGTTGGGGCAATGAATTTGTGTCATTTTTTCTGGCACACTTCCCTAACACAGACATCAAATTGGACTAGGTTTAATCGCGTTCGTAAGAAATCTGTTGGCACGAGGGGGCTTTGTTACTCTCTCTGGCGTACTTCCCAAGCAAGGACATCAAAATGGTCTAGGTTTAACCGCGGTGTTAAGAAATCTTGTTGAAATGAGGGAGCTTTGTCACTTGTTTTGGCTTACTTCCCAAGCACAGATATCAAATTGGTATAGGTTTAGATCATCGCAAAGAATCTTCCAACCAATCACGAAGCGAGAATTCTGGTAAAACATAGGTTCATTATTTTAAATTTTTCAATAGTTCAACATCAAGAATCCATACTTTTCTTCATTTGGGCCAATTCTTAGATAATTTTCCGATCGATTGGTGTAAGAATATTGAAAATCGATCGGAAAACCGCTGAGGTATTAGCGCTCAAAACCTTTCATTTTTCGTGACGCACGCATATTTCGATTTTTTGGAATGACACCCTATCTCAAAACTTGCCGTAAAACGTAGTCCTACGTCAAAATATCGTACAAGTTGATCTTAACAACAGATATTAGGCCGTATGAATAAAAAATATAGAGCAAATGCTCCCACACGATTTAAACGGGAAAGGCAAGTACACTGTTTTATTTATACGGCCTATTGTTGTAATTAATTATCATCATTTTTCTGCGTGCATACAAATTGTTAAAAAAATCCCTATGTAGACTTTGCAAATCTATACCTATAAAAAAGGATTTCTGTCTGTCTGTCTGTCTGTCTGTCTGTCTGTCCGTATGTTCCTTATAGAATCGAAAACTACAGAACCAATCGGCATGAAAATATGCATGTAGAGGTTTTTTGGGGCCAGGAAAGGTTTTAGTGATGGTTCGAAACCCCTCCCCCCACTAAGAGGGGGGGCTCCCATACAATTGAAACACAAATTTCTGCATAACTCGACAACTAATCAAGCAAATAGAACAAAATTTGGCATGTGGGTGTTTCCGGTGACAAGAATTTATTCTATGGTAAATTGAGACCCCTCCCCTCTTTATAAGGGGAATTATAACTCCTCTCCTCTTTAAAAGGGGGGGCTTCCATACAAATTTCCTCATAACTCGAAAACTAATCAAACAAATGGAACCAAATTTGGTATGTGAAGGTTTTCGAGGGCAAGAATATTTTCTATAGTAAATTAGGACCCCTCCCCACTTTAAGAGGGGGGGCTCCTGTACCAAAGAAACACAATTTTCCTCATAACTCGAGAACTAATCAAGCAAATGGAACTAAATTTGACACGTGGGTGTTCTTGGAGACAAAAATTCTTTCTATGATGAACTGGGACCCCTCTTCGCTTTAGAAGGGGGGGCTCCTATACAAATGAAATACAAATTTCCTCATAACTCGAGAGCTAATCAAGCAAATGAAACCAAATTTGGCATGTGAAAGTTTTCGAGGGCAAGAATATTTTCTATGGTGAATTAGGACCCGTCCCAACTTTACGAGGGGGTGCTTCTACACAAATAAAATACAAATTTCCTCATAATTCGAGAACTAATCAAGCAAATGGAACCATATTTGGCATGTGGGTGTTTTTGTAGGCAAGAATATTTTCTATGGTATATTTTCTATGGATTTCCCTACTTTAAGAGGGGGGGGGGCTCCTATACAAATGAAAAACAAATTTCCTCATAACTCGAGAACTAATCAAGCAAATGGAACCAAATTTGACATGTAAGTGGTTTTGGACGTAAGATTTTTTTCTATGGTGAATGTTAAATCAATAGTTAAGATCCCTCGTTTACTGATCTAGATATTATGGCTATCTTGAGGTAACTTGAAAATCAATAGTTTTCTGTGGACTATATTGTTAGTCAACTTCCGGTAGATATAGTATAAATACAATTGTAAACCTAGAGTAAGTCTCTTTCCTTGTTTGGACATCAAGTAATAAAGTTTATATAGAAGAGTCGTGTGTATTCAATCCTGAAGACGTCCGTCCGCCATCTCATTCCTGGAAGGTATTTAACATTGGCGACGATTGGAGAATAGCAACGTGAGTTGCTGGTAACGCGTAAGTTGTGTGAAACCGCGTGGTTACAGTGCCGCACTGTGATTTAACCGGAAGTAAGGCTAAAAAGTACGGACAGAAAGTACAGAGCCGCTAGAATATGCAGCAGAAATCCGAAGAAGTGAAGGAACCTGCGCACAGCGGTTCAAAGTTAATCGGCACACTAGAAAATTTTGTGCCTAGTGCGGATTTTGACGACTATATGGAACGAGCAGAAAATTTTTTCGAGCTGAATAATATAACGGACGACGTGTTCAAGCGGAAGTTAATCGTTCATTTTATTGGCCTACCAGCTCTGAAGAAGCTGCAGCAGTTGCTGTACCCTAAAACTCATAAGGATGTGACTTATGAAACAGTGATACAAAAACTGAAATCATATTTCAGTCCAAAGAAAAACAGAATCGCGCAATCAGTAGAATTTTTCAAGCGGAATCAAAAAGACTATGAAAAAGTGGCTGATTTCGCAGTCGAGTTACAGGCCCTATCCAAACATTGTGTCTTCGGAGAGTTTCTCGATAAGGCTTTAAGAGATAAATTCATAGCAGGCCTCCAAAGCGCCAAAATCCAAGGAGAGCTAATGAACTGCGCAGATGAGACGTCGTTTGATGAAGCTGTTAGCAAAGGAAAGAACCTGGAACAAATTGAGGCGGATATGGCTAAAATGAAGGAAAAACAAGAGTATACAAATCGAATCAACGCTGGAAATTATCACCGAGGAAGTAGATCAAAGTCACGTGGCCGGGAACAACGTACGAGAGATCAATCGGAATCGCGAGGAAGATCCAAATCCAGGAGACGACGGCAACGTGGTAAGCAGGTCCGATGCTACAACTGCTCTAAGATGGGGCACATGGCTCGGAACTGTTGGTTCAAACGCAAAATGAACGCTGTCAGTAGCGACGAGGAGGACGACAACAATATGGCGGACCTAAATCATGGCATTGATATCAACCACGTGGTCAATGTGCCGCTGTACAAGACGCTCTGACTAAATGGTAAGCGGGTGGAGTTTGAGATAGACTCTGGCGCTTCGTATACCGTGATGTGCAAAAGTGATTATAAAGACAATTTTTCTAGTATACAGCTGCGTAAAAGTAAGATTAGATTGCGTGTGATTTCCGGTACAATTCTAAAAGTAGCTGGTTGTGTAGAATTTGTGGTTAGGTCTCAAAATGGCCGTTCATTTTGCTTGACATTAATCGTTATCGAGGGGGAAAGGAAATTTGCGCCCCTACTGGGAAGAGACTGGTTAGACGTGCTCTACCCAGAGTGGAGAGAGTTTTTCGTAAATGAAATGATTACTGTCGGGGATAGTACACAAAGTGATAATAGTTTGAAAATCGCGGCTTCTAGGTTGATTGCAGATCTAAGTGAAAAGTACAGAGAAGTGTTTTCTAAAAGTCTAGAAGAGCCAATGATGGGGGTTGAAGCTTGTATTAATGTGAAAGAGGATGCTCAACCGATTTTCTTTCGACCTTATGACGTACCGTTTTCGCTAAGGGAAAAAGTTTCATCAGAACTGGACAGATTAGTGAGGGAAAACATAATAGTCCCTGTCAAGCATAGTGATTGGGCTTCTCCAATTGTGGTGGTTACAAAATCGAACGGGGGAGTAAGAATATGTATGGACTGCAAGGTGACTGTTAATCGTATTATCTGTAATGAACATTACCCGTTACCCAACATTAATGACGTGTTTGCCGGTCTAAGTGGATGTCGTTATTTTACAAAAATTGATTTGCAAGGTGCATATATGCAGATACCGGTATCAAAAGACTCGCAAAAGTATTTGGTGATAAATACGCATAAGGGGTTGTATGCGTTTACAAGATTGCCTTTCGGTATAGCTAGTGCAGCATCAACTTTCCAAAGGGCGATGGATAATATTTTGCAAGGCATTGGTGGTGTACAATGCTATTTGGATGATATCCTGATAGGCAGTGATTCAATAGAAGGCTTGATTGCGAAAGTCCATGACGTGTTTCGTAGATTACAGGAACACATGGTTAAAGTGAATCTAGAGAAGTGTGAGTTCTTAGTACAAAAAATCGGGTACTAAGGTCATCAGATATCTGTGGAAGGTCTTAGTCCATCAGAAGAAAAAGTTAAGGCAATAGCCGGGGCTCCACGTCCGAAGGACGTTTCACAGTTGAAATCTTTCTTGGGAATGGTTAATTATTATTCCAAATTCATTCCAAACCTCTCTGGGAAGTTAACTCCGTTATATGTCCTTCTGAAAAAGAATATCAAATTTAAATGGTGTGCAGAATGTGAGAGGGTTTTCAATGAATGCAAAAAGTTATTGCAGAGTTACAAATTATTAGAGCTGTACAATCCCCAATTGCCGATAGTGGTAATCTGTGATTCGAGTTCCAACGGAGTTGGAGCAGTATTGTGCCATGAGATTGAGGGCGTAGAAAAACCAGTTTTCTATGTTTCTAGCACATTGTCCTCAGCCGAAAAGAACTACCCTAATCTTCATAGGGAAGCTTTAGCGGTTGTGTTTGGGTTAACCAAATTTTTTAAGTATATTTATGGAAGAAAGTTTAAAGTGGTCACAGACAACAAACCTTTGGCTAGCATACTGAATCCTAAAAAAGGCATGCCACCGTTAGCAGCAGCTAGGCTGCAGAAGTATGCATATATGTTGTCGATTTTTGACTTTGAGATCGTCTACCGACCGGGATCGAAAATTCCTAACGCAGACGCACTTAGCAGGTTGCCGCTGGAAGGAGAAACGGGAATTGACTCGGAAGTGTCTGATCTGCAATGTGTTATCGATGAATTACCAATAATAGATCTAGAAATTGTAGGTCGGGAAACACAAAAGGAACCAATCTTAAAGAAATTGTTCGAATGCGTAAGAGACGGTTGGAATGACAGTCAGGTTGATGCCAGTTTGAAATTTTTCTACACTAATCAGAGTTGTTTGTCATTGTATGACAACTGTGTGCTTTATTCGGAAAAAGTAATTGTCCCTGTACTCTGTCGAAAGCATATTTTAGAGCTTCTGCATGGGTGTCATCTAGGAATTATTCGGATGAAACAAGCAGCTAGAAAATACGTATTTTGGCAGGGTATGGACAAAGACATTGATGAATTTGTGCGACGATGCGAGGTGTGTAGCAGTCTGGGAAAAGCTAATCGGAAGGAATATTCTAAATGGCCTGATGCGAACCATCCATTCGAAAGAGTTCACTTGGATTTTTTCCATTTGGCTGGAAAAACGTTTCTCATATTAATTGATGCATATTCGAAATGGATGGATGTGATTTTGATGAACCGTACTGATGCGGATGGGCTAATTGAGGCATTGAAAACTTTTTTCAAAGTATTTGGGAAATGCGGGATGATTGTTTCGGACAACGGTCCTCCATTCAATAGTAGTACCTTTGTTAATTTTGCCAACTCGTTGAGAATTCAAGTGAGGAAAAGTCCTGCATATTTTCCACAGAGTAACGGACTTGCGGAGAGAGCCGTCCAAACAGCTAAGCAAGGAATTAAGAAGCTTTTGATTGATCCCAAATATAGTAACTTAAGTCTAAAGAAAATATTGGAAATATTTCTTTTCAGTTACCGCAATAGCTATTGTCAGGCGATTGGTTGTACACCTGCGAGCAAGGTATTTAAGTTTACACCGAAAACGAATTTGGACACTTTTTTAAAACCAAATTTAGAGAAAAAGAAAAAAATTAACAAGGTAATTAGTAAACTGTTTTGACGTAGGACTACGTCTTACGGCAAGTTTTGAGATAGGGTGTCATTCCAAAAAATCGAAACATGCGAGCGTCACGAAAAATGAAAGGTTTTGAGCGCTAATAGCTCAGCGGTTTTCCGATAGATTTTCAATATTCTTACACCAATCGATCGGAAAATCTTCTAAGAATTGATCCAAACGAAGAAAAGTATGGATTCTTGATGGTGAACTATTGAAAAATTGAAAATAATGAACCTATATTTTACCAGAAATCTCGCTTCGTGATTGGTTGGAAGATTTTTTGCAATGATCTAAACCTATACAAATTTGATATCTGTGCTTGGGAAGTAAGCCAAAACAAGTGACAAAGTTTCCTCATTTCAACGAGATTTCTTAACACCGCGGTTAAACCTAGACCATTTTGATGTCCTTGCTTGGGAAGTACGCCAGAAAGAGTGACAAAGCCCCCTCGTGCCAACAGATTTCTTACGAACGTGATTAAACCTAGTCCAATTTGATGTCTGTGTTAGGGAAGTGTGCCAGAAAAAACGACACAAGCTCGTTGCCCAACAGATCGCAAAATCTTTACTGCGAGACGATTAAACCTCGGCGAACTTGATATCTGCGTTGGAAAAATGTGCTACAGCTGTAGTGTTCGGTTATAATACGACTCTGTATGAATACGCATGCTTGCCGTTTCATTAGAAGTGTAGTGAAAAGATGTGCTGTTGATAAAATAGGATTGAATTGGTAAAATTCCTTCAACGTGGGAAACCATGGATAATAAAAACAATCTTTAATTTCAGTAAGGTAGCAGGAAAGCAATAGTTTGTGTTCTTGATTTTGTTAAATTGTTTTCAAATGTACAATCTTTTGAGAATTGAACATATGCAATGTTACTACTTTGATAAATGTTACATACAACGCATGTAGCATGTATATATGTTGCATATAGCATGTATACATGAAGAATCGAATGATTACAAGCATGACTACATGCTACTATCACTACAAGGAGACTTACGTAGTCCTGTGTCACCTATATATGCGGTCGTGTCTTGTACACAACCCCTCTGATTTTTTATTTTAGAGCGAAGGCGACTCCGACCAAGCAATAATGAATAGCTACATGACGACATCGGAGCCACACATATTATGTGTTGGGGAGAGACTAAAACCAGGCAATTTGCATATAATACTCGGTGCTTCGTGCTTATACTATATCCTGAGGAAGTTCATCGCTACAGGCCATAGATGTATTTTTTAAATCGTTTGTTGTTTTGGGGTTACCTGTGCCCATTCAATTGAAAAAGGTTCACGATTTGCTATCCATGCAATTATGGAAAACCTTGCCATCCACAAACAGTTTGACGATACAGAGACTTGTATCAAAAATGAACAGCTATGAAATGAGTATGCGTTAATTCGTGGGCATTTTGATTCTTATAGATTCCGTAGACGGCCTACGCGCCATCCAGGCAGTTATTTTAAATAATAAATATATGTACTGTATTTGAATCCTGTAACTGTAACTAAATCCTGTATATATTGGAGTAAACACAGATAGAGATACGCGGATGCACCTTTTCGCAGAACTAGCAATGAAAAAACTACAATTACATTTCATATTAGCATATAATGACGTCTTGTTCTCTTGGATTCACTTTTTAAGAGTTTTTTGGATAAAAAGAATGCATCTTTGCTCATCTATGTGACACTATTATCTATAGTGAATCTGACCAATGTTTAAATAATTTTAGTGCATATCTATACCTATAAAGAAGGATTTCTGTCTGTCTGTCTGTCCGTATGTTCCTTATAGAATCGAAAACTACTGAACCAATCGGCATGAAAATATGCATGTAGAGTAGAGTGTCCCAAAATAGCACTATGTCAGAAAACCCGGGGGCTCACCCCTCAAATGATAGCTTAGGGTGTCACAAGAAAACTTTTATATGACGTCAGCATTGGTTGCCGCGATTTAGGGGTCGCACATTTGAGTTTTATGAAAAAATGGCATTTTTCAGGAGTAAATTCAAAAAAATATTTTTAGAAATGTTATAATAGATGAAACAAGGTACTTAACTATTTTTTTCACAATCATTGGGATCTGATACATTCATAAAAAAGTTATGGTGGCATGTCTGGAGTCATATTTGGTTACAAAAATTTATTGAATTTGGCAAAAATTTAAAATTTTCGAAATTTCATTTAAATAAACGTCAAAACAGGGTATCGAACAGTATCTCAGAGTAACATACGTATACTGTATAGATGGGAAATTTTATGACGAACAACTTTGCCGAAGAAAGTATGGACGTATCTTCAAATCTCGCTGAGGTATTCACGTTTTTCTGAAGGCGGGACCAAACATATTTTCGCAATTTTCAAATTTTAGTAGTTCCACGTGAAAGAGGTAAATGAAAAAACTTGAACTGTTTACTCTAAACGTCACTTACGTTTTTGATTACAGGAAATATGCATCTTCCAAAAAATTTGGCAACATTTCGGCTCAAGAATCCCTTCTAAAAAGGGCGTATTTATTTTAATAGGTACTATGTTTGAGAAATTGTATCTCCTGAAACTAGGTTTGCTCCATAATGAAGCCTAAGCGTGAGTTTTTGAAAATTGAGTTTTAAACATGAAAAAATAAAAACTGCAAAAAAATTCACTATGCTCCAAAGTCAGGAAAAAATGTAAAATTAAAATATACAGGAAATGGTAACCTCGATTTTTTTGGTGATTTGATACATTTTGAGACTTTTTCTGAAATGGTGCACCATTTATCAAAGGATTTTGTAGAACAACGACTTTTATGAATATTTTGTAACCTAAGATTATTATTATATTTCTTATTATTATTCTTATATTTCTCGCTATACATATATGTAATTTGAATTTGAAGAACAACTTCACATGTGCTTGACAACACGTGTTCAAAATAATAATTAGCTTCTAAATGCAGCCGTATTTAAGATATTTAAAAAAAATTTAATATATTTTATATTTTTATTATAAACGTGCCGTTTTCATATGTTATCCGCGTTATATTACCATGTTAGCAACTAGAATAAATATTACTAGAATTAATATTTGTCTGAATACACCATGCTGATTCTACCATCTACTGACAGTACAAAAAGGGTAAAAAAAAATTTCAGTGTTTATTTTTTCAGGTTGAAAAATCAATTTTCTGCAACTCACGCTTAGGCATCATTTTGGAGCAACCCTAGTTTCGGGAGATACGATTTTTCAAGCATAGTACCTATTAAAATAAATACGCCCTTTTTTAAAGTGATTCTTGAGCCTAAATGGTGCCAAATTCTGTGGAAGGTGCATATTTCTTCCTATTCAACACGTAGGTAACGTTTAGAAGACATACTTCAAGTTTTATCATTTACCTTTTTCACGTGGAACTACTAAAATTTGAAAATTGCGAAAATATGTTTGGTCCCGCCTTCAGAAAAAACGTGAATACCTCAGCGAGATTTGAAGATACGTCCATACTTTCTTCGGCAAAGTTGTTCGTCATAAAATTTCCCATCTATACAGTATACGTATGTTACTCTGAGATACTGTTCGATACCCTGTTTTGACGTTTATTTAAATGAAATTTCGAAAATTTTAAATTTTTGCCAAATTCAATAAATTTTTGTAACCAAATATGACTCCAGACATGCCACCATAACTTTTTTATGAATGTATCAGATCCCAATGATTGTGAAAAAAATAGTTAAGTACCTTTTTTCACCTACTTTAACGTTTCTAAAAATATTTTTCTGAATTAACTCCTGAAAAATGCCATTTTTTCATAAAACTCAAATGTGCGACCCCTAAATCGCGGCAAGCAATGTTGACGTCATATAAAAGTTTTGTTGTGACACCCTAAGCTATCATTTGAGGGGTGAGCCCCCGGGTTTTCTGACATAGTGCTATTTTGGGACACTCTAATGTAGAGGTTTTTTGGGGCCAGGAAAGGTTTTAGTGATGGTTAGAAACCCCTCCCCCCACTAAGAGGGGGGGCTCCCATACAAATGAAACACAAATTTCTGCATAACTCGACAACTAATCAAGCAAATAGAACAAAATTTGGCATGTGGGTGTTTCCGGTGACAAGAATTTATTCTATGGTAAATTGAGACCCCTCCCCTCTTTATAAGGGGAATTATAACTCCTCTCCTCTTTAAAAGGGGGGGCTTCCATACAAATTTCCTCATAACTCGAGAACTAATCAAGCAAATGGAACCAAATTTGGCATGTGAAGGTTTTCGAGGGCAAGAATATTTTCTATAGTAAATTAGGACCCCTCTCCACTTTAAGAGGGGGGCTCCTGTACCAAAGAAACACAATTTTCCTCATAACTCGAGAACTAATCAAGCAAATGGAACCAAATTTGACACGTGGGTGTTTTTGGAGACAAAAAATTTTTCTATGATGAACTGGGACCCCTCCTCACTTTAGGAGGGGGGGCTCCTATACAAATGAAATACAAATTTCCTCATAACTCGAGAGCTAATCAAGCAAATGAAACCAAATTTGGCATGTGAAAGTTTTCGAGGGCAAGAATATTTTCTATGGTGAATTAGGACCCCTCCCAACTTTAAGAGGGGGGGGCTCCTATACAAACGAAATACAAATTTCCTCATAACTCGAGAACTAATCAAGCAAATGGAACCAAATTTGGCACGTGGGTGTTTTTGGAGACAAAATTTTTTTCTATGGTGAATTAGGACCCCTTCCAACTTTAAGAGGGGGTGCTTCTACACAATTAAAATACAAATTTCCTCATAATTCGAGAACTAATCAAGCAAATGGAACCATATTTGGCATGTGGGTGTTTCTGGAAGCAACCACTTTTTCTATGATGAATTGGGACCCCTTACCTTTTTAAGAGGGGGGGCTCTCATACAAACGAAATACAAATTTCCTCATAACTCGAGAACTAATCAAGCAAATGGAACCAAATTTGACATGTAAGTGGTTTTGGACGCAAGATTTTTTTCTATGGTGAATTGAGACCCTTCTCTTCTTTAGAAAGCGAGTTATGGCCCATCTCCCCTTTAAGAGGGTGGGCTTCCATACAAATGGAATGCAAATTTCCTCTTATCTCGAGCACTAATCAATCAAATGGAACCAAATTTGGCATGTGGGAGTTTTAGATGGCAGAAATTTTTTCTATGGTGAATTACGACCCCTTCCCCTTTTAAGAGGGGAGCTCCCATACAAATGAAATTCAAATTTCCTTATAACTTGAGAACTAATCAAGCAAATGGAACCAAATTTGGCATGTGGGAGATTTTAGAGTCTTGAATTCATTTTACGATAGTTGGAGACCTCTCACCCCTGTGGTAGGGGGATATCGACTCTCATACAAATAAAACAGAAATTTTTGCGAAACTCAAAAACTAATCGAACTCGAGAAATTCGAGACTCTTCCATAAAACATTAGTCAATACAAGACCACAAAAAACTATCTATAGTAACACTAGATCATTCAGGACGAGACGGTCGCGAGTGTTGCTGGTGACCCGCCGTCGGAAGCGCCGCCCACTGGGGGGTTTGCAAAACTCGAGATTGTGACAAAGATCATCCAAGATTCATGATTTATGTACAACACAGGTTAATTTGTGGCAATACGAAATTTGTCGGGTCAGCTAGTATAAAATAAATTTAAATATGCTTTTAGAATGAGTGACCTTTTATCTTTACCATCAGTTCTTTCACAGTCTTGTCTTGTTCATTCCAGTAACTCAAGTTTGAGTTCTAACGCAATAACCTGTATATGTTAAAATAACGTACTAGCGAAATCGTTTATTTGACCAGATTTTCAATTATTCAAATGTTGCGTAATAGAAGAAAATCAACAACAAAACGTTGAAATACGGCTCAAATAGACGAATTTTGGAATTAACAAAAGGGTAAATTTCGCAAATGTAATCAAAACGGGTGAGACTTATTCTTTGCTGGATCAACATAGGAAAATTAACTCTAACCCGATTTGTTTACGCTTGCGACGACGCCCTTTTGTTAGTTCTACCTTCAATTCTCGGCCAACATATCAGAAGGTTCAATGTGCAAATGAGAGATTCAGCATAAATGCATTTCAACACAATTTTTCTCAAGGATTAGCTAGCCAATAACACCAGAAATCGGTTCATGCCAAATAGACGCATTCAAGTGCATTTATGCCGCTGTAATAAGCGTAAGAGAGGAGACGCAAAGAGAATCTCTCATTTGCACATTGGACCTTTTGAAATGTTGTTCGTCAATTTACGTATTTGTGAGTAATTTTAATCCATTATGTAGTTTCAAGCATAAACTTAATGTTGGATAATTTTAACTCAGCATTAAGTATATTTTACTCAATGGATGGTTCAAAAGCATTACATGATTTTGGGTAATTCTAACCGAACAGTAAGTAAATTTAACCTAATGCATGGTTTATGAGTATTACTTAATGGTAAGTATTTTGAACTGAACATGACGTAAATTTTACTCAATAATCAGTTCAGATGAACAAACTCAACATTTTGTAATTGTAACCCAAAATTGTATTTGAATGCTTTTACCTAATATTAGATTTATTGAGAATACCTAACATTGGCTTCCTGCACGCATGTTACGAATTGGGTTGAAGGAACTTAATATTGGGTACTTTCAATTTTCCGTGTAGTTAACGTTGAATGAAGGTTGTCACCACATCCCTGGCACGAACGTCATTCTCATACATTTTTCTTGAAGCCGTTTGAGCCAGGCTTGCTGGCTCGATTTTGATAGCATCTGTAAGAATTACGCAATCATAGGGTTTTATGGTTCAGAAAATATGTTGCATGCAGGATGTAGATAATGAACGATGTTCGTTTTTTGTGATATCGGCAACATAAGATAGGAAAAATTCTGACTTTTGATAGTCTTATTTTTTACGATAAACAAAAAAAGGGAAACAACACGCTGCTTTCGTCATACTGCGCAGCATTAAATACAAGCGTTGTCTCGTTTAAATTTTGTTTCAAAATTTGTTGTCTACCTCTATTACTACCACTATCGGAGGCGGCTTCAGCTGACAACTGTCGTGACAGGGATCTGGTTGTCACAAACTATCAGGAAAACAAGCATGAATCAGATCCCTGTCACGACAGTTGTCAGCTGAAGCCGCCTCCGATAGTGGTAGTAATAGAGGTAGACAACAAATTTTGAAACAAAATTTAAACGAGACAACGCTTGTATTTAATGCTGCGCAGTATGACGAAAGCAGCGTGTTGTTTCCCTTTTTTTGTTTATCGTAAAAAATAAGACTATCAAAAGTCAGAATTTTTCCTATCTTATGTTGCCGATATCACAAAAAACGAACATCGTTCATTATCTACATCCTGCATGCAACATATTTTCTGAACCATAAAACCCTATGATTGCGTAATTCTTACAGATGCTATCAAAATCGAGCCAGCAAGCCTGGCTCAAACGGCTTCAAGAAAAATGTATGAGAATGACGTTCGTGCCAGGGATGTGGCATGAATAGATCATTTTGCGATGACGTCATTTTGCCGTCAAATGACACCACTTGGTGGTTTGTTTACATGTTTTTGTCACATCCAGCAGTTTCGATTAGAAATTTCGTGAAGGATTACTGCATCAATTTCTGTAAAATGCATGTAAGGCACTTTCTCTTCAATAAAAACCACCCCATCGACAGACAACCATGTTTTCGCCGCCAACATCTCGTGTGTGCGAAAATGAGATAGCATGTCAGCACTGCGTTTCACTCAACTGCTAGCAATCTGATTTGGGCCCGCTGTCAAATTTTGAGCCCCGGACATGTTGTCGCTGACGTTTACTGCAGTTCGATATAGAGATGTCGATGGGTTGATAAAAACTATAAATTTCTATCATTATCTGCCGGACTAAGATAGAAAACTCAATTCAAAATTTAACACCACGTAAACAAACCACCAAGTGCTGTCAAAAAAGTGTGGTTAGGAGCTCCCGTGTAATGATCTATGTCGCGAATGGTTTTTCGATGGCATGTAGTCTAAAATACCGTGTACCCCCGTTGGTATAACCTTCTTTAATCTGAACAGTTTTAATCTGTACCCCGGTGGTATGAATGCGTTCACATTAAAAACCGATCAAGCGTCACACACAATTGACGTTAAAGTTGACCGGTAAATTAAAAAAAATCAGAGGGGTTGTGTACAAGACACGACCGCATATATAGGTGTTTTATGCCAATTCATGCTTGTAATCATTCGATTCTTCATGTATACATGCTATATGCAACATATATACATGCTATATGCGTTGTATGTAACATTTATCAAAGTAGTAACATTGCATACAATCAATTCTCAAAAGATTGTACATTTGAAAACAATTTAACAAAATCAAGAACACAAACTATTGCTTTCCTGCTACCTTACTGAAATTAAAGATTGTTTTTATTACCCATGGTTCCCCACGTTGAAGGGATTTTACCAATTCAATCCTATTTTATCAACAGCACATCTTTTCACTACACTTCTAATGGAACGGCAAGCATGCGTATTCATACAGAGTCGTATTATAACCGAACACTACAGCTGTAGTACATTTTTCCAACACAGATAGCAAATTCGCCGAGGTTTAATCGTCTCGCTGTAAATAGTGATGTCCGAAATTTTCAATTATTCGATTACCGATTAATCGGTGAGCGTTATCTGCACTAATCGATTAATTCAACTATTCGTGTCAGTGGTATTCGATTAAAAATATTCGAATATTTCCTTGATTAATTCGATTAATCGAACGATTATGGACGATTAACGAGCATTATACGGGCATTACTCGTACTCATTGAACTATTCGATTAATTCAACTACTCGTGCTGGCAGTATTCGATTAAAAATTAGTCGAATATTCCAAGTGTTATTCGATTAGTTGAATTATTCGAACGATTAACGGACATCACTAGCTGTAAAGAATTTGCGATCTGTTGGGACAACGAACTTGTGTCGTTTTTTTCTGGCACACTTATCTAACACAGACGCGTTCGTAAGAAATTTGTTTGTACGGGTGGGCTTTGTCACTCTTTCTGGCATACTTCCCAAGCAAGGACATCAAAATGGTCTAGGTTTAACCGCGGTGTTAAGAAATCTTGTTGAAATGAGGAAACTTTGTCACTTGTTTTGGCTTACTTCCCAACCACAGATATCAAATTGGTATAGGTTTAGATCATCGTAAAGAATCTTCCAACCAATCACAAATCGAGAATTCTGGTAAAACATAGGTTCATTATTTTCAATTTTTCAATAGTTCAACATCAAGAATCTATACTTTTCTTCATTTGGGTCAATTCTTAGAAGATTTTCCGATAGATTGGTGTAAGAATATTGAAACTCGATCGGAAAACCGCTGAGCTATTAGCGCTCAAAACCTTTCATTTTTCGTGACGCTCGCATTTTTCGATTTTTTGGAATGACACCCTATCTCAAAACTTGCCGTAAGACGTAGTCCTACGTCAAAAAAGCAAAAAATCTTAATGCGTTTCCTCTTGCTCAGGAGCTTTGGCAATATAGCTCATATGCAACTTACCTCTCTCCAGCATTCAAAATAGACCATTTTAGTCGAAACTGCCGAGCCAATTTCGTCTTATAAAAATCGAACCTTTAGAATTCGCGCATGTTTGAAATGTTTTCAAAATGTTTGTTTTCGTCAAATCAAAACAACAAGTTCATAGGGTGCGCGTCTTGCACGTGTGTGAAAATGAATAAAGTTACCAAATATCGTGGACCCCCGTTCGCTTGACCATTTTTAATCTGAACACTTTTTAATTTGAACCCCGTTGGTTTGCACGACGTGCAAATTAAAAATGGTTCAAATGTCATTCTCAACATGACATCATTTGTTTATGCAGACAATGCACATAAACACGATTTGTTTATACTGACCTAGCGTGTTTAATCGATTTTACATTTCGTTTTTCTAACGATTTAGATAGAAATCCGATCGGAAAATGCAATATCCGCACTTGCAACTGCCAACTAAAACAAACCACCAAAACAATAACAAAGAGTAGGGCGGCCAGTTCACACAGGTTTCAGCATATTTCGGGTTAGCAGTTGTTCAAATTAACAAGTAACCCCGTTAGTTTGCATGAGGAATCGTTCAAACGAACGGGGGTCCACTGTATTCAGATTAAAAATGAACTCGCCCAATCTGAACGAGCTGTTTTTCATATTAGCGGGGGTTGAGTGTATTGACCGGACTTATTAAACAATAAAAAAATTTTTTTTGACATTTATACAGTAACAAAAACCAAATTATTTATGTTTTCTTATGTTTTATGCCAATCTGTATCATATGCCATCAAAACCTATATACCGTTAAAAATCAGAGGGGTTGTGCACAAGACACGACCGCGTATATAGGTAACGCAGGACTACGTAAGCCTCATGGTAGTGTTAGTAGCATGTATCCATGCTTGTAATCATTCGTTTCTTCATGTACCGTGTGTTACATTGATATACATTTAAAATAAACTGGGAGCACGGGAATAAGAAAAGGAGAATAATAAAACTGTAAGTTAAGATGTAAACAATCTCGTATTTATTGAGTTCGGAATTTCTCAAGTTTTATATGTAACATTTGGCGACGAGGACAGTTTAATCGCTTAAATGCGTGCTTAAATGCTGATAGATGTGACAAGAGTTTAATTCGCTCGCGTTAAGTCGGGGAAAACCGGCAACAGACGATAAAAGTGTAACGCTCCATGCAAAAGATTGGCATCGACAGGAAAAGTACAGTACCGTAAAAAGAGAATACATTAACAGTGCGCGAAACGGGTAGGGAGCCCGTCGGAAGATTGAAAATGGATAATCCCGGAAACGTAAACCTTTTCAAGTTCGATACCAGCGATACATCAACAGTATCCAGTAGATGGAAGAAATGGAAAAGAGGTTTTGAGATTTTTCTCGAAGTAAACAACGTCACAGTCGCAGCACGAAAATGCTCGTATCTTCTTCATTATGCTGGAAATGACGTTCAGGATATATATTTCAACTTTTGTGGTGAGCAGGAGCTTGCTATTCCAGAAGGATCAGATGTTTACAAAACTTCAATTGCATTGCTTGATAACTATTTTCTGCCGCTCAAGTGTTTACCAAGGGAAAGACATATATTCAGGAATTTGGAGCAGGCACCCGATGAGCCAATTGAAAAGTTTGTGTTGTGTCTTCGTGAACAGGGAAATCTTTGTGAATATAACGACTGGTTGGAGGAAAATATTAAAGAGCAAATATTTGAAAAAGGGTTTTCGGACGACTTGCGTGCGAAGATTTTGACGAAACCCAATATGTCACTTGCACAGACGGTCGAATTGGCTCGCTCTCTTGAAACCATTGCCAAGCACCGGAAAAATCTAAACTGCCACGATGAAGTAAACCGCGTTACTAGCACGAAGGGTGCATGCTACCGCTGCGGGCGAGTTGGTCACTATGCGAATAATGACGACTGTCCTGCAAAAGACAAAAAGTGCGAGTGTTGCAAGCTGATCGATCATTTTAAGAGATGCTGCAAAACAAAAACTACCCATCAAGGCGACAGGAAAAAGGAAAATGTTCGACAAATCATGGATAACAAAAGTGATGATGACGGGAAGTCGTGCTCTTCGGTGGAGGATGAAGGAAGTGTTCATTATGTTTTCGCGGTAGATCTAAACTGTAACGAAAAAGTGAATTGTAAGGTTGGTGGAGTAAAGATGAGTTGGATGGTTGACTCAGGTGCAGGGGTCAATCTTATTAGTGAATCTGCTTGGGACTATTTGAAAACAGAAAAAGTAAAGATTGAATTTCAAACTGACCGAGTAACGAAAAAATTAATGACGTATGGCAATCACCAGCTATCGGTGAAAGGCATGTTTGTTGCAACGATTTCGACAAAAACGTCATCAATTAAAGACAAAGTGTTCGTAGTAAAGGAAAGCGGCTGCAATTTACTGGGTAGAGAAGCAGCTACCAAGTTGGGAATTTTGAAAATCGATAATTCGATTTGCGCAGTTCAACAACAAGCTGGGAAAATTGGTAAAGTAAAGGGAGTAGTAGTTTCTGTACAAATCGATCCTTCCGTAAAGCCAGTACGACATACTCAGAGTAGAATTCCAATACCCCTTCAACCGAAAGTAGAACGCGAAATAGAAAAACTTTTAAATGAAGGTATAATAGAATCAGCCCCTCGTGATTCTCCGTGGATTTCGCGTGTGGTGGTTAGACCAAAGCCCGGTAGTTCCGATGATATCCGCCTGAGTGTTGATATGCGTGATGCTAATAAAGCAATTATCCCTCAACACTACCTGCTCCCAAGATTTGATGATATTATTCCCACCTGCACAACTGTAAAGTATTCTCAAAAATTGACCTTAATAAAGCGTTTCATCAGATAGAGTTGGCCGAAGAATCTCGAATGATCACAACTTTCTCTACACATTGTGGATACTTTAGATACAGGCGGCTGACTTTTGGAATGAACTGCGCCTCTGAGGTCTTCCAAAGCGTCATGGAAAGAGTACTAGTTGGTATTGTGGGTGTAAAAGCATTCATAGATGACATCTTGGTATTCGGGGCCAATATGCAAGAACATGATAAAGCACTTGCACTTGTATTGACGAGACTTGATGAATGTGGAATGACTATCAACGAGAAAAAGTGTGAATTCAAACGTGGTGAGGTATTATTTATGGGACATCGGTTGAGCAGTGACGGAATATACCCTGCAACTGAAAAAGTTAACTCGATTAAGCAGTTTCGTTACCCAGAGAATGCCGAAGAATTGCGAAGCTTTTTGGGATTAATTAATTACCTGGGAAAATTTGTTCCAAATTTGTCCACCTACACGGCTCCATTGAGAGAGTTGCTGCGGAAAAATTCAAGATTCAAATGGACGAACGAACACGCTGTGGCATTTGAAAAGCTGAAGCAAGAAGTAGCAAATCCTAAAAACTTGGGTTATTATTCGCCGTACGATGAAACGATCGTAATCGCCGATGCCAGTCCGGTTGGCATTGGTGCAGTATTGCTGCAACAGAAAATTGGAAAGAAACGTGCAATTTGTTACATAAGCAAGGGATTGTCCACAGCTGAGAAAGCGTACGCTCAAAATGAACGCGAAGCTTTGGCCCTAGTGTGGGCGGTCGAAAGACTCGAGCCTTACTTGAGAGGATTAAATTTTTTGCTTGTCACGGATCATGAGCCACTCAAGGTTATATTCGGGGATGGGCGAAAGCAGTGTCCGAGAATAGAACGCTGGGCATTGCAATTGCAATCTTTCCGATTCAAGATTGTCCACATTCCAGGAAAGGTTACTATTGCCGATCCTTTGTCGCGTTTACCGAAATTTCAAAATTGCTCTACCTATGATCAACAAGGTGAAATAATGCTACTTGCGGTGCTAGAGTCAGCAAAACCTACGGCGCTCTGTATGGGTGACTTAGTGGAACAAACGCTATTGGATGTGGAGCTGTCATCGGTAAAAGAAGCCTTGAACACAGGTCGCTGGAAGGAAGATTTAAAAGCATGTTTTCCGTTTCGATCAGAGTTACAGCTAGTCAACGAGATAGTAATGCGAAACGATAGAATAGTTGTCCCAGTTAGTCTGCGCCGAAGAATACTACGGCTTGCTCATATTGGACACCCAGGAATTGAACACACAAAAATGCGACTCCGGAGCAAAGTATGGTGGCCGAATATTGACAAAGAAGCGGAACGTACAGTAAGATCATGTATGGATTGTCAGCTAGTAAGTAACAACGCAACGCCAGAACCAATGGCCGTGAGAGAGATGCCGAGTCAACCATGGTACACTTTGGCAATGGATTTCTTGGGGCCAGTTCCATCGGGTGAATCTATTCTTGTGGTAATTGATCTGTACAGTCGATATAGAATTACTGAAGTGATGAACAGTACGACGTCGGAAGACATTATTAAAGTCTTGACTAAGATATTTTTTCGATTTGGCATTCCCAAAGCTTTAATATCTGATAACGCTAAAAATTTTTCAAGCAGTAAAATGATTGAATTTGGCACAAGATATGGCATACAACTGAAGCATACAACGCCATACTGGCCACAATCCAATGGCGAAGTGGAGAGGCAGAATAGATCGATCCTAAAAATTCTACGAATTTCTCAAATAAATGCTACAGATTGGAAACACGATTTAGAAGAAGCGAACTATGTTTACTCAATGATACGTCATCCAGCTACAGGTCGTTCTCCAGCTGAATTGGCATTCGGGAGGAACTTTCGAGATTGGATCCCACAATTCCACAGGAGTAACGCTGATCTAGATGAAGAAATCAAGGACCACGATTGGATTTACAAACAAAGATCTAAAATTCGATTCGACTCAACAAATAGGACTGCGCAGTCGGATTTACATCCACAGGATCGTGTACTTATGCGAAATTTAACACCACAAAATAAATTGTCTTCCTTGTATGATCCCCAACCAGCAACAATCGTAGAGAAGAAGGGGAACAGTGTTCTTGTACAGACAGATAACGGCAAAAAGTATCGACGAAATTCAGCACACTTGAAGCGAGTTGTGAAAGAGCCATTGGCGGAACTAGCACTTATTTCTAGGGGGCTATAGCCCCCGGAATTTTTTTCAACCGTTTTATTTCGTCAGCATATTAAAATTTAATGCACATTGCCTGGAATCTTATAACAGTCATGCAAATAATCTTTACTCTGAAGTTTTTCGTACCTATAGTTATATAGTCTAACTATTGGTTTTTCAAAAATTAAAAAACTTAGTCAACCTTTCTAGGGGGGGGGGGGTAAATCTTTTCTAGGGAGGGCTTAGCCCCCTCTAGCCCCCCCCCTAGTTCCGCCAATGAGAAGAGCAGGTACCCTTCAACTATGATCAGCAGAACGAGGAACTAACGACTTCTAACAGCGAGACACCATGTTCGAATGGATCTCAAATACTCGAAAACCAGAGCGTGCAGTTGGACAGACCCCGTCGTGAGACTAGACGTCCGATCCATTTTGACGACTACGAAGTCGAAATTTAAATGAATAATTTGATACTGTAAATCAATTAAACCAATAAATTTCATACTGTAATCATTTAAACCATTGTAAGGGGAGATTGTTACATTGATATACATTTAAAATAAACTGGGAGCACGGGAATAAGAAAAGGAGAATAATAAAACTGTAAGTTAACATGTAAACAATCTCGTATTTATTGAGTTCGGAATTTCTCAAGTTTTATATGTAACACCGTGGACCCCCGTTCGTTTGACCATTTTTAATCTGAACACTTTTTAATTTGAACCCCGTTGGTTTGCACGACGTGCAAATTAAAAATGGTTCAAATGTCATTCTCAACATGACATCATTTGTTTATGCAGACAATGCACATAAACACGATTTGTTTATACTGACCTAGCGTGTTTAATCGATTTTACATTTCGTTTTCCTAACGATTTAGATAGAAATCCGATCGGAAAATGCAATATTCGCACTTGCAACTGCCAACTAAAACAAACCACCAAAACAATAACAAAGAGTAGAGCGGCCAGTTCACACAGGTTTCAGCATATTTCGGGTTAGCAGTTGTTCAAATTAAAAAGTAACCCCGTTAGTTTGCATGAGGAATCGTTCAAACGAACGGGGGTCCACTGTATACATGCTGTATGCAACATATAAACATGCTACATGCGTTATATGTAACATTTATCAAAGTAGTAATATTGCATACGTTCAATCCTCAAAAGATTTCAGAGTTATTTTAATGTGCATGTGAAAACAATTTAACAAAATCAAGAACACAAACTATTGCTTTCCTGCTACCTTACAGAAATTGAAGATTGTTTGTATTGCCCACGTTGAAGGGATTTTACCAATTCAATCCTATTTTATCAACAGCACATCTTTTCACTACATTTCTAATGAAACGGCAAGCATGCGTATTCATACAGAGTCATATTATAACCGAACACTACAGCTGTAGCACGTTTTTCCAACACAGATATCAAATTCGCCTAGGTTTAATCGTCTCGCAGTCAAGAATTTGCGATCTGTTGTGGCAACGAACTTGTGCCGTTTTTTCTGGCACACTTCTTTAACACAGACATCAAATTGGACTAGGTTTAATCGCGTTCGTAAGAAATCTGTTGGCACGAGGGGGTTTTGTCACTCTTTCTGGCGTACTTCCCAAGCAAGGACATCAAAATGGTCTAGCTTTAATCGCGGTGTTAAGAAATCTTGTTGAAATGAGGAAACTTTGTCACTTGTTTTGGCTTACTTCCCAAGCACAGATATCAAATTGGTATAGGTTAGGGTTGTTGATATTCTGAAAAAAATATCGATATCAGCAATATCGATATTTTGACGCTCCGCGATATTGTAATCGATATTTAGGCCGGATATCGACAGTTATATCGATATTGCAAAAACCTCGAAGCTTCAAAACTGCGTAATCCCACGAAATAGTGTGGTTTTACTTTTATGATCTTGATGCATTCTACGCATGTTTTCGTTGTAATTCAAGGAATAAGTGTGCCAAAGGCATCGAAATCCCTTAACGTGAAATCGCACGTTTACCTAGTAACATTTAACTTTGCATGCAGCACCTAATCTTTTATTACATTAAACTCGGCATGCACCACATTGATCTCCTCGAACAGACTGACGGGTAGGTAAAAAACCGGGTGAAAAATATCAGCGAACTATGATATTCACAAAAAAAATTCGCTTTGCTAAAAAAAATAAAACGTTACTGCGTTACTTATGGTTTCTACACAAAATTTAATTGCTGTTTGTGACAAGACAACGGGATAAAAAGTTCGCATTTCTTTGTATGAAATTCAACAAAGCCGGCTGGTCTATTGGCGTTAACAGAGCATGCAAATGAATGCAAATAATAAGATGCGGTTGATGTTGGCTATACCAGCGATGTTGATTTTGTAATTTTCTGGTGTTGAAAAGGGGACAGGAAATATTTTTGTCTTTTCTCACGCAATAACATTTCCTTACTAGATTTAGGGGACGTGTCGATTAGCATCAAATATACTATTTCTCTATTCCGATGAATATTAACCAAATGATATGAAACAGATCCTTCGAAGTACAGAATAAGGACGACATCACTGGCAAGTACAACTGTGTACAGTTATTGTAAGTCCGTGTAAAAAATAAAAATATTGTAAATTTCCCACCCTTTCGAACATGATGAATTGTAACCGTCGCGGAAGAAATCGTCGCGAGTGCAAATTTTACGACGATTTTAGGCTGTCAAAAAGTTGTGCAACGCGTTTTATTACAAACGGTAAGAACAATATCGTGGCCGATATCGGCCGCAAATATCAAAATATTGATAATATCGGTCAGCTCAATATCGGCCTGATATATCAATATTTCAAGGGCAGAAAATCGATAATATCAAATATCGATATAATATCAACAACCCTAGTATAGGTTTAGATCATCCTAAAGAATCTTCCAAGTTCCGACCAATCACGAAGCGAGAATTCTGGTAAAACATAGGTTCATCATTTTCAATTTTTCAATAGTTCAACATCATTTTTCATTTGGACCAATTCTTAGAAGATTTTCCAATCGATTGGTGTAAGAATATTGAAAATCGATCGGAAAACCGCTGAGCTATTGGCGCTCAAAACCTTTCATTTTTCGTGACGCTCGCATTTTTCGATTTTTTAGAATGACACCCTATCTCAAAACTTGCCGTAAGACGTAGTCCTACGTCAAAACCCAATTCTGATATTTTTTCAGTTCAGTCAAATGACCTGGAATCTTTTGTTCCCTTCATTTGATTCTCTAAATGGCCTAGAACTTTCGTTCCCTTCATTTAGAAACAACTTCATTAAGGTGCGTTTAAACTGGGCAAATTTTTGGAAACATGTGGTACGCGACATATTGCTAGATGTTGCTCAATGTTGGTTCTGTTGCCACCTGAATATTTGTAACGTATCAAGGTGCGTTTAAACTGGTCGGTAACATGTGGAATGCAACATGTTGGATGCGGCATGTTGCTAGTTATTGCTCAATGTTTCTTCTGTTGCCACCTGAACAATTGTTATACGTTCCTATGTTGCTTGGAAACATTAAGCAACAGTTTGGAAAAAGTTGCATGCCACATGTTGCTAATTTAAACGCACCTTCACCATGTTGCTTGGAAACATCGGGCGACAGTTTGGAAAAAGTTGCATGCCACATGTTGCCAATCTAAACGCATACCATATGGACTTTAAGAGCCAAACACAATGCATACGGATTTTACTACGTTGCGGAAATTTGATAGTTTTTCCATGGGTTTTCTGTCAAATTTCCGCAACGTAGTAAAATCCGTATTCATTGTGTCTGGGCCTTTACAAATAAATGGTCTGTAATCATTCTTCTCTATAGAGTAGGGCGGGGCATAAGTGCGATGTTTGAAGTTGTCATCAATTTTCGCTAGATATAAAGGACAACAACAAAATACATTCTATAGTGATGCAGCTACTCAATGTCTTTATATTCAACTATAAATCAGCTGAAACAATAGTGTTATTGAAAATAAATTCTTTATTCTTCTGATCAAGTGCCGAATCGCACTTTTACCCCACTAGCGGGGCAAAAATGCGAATACCGCGGGGCAAAAGTGCGATGCTCGAATGCATGAAATTAACACAACAGTAGCTAACAAAACCATATTATCTCCAAAGTGCGTTATGTTTCGGTAAGGAATATTCTCAATTTACACCTTTCCTATTTTGCGCAGTCTCCGACAGATCGAAACTTTCCCAAACGTTTCTTTTTTGTTTCATCGGCGGAAAAACATTGTCTTCCTTCGACCAACATCTGTAGAGCATACAGTTTTCTGTAGATCTTCCATTTCTAGTATCTGTAATCTAGTGCCAAAAGCTGTATATAATTAGCTATACATTTTTGCCTCGTCCATGAATCGCAATTTTGCCCCGTCCGTGAATCGCACTTTTACCCCACTAGGCGCTTGAAGGGGGTTTGATTAAATTATGGAAAATTATGGAATTATGAAGAAGAAATATATTTTGTAAACTCTTCCCCGTATTTTCAAGTAATATCCTCATATTGATATCGTAAAAAATTACATCATAACCGCCCTAAAATAACATTTGCACAGAACTCAGCAACTATGCTTCGTAAGCAACCAATGTTTACGTTAGATTCAAGCTGTCAAAGTAGTCACCCATCCATGCCAATGTAGTCAATTTACTCGATATTGGTGGCAAAGATGCACAGTGGCACTCATCAGAATGTGGAAAGTGCTCTTCTGGGTTCGCTGAAGGACGGTCAGTAAAGAATCAAATATTCACGCTGCGGCAGATCCTCCTTGAATACAAAATTCAACGTACAATTATTTCATTGATTTCAAAGTTGCGTATGATACCATCGACCGTAAAATCATGGCCATTCTAACCTCGCAGGGTATTTTATCAATGTGATGGTCCCTCATGTGGGCTGTTCAACATGCCGCTACAGGATGGTATGAAAGGAGAACACACATGCACAATCTTCAGTTAGTTCGTCTGCTTTGCCAATAAAATGGATATTAGTAGTATTAGTAGTCACCCATTAATGTAGTCAATTTACTCGGAATCTGCACCGATACATCAATAAATCGCACTTTTACCCCTCCTTACTCTATAACAAAGGTAAAAATGTAGTTTCAACCACATTTATGGTTGTTTTACACACAAACAGAAATTTCATTTTGTTTCAAACTGATATGTATGATTGAAATGAAAATATTTATTGTTATATCGAAAACTCAATTTGACAATACTTTACTTTTAATTCAAAACTGTTATTTTCTTGATTCAAATAGAATTTCATTTTGAAAAAAAAATATTTTTAGCTTGTTATAAAAAATTTCGTTTGAAACAAATTGGAATTTTTTCGCTCCGTGATAGAAACGAAACCTTTTCCCGAACAACCCCGTTGAGAATCGCGATAATAACGCTGACAAACGAACAGCGTTGCGCGCAATCCTTACAAGTCGCAAGAACTTTGCATAGTGTCGTCGTCCCGTCAGTAAAATGAGTTAGATTCTCGATCCAAGAATCGAACTTTTACCTCGTCACTAAATCGAACTTTTGCCCCGCAAGGTAGGGATGGGAAAACTATCATTAACTACTGATAGTTATCAGTAAGCAATAATATCACTAAGTATCAGTAAGGTTTCGCTATTATTGATATTTACCAAGGGGTTTCCGGTAAGGCGTATTAGTGCGTAGTAATCAGAGATTAGTTTTGTAATCATTTACGAATTAATTAGGTAATCAATAGTAATCAGTAGAGTAATCAATGATAACCTTAAGTAATCATTGGTAATCATGATTAATTTATAGTAATCACAAGAGATTGATTACTAGTAATCAGAGGTAATCAGTAAAGTAATCAAAAGTAACTTTTTTCAAAGGTGCGTAGTAATCATTGCTGTTTGAAACCCCTTGATATTTACTGATATAGTTACGTCGTCCCGTTAGAAAAATTAGTTAGATTGAACTTCTTGGTTGATAGTTGCGTACGATAAACGTGGATGACACAATATACCGTAGTCGACGTCAGTAGCCTAAAGCCAGGGTAGCTCGTGCTCATTCAAGCAGTCGCCTCCATTTAAATCGAACTTTGGCCACTCGTCGCCAATTTTCCAGTCGTCTCAAAAGTCACAAATCACTTTCGACGTGATCGCGCCATCTAGCACGTTGAGCCCCCTGTTTCTGGTGCCAGTGAGGTTGTTGAAGGCAACTGTTTCCGTCGCACTATCGTCCGGCATTCTTACGACGTGTCTGGCCCACCGTAGCCTACTGACTTTCGTCAAATGTACGATGGGATTCTCTCCAAACAATGCCTGTAGCTCGTGATTCATACGTCTCCACCATTCTTCGCTTTCAGTTTGTACTCCACCAAACATCCGCAGTACCCTTTCGTTCGGACACGGCAAGGGCGCGTATATCCTCCGTAAGCGACCTTACGACTCCATTAAGAACTACTGACCATATAAAAGATTTGTGCATTATCACCTTCGTACGGTAGCGTATGCTTCTTGATCGTAGCGTATAGCGAAGGGCAAAGTAGGCTCTATTTCCCGCTTGGATGCGCGGCTGGATTTCCTTACTAATGTTGTCCGCGGTCACCAGCAATCCAAAATACACGAATTCATCTACTAGTTCTACTGTTTTACCTGACTCACTGCGAATATGCGTATTATTGAAATAAAACGTAACCATACGTTTTATTCGTTTATAACGCATATGCAGTTAATATCGATAACAAACTATTTTTAATAAGTTGTGCTTTTGTTATTGCATTTAATTTGTAAAAGGTTGCATAAATAACAATTCAGTTTCACAATACAATTATTGCGTACTACTGGCACATGAAATATAACGTTTAAGTACGTTATTTTTAGTGATCAAAATTAACGATATTTTCGATACAAGGGCGATATTTTTCGAAACCTTTCGAACCAACACGATACCGCGAATACAACGCATTTCGCAGTGAGTCAGGTAACACAGTAGTTCGTCGCCGTCAAGGGTTACCATCCGTGAGAGGCACGCGTTTGCTTCCTTGGAGCCTCTTTCTTTCATGTACACTCAACCCCCGCTAATATGAAAAACAGCTCGTTCAGATTGGGCGAGTTCATTTTTAATTTGAATATTTGGTAACTCTATTCATTTTCACACACGCGCAAGACGCGCACTCTATGAACTTGTTGTTTTGATTCGACGAAAACAACCGTTTTAAATACATCTCAAACATGCGCGAATTCTACAGGTTCGGTTAGTATAATACGAAATTGGCTCGGCAGTTTCGACTAAAATGGTCTATTTTGAGTGCTGGAGAGAGATACGTTGCATATGAGCTTTATTGCCAAAGCTCCTGAGCAAGAGGAAACGCATTAAGATTTTTTGCTTTTTTTTTAATTTACCGGTCCACTTTAACGTCAATTGTGTGTGACGCTTGGTCGGTTTTTAATGTGAACGCATTTATACCACCGGGGTACAGATTAAAAACTACAAGGTATACAGCCCTAAGGGTTGTACGTAAGGGGGACGTAGGACTATATCAGAGCATTAGAACAAGGACTAATGTAAACGGCATTTCAGGCATATGTATGTTTATAAGAATCTGTTAGTGCCATTGTTTAATTTTTAAAAGAGAAGAGCGTAATATTCAAATTCAATTCTTTATTCAATGCACTGGTCGCTTTGAAAATACATGGACGGGGGTTCATAAGTACAAGGCCTGCAACCAATGAGACATATAGATTTCTTTTAAAAATCACTTGTGTGCATCATAAAGGTTGAAATGGTAATGAATGACCAGCCCACAGATTTTTGTGTTGAATATGATTATGCGTAGTTTGACATGCTTCAATAATCTTACTTTAACTGGCTTGTTGCCTTTAAAAGGGCCATTGGTTGCAAATAATATTAAAGCCAAAGCACGTTCATCGCAAATATGACGTACCATTCGAATGTCCTTTTCTTTTGTCATGAATGGCAGCTGGCACGTAGGTTAGCGGCGTCGATTCACTGTCTTTTGCTCCGAGAAGATTTTACTAGTTTACTTTCACAGCTTACCGCTTGTTACATAGCAGAAAATCTGGCTCATACGCAAAAATTTCTGTTTTATTTGTATGAGATTCCTTATCCTCAAACCATCATAAAATAAATTCATGCCTCCAAAAACCCCCACATGCCAAATTTGGTTCAATTTGATTAGTTCTCGTGTTATAAGAAAATTTGTGTTTCATTTGTGTGGGCAATCCCCCCCCCCACCCCCCCCTTAGAAGAAGAAGGGATCTCAGTACACCATAGAACAAAATCTTACCTCCAAAAACCTCCACATGCCAAATGTGCTTTTCCATTTGCTTGATTAGTTCTAGAGTTATGAAGAAATTTGTATTTCATTTGTATGGGATCCCCCCTCTTAGAAAGGGAAAGGGTCTCAGTACACCATAGAAAAAAATCCTGCCTTCTGAAACCTTCACATGCCAAATCTGGTTCCATTTGCTTGATTAGTTCTCGAGTTTTGAGGAAATTTGTCTTTCATTTGTATGGGAGCCCCCCCTCTTACACCCTCCTTAAAATTGGTCTATAAAATTTCCCCCCCATAAAATTTCTGGTCATTTTATCTATCCAACGACATATAAATTGTATAGTTTCGTTCAGTAGTTTAGTAGTTATTAGGATTTGAAATCTTTCATTCAAACGTTACACTTCTATTTTCGTTTTCACAAAGTGCTACCCAGTCCCAGTATAGTAAACAAAGACGTAGTCCTACGTCAAAATGTTCAGATTAAAGAAGGTCATACCAACGGGGGTACACGGTATGTAATCTTTGGCGTATTTATTATTAATCTGACCTTCCTAGACTACTGCTTTCAACCTGGCGTAGGTTGCCTCGACCATCGCAAGGTTCCTAACTATGATATCAGTCATCTTGTCACCTTATCTCATTCCTCGCCGCGTCTCGAAGGGTGTGTCCCCAAGATGCACACGAAACACACCACTCGATCCAATAGCTCTGATCAGTAGCGTCTGTTTATCTGGGAAACCGTGTTCATCCAATAAGTGCAATTGCTGGTCTTGATCGACTGATTCGTGTGATGCGTAAGCACGTTGCACAGTGGGGAATCGCTGGCTAGCAGCCAAAAAATGAAAGTTCATTTTGACTCTCCGTTGTATTTTTCCTGTGATTCTATACTATTGAAGTGTTCAAATCCAAAATTTTAGATCAATATGACAAAATTTGAATTTTCTATGAATCTTGAAAATATGCTATCTCAGCATGTTTTAGGGTTTTTTGAAAAATAACTCAATATTTCAAAATAGCCTAGAGGTCTAATGGTAGCTCGGATTTCAACGGTGTCTAAGAAAGAGTTCTTCAAAAAATAGTGCTGAATAAAGCCCATTAATTGAGTATGCAGTAATTTTATCATAGTATGCCTCTATTTTAATTTTCATTAAAAAAGTGCCATATTTTCGCGTAAAACACGCTTAAAAGTTTTGAAGCCAAGGTTCGCCACTATTGACACTACCCGTAAAAGTTAGCGTAAAATACGAGCTTTCAAATGGATATAGTCTCATGTGGTCTCATTTAGTGCAGAGCACAGATGTTACGCTTGTAAGGCTACTATATCAGAATTCAACAATATAGACAAAATGCTAACACTCAAAGTAAACGTAGGATATCTTAATTATGGGATATTTCCTTTACATGGTTGGATAAGCTGCTTCAAATGTATGGTCCATAGTGGATATTGACTAGATTTTAGAGACTGGAGGAAATCTGGAGGATACAGCGATAGTAATGACGGAAATACAGCTGGAAGATCTTATGCCAATCCTGGTATTAGTTCTAAAATCACGGGTATAGATATGAAATTAATTAAAAGGTTGAGAAATTTTCTTATAGCAAGTTTCTTATAGCAAGTTCTTCTTCTTCCCTTCTGGCATACAAAAAAAAGTCCTCATATAATATGTCCACTGCAATGCAAAGAATTTGAATTCGCGGTCATAAAAGAATCTAGACAACTATATTGCTGATAGGACGAATGACAGAAGAAGCACAAAAATAAGTTTTTTTGTTTATTTATAGTCACTTTAACAACTCGGGACATTCGTGACTTCTGCGGGGTTGGGAATTGAACCACGGTCCTCGGTGTGAGAGGCGTGAATGCTAGTCACTACACCGGTATTGACCCTCACGAAAATAAGGGCCATATGTTAAAAATAGTGATAAAAATACAAGACAATATCTTACATGCAAAAATGAGTGTGAAAATACAAATCCTGATAGAATTATTCGTCTTCTTATTTCTCCGGATAAAGCTTATTGCTTCTTCGAAACGGAAAAATGTAATTAGAAAAATCTTTCTGAGAACGCTATATTACTATTGAAGACGAAACGTAAAACGAGTGATTCTGCAGAAGAAGAAGAAGAAGAAGAAGAAGAAGATGCAGATGGAGATAAAGAAGATTAAGAAAATAATGTTCTGTTTCTGTTTCTGTTTTCAGCACAAGGTGGGGCAGTTAGAGCCAAGTCTGTCCAGGGCTGAGATAAGGTGGTTGTGATAATGATAAAAGAATCCGTGCGGATTACGCTAGCGCCATGTGTTGGTGATTATGGATTAATAGGCGGAAGAAGAGTGACAGAACTTGGCTCGATATAATTGTGTGCTTGGTCAATATAGCATAAGATGGCTTGTACTTATCTTGTTTTCTCCTTCCTTTGTTTGTTTCCTTATCTTGTTCGTAGTCAATCTTAATTAAACCTAAAGCAGGCTCCACGCCGGCCGTCCTCTCCATCGTTGTCACCAGTGCAATCATCTGTGGCTGATCTCTTGCCTCCCCTCACGACAACATTGTTGCCGTGAGAAGAAGCGATAGAGATCAGGCAGAGAAAGAAAAGAAAAGAAAAGAAGAAATTTTTAGTCAACATGTTGATCGCAATTTTCGAGTTAGTAATATCACGAGAATTCTATGTCTGTCCATCACCTATGCTACTACCGACTAACTACTCGCTAGGCTGGACGCTACTCATCTCCCAAATACCCATGTCATCACGATTGACCCAGCGCTGTTCAACAACCTATGCTCATTAAAAGCCACAGCCGCCTCTTTATCTACCATCTTTGCAGTATAGTAGCTGATGGCGTAAATTTTCGAATATTTTGTGCGGAATATTATTCAAGAGCAATATTATCGCTCAGAACTATCGAAAAACTACTTGAACTTCCGAAAAATAGAGCAGATGCGATATAATGGGGACTGGTACTCGCTCGTATTATTCCCGGTGGCATTAATTGCATATTTGTAGCGGTAGTCAACCGATTTGTCGGTATGCTCTTCAGACCGTGGTCAATTGAAATGATTCTGTAACTAAGAAGGGATGAGGTGGATCAAAAAGAACTTCACTTGGAGATATGTATATATGCCGTGTTAATTCTTAAGTGCAAGCTGTCTCTGAAGCAAGACTTAATAAGATGTTAACGACGTTGATAATTCTGTGAGGATGGTATTGAATCGAAAAAAAAAAAAAAAAATCCTCATACCATGGCCATATATTATGTACTATGACCCCATTTTAGGAAGTGGGAATGATGGTATATTGAGGACAGCCCTTCGCTATCGCTTGAATTAGTCAGAGAATCGAATACCTGTTTTTACTTGAAGAAGTTTTAACTCTAAAAAGATTTTGTTAGAAATGGAATTTCAGTTGAAGTCTGCCAGCATTGGGCAATGGACAGAACAAAATGTATATCGAGGCTATAAAGCTTTTCGAGAGATCCACTAAGTCCGCCCGCGACGACAGCCGCAAGAATGGAGAGGAGCAGGCCGCCGGTGAGTTGCCACCGTTCGACTTGATGGACTCTCCGACAGAGGCTCATCAGCATTAGGAGGGCCCTTGGGAGACAAACAGCGTCATTCATGATCATTTTATGTTGTTAGTTGAATACCGTTAACGCGATTAGTCACAAGGCATGCAAATCATTCTAATAAGGAGGGAAATAAAAAAAAAATAATTATAATTAATTACATCCAAAACAATACAATAGAGGTGACAGTAACAGTAACGATAGCAATATTAGTAATAATAGTAATAACATAGGAAACTGACACAGGAAACACAGCTACTGACTATAACTTCCTGCCCATTAATAATTGTAGTTTGGCAGCATAGGTATAAAAAGAATTTCCGACTCATCATAGAACACTCAAACATATATTCGTTCGTACCTATACACCCATGCACACTCATACATGCATACACATGTATACATGTACGTGTGTGTATATTTTTCAGTGCTGTGCTGTCCATAATCGCATAACAGCCACAAATTCTATGGCAATCTCATAGAAAATGTCTCGATTACGCAAATAAAGACATCACATCATTTTTGAACACTCGTTCGTTCTAACTAGCGATAAATTTTAATTTTCATGAGAAGTCAAAATCTCATGAATGGTGGGTAGGATTTGGTTTCAGTTTTCTAGAGAAATTTCTGTGCATACCAGCAATACATCTAGGGAACTGAGTAAGCCCTCCCGGTGCTTCGGCCCAAACGGATTGAATTTAAAATCAAATCCGTTCGATTTCGCTCCATTCCGCTTTACGAGAGACATGCTACAGGTAAAGGTAAATTATGCAACTACATACTACACATATATCCAACTTAAACTATATTACATTCTACATGCGGAACTAAGATTTTTAGGTCGTTTAGCCGAAGTACGCGTCAAACCACCTACCCATGGGAGGGGATAAAGAAGATTAAGAAAATAATAAGAAGAAAAGTTTTGATTTTTGATTAATCTTAACTTATATGGATTTTGTGTTGATTATGAAAGCTCATACTTGCTTTGTATTGTTTTAGGTAATGTTTTATCCTATAAAAATCCATCTGCAATAGTTTTCCAAATGTCCCTCATTTCTTATACGTCATTATACTTAAAAAATACTTGCAAAAATACTCTAAAAATTCTCCCTAACACAAAAAATATTCGTTCTAATGTAAAATAAATCTGAAATTCGGGCTCAGCACCCCAAAATTACTTGAGAACCACAAATTATCCTTGATTTGAAGAGATTTTTTTGCTTGGCCAGCATTTGTATGGAGTCGCCTTACTGTGCGATGTGCTCTCAACATATCTGCTGGGTGGTAAAAATCTGGTCCGTAGTTGCGCGAGCCTCCATAAAGCCCACTTGGAAAATTGCAAAGTAAACTTACAATGAAGAACGCAGTTAAAATATTACAATTTCCTAGTTTTTTCTTTAATGCCCTGCTGAGGTAAATTACTGATATTTATTGATAGTTATCAGTAACGTACTGAAATTACTGATAGTTATCAGTAACGATTTTTAATGATAGTTCCCATCCCTACCGCAAGGCACTTGACGGGGTTTGATTAAATTATGGAAAAGCGAAATATATTTTGTAAATTCTTTTCATCGCAATTTCAAGAGAGATATCTGAGTGATGTTAAACGCTGCTACAATTTGTCAACAAGTAATATCCTCCTGTTGATATCGTATTTGCCGTATAACGAAATATTACCCCTCCTTACTCTATTGTCCTTCCTTAATGGCCGGAAGTTACGTTTAGATTCTATTTTATACATATTTTACTCAATCCGAGTGAACGAATTTGTGCCAGTAAAATGCAAACTTTCATCTCTGTGATTTCATTAAATAAAACTAAAAATCTGTTACCATGGACATGTTTACTCTTAGACAATTTTCGCCTCGTTCTTTAGTAAGAAAAATCTACATACCTTTGTTAATTTCTTATTAATTTCATCCGTTTAAAATTGTTTTCCTTCACTTTTCAATTTCATTCAAATTTGCATTTACGGGAATCGTTTCAATAATCGTCGCCAATGAAGCAGTTTATAAAATTACACTGCGTGTTCCAATGACAGATTCAATAAGACTGAATATAAATTTCTATTCTCCTATCTAGGCCTACTAATCAAATTTAACTATTTTAGACTTACTACACCTATAAAACTATACACGTGCGATCAATGTGCAGATCACATAGATATTCTCCTGGTGCTAATCACTACAGTTCCATAAGCATAACACATGAATCATATTCAATGGTAAAACCATGAGTAAAACACTTTGATATGACCTGATATTCACATCAACTCATCGTGAAAGCCATATGAATTTCAAATAGAATGACATTTCATAAGAGTTACCTATTGATTAAACGTGTAAAACCAGTGAAATATTTATAAAAACTTACACCTTAATTTCATGTGGATTGCAACAGGATATGATCTAATGGTGAAACACGTGGATTTGCAATGTAAAAGAAGTGACTACCATGATTGATTGAAGGTGTGTTGGAGAAACATGGTTATTTAACGTGTTTTCCATATGAAATATTTCATTTCACGTTAAATCGAAGGGAAACGCTGTTGATACCCGAATGATTGAGATATGAAACAAGATTATCAATATTTGCACGTTGAAATTCATGTGTAAGATCTTTTGGTAACGCCGTGTCTATTTTTATCAGTATACAACCTAGTTGTCTAACCATTGATTTTTCAAAAATCAAATATTCAAAAAACCTGAGTCGATTTTTCTAGGAATGGCTTAACCCCCCTAGTTCCGCCAATGATCTTAAGTTTCTTTTTTCTCCATGCTATGTTTCAGACTCAAGTAAAGCTAGGCTACATGGTTTGAATAGAATATAATTTATTTCTGTTTCACGGAACTGTCATAAATGACAGTTATGGCTACATTGGGTCAATACATTTACATTATTTCTCATGAAGTATTTCATTGCTCTATTACTTCCATGTATTCTTTACTTTGAATTAATGTCGAGTAATGGTTTCTTTAGTCAACAGCCGTGGCCATTCACGCCTTGCATTATTGTTTGAAGCAATGTAGCCGCTATGGGACACTAGTGATAATTTTTGGAGAGAATTCTCTTTCAACGGCGTTTGTTGACGAACGCTAGGATTAAAACGTTTGTTTTCTTTATTATTTACGATCTTCTTATCTACGAGACGTCTAGGCGAATTACGCATTGATTCCCTTTTAACATGCGGAGTGTTATTGTCCAAATCGTAAAGATTCGGTGATGCATGTACTTTAATATTCGCTCTTTTACAGGATTTTAGCAAATGAGACTCGTCTCGCAGGTGTCGTATAAGACGTGGTGAATGATGAACTTTAGTGGCAGATTTGCCAGCAACACGTAATTTTTCTCTTCGGTTAATGCCACCGTGAGGAGATTTTGCGCAAGCGCGCTTTCGAGGAGTAGATTTTTGTTGTTTCTTTTGGCTGTAATTTACGGTAGCACAAATATTGTTTTGTACTAAAGGAGAAATACTTTTTGTTTCATCCATTTGATTGCTGTTGCGACTAAAAGTTTCAGATACGACCTTCGTTATATGTTTCTCATTTTGGTGACGATTTTTTTGCATTTGTAATGATGGTATTTGATTAGTACTATTGGATACAATTCCGTCAAATAGTTTGGCTTTCGCTAAAACCATTCCCGCATTTTGACTACGTAATCGGGCAATTGAAGCTCGTCCTGACTGTAGTTCTTGCAATGGAGTTATTTGATCTCTGTGTGTAACCAAATCTAACCGCCCTGGTGTCCTTGAGGGGCGGACAGAAATTTTAGACGGTGTTTTTCGGGGTGGTAACATAGGTGTTTTAATTTCACTGTCTTCAATTTTGGTACCAAAGCAAAGAGAGTTCTTTTTGTTTTTTTCGGAGGATCTGATTGAAACTTTTCGGGTTACTGTTTTTAGATCTGGAGTTTTAAAAATTTCTTGAGCCGGTTCTATTGTGGTCCCGTTGAGTGAATTCTGTAAATTAACAGTGTTGTTGAAGAAGGTTTCGGCATTAGTCCATTTCATTCCACATTTTTCTTCTGCATTTACATTTCTGGAATCTTCATTACTTTTGTTGCATCTCACTGGACTTAATTCAGGTTGTTTTAGCCCACTTTGAACTGTATTTGGGCGACCTCTTTTAAGATTTGTTTTAGGATAAAACGATAAATCTGACATAGGAGAAAGCACAGGTTGTTTATTTAAAATACTTGATCCTAGATGCCATGATTGATTTCTAGAAAGCCGGGCACTTTCTCGAGACCGACGCCTCATGGAACCAATTTTACGTGCACTTGGAGAACGCATCATGCAATGTTCTGCGCTACGTCGAATTTTTAACTCTCGGCTCAAACGTTTAGCCAATTGATCAGTACTTGAATTGTTAGCCTCTATAGGCTCCGTTGTTTTCAACGTCATGTTGTATTTGTCTGCTATACAATTTATGTCCAGAATATCTATATTATGATCCATTTCAGTTTTATCTATATTTTCAAATTCTTGCGATATCCGTGTTTCAATGGCCGCTACACGTTCTTTAATAGCTTCATACTCACTTTTGGAAATCCTGAAATATTCTTCTCCATCAATCCGATCGATATTGCATTTATTTTCATCCTCGTCATCTTCAAATAATGCTCTTCCTCTCAAAAAAGGTATTCCAAACGTCTGAGTTTCACAATGCTCCAAGTCATGTTCTGTTATGGGACTTCTTAAATTTGGCAGTGAGTTTACCGGTGACAAACCTTTGAAAACCTTCCTTCCATGAATTTCGTCGTCATCTTCGTCTTCGGTTTTGTTTCCAGTTGTAACATTCGTTGTCTCAACACGTTTTTTACGGCTCCATGGTGCACTAACTAGGCTCCATCGTCGTTCCATAGGCTTGCTATCAACGATTGATGAAACAGACGAACTAGGCATAAGGGGAACACTATGTTTACTTCCTTTTTGCTTTTGCCCTCCAAGACTAAGACGGGATTTCTTCACATCTCTAAAAATGAATTATTTTTAACGGAAAAGTATCATGATATTGATGTTGCAGTTGGAAACCGTAAGAATCGACGTGCGACATTCAGTTATATTCTTGTTCTGTGCGTCGCAACTACGTCGCGAGTAGTGCGCTGTAGTCGCATAGTGCGCTCTAAGCACGCTACTTGCGACACACTGAACAGGAATAAAACCGAATGTCGCACGTCGATTATTACGGTTTTCAACTGCAACATCAATATTGCTGCTGTAGTAATCGACGTGCGATATTCGGTTTTACCCTGCTTGTGTACGTTGCAATTATTGCGCTGTAATCACACAGTGATATGCACTACTTGCAACCCAGAATAAAACCGAATGTCGCTTGTCGATTACTACGGTTTTCAACTGCAACAGTAATATATACTTACTTCAACATTGTGATTGGAGTGTATGGGAGTATTTCATGAGTATCGGGTAATGAGGAAATCACTTCTTTCCTGAAATCAAATTAAATAGATAAATAATAAATTGTTATCAAGCATCTTGGTAGAATTCATGAATTAACGAAAAAAAATTAGGAAAAATTCCATTCAATTTAAACTGACCAGATGGGGGGCTCTGTAGCCGTAAGGTTACCGAGTCTGCTTTGACAAGCGAATGGTTGTAGGTTCGAGTCTTAGGCCGTGAATCATTTCGCGAAGTTTTTAATTTTTTAGTTAAAATTTGGCAGTTCGATAGTTTATTTCACCTTGTATCGAAAATAACCCTGCTGGTAAAATGGTAATCGTTATGGAGGAAGAAAAAGTTGATCGTGTACTTCTGACGCTTTTCGACGGCACGAATTTTGCAGCATGGAAGTTCCGCATGCTGATGTTCCTCGTTACACGATTCTCAATTGAAATATATCCAGGACAAATCGGCTCCTAAGGATATTTGGGTTGCGTTACACGTCGTGTATTTGAACGGCGCAGCATAGCGTTAGCGAGTCGAATGCATCTAAAACGTCAGTTGCTCACTATACTATGCGTTTTGCGATAAATTAGTGCGTAAATATCGAGCAACAGATGCAGTATTGGGGTAAATCGACGTGATGTTCGTTTGACACCGTCAGGACTGAAAACAGTTGACAGAAAATAATGAGTTTGAAAAAAGGAAAATATCAGTTCATTATATTCCCTCGATTGTAACACCAACATCAAACCATAGCACTCGGAGATATTTGATACCTACATATCCAAAGGCTGATTTCAAATTTGCGCGCGTTTTACTTTCCCTACGCAGTCTAGTGAGCTACTTTCAGTTATCAAAAAAATCAGCATTCAACAAATGAAATGATTTTTTCAGTAACGCCTCTAGACACACAGGCAGTTAACATACATTCGCAAGAATTTAGTTTTAAGATTTGTTACTTAACACTTTAATTCTAATCACAATAATTGTACAACTAAACAAAAAATCTTGCTGCATATACCTACAAAAAATGAAATTCTAATAGCGTCTGAACTAACCATTCATGATTGAACACACAATGTAAATTATATTATAAGCATTTTTATGAACACTCTTGATACGCATAGGCGCTCCCGGAAAAAAATCATTTAGTTGAAATGAAAATGATTTTCTTTAACGTTCAGACTCAGTGATATCATGTGTGAGTTGACTGCCACAATCGCTGAAGGAAAAACAAAGTTCACATACTGGACGGCGGCGTTCACGATAGCGTCCTTAATTCATTTATCAGGTAGCACGAATCATAGGTTGCTGATTTCGTAGCTAACTCATTTTGGCGCATTTTAACAGTATGATTTTGAATTTTTGCAGCTCTGGACACCGTTATTACCGCGATCGAGACAATGCCTTAAGAAAATTTGTCGATCGAATTTGTGGAAGGATACGAACTGGAAGGACACAAATTGTCTGAATGCCCTGTGAAGAAAAAGGGAGCCAACAAAAACGAAAAATCAAAAGCACACGTTGCAGAACAAAATGGTGTATTTTGCCGGTGTAAGAAGGAGCATACGATGTACATTGTGACTCGCAAAAAGTGAGTTGGTTTATCGACTCAGGATGCTCTGACCATCTATAGTAAACGATAGGTCGATGTTTGTTGAATTAAAAGAGCTAGATCAGTCGATTGAAATAGCGATCGCGAAGAATGAACAGTATATAGTGGCAAAACATTCCGGGACAATTCGAGTACTCTGTGAGATTAATGAAAAGCGAATCGAATGCACAGTGACAGTGACGTAGCCAGGATTTTCGTTGGGGGAGGGGGGGGGGCAAGCCATTTTTTATTAGAGAAGTTTTAAACCTAAGAGGTTCACTCGCCTCTAGTTATTAGCCAAGTTATTATACAGAAAACTATTTGTTTAAGAAATATATTTAATGCATATGTTACAGAATTTTTTTTCGAATTATTTTATTTATTTATTTAACTAAGTATTCATGTAACACAAGTAACTTTCTAATGGCTTTCAATAGTTTGCGTATAATATGATTTCTGCTAATTAGTTTGCTATTGAGAAGGATGTTTTACAGGATTTTTGAAGACTGTATAGCTTCCTTCGAGCATCGGACCTACTTTTTCCTCCGCAAGACGCTTCAATCAAGGAGCACCACGCTGCACAAAGCTGACGATATACAAAGCGTTAACCAGACCGGTAGTCCTATTCTTCAGCTGACGAATTTCTCGCTGGATCTCTTCGAGATCGGGAGCCAGCACGCTGTTGTCGTTTGTAGGCATTCCGAGGTAATTTCTGTTGCTATATCGCCGTTGAGGTGCTCATCGAAATACTGCTTCCACCTCTCTACCACCTCGCGCTCGTTTGTGATTAGATCCCCTTCCTCGTCACTACATATATCAGGTTTAGGTTTGTAGCCCTTACGAAATTGGTTCACCTTCTCGTAAAACTTGCGCGTGTCATTAACTCGGAATAGTTGTTCCAGCTCCTCACGATATCTGTCCTCCTTCTGGCGCTTTTTCTTCCTCAGGATCATGGTCAACTCATTCCGCGCTCGTCGATACTTGGCCAAATTCTCTCTCGTGGATATGCTTAGATAGTGTTTTCAAACTCTTTTGTCTTTTTTCAAACTCTATCGCTTGTTGGCATTCCCCATCAAACCAATCATTTCGTGCACTCGAGGTTTCCACTCCTAGCACCGCGGTTGCGGCCTCGCTGACGGCCGAGCGCATCATACTCCATCCGTTTTCGACGGTAGAACCATCTAGCGCCACAGAAGAAGGCAGAGCTTCATCCAGCATGCGCGCGTAGTTTTTGGCAACTGGCGGATTGTTAACCTGCCGAATGTTTAACCGAGAAGGGCGGCTTTGTCGTGAGGTATAAACCATTGATAGTTTTAAGCGCACATATACTGCTACTAGGTAGTGGTCCGAGTCGAAATCCGCACCCCGTAGGGAGCTTACTTTAGTGATGTTTGAAAAAAACCGGCCCTCGATAACAATGTGGTCGATTTGGTTTGAAGTTCGTTAGTCAGGTGATATCCAGGTGGCTTTGTGGATATCTTTGTGGGAAAAGAAAGTGCTTCTGATCACCATAAGTCTCGGGAAGCTGCAAAGTTGATGCATCACTGGCCGTTGTCGTTCGTATCGGTGTGCAGGCTAGAGATGGTCGGGTATGAAAATTTGAATACCCGGACCCGACCCGTACCCGATCAAGAAAAAAATTGAAAACCCGTACCCGACCCGAACCCGCAAATTTATTACTTTTGATACCCGAACCCGACCGCAACCCGTCGGGTACGGAACGGGCCCTGGTACCCGACCATCTTTAGTGTTAAATGTGGTCAATAGAGATACCCGACCCGACCCGTACCCGGTTTCAAAAACAAAAATTAAGGACCCGTACCCGACCCGAACCCGCAAATTATTTTTTCTCAATACCCGAACCCGACCCGAACCCGGCGGGTACGGGTACGGGTACGGGTTTCGGGCAAATTTTCCGCTACCCGACCATCTCTAGTGCAGGCTATGGGCCCGATCACTGGTCTATACATTGCTTCCCCACCGACCTGGGCGTTCATATTCCCGACAACGATCTTGATGTCCTGTCGTGAGCAGCTGTCATACGTTGCCTCCAGATGAGCATAGTACGCTTCCTTCTCATCTTCGAGTCTCCCTTCTTGTGGACCATGTACATTTATGATGGTGTAGTTGAAAAAACGGCCTTCTATCCTCAACACGCACATCCTCTCGTTGATCGCTTTCCAGTCCTTTACGCGATCCTGCATTTTGCCCAACACTACGAAGCCCATTCCCAGCTCGTTGGTCACTCGACCGCTCTGGAAATTCGGGGTTCTAACTGATCGAGCAGCACCCTGTCGCCAACAACGAAATTTAGCGATCTGCAGTTCCATGTACCAAATCTCCATTCCATGTCCTTATTTCGTCGCCTTTGACCATGCCGAATGTTCCGAGTAACGAAGAGCTACATAGTTAAGAATTTTCAGACTATGAGAGATTCAAAACGATGACGGTTATATTGTTATTCAAAGGCGCACTCATCAAAAATATACTTGTGCTACTGTTTTAGCTTGGTGTATTGTTATACTGCATTTAAAAATTGTTTAAAAATAAAAGCCAAAAAATGGCTACGTGGCTGCACAGTGAAGGACGTGGATTGCAACATCATATACAATCAATACAATCAAACTAAGACCATGTGTGTGTATCATCATGACTTAAATCTTACTTGACTTGGGTAGTTTTATTATCGTATTGCGTATCATTCGGTACGCACGTACCATTGCTTGAGTTACGGTCGTTGATAATAAATAAATTCCGAAACGGTGCTACATGCGGCACTATTTTTCGTGACCTCAAACATCTCGGCATAAATAGTGGATTTGTACACTATATAGTAAAAAGGTTTGTCGAGGTGCGATCTGTTGAGAATCGTAAAAAAAACCCGGAAGAAAATGAAGCGTTAAAACTGCAGAAGTCAAAAAGTTTGTTCGAGAGCAAACTCATCGCAGTTGCGACCGGTCCGCACGGAAATTGACAGTTGAGCTGAATCAATCAACAGGCAATCTCTTCGTCGAATTTTGAAAATTGATCTGGATATGAAAGCATTCAAAAAACCCGAATTAATCCACCTAGTGGTGTGACCTAGCCTTTCTACTGCAACAATAGTTATTTTTTAATTTCTCAGGAACATCTAAAATTAAGTTGACTATGTTAAATATCAGTTCCTTATTCCTCAAAATCCGTACCGCGTGCAGTAATTATATTTCCTTTCCAAGGGTGCGTAAATGTATGTAAGCATCATTTGATTTACTATATCAAAACCTTATTTTATCTATTTACTAGCTGACCCGACAAACTTCGTATTGCCACAAATTAACCTGTGTTGTACATAAATCATGAATCTCGGATGATCTTTGTCACTATCTCGAGTTTTGCAAGCCCCCCAGTGGGCGGCGCTTCCGACGGCGGGTCACCGGCAACACTCGCGACCGGCTCGTCCTGAATGATCTAGTGTTACTATAGATAGTTTTTGTGGTCTTGTTATTGATTAATGTTTTATGGAAGTCTCGAATTTCTCGAGTTGGATTAGTTTTTGAGTTTCGCAAAAATTTCTGTTTTATTTGTATGAGAGTCCATATCCCCCTACCACAGGGGTGAGAGGTCTCTAACTATCATAAAATAAATTCAAGACTCAAAAATCTCCTACATGCTAAATTTGGTTCCATTTGCTTGATTAGTACTCAAATTATAAGGAAATTTGTATTTCATTTGTATGGGAGCCCACCCTCTTAAAAGGGAAAGGGGTCGTAATACACCACAGAAAAAAAATTCTGCCATCTAAAACTCTCACATGCCAAATTTGGTTCCATTTGCTTGATTAGTTCTAAAGTTATGAGCAAATTTGTATTTCGTTTGAATGGGAGCCCCCCCCCCTCCTAAAAAGGTAAGAAGTCCTAATTCATAATGGGAAAAATGGTTGCCTCCAAAAACACCCACATGCCAAATATGGTTCCATTTGCTTGATTAGTTCTCGAATTATGAGAAAATTTGTATTTCATTTGTGTAGAAGCCCCCCCTCTTGAAGTGTGGAAGGATCCTAATTCACCGTAGAAAATATTTTTGCCTCCAAAAACCTCCACATGCCGAATTTGGTTATATTTGCTTGATTAGTTCTCGAGTTATGGGGAAATTTGTATTTCATTTGTATTGGAGCCCCCCCTCCTAATGTGGGAAAAGGTCCTAATTCATCACAGAAAAAATTCTTGCCTCCAAAAACACCTATACGCCAAATTTGGTTCCATTTGCTGGATTAGCTCTCGAGTTATAAGGAAATTTGTATTTCGTTTGTATAGGAGCCCCCCCCCCCCACTTAAAGTGGCGAGGGGTCCCAATTCATCATAGAAAAAAATTTTGTCTCCAAAAACACACACATGCCAAATTTGGTTCCATTTGCTTGATTAGTTCTCGAGTTATGAGGAAATTGGTATTTCATTTGTACAGGAGCCCCCCCTCTTAAAGTGAGGAGGGGTCCTAATTCAACATAGAAAATTTTCTTGCCCTCGAAAACTTTCACATGCCAAATTTGGTTCCATTTGCTTGATTAGTTCTCGAGTTATGAGGAAATTTGTATGGAAACCCCCCCTCTTAAAGGGGAGAGGAGTCATAATTCCCCTTATAAAGAGGGGAGGGGTCTCAAATTACCCTAGAATAAATTCTTGTCACCGAAAACACCCACATGCCAAATTTGGTTCTATTTGCTTGATTAGTTCTCGAGTTATGCAGAAATTTGTGTTTCATTTGTATGGGAGCCCCCCCTCTTAGTGGGGGGAGGGATCTCTAACCATCACTAAAACCTTTCCTGGCCCCAAAAACCTCTACATGCAAATTTTCACGCCGATTGGTTCAGTAGTTTTTGATTCTATAAAGAACACAGGACAGACAGACAGACAGACAGAAATCCTTCTTTATAGGTATAGATTTTCATATTTACATAATTTATAGAAACATATATATAAACACAAAAGATAGTTTTTGCTTGACTTGAATGAATATATATATAGAAAATTAGAAATTGACCCTCTAACGGGTCTAGACGGTCTTAACTTTTGGGCTACAGAGCCACATACGAAGCTAGTTTCGAATTGACAATATGAAAAATGTGTTCCGAAAATATTTCTTGATATTTTGATATCAATATCACAACATTCTAACCATGTGTTCAAGAGTTATCGCCTTTCAAAAACAAAAATTCAGAAATATTGCGCGAATATTTTCTTTTTCACGTTTGAAAAAAAAGGATGTCTAAAAAAAATGATGACCTCAAAATTTTACTACGTTAAATAAGGCCATTACTAATCTATTTATATAGTTATATAAAATTATAAAATAATTTATATAAGAGGTTTATGTCTGTACCGAAAACCAGGTCTCTGACAGGACGTCATAAAAGGTTTATCGATAATTAAAAACAGGCCGCTGACCGCATCATGTTTTCGTAGCAATGAGTTCTATTCTCTCTCAGTCACCTCACTGGTCGGCTGCTGGACTGGTCGATTGCTCAACTGGTTGACTAGACTGCTCGTCTGGACTGGTTAATTAGACAGCTCGATTTGAGTGCTCGACTGGACTGCTTAACTGAACTGCTCGACTGAACTGTTCGGTTCGACTGCTCGACTCAACTGCTTGATTGGACAGATGATGCTTGACTTACTACTCGACGCGATTGCTCGACTTAAACTGCTTGACTGGACTGTTCGATTCGACTGCTCGACTGGATTGCTTGACTGGACACATAATTCATCTGCTCGACAAGACTGCTCTAATCAACTGTTCGACTCGACGCTCGACTCAACTGCTCGACTCAACTGCTCGACTCAACTGCTCGACTGGACTACTCGACTCAGCTGCTCAACTGGACTACTCGACTCAACTGCTCGAATGAACTGCTCGACTCAACTGCTCAACCCGATTGCTCAATTTAACTGCTCGACTAGACTACTCGATTTGATTGCTCGACTCAACTGACAGCTTGATTCAACAGCTCGACTAGACTGCTCGACTTAGCTACTCAACCCGACTGCTCGACTCAACTGCTTGACTTAACTGTTTGATTCGACAGTTCGACTTAACTGCTCGACTGGACTACTTGACTGAACTGCTCAATTGAACTGTTCGACTTAACTACTCGTCTGAACCACTTGACACGCTTGCTCGACTAGCCTGCTTGATTAGACTACTCGATTCAACTGCTCGACTGGACTACTCGACTTAACTGCCCGATTAAACTGCTCGATTGAACTGCTCGACTCGACTTCAACTGCCCGACTCAACTGCTTGACAGAACAGCTTGATTTAATTGCTCGAATCAACTACTTGAGTTCTGTTTGATTTGACAGCTCGACTTAACTGCTCGAGGTGTGCGCCGGTCAGATTATCGGCGGCGGCGGCGCAGGAATCATTTTTATTCAGGGGGCTGGCAGGCGGCCATGGTTTTGGAGCCAACATGTCGACTGCAGCTTAACAACACAACATATCGCCAACATTTTTAAATTTCGCTCCTGCAACTTTCTGTGCTTCCGATTTGATGCTTGATACTTCTACCAGTTCCAAATGACAGTTTGAACGCACCGCCACGATCAAAAACAAAGAAAAATTAGCAATGACAAGTGTTTGTTTTGGGCCGTATTCAAAACGGCCTGCAATATGTGAGTTGCTGTCAATTGACGTTGAAAGAGATAGGGTTGCCAGTCCCCTGTTTTTATTCGGTGGCGGCGGCGTGCATCGGCGTGCGAGTATTTTACACCGTTAAATTACCGCATTTCGTATAAGTTTAAGCAAAATCTTTTTAAAAATCAACTAAATTTTTTTTACCAAAACCTCGTGATTTTAGTCATAACCTTGCAATGCGGTCAGGCATATATTAATATTTTTTGAAACGATGGTTCTACAATTGATAAAGGAACGGTAAGGGAAAGTAATGTAGGTTTTTTTTGGGAATGGAGGGGAAAGAGTGGAAAGGAATGGAGGGAGTGGAGTAATAGGTAGCTACGCTTGTGACTCCTACCTTTTATCCAATGCTGGAAGGTGCATGGGTCGAACCAAGCTAGAATCTGAGATTATAACCGGATTCGAACCCACAACACCCGCCAGGGCATGTGGCTCGCTGGTACCCGTGTACCTATGAACCACAGAGGCGTTGGACAAAAGGAGTCTGCACAACCCCCTTATTAATGTAACGACATGGGTTGGGCTATTTTTAGACACAAATTGTGCCTCTTCCTACACCTACTGTAGTAACCGCCGACCAAGAAGTTTAATCTAACTTTGCGTTTACTGGCGGGATGAATGGACGGACGGACGGACGGATGAATGGCACGGACGACCGTTACACACCAAGCTTGTGACTGCTGCTGATTAGCATAAGCAAGCATAAGCATAAGCATAGGATTCCGCCCGCGTGCTGCTACTCCGTTATTCACCAGGACCAATGAAAATTGCAAAATGATGGCTGGAAAAAGCATGCTTAGGACAGCGCACTTTTCCTAATGTGCAGCCTTATCAGGTCCTTGCGTGCTGATCAATACCGACCCCGGCCACGTCCACCACGAATGCGGTTCCTGGTGGGATGGAATCTCAGATTATAGCTTGATTCGACCCATGCACCTTTCAGCATTGGACAAAAGGTAGGAGTTACAACGACTACTTGTTAAGCGTAGCTACTAATAATCCCCCCTCCCCCACCTCTCTCTCACCTTTCCGCTCTTTCTCCTCACTCTAAAAAATTTCATTACTTTCATCTACCGTCCCTTCGTCAATTGGAAAAGAACTAGCGTTTCAAAAAATATCAATTATATATGCCTGACCTCATTTCAAGGTCAAGCCATAAACACTAGGTTGGTCTAAGGAAAAAGAAGACAAATTTTGATTTTTCAGCCATCTTTCTTCCTTCTTTTTCTTTTTTCTCAAGCTGTGATTAGTTTACAAAGCTCAAAAGTGTTTGCCAAGCTTCTACCAATAAAACTAAAAAAATTGTTTCAATATGTTGTGTGGTTTCTAAGAGAAAAGTACCGTGACCGCACATAATTGCGATCAGCTCCTAATTCCGATCATTCAACCTAAATGGTCAATTTTTAGAAAATTGAGCCAAAATCTGTAGTAAATGAGCACGCTTAGTTATTAAGCTATGTGTTTATATGCCAGTTGTTGAAAAATGACTGCCTTTGGTGCCATGCACTTCAAAATAAATTAAATTCGACAGGCAGCAGCAAAAAACGCCATCAAAATGTATTTTCATAACCGAAGAGCTAAGCGCTCGATCAAATTTGCTAAGATCATAGCAGCGTCAAAATAGATTTTACCTTCTTCAGTATTCTATGATAACAAATAGATACATGCATATGTAACCGTTCTATATCAAATTTGGCTAAAAAAATGCTGAATTTGCGGAATTTATTCCATTAAAGTGATTGATCGGAATTATGAACATAATTTTTTTTTCTGCTTCTAATTCCGATCACTATATCAAAGTTATAAATTGGCAAAATGTAAGCTAACGAAGTTGCTATTTGGATTTTAGGATTAATTGCAACATGATAACATGGTAGGATTATCGAAATTGTTTGACGTAGGACTACGTCTTACGGCAGGGTGTCAACCAAAATTTGGAGTCAAGCCATCGTCACGAAAGAATGAAAGATTTTGAATAGCTCTTCCAATTTAAAACGGATTTTGATCATAAACGATGCAGCCATTGTATGGCTTTCTTGAAAAGATTGTTTGCCAATCGCTAAATAGTGAAAATTAACGAAAGATTTCAAGCTAAAAATTTTCCATACATTTTCCGTATGTCCGTTCCCAGGCACGGACGACCGTTACACACCAAGCTTGTGGCTGCTGCTGATTAGCATAAGCAAGCATAAGCATAAGCATAGGATTCCGCCCGCGTGCTGCTACTCCGTTATTCACCAGGACGAATGAAAATTGCAAAATGATGGCTGGAAAAAGCATGCTTAGGACAGCGCACTTTTCCTTATTGTGCAGCCTTATCAGGTCCTTGCGTGCTGATCAATACCGACTCCGGCCACGTCCACCACGAATGCGGTTCCTGGTGGGATGGGAAGGAATGTTAGTCCAATACTTGTTGTTAATAAAGACCAGGGAATCCTCTGCATCTTCACAAGCATCAAGCTTGTTGCTACTGCTGATTCAAGACAAAGAAGCAAAATAAACTTGCGTGTTTTTTGCTTACTGCTACTGTACTGCTTACTTACGTACTGCTTACTGTTTTTTGCTTTTGCTCAGTATAGCCTAGGTGCTACATTCCGATTTGGAATTTTGACCTTCTGTTTTTATACGACAGACTTCGCAACCTGTAAGAGTACGGAACAATTGTAGGACTAGTGCTACAAATCCTTTGACTCTTTCAGTCGAGACTCGAACATGTGACGTCTAATAGCTTCCCGATCAGATGATTCTAACAGAAATCTTACAGAATTGTTGCTCAAGTTGATATTTTTATCAAACTTTGTTAAAAATGTTTGTACCAAGATTCTATCTCGTTCTGTTACTTATAAATCGCTATGTTACAATTTGGTTATACAGCAAGACAGAATACTGATTTTTGTTCCTCATATGGATTTAAACTAGATCAAATTACATCATAATTTGATATATTTGTGATATGCTTTGAGCAAATTTTGTTACAATTTTAGTTATTTTAACTGCTAACGAGACCAAGTTTATAATCAAACGCAAAGGAGCCTTTGTTATAAAATACTTATTATCTAGAACTCATCATGATATAAATTTCATATATATTCATTTGATCGGGTTATTAGACCAGTGCCGTACCTCGAGGTCAACTGAGAGGCTCAGACGTTTTGGTTTTCTAACTCTGCAAACAAGCGACAGCGACAGCGCAGTTATGAACTATCTTATTAATGCGTGTTATTTTAATATAACAATAACATATTATTTTGAGGACATAAGTTTTCTCCTAGAACTTTGTTATTAGCTGAATGCGTGAGGCAGATGTCTATATTAAAATACTGCGATTATGGCACTTTTGATATCACAAAATAGCTCACGTACCATAAATACGGTACAGCAAGGTAATATTATCATATTGTTTGTTTTTTTCTCACTTTACGCTATTTTACGCTACACATATACCAATATGGTGTAAACAGTTTCCTTTAATGTTCGAGGTTTCTTCGCGAAAACCAGCCTTACGTAGTTCTACGCCAACTATGCGGTCATGTCTGAAACACAACGTTTCGGACTTGATTTTTGCTATTATTTATGATCAAAGCTTTATGAAAACGTCGAATGTTGCCCAATTCTATTGTAATTGTAACAGTTGAACAAAGATAAAAGAAGAGGAAAGTTTCATAATCCGCTTGTCGATCTTTTGAGTGCACAAATTTTATGAATATTAAGCTAATGTAATAATGATCATTAACGCAAGCAGAAGATGACTGGTAGGGGGATTGTCTCCAAACTACATAAATGCAATACATTTCAGATCCATTTGGTACGAGTTGACAATAGTTTTATACTTTTAAAGCCCATTATGACGTGATCGGAATTAGATACACCTGCGATCGGAATTAGAATCACCCCTTATAATTGATGATCGGAATTAAGTGCACTGATACATCTTACTTTGATGCATTTTTTTAACTTTCGGTAAATAGTTAAGTATTTTAGTATTTTCCCATGAAACATAATTGAAAATACTTGCTAAAGACACATACCGTGTAAATAAATATCAAAGCTATATTTTTCAGTAGGGACTCAAAGATGAATCATGCCTTAGGTGATCGGAATTAGGTGCTTTCACGGTTCATAAGGTTTGAAAATCGTGTTTTTACAGGAGCGGCGTTTTATTCCAGCGAGGTTGTTCCACGCCGCAGTGGAATGCTTATGTGTTCGATCGTTTTTCGGTCACTTCCCGTGGTCGGATCATTACAAAATTAGTATCCCAAAATAAACGAAAAAGACTGTCAACATTTTGGCCTGCATTTTTGTCAATGTTGGGCTATATCGTCGGCGTGGGTAAATGGCTTCGACGGCGTGGGAAAAAGGACCTAGGCGGCGCGCCGGTTCTATATCATCGGCGGCGGCGCACACCCCTAAACTCGATTCAACTGCTCGACTGGACTACTCGACTCAACTGCTCGACTAGACTAGTCGACTGGACTAGTCGACTCGACTGCTCGACTCAGCTGCTCAACTGGACTACTCGACTTAACTGCTAGACTTAACCACTCAACCCGACGGCTCGACTCAACTGCTGGACTTAACTGTTTGATTCGACAGTTCGACTTAACTGCTCGATTCAACTGCTCGACTGGACTAGTTGACTGAACTGCTCGACTCAACTGTTCGACTTAACTGCTCGACTGAACCGCTTGACCCGATTGTTCGACTAGACTGCTCCACTCAACTGCTCGATTAGACTACTCGACTCAACTGATCGACTGGACTACTCGACTTAACTGCCCGATTAAACTGCTCGACTGGACTGCTCGATTAAACTACTCGACACGACTTCAACTGCCCAAATCGACTGCCCGACTCAACTGCTCGGCTAGACTGCTTGACTGAACAGCTTGATGTAACTGCTCGAATAGACTGCTCGACTCAACTGCTTGAGTTCTGTTAGATTCGACTGCTCGACTTAACTGCTCGACTGGACTACTCGACTCAACTGCTCGACTGGACTACTCGACTCAGCTGCTCAACTGGACTACTCAACTCAACTGCTCGACTCGACTGCTCGAATGAACTGCTCGACTCAACTGTTCGACTTAACCGCTTGACCCGACTGCTTGACTAAACCATTCGATTCGACTGCTCGACTAGACTACTCGATATAACTGCTCGACTGGACTACTTGATTTAACTGCTCGATTAAACTGCTCGACTGGACTGCTCGATTTAAATGCTCGACTTGACTACTCGACTCGACCACTCGATTCAAATGCTCTACACGACTGCTCGACTCAACTGCTCAACAGGACTGCTTGAATGAACAGCTTCATTTAATTGCTCGGCTATACTGCTCGATTTGACTGCTCGACTTGACTGATCGACTCGACTGCTCGACCCAACTGCTTGACTCGATTGATTGATTCGACTGCTCGAATCGTCTGCTCAACTCGACTGCTTGTCGCGAAATCATATGGTCGATGTTAAATCAGACCGGACCAAGTTATAAAATTTTAAAAAATGAGTTAATGATAGCAAACATTCAAGAATTTTCTAAGTAACATTTTACTCTAATCAGACTATATAAATGTTGACCAAACTCGCGTTTTAGTCTTTGACCTTGAAATGCGGTCAGGTATTAATATTAATATTTTTTGAAACGATGGTTTTGACGTAGGGCTACGTCTTTCAGGAAGGTAGCTGGTATAGGGTGTCATTCCAAAAAATCTTTCTCGAAAAGTGGTCAGGTTTTGAACGCTAATAGCTTAGTGGTTTCCGGAACGATTTTCAATATTCTTACACTAATCGATTGGAATTAACCCAAATGAAGAAAAGTATGGATTCTTGATGTTGAATAATTGAAAAATTGAAAATAATGAACCTATGTTTTATCAGAATTCTCGCTTCGTGATTGGTTGGAAGATTCTTTACGATGATCTAAACCTATACCAATTTGATATATGTGCTTGGGAAGGAAGCCAAAACAAGTTACAAAGTTTCCTAATTTCAACAAGATTTCTTAACACCGCGATTAAACCTAGATCATTTTGATGTGCTCGCTTGGGAAGTACGCCAGAAAGAGTGACAACGCCCCCTCGTGCCAACAGATTTCTTACGAACGCGATTAAACCTAGTCCAATTTGATGTCTGTGTTAGGGAAGTGTGCCAGAAAAAATGACACAAGTTCGTTGTCCGAACAGATCGCAAATTCTTTACTGTGCTACAGCTGTAGTGTTCGGTTATAATATGACTCTGTATGAATACGCATGCTTGCCGTTTCATTAGAAGTGTAGTGAAAAGATGTGCTGTTGATAAAATCGGATTGAATTGGTAAAATCCCTTCAACTTGGGGGACCATGGGTAATAAAAACAATCTTTAATTTCTGTAAGGTAGCAGGAAAGCAATAGTTTGTGTTCTTGATTTTGTTAAATTGTTTCCAAATGCACATAGAAATAACTCTGAAATCTTTTTAGGATTGACGTGTGCAATGTTACAATGTACAATGTTACAATACATGCTACTATCACTACAAAGAAACTTACGTAGTCCTGCGTCACTTATATATGCGGTCGTGTCTTGTACACAACCCCTCTGATTTTTACAATTGATGGAGGAACGGTAGGGAAAGTAATGAAAAATTTTTGGGAAAGGAGCGAAAAGAGGGGGTTCAAAAAATATTAATATTAATGTCTGACCGCATTTCAAGGTCAAAGACTAAAACACGAATTTGGTCAATATCATAGGAACGCAGCCTTTCTCCGAAGACCCGCGCTGAGAAACGCGGACTAAAGGGCCAAACAGAATGCTGCGTCAGCGCGTCCGTCAGCGTTATTCTGACAGTTTTCCCATGGGTTTACTGTCAAATTGACGCTGACGGATGCGTTGACGCAGCATTCTGTTTGGCCCTTAACACGCTTACGGACGAACAACGTCAAACGCAGTACCTTGCAAGTCGTAAGGGCCTGCATAGTGTCGTCGCCCTGAAAGTAAGAATAAGTTAGATCAACGATTGCATCCTTTCTATGTTCATAAAATCCGCCAAGAGCTATCCGTGCGGTTTTTTTCATGAACACACTTAGGGTAATATTTTTTCGTCATTTAAAGTAATGCGGAAACTGACTGATATTTAAGCATACTTTTGGAAGTAAAATATTTGGTGTTGTCAAAATCGAACCATACCAAATTCGAACTGTAGTGGGATTCAATCGGAAAGTTTTTTCTTTTCTTTGATTTCAGATTTCGATTGTCATATTCTTTACTTGCTGTTATTCACAATTGTACAAGAAAAGCAAAAAGCGAAGAAAAGCAGCTAATTTAAGCATGTAGGTATAGTCAGGGTTGCCACATGCACAGATTATTTTGTGTTTAACAGATATTTGAAAGAAATCGCCTGTACAGAATCTGTATGCATAGAATACAGATTTTCGCCAATTACACAGATTTTTGAGCTTTTACAATGAGACTGAAAGAGACGGAAATAGTTAGCAAAACGTGTCTCCATCTCATTCACTCTCATTGTTTTGTGTTGGACAGATTTTTGCACAGATATTTTTCCTCGTTGTGCAGATGGCCAGATTTTTCCAACAAAAACACAGAATTATTCGTGGCATCCCTGTATAGTGGTGTATAGGATTAAAAATACTAGTGAGTTGATTTTTCCAAATAAACTTATATAAATTTCAAACAATTTTTGCGCATCAATAGATGCTCTTTCCAATCAATAGATACTAGAGCGTAGAAATTTTATATGAAAAAATAGGAAGAAAACATTGTACGGTAGTAATTTTGTACGATTTGTTTTCGTTAGTGACACTTTAAAAGACAGACATCTTATGTCTCATATCATATTTTAATAAATAAATCGAATTGACAAGCACTGGAAATCATATCGATCATTCCCATTCTCATTTTTGCACTATTCGACCTCATCTTGTTTTCCTAACCCTCAAACGGGATACATTGTAAAAACGATGCGATCAAGCTAATGACTAATCTTTTCATGAAAGTACATTCAAAAGAAGCTTAAGTTTTGATTTTCATGCAAAAATAATTATCTGAAGGAGCGCCAGCTAAGAAATACAGTAGGATTTCGAATTTGGCAACAAATGCGTGTCACCTATGTAGCCAAAATCGAGACCATTTTTCAATATGAAAAAATTTAATGTAAATGCTTTAGAAGTTGACTAAATATCATTAATCACCGATTGCAACCATTTTATGTTTAAAAAGTCCGACAAAAGCTATCCGTCCGGTGTAAATAAGTTATTGACACCCTGCGGTAAGACGTAGTCCTACGACAATAAAAATATTGTTCGAAACCACATAACTTTTTTTCATGAACATACTCAGGGCATCATTTTTTCGTCATTTAAAGCATGTATGTGGAAACTGATTGATATTTAAGCATATTTTTGGAAGAGAAATATCTTGTGTTGCCAAAAACGGATACTTTTGTTGCCAAAATCGAGGCATGCCAAAATCGAACCATGCCAAATTCGAAATCCAACTGTACGACCATAAAATCTATTTGTTTCAGTCTCCGGCTGGCTCTTTTATGTACATACATATTAGCTGACCCGACAAACTTCATATTGCCACAAATTGAACTGTGTTGTACATAAATCGTGAATCTCGGATGACTTTTGTCATAATCTCGAGTGTTGTAAGTTTCTGAGGAGTTCTTGGGTGGTTTAATATACAAATTTTCCTCACAGTAAAGTAGAAAGCAACTCCCCCCATTGCTTAGCCCGATAAAATAAAGCGGATAGCATTAAAATATTCGCCATGATTATATAACATTTCACCGCATACCGTTTTGCGGAACACCACTTCTCGGTTGACCATAACTCGAAATCTATAGAGTTTCGTGGAATACCATTTCGCGAAAAACCTTACGCGGGATGTACCATTTCACGGAAAATGTTTTCGTGGAAAGTAACATTTCGCAGGAGTTATTCTCTCCTTACTCGCTGTCGCTCGTTCGGACCCAACTGAAAGAAAGTAAAAGAGGTCAGAAGACCTAGGAAAATAAATAAACCTAATTAATAGTTTTTGGTGATCTTGTTTTTGACTGTTTTATGGAAGCCTAAAATTTCTCGAGTTCGATTAGTTTTTAAGTTACGCAAAAAATTCTGTTTTATTTGTATGAGAGTCCTTATCCCCCTACCACAGGGGTGAGGCGACTAAAACCATCATAAAAAAATCCTGCCTCCAAAACCCCCCACATGCCAAATTTGGTTCCATTTGGTTGATTAGTTCTCTAGTTATGAGGAAATTTGTACATATATCATTTGTATGGGAGGGGCCATAATTTACCTCCTGAAGAGGGAAGAGGTCTTAATGCACCATAGAAAAAGAAGTTGCCTCCCAAAACACCCACATGCCAAGTTTAGTTTCATTTGCTTGATTAGTTCTAAAGTTATGAGGAAATTTGTATTTCATTTGTATGGGAGCCCCCCCCCCTCCCCTCCTAAAAAGGGAATGGTTTCTAATTCATCATAGAAAACATTCTTACCTCCAAAAACACCCACATGCCAAATGTGGTTCCATTTGATTGATTAGTTCTCGAATTATGAGGAAATTTCATAAAGGGGAGAGGGGTCAGCATTCTTCTCCTAAAGAGGGGAGGGGTCTCAATTCACCATAGAAAAAAAATTTGCCTGCGAAAACACCCACATGCTAAATTTAGTTCTATTTGCTTGATTAGTTCTGGAGTTATAAGGAAATTTGTATTTCATTTGTATAGGAGCCCCCCCCCCTCCTAAAGCGGCTAGGAGTCCTAATTCACCATAGAAAAAATTCTTGCCACCAAAAACATTCACATGCCAAATTTGGTTCCATTTGCTTGATTAGTTCTCGAGTTATGAGAAAATTTGTATGTCATTTGTATGGTAGCCCCCCCTCTTAAAGGGGAGAGGAGTCATAATTCCCCTACTAAAGAGGGGAGCTCCTTCTAAAGAGGGAAGGGGCCTCAATTTACCATAGAATAAATTCTTGTCACCAAAAAAACCCACATGCCAAATTTTGTGTCATTTGCTTGATTAGTTCTCGAATTATGCTGAAATTTGTGTTTCATTTGTATGGGAGCCCCCCCTCTTAGTGAGGGGAGAGGTCTCTAACCATCATAAGAACCTTCCATGGCCCCAAAAACCTCTACATGCAAATTTTCACGCCGTTCAGTAGTTTTCGATTCTATAAGGAACATCCTGACAGACAGACAGACAGATATAAGATTAGAGCTAAATTATGCAATATAAGAACTCAAAGAACTAATACAAAGATTAAACATCTTCGCAAACACTGGCTAATGGAATATATCCGCAGATTTCTGAATTCTAAACAGACATTTATATTTTCCGGATCTAAGATTCGGGTTCAACTAGTATTTTATAAAGTTTTTATCCTTCCGATGTTTTGCAAATAAAAAAAAACAGTGTAATCACGAGAAAAATTGGGCTTTAAACTTTAAAATAATTTGCAATGACCTAACTGAGTAGAACATTAGCTATGAACAACGAAAAAGAGATTTTTGCAAGAAAATCAAAACTTGAGCTTCTTTTGAATGTAAAAAGCAAAGCACAGCCTAGGTGCTACATTCCGTTATCGAAACTTGACCTGTTTTTAAACAGCAGACTTCGGAGCCAGCTGTTAGAGTGCAGGACAATTGCAGGGCCAGTTGCTACGATCCTATTGACTCTAACAGCCTCTCCCAGTCGAGATTCGAACATACGACGACTGGCTTATTAGGCCAGCGTCACACCTCGAAGCCAATTGGGAGGCCAATGTACTTACATTAAAAAATTGTCATTAGCTTGATCGCATCGTTTTTACGATGTTCGTGGGGGGTTAAGTATACGAGCTGAGATCAAAGAAATAGTGCAAAAGCACTAGAGCAAGCATGCGTAAAATTCATTTCTTGTCAAATTGCGAGTAACAATAAGTGAAGAAAAATGTTTCTCACTTGACTTTTCTTTGTACTTCAATGCAAATTTCAAAATTGCATATAGTTAACACACATACACATGCATACATATATACATACACATATACATACATACATACATACACGCATACATGCATACATACTTCACACATACACACACATAGATATTTTTTGATTTTATGCGTTTTAATGGTTTAATACACTCAAAATATTCTGCACATAACTAATAGTAAATTTCCAAATGAAATTCCATATGATTATCATGTGCCGCATATAAACATAATCCTCCCAGAATTACACATAAAAATTATACGCATATGAATAATATGTGCACAATTCGAGCTGTCGATCGGTTAAGGGGGCATACTACCTTTTACACCATATATTTTGCCTTAATTCAAATATTTTTGTCTCGATAACGCGAAAAACGAATCGATTCGGGGTTTTTGCATTCTAAACATTCCATCTTAAACTAATATTTACAATTCTGTTTTCATATGTGAACCTCTTCCCCTCTCCCCTGCGGCTCCTTGAACATGATCATTCGAAAAAAAAACATGAATTGCGGTACCATGGATTGGCGCCCGGGGGCTTATCCGAAATGAAAAATTCCAATGAATGAAAGCAAATTAAATTATCTCGTATTTGACCCATCCTTTTTTTGAAATTCGAACGCCTAACAAAATGGTGGACATTCAAATATAAAAGTCAGGTTTTTAGTCGAAAAAATTGACTTCTAACATCTCTAAAAAATACAAAAATTTCAATATCAAAAACAGATAATTTTATTAGCTTTGAAACAAAAAAAGAAGCAAGAGAATTACTTGAGCCGTTCTTGAGATATTTATGGTACCGACTTTGAAAACCTGGTTTCGAGAAAAACGGCATTGAAGTTTTTATTCGCTGTGCAATCGTTCCAGACAAGCGCGGTACAAATAGCAATAACTTTCTCCATTTTTGTAATTCATCCAAACGGTTTCAAGCGCATATGCCTAAAATGTTAATCTTTGGAATTAATTAATAAATTTTTTTTCAATCTTTTGGAATTGAAAAAGTACTATTAAAGATAGACGTATCTCACTACCGCTACGATAGCTTTCAATTATACGATTAATTACCTCGCTGTAAAACTTTAAATTTGGAGACAAAACACTTGTGAGGTTGTGAGTGATAGTGCATTATTTCGCTACCTAGGATTTGTTAGAAAATCGGAGCCTAATAATTATAATCACACAAAAAAATAAAATTAAAAATATCAACGACTGGCCTTTAACGAGGCAGCCTTGCCGAAGGTCACCCTGTAAGACAGCAGCCAAAGAAATCTATTGTGAATACATTCTGAGTCAGTGCGCTGCTAACAGCAAAGAACAATAGCAGTGAGCTTCGTATGTGCACAAATCTGTCTCATTGCTGGAGAGCTACCGCCCAGCTAGCTTCGAGGTACGATGCTGGTCTAACAAAGCCAGTCGTCGTATGTTCGAATCTCGGCTAGGCGGTGCTTGCTAGTTAGAGTCAGTAGGATTGTTGCACTGGCCCCGTAATTTTCCTGTACTCTAACAGCCGGCTGCGAAGTCTATCGATAAAGAAGGGTAATGTCTAAAGACGGTATAAACCCATGGCTTTGCTTTTTGCTGGAGAGCAACGAATAGCAGATCAAAGCAGTGGTAAACCCGAGCAGGAGCGAAGAGCAAAATAATATAAAAACAATATCAAACTGTGTTATTTTGTTATTGAATAGATATGGAGATACGTTGATAACACATTTTGTTATTGAGTAGATATTTCTGGCTTTAGTTTTCAGAAGGTCGCATAATCAACCCTTTTACATGCATTATGCGACCTTTTGAAAACTAAAGCCAGATTTAGTACAATGGTTGTAAGATGAGTACCTATAACTGATTTTGTTAGGCTGAAATCTCGAAAGGCTGAAAACCGAAAGGCTGAAATTTCAAAAGGCTGATAGCTACAAAAGGCTGAAAATCAAAAGGCTGACTATGACGTAAGGCTGAAAAATCATTAGGCTGAAAAATATATAATAAATATGCTGAAACTTGTATGAACTGGCCGCCCTGCTCTTTGTTATTGTTTTGGTGTTTTAATTTAGTCTCGTTTAGTTGGTAGTTACAAGCAGCGAATATGTTATTCTCCGATCGGATTTCTACCGTAATCGTTGGGAAACGAAATGTGAAACTGATTAAACTAAGATTAAACAAGCTAGATCAGTACAAACAAATCGTGTTTATGTGCATTGTCTGCGAAGGCAAATGATGCCATTGACCAAACTCGTAACTTTAGTCATGACCTTGAAATGCGGTCAGGCATAATTAATATTTTTTTGAAACGATGATTCTACAATTGATGAAGGGACGGTAAGGGAAAGTAATGAAGGATTTTTTTTTTCCGGGAATAAAGGGGAAGGGTGGAAAGCAAGGGGGGGGGGGGTGATAGGTAGCTATGCTTAACAAGTTGTCGTTGTGACTCCTATCCTTTGTCCAATGCTGGAAGGTGCATGGGTCGAACCAAGCTGTAAAACCAAGATTACAGTTTGTTTCGACCCATGCACCTTCCAGCATTGGACAAAAGATAGGAGTCACAACGACAACTTGTTAAGCATAGCTACCTATTACCCCCCCTTCCTTTCCACCCTTCCCCTTTATTCCCGAAAAAAAATCCTTCTTCATTACTCCCTTCATCATCCCCATTACCGTCCCTTCATCAATTGTAGAATCATCGTTTCAAAAAAATATTAAATGATGCCATATTGAGAATGACATTTGAACCATTTTTAATTTGCACATCGTGCAAACCAGCGGAGTTCAAATTAAAAAGTGTTCAGATTAAAAACGGTCAAACGAACGGGGGTCCACGGTAGAAGTTTAGCTAATAATTTTAAATGAAAACTTAAGTGCAATTTTTATTTACGTCGCTTTAATAAGACTCGATTACTTATTTAGCATTTAATTCTAATATGCTGTCGAAAACATGCTAAAAAGATTGCGGGGAATTTATCCAGCCCCACCCTCTCTCTCCGGTAATAAGCCGTCAATGCCTGAAGTAATACTTGTAATCAATATGCAGTATGGTTGCTGTTTCTACCAAATTTCAACAATCTAACCGAAAATATTCGCCACCTTCGGCCTGTTCAATAACCAAGTACGTGTTGTCTTTGTTCACTGCCGCTCGTTCGGAATTAAAGTTAAAGCACTTTGCAGACGGAGCGACAAACGAGAATCGACATGCCCGTCTTAGAAAATTTGTGTCTGTCACCTTACAGCTTCGTATGCGCGAATATTTCCCGAAACGCTTTTTCTCGAAAACAATTTCCCCGAAAAATATTTTAAGTATAAGTTTCTCGAATGCCTGTTCCCTGGAAAGCAGGTTGTTCTGCGTTCTGCGAAAATCCAGAAATTCGCGTAAAAAGATCCGTAAATTCCGAAATTCGCTTAAAAACCCCATAAACCGTTAAATATATATTAACAGTAAGATTAAAATATTGCAATTCGTTACGTTACGAGTATAGAATATCCGCCAAGGTAGTGCTTCTTCCGTGTTTGAGTACTTTAGGGTAATTTTCATTTAAAATACTTGTCTTTCTTGAGTCCCTTAATGCTTATACCTTCAATTGTTTAAGAAAAAATCGATCTCGAGCTTGAGCTATTGCATTATAGTTCTCTGAACCTCGCTTTTTCGTGCAAAATGTCTTTGAAAAAATTTAATGATCAACAGCGTCCCAAAAATCAGTTAAGCAGTGGCAAAGCAATAATTTGTGATTTATAGAATGGAATAGTTCGAGTCATTGGATTTAACTATTGCAGTCAAAAAATTCCCGTTTGTGTGAAAGAGTATGCTTTACTTCGTCTATAAGGTTTACCAGTGGAAAGCAAAGCAAACTGTTTTATTCATATGGGGGAGTATCTATACCTATAAAGAAGGATTTCTGTCTGTCTGTCTGTCCTGTGTTCCTTATAGAATCAAAAACTACTGAACCAATCGGCGTGAAAATTTGCATGTAGAGGTTTTTGGGGCCAGGAAAGGTTTTAGTGATGGTTAGAAGCCCCTCCCCCCACTAAGAGGGGGGGCTCTCATACAAATGAAACACAAATTTCTGCATAACTCGAGAACTAATCAAGCAAATAGAACCAAATTTGGCATGTGGGTGTTTTCGGTGACAAGAATTTATTCTAGGGTAATTTGAGACCCCTCCCCTCTTTATAAGGGGAATTATAACTCCTCTCCCCTTTAAGAGGGGGGGTTTCCATACAAATTTCCTCATAACTCGAGAACTAATCAAGCAAATGGAACCAAATTTGGCATGTGAAAGTTTTCGAGGGCAAGAAAATTTTCTATGTTGAATTAGGACCCCTCCTCACTTTAAGAGGGGGGGCTCCTGTACAAATGAAATACCAATTTCCTCATAACTCGAGAACTAATCAAGCAAATGGAACCAAATTTGGCATGTGTGTGTTTTTGGAGACAAAATTTTTTTCTATGATGAATTGGGACCCCTCCCCACTTTAAGTGGGGGGGGGGCTCCTATACAAACGAAATACAAATTTCCTTATAACTCGAGAGCTAATCCAGCAAATGGAACCAAATTTGGCATGTAGGTGTTTTTGGAGGCAAGAATTTTTTCTATGATGAATAAGAACCTCTCCCCACTTTAGGAGGGGGGGCTCCTATACAAATGAAATACAAATTTCCTCATAACTCGAGAACTAATCAAGCAAATGGAACCAAATTTGGCATGTGAATGTTTTCGAGGGCAGGAAAATTTTCTACGGTGAATTAGGACCCCTCCCCACTCTAAGAGGGGGGGCTCCTGTACAAATGAAATACAAATTTCCTCCTAACTCGAGAACTAATCAAGCAAATAGAACAACATTTGGCATGTGGGTGTTTTTTTTGGTGACAAGAATTTATTCTATGGTGAATTGAGACCCCTCCCCTCTTTATAAGAGGAATTATAACTCCTCTCCCCTTTAAGAGGGGGGGCTTCCATACAAATTTCCTCATAACTCGAGAACTAATCAAGCAAATGCAACCAAATTTGACATGTGAAGGTTTTCGAGAGCAAGAAAATTTTCTATGGTGAATTAGGACCCCTCCCCACTTTAAGAGGAGGGGCTCCTGTACAAATGAAATACAAATTTCCTCATAACTCGAGAACTAATCAAGCGAATTGAACCAAATTTGGCATATGTGTGTTTTTGGAGACAATTTTTTTTTCAATGATGAATTGGGACCCCTCCCCACTTTAGGAGGGGGGGTCCTATACAAACGAAATACAAATTTCCTCATAACTCGAGAACTAATCAGCAAATGGAACCAAATTTGGCGTGTAGGTGTTTTTGGAGGCAAGAATTTTTTCTGTGATGAATTAGGACCTCTTCCCACATTAGGAGGGGGGGCTCCAATACAAATGAAATACAAATTTCCCCATAACTCGAGAACTAATCAAGCAAATAGAACCAAATTCGGCATGTGGAGGTTTTTGGAGGCAAAAATATTTTCTACGGTAAATTAGGATCCTTCCATACTTCAAGAGGGGGGGCTTCTACACAAATGAAATACAAATTTCCTCATAATTCGAGAACTAATCAAGCAAATGGAACCATATTTGGCATGTGGGTGTTTTTGGAGGCAACCATTTTTCCCATGATGAATTAGGACTTCTTACCTTTTTGGGAGGGGGGGGAGGTCTCCCATTCAAACGAAATACAAATTTGCTCATAACTTTAGAACTAATCAAGCAAATGGAACCAAATTTGGCATGTGAGAGTTTTAGATGGCAGAATTTTTTTTCTGTGGTGTATTACGACCCCTTTCCCTTTTAAGAGGGTGGGCTCCCATACAAATGAAATACAAATTTCCTTATAATTTGAGTACTAATCAAGCAAATGGAACCAAATTTAGCATATAGGAGATTTTTGAGTCTTGAATTTATTTTATGATAGTTAGAGACCTCTCACCCCTGTGGTAGGGGGATATGGACTCTCATACAAATAAAACAGAAATTTTTGCGAAACTCAAAAACTAATCCAACTCGAGAAATTCGAGACTCTTCCATAAAACATTAATCAATAACAAGACCACAAAAACTATCTATAGTAACACTAGATCATTCAGGACGAGCCGGTCGCGAGTGTTGCCGGTCGGAAGCGCCGCCCACTGGGGGGCTTGCAAAACTCGAGATAGTGACAAAGATCATCCGAGATTCATGATTTATGTACAACACAGGTTAATTTGTGGCAATACGAAGTTTGTCGGGTCAGCTAGTGTCATATAAAACTTTAGCGGCCTTCTGCCTGCTCAAGTGTTTGTTATATGCTGTCCTTATTCGCTGCCGCTCGTTCGGACTCAACTAAGGGATAACCCCTACTAGTCAATAAACCTAGGAAAATGCTAGCACCTAAATAGAGGTGGCCGGCGCTTCTGACGGCGGGTCGCCGGCAGCCGTCTCGCCCTGAATCATCTAGGAAACGTTTACTACTGAACCGGTAAATAGGTCGCGCACCCTTGCTCTTGCTTTTCTGAGACTAAGGTGCAGAATTTTACGAAATGTTTCATTTCATTTCATTATTTTACTGAACCGCACGACAATAACTTTTGATTATTTTGATGACAGCTCACTGAGCTCACCCAGCTAAACACTGAACTTATTCAGTAAAGGGGGTTAAATTATTCTTATCAATATTATTCGAGGTACAGCTTCGGCAAAAACAGTGAGTTCGGAGAAAAATTCGATGAAGTAGTCTATTTGAGAAAGACTTTATTAGGGTAATTTATTCGGGAAAAACGTTTTCGTGAAAAAAGTTTTTGAGGAAAAGTGATATGACCAGAAAACTGACGTCGAACCACGGTGCATGACCGTTTCACAGAAAACTATTGCTTTAAACACGTTTTAAATTTATATTATTTCATCTAAATTGTCTGTGTGATTGGAGTGTGCATAAAATAACATCGATTAAGACAAGAACACAGGAGCTGCTAAGGAGATCAAGCAATAAAATGATTACAACGAATCGAAAATAAAGAATACATTTTGCGGAAAACTGTAAAACTAGTAAACCTATAATTACAATTGAATTATTTGTTTGAGAAATCCCACATGTGGTTTTGACACAAATGTATAGGAAAATAACAAAAACCCGATTTTTCAAAATGTTCTCAACCCTAACTAAAAGGGATTTATGGGATTAACCTTTTTGCAGTATTTGAGAGAAGATGTAGGAATCCCCGAGAATTCAAAATTACCAAAAACTCATGAAAATTGACTCATCAAATGACGCTTGTGGGGTTTCTCAAACAAACGATTCAATCGTTTTCAATGATTTTGCTAAACTTTAAACAATCATATTTCACTACCGGGGAAAATTCGATTTTTTTACTATCAGAAAAAAAAATTTCTTTAAGTCCTTGAAAAAGTTAAAAAACTTTTTTAATGCACAATATTGCCATGATTGCTTAGAAAATAATCTATAATGTTATGCACATTGCGGTTAAAAAACCTACTGATATTTTGCAATCAAGCGCACTCAAGATATTCTGCACATGATTAAGGGCAAAATTCCATATGATCTCCATGTGCCTCATAGATTCAAAATCCGCTCAGAAGTAGGTACACATGTAAATTATTCGCATTTGATTATGTGCAAATTTTGTGCGTATAAAAAGATATGTGTTTGGCACATAAACATCTTTTTTTGGGATCATTGTAAAAATTTACTGGAACACATTGAAACGAGATGAAAAGCATGCAAAGCCTTTTCAATGCACAGTGCACAGCTTGAATGACACGCTTTATCCCGTTGAACCCTATAAAATGTAGTGTAATTACTTTTCATATTTTATAAAAAAAAATATTAAGTTTTCTTCGATTTATGTTAAAATTGTGAAAAATTCTGAAATTTCTGCCTTGAGCATTACGTACACATTGTTTATTCTAAGTTTCAGTCATTCTTTATTCAGCCTTTCGAACATTCAGCCTTATGAGATTTCAGCCTTTTGTCCATTCAGCCTTATGTAGGCGTTACTTAGTTTTCAGCCTTTCGAATTTCAGCGTTACCCAGGTAACCAATAAGCATTAGTATAAGTAGTGAATCAACCGTTTATTAACATCCCTGGCGTTTTATACTGCAGGTTGCTGTTTATCAGCCTTTTGACTGTATAACTGTTGTGAATTGGCATCCACAATTCTATTTAAATTCTTCTTGTTGGTAGCTAGCTGCAAATAAGCATTGTCAGCACTATAAAGAGGACTAGCACTAAAGTAGCCGCATATTTTGCCAAAATAGCATTTCAGTAGCATTTAAGGCAACTTAACTGCTTATTGATTTGCATTTAAATTGCACTGAAAATGCTTATTGGTTACCTAGGTATGTTGCTAACCCCTTATTTTAACCTTAAAATTACATTCGATATATTTCATAATTTTTTTTTATTAATTAAAGAGGTTTTACAGTCGCACTTCAGCTGCGAACAGCACGAGACGCATATCTGCTCGTTCGTAGTGGCGAATATTGTACGGCAACGTTTTTGCGCTCGTACCGGCATTTTAACTCGCGAAATTTATTATTTTCCGCTTCGTCAAATAGTGAGAAATACGGAACGTTTACGTTTGGCTATCAGTAGCTAGAAAAAGGAATATTTATACGTATATAGTATCCACAATTGGCTTCCCTAGTAGCAGTGTACTCAAGTTAGTACCTATTGTCTGCAAAGAAACCGAACGAAGCAACAACAAAGGTCGCACGAGACACACAGCGAGGATCGCGCCACCCTGGACGCCAAAGTTTGATGAGGCGCCGCGGCACACTGGAAACCAAATATTGGTGAAGTATTCAACGTAGAAGTACTATATATATTTTTTCTTTTTTTAAGTTTAGTCTTCTGATTTTATTTACCTATTTTTTTAAATTATTTTTTTTTAATGCCCACTGCTTATTGACTCACCATACGAATTCATGCGAATTCACTTCTGTATTCTGCGAAGAGCTTATTGCTCCCGCTTAAAATGAACGATTCGAATGTTGGCTTGATCAACAATGTTGATTCTAACGGTGAGGAAATGGAAGAGGAATTCCGAGGATTCCCAACCTCCTATACCTACTCCACCGCCATCGCAACCCCCTATAAATCAAAGGAAGAAAGCTTACCCAGATGGCTCAAAAGGACCGTTTGTAAACCATTGAACATTATTCAAATCGGCAAGGACCTGGCAAAACATTTTTCGGACGTAATCGACATTACGAAGGTGAGACCGAATAAATTGCGAGTTGTCGTGAGGAGCTTGAAGCAAGCAAACGAGATTGCTAGCTCTGAGTTCTTTACGAGAGAGTATCGCGTGTACATCCATGCCAAGGACGTAGAAGTTGACGGTGTAGTCACCGAAGGGAATCTCACTGTCGAAGATCTTCTGCGTTGTGAAATTGGCTGTTTCAAGAACCTTATAATGCCGATTTAAATTCTTCTTGTTGGTAACTAGCTGCAAATAAGCATTGTCAGCACTATAAGAGGGCTTGCAGTAAAGTAGCTGCATATTTTGCCAAAATAGCTTATGCTATTGCTATTATGCTATGCTATTAAATACTTATTGGCTTGCTTTTAAATTGCATTGGAAATGCTTATTGGTTACCTGGGTTAAAAAGTGCTATTCCTTCTTTCGAATCGACCTCCCCTCTTTCCCAAATATAGAAGTTGTCGCCATTCAAGCTACCGTAAATGGTAAAAACATGTCTATAGTATTGATTTATATTCCCCCGGCAGTACGGTTTGAACAGAGGCAACTTTATGATATAGCAGAGTTGCTCCCAACACCATTTCTGATTTTAGGAGATTTTAATTCTCACTGCACACAATGGGGGTCGCTATACGACGACAACCGCTCATCTTTAATTTGTAGTCTGATTGACGAATTTGATGACACTTTTAAATACCGGGGAAGCGACATGAATACCTAATCCCCCAGCCCGTGAAAGCGTGCTCGATTTGTCCCTCTGCTCGACGTCACTAGCGTTAGATTGCCAGTGGAAGGCAATTAACGATCCCCACGGTAGTGATCATTTGCCAATCGTTATTTCAATTGCTAATGGTTCAGCCTCCTCGAATCTAATCAATGTTGCATATGACATCACGCGAAATATTGATTGGAAGAGTTACGCATCTACAATATCCGAGGCTGTAGAGTCTTATGAAGTATTTCCTCCGGAGGAAGAATATACGTTTATTACTAGCTTGATCCTCGACGCCGCAACTCAAGCACAGATGAAACCGAAACCGGGTGCTAGAATTAACCGGCGGCCTCCCACTAACTGGTGGGACAAAGAGTGCTCTGACCTGTATGCGAAAAAATCTACGGCGTATAAGGACTTTCGAAAACGTGGTTCGATAGAACTGCTTAGGAAGTACGATGTACTTGAGAGGCAGATGAAAAGCTTGATGAAAGCAAAAAACGCGGTATTTGGCGCCGGTTCGTGAACGGATTATCTAGAGAAACAGCGATGAATACTCGTTGGCAATCTGCTAGACGCATGCGAAATCGTAACGTTACAAACGAAAGCGCGGAATATTCGAATCGATGGATCTTCGATTTTGCCAAGAAAGTTTGTCCGGACTCTGTACCGGCCTCGTCGATTATAAACGAACCACCGTTTTCAATGTCAGAATTCTCAATTGCTCTCCTTTCGTGCAACAATAATGCTCCAGGGTTAGACGAAACTAAATTCAAATTGTTGAGAAATCTATCTAACCCTGTGAAAAGGCGTCTATTGAACCTGTTCAATAGGTTTCTTGAGCTAAATATTGTACCGCATGACTGGAGACAGGTCAAAGTTATTGCCATTCGGAAACCAGGAAAACCAGCCTCCGACCACAATTCGTACAGGCCGATTGCAATGCTCTCCTGTATCCGGAAATTGATGGAGAAAATGATCTTATTTCGTTTAGACAAAAGGGTTGAAACGAACGGCTTGCTTTCAAATACTCAATTTGGCTTTCGTAAAGGTAAAGGAACGAACGATTGCTTAGCGTTGCTTTCTACAGAAATACAACTCGCTTTTGCTCGTAAAGAGGAAATGGCATCCGTATTCTTGGATATCAAAGGAGCTTTTGATTCAGTTTCCGTGGAGTTCTTACCGAGAAGCTTCATTCACGAGGACTTTCACCAAACTTGAATAATTTTCTGCTCAATTTGTTGTCAGAAAAACGTATGCTTTTTAAACATGACGATCTGACAACCTCACGAATCAGCTTCATGGGCCTCCCCCAGGGCTCTTGCTTAAGTCCTCTGTTGTATAATTTCTACGTTAACGACATTGTCGAATGTCTTGCCAACCCATGCACGCTAAAAGAACTTGCTGACGATAGCGTTGTATCCGTTACGGGAAACAAAATCGATGATCTGCAAGGTCCTTTGCAAGATACTTTGGACAATTTGTCCAGCTGGGCTCTTAACTTAAGAGCCTTAAGCTTGGTATCGATTTCTCCCCGGAGAAAACTGAGCTGGTCGTTTTCTCACGGAAGCACGATCCAGTACAACTGCAGCTTCTACTAACGGGCAGAACGATCTCGCAGGTTTAAGTCACAAAATATCTCGGGGTCTGGTTCGACTCTTGGGCATGCCATATTAGGTATCTGAAACAAAAATGCCAACAGAGGATCAATTTTCTTCGTACAATAACCGGACCGGAACCGGATTTTCTTCGTTCAATAACTGGTGGGGCGCCCACCCAGGAGATCTTATAAGGTTCTACCAAACAACGATACTGTCGGTTCTCGAATACGGTTGTTTCTGCGTCCGCTCAGCCGCGAACACGCACATTATTAAACTAGAGAGAATACAGTATTGCAGTTTGCGTATTGCCTTACGATGTATGCAATCGACACATACGGTGAGTCTCGAAGTGCTGGCTGGTGTTCTTCCGTTGAAACACCGTTTTTGGGAACTGTCCTACCGTTTGCTCATGTGAGGTTATGAACCCATTAGTGATTTGTAATTTTGAGAGGCTTGTCGAACTTCAATTTCAAAGTAGATTCATGACTTTATATTTCGATTACATGACTCAAGATATCAGCCCCTCTTCATACACTTCCTTTTGTGTCGCGTCGCAAGATACTTCTGATTCTGCTATATTCTTCGATATCACCATGAAAGAAGACATAATTGGTATCCCGGATCAAATTCGTGCACTTCAGATTCCTAAGATTTTTGACGTAGGACTACGTCTTTGTTTACTATACTGGGATTGGGTAGCACTTTGTGAAAACGAAAATAGAAGTGTAACGTTTACATGAAAGATTTCAAATGCTAATAACTACTAAACTACTGAACTAAACAGAACAATTTATATGTCGTTGGATAGATAAAAGGACCAGCAATTTTATGAAGGGGGATAGAGAGCAATTTTATGAAGAACATAAGTGGGGGGGCTTCCATACAAATAACACACAAATTTCCATAAAATTCGAGAACTACTCAAGCAAATGGAACCAAATTTAACATGTGGGAGTTTCAGGAGGCAAGAACTCCCCTCTTTAGGAGGGGGGCTCCCATACAAATAATACACATATTTCCACATAACTCGAGAACTAATCAAGCAAATGGAACCAAATTTAGCAGATGCGGTTTTTGGAGGCATGAATTTATTTTATGATGGTTTGAGCGCCTCACCCCTGTGGTAGGAGGATAAGAACTCTCATACAAATAAAATAGAAATTTTTGCGTATTTGCCATATTTTTTGCTATGTAACAAGTGGTAAGCTGTGAAAGTAAACTAGTGAAACCTTCTCGGAGCAAAAGACAGTATATCGACGGCGCTAACTTACGTGCCTGTTGCCATTCATGTCAAAAGAGAGGGACATTCGAATGGCTCATCATATTTGCGATGAACGTGCTTTGGTTTTAATGTTATTTGTAACCAATGACCCTTTTAAAGGCCACAAGCGAGAGTAAGTAAGATAATTGAAACCTGTACACAATAAGTGCATCATATAAGCTTACAAATAGAAACTTTGAGCTTTGTTTATATTTTGAACTTAGAGAAGAAACGATGAATTCGTGTTGTTACTTCCAATATGGCGCGGCTTGCAGTACTTGTAAAAGGTAAATTATCGTAATAGACAGTATGTCCAAAGTAAGTTTGCATCTGAACGATGTTATTTTGTCTACCACCATCTCCAGAAAAATTAAAATTGTGAAAAATTCCACGTGCCTTGAAACGGCAATTTGGAGTTCGCCGACATGCTGCATTTTCACCGAATATCTTTAAAAAAGCGATAGGCGAAATTGGGAAACAAAAAACGCCTCCAGTATCTCTTGTTTTACTACAAATACATTCAAAATATCTAAAAATAGTCTTTCGCGGTTTGAAATTAGATATAAAGTCATAAGAAACGCAAAATCAGAAAAGTGTTGCAAGTAACCCTGTTTACTGGGTAACACCCCTATTTTCAGTTCATTCTACAGATTCATTTAGTTTATATTTTTTCTCATAATCATAAATCAAAAGTACTCACCACTATACAAGTTTTTGCTACTTACACTTGGTATACTTCGAAAGTTCCACCCGGATCACCCGGATAATCGAATCATCATTTTTGGTACAAAATTTTTTTTGGTATGTCAAGTTTTTTGATTTTAGGTATCAGAAATGTTTAATTTATTATTGATCTATCTTCCCAAAAGTCAAAAAAAATCCTTTCTTACGATTTTTTCCACTGATGATTACAATAATGATGATGATGATGATGATGATTTTTAAGTAAGAAAATTGATTCCATCATCGCAGGGTTTATTTTTAATTTGTTTGCCGATAAAAGGTATATAAGAAAGGAATTTTGTAACTTTAGGGATAAATCAATACTTGTCTAGTTGGAATCATCATGTAGCATGAAAACTATAACATTAAAGTTTAAATTAAATCATTGTAGAAAAAAATTTTTTTTTTTGCACCCGGATAATCGAGTCTAAAAACCCGGATAATCGAATCCCCGGATAATCGAGTCCAGCCTGTACACTCAAAGCAGTCATGGTAATCATTAATACGCGTTGAAGGTTAATTTCTGGGTAATCAAGTATTGTCGTTATTCGGGGAGAAATTCTTGATACGGCAAGAGCCACCCCGTCTCTCGGCTGGTAAAGTAAGTAACATAACCCATAATTGCTAGCTTATTGGCGCTCTAATGTAACATTTCTTTTTATAAATTCTTAAGCCTAAACCAAGTTGTAAACTATGTTAGAGTATTAGAGGTTTTCACATAGCGCTTACTATGTTGCGTATACGGCGTATTGCGTATTTATACTGTCGCTACTAGCATAACAATTCCATCTCCATAGAAACTGGAAACTAAAAGAAACTGTAATGCAAACAGCGGCAGTATATACACGGAATACACCGTTTACGCAATATAGCAAGCGCTACGTGAACACCCCTATTGAAAATCGATCAGGAAATCACTAAGTGCTAAATTATTAGCGTTCAAAACCTGACCAGTTTGCGAGAAAGATAGTTTGACTCCCTATCCAGCCATCTAGCCTATTGAGGATTGCAGAAATATAATATTACATACAGCACATGTAACATGTATACATGAAGAATCGTATAATCACATGCAGGGATACATGTTGCTTTCGCTCATGATAGTCATGTAACCCATGTAGTCGTGTTTTGTACACAACCCCTCTGATCTTGCTTTCAATCTGATACATAAAAGCAATTATAAATATAAGTATTCTTCGCAAATACTAAATAATAAATAGATAAAACTTACTTTTTTTTTGCACTAAATGGCATATTATCCGTTACTTTGCGTTTTTTAGATTTGTTCAAACACGGAGTCACAGCCGCTTTGAGGGACTCATCGGGTTTATCCAAACTTTCAGAAGAACCAACTGCACCAACTATTTTTTTCAGACCATGAAACATACGAGTAATTGATCCACTCCTTCGTTTCTTTTTCTTTTTTTCCGTCGCACTGCAAACTAATGTACTGTTATGCAAATCTCCAGCTAACCGAATGTTAGTTACAGAATCATTAATTTTGTCAAAAACACTCTCGGGAATTACACCAATTTTATGAGAGTTTTCTATCAACAATTGTATAACTTTAACATGGCTAGCCAGGCGCTGTTGGATCATTTGTGCTATGGGCATTAAATTTGGAGCAAAAATTATAGCCAGATTCTCTGCCGTCATCTTGTTAGCGCTCGAATGGAGGGAAACGGTGTGCAAAAATTGCATAAAAAATGCCAACGTATTGACAGTTATTGGTGGAAGCAGCAAACATGTTATCATTAGATTATGTACTTTATGTTCACCGGATAAAAGACATCTTATTAAAGCTTCTTGAATGTTGCCTGTCGGTAACAGCGGTTCCGGAAGATCACGAAAGAATGTTTTCAAGATATTGGCAATGTCTATTACATGATATGATTTTGCCAGATATTTTCCTGATTCGATACTAGCCTGTAAAGAGCTGTAACATTATTTACCTATAAGCTAGATTTTAAAATATAATTTACTTTAATTTCTAGTTGTCTTTTCGCGGATCCGGCTTTCCTAAATAATCCTTCCGTGTTGATTTGTTCTAAAATACGTTGACAGGCATTTGAAACAAACAGAGGAACCTGCGCGACATACCCATTTGCTAGAATAACGTCTGTTAACTCCAATGTATGCAGCGGCACGTTAAAAATTCGTTTATAGTGCGACTTTTCCTAAAAGTAAAATTACCATTTTACGTTAGAATGCTTATCGACCTTATCTTATACCTGTCCAATTTTCAGCCGCTTTTCTTTTCTATACTTAATTCCATGTTCACGTAGTTCACTCAAGATTATATTAGTTATATCTTCCTTGTTTTCAATATCGTTTATGAACATTTGAGGACCTAGCTTATTCATGATTTATTCATGCATTTTATGTTTTCAATACCAAATCCCAAATAAAACTGATGCAATGAATACTGAATGAATGACCAACATACAAAACTCCTTCGAAAAGCGAATACAAAACTGGTTAAAATCTTAAAATGTCAACGGTGAGATTGAGATTTTCGCTTTCGCTTGAATCGTTCGAATCTTCGTCTTCGAATACAACAGCTATGCAAGGGGTATCCAACAGCTATGGTTACAGCACACCGCAGCAAAAAAAATATTGTTTATCTCTCTGCACTGAGAAAAAAACATGGTAATGCGGAGCTACAGAGATCAAGAGGTTTCCAACAGCAATGATTACTATTACTACGCACAGTAGAATCAAGGGGTTTCCAACAGCAATGATTACTACGCACCTTCGAATAAAGTTACTTTTGATTACTTTACTGATTACTTCTGATTAGCAGTAATCAATCTCTTATGATTACTAAAAATTAGTCATGATTACCAATGATTACTTAAGATTATCATTGATTACTATATACTGATTACCTTTGATTACCTAATTAATTCATAAATGATTACAAAAGTAATCTCTGGTTACTACGCACTGATACGCCTTGCTGGAAACCCCTTGAGTAGAATCAATTCGCTATGACGCAAGGGTATGTAATCATGCTATCTCTTTCTCATGTAGGAGTGAAGAGAGCATCCTTCAACTAGTTCCAGGGGTTTGAAACGAACGTCAAATGCATATGATTGCAATGTAACCGTTTTTTCTGACGTTTCGGTCCGAGTGACGGCTAACGCTTTATTCAATGGAAATTCTAATTGCCGGCGAACTAGTTGAAGGATGCTCTCTTCACTCCTACATGAGAAAGAGATAGCATGATTACATACCCTTGACTAGAGTGACTATATACAGAGTGGCGACAATGTCAAAATTGGAATGATAATTATCTGTCAGTGTCATTCCAATCGAGCAGACGACCTATCCAACGCCTATGCAGGAAAGAGAAAGAAAAACCTTGGAAAAGCCGCATTGCATACATTTGGGATGACTTGTCGCCACTCTGTATATAGTCACTCTACCCTTGACTAGTTCGCCGGCAATTAGAATTTCCATTGAATAAAGCGTTAGCCGTCACTCGGACCGAAACGTCAGAAAAAACGGTTACATTGCAATCATATGCATTTGACGTTCGTTTCAAACCCCTGCTATGACGGCGCCGCAGTGGAGACACCTAAATTAGTTTCGAGTTTGTGTGAAGCAGAATAGCGATTTGTTAAAGAGTGCAAAAGACAGAATATGTCGTAAATAATTTTCACGCATTCAGCTACGGGCAGTACTGTAGGTGGAAAAGAGGTCGAGCGGTGCCGTCATAGCGAATATATATAGAATGCCACACTGAGAAAACTTTTCGTATAGTTTTTATGGGTCCCACCTTGGGTCCCACACATAGATTTTTGCAATGTGCCCAGTTAATGAACTTTATGTGCCAAACAGTTATAATTTATGGATACGCGAAACTTTTGCACATACTATTCATATGCGTATATTTTTTATGTGTATAATTGCACATACTATTCATATGCGTATAATTTTTATGTGTATTTCTGGGAGGATTGTGTTTATATGCGGCTCATGATAACTATAGGGAATTTCATATGGAAATTTACTATTAGTTATGTGCAGAATATTTTGAGTGCAGTGTCGCTGTTTTTCTACAGGACTCATTGTGGTAAACATGATGCTAGAGTGACTATATACAGAGTGGCGACAAGTCATCCCAAATGTATGCAATGCGGTTTTTCCAAGGTTTTTCTTTCTCTTTCCTGCATACGCGTTGGATAGGTCGTCTGCTCGATTGGAATGACACTGACAGATAATTATCATTCCAATTTTGACATTGTCGCCACTCTGTATATAGTCACTCTACATGATGCTAAAAATCTGTATTAAATGAATCGGGAACTTCATTGTCAAAGTTGCTCATTGTTTTTTATCTGTTCTTTATTGTGCATTTATTGTCAGTTCAGAGAAAAATTCTCATCGAGCGATTTTGAACGAAAAAGAAGAAGCAACCCCGCAGTTGTCAAACTTCTCAAACACTGAAACAAAAACGCCGTTATGAATAACACGTGATACACTCATAATTGGAAATGCACAAAAATAAAATTTTGCGCAAATCGTCACAAAAAAATTTTATTCCGAAGAACTAACGTCTGTTTTTTTTTTCATTTAAATATAGAAGAACGTTTATCTAGTCACATATTGCCATATTTTACTTACTCACATATTGAAAAAAACGTCACGTCGAAATTTATTTGTTTATAACATTCAAACAACCGAACCGATTTTAATGATTTTGGTTCCAAATGAAAAGTTTTCCGATGAAGTTTTTAGGAAAAGTATTAAGCTGAAGCAATAAAACGAAATACACTTCTAATTAAAAATATGCGTGAATAATAATCTTTTAATTATGTTGGATTTGGAGTAGGCCAAAAATAAATTACCCATAATCTGTACCTATTCAGCTTTTTACGAGCCATGCTGGTAGACGTGTTCGTAATATTTGAACAACATTTTTGACATTTCCCTAATACATCGCACGTTTTCTTACCTAGGTCTATAGAACAAGACAAATTTTGATATTTAACTTTTGTCATACAAATAAGATACTAAGTTGAATTTATATTTTATAAACATTATGTACTTCTTTAGATTTGGATTTAAGAAAGAATTATCTGATAAACAGTGTAGAAGCCAGACAGGATATAATTTATCAGGTAGAAATATCTACGCTTTCTGGAAAAGAATATGAATGAATGGGAAAACCCGGTTTTAGTTTAGGAAATCAGGATTCATGGGAAGTCCAGGCGTAGAAATTGTATGTCTCGAAGCGCACGTGACGTGGCATTGAAATTGATTTGAGCGAGGATGTTTGGAGAGTCCAGTTCGCCCACTAAAACTTTCCTGATTAACAGAACTCTTTCAGTTTTTCTCCTATTGTCGAGAGTTTCAATGTTGAGTAGGTTGCAGTGGTCTGGATACGGCGGAAGCACTAAAGGGTTTCACCAGAGTAGAAATCTCAAAGCATACCGTAAGAATTTTGTTTGTACTGCTTCCAACCTGGAGGACCAAATTCCAGTGAGGGGCTCCAAACTTCAGCAGCATACTCTAGGATAGAACACACAATAGAGAAGTACAGCGAACGTAAGCAAGGTGGATATCTAAATTCTTTGGATACCCTAAATATGAAGCCCAAATTTTGATTGCCTTTAGATATTACATATGAGTAGTGTTTCCGAAAACAGAGGCTCGTATCAAGAAGACTTGGGAGTTCTTTGATTACATTTACCCTTCCAGTATTTCGTTGCTGATGCGGTAGTTTCATATAATAGGTTCTTTCATGCGACTAAAAGAGGTGATCGAACACCTGCGCACGCTAGTGGAAAGCTCATTCTTTAGACACCAGTCTGCAAAAATGTCGATTAGTTTTTGTAGTTCACAGCAATCTTCAATTGATTTGACCGGCACAAACATTTGTGGAAGTACAGCACAAACGTCGTTAAAGAATAAGGAAAACAATAGCGGTATGAGGTTACTTCTTTGTGGAACGATATTGAAAAACATACAGGACAGTCCATCCGCTTGCCGCAACCATCTGCGTGATTCAAAAGGACACGAGGGTGTCCCCGAAACGCGCACGTAGCACATCACTTACTCCAGAGTAGCGTTGATCAGCCGCGTCAGTTTATCCGGAAAACCGTACTCAATGTATAAAACGCTTACTAAATAATAGTCCGCCATCTTGGATTTCAAAATGGTGTCAAACATCTATTTTCGACTACTGGCAGTTAGCTCCGATCTTAAAAAGTCTATTTTGCAATACATGATGATTTTTCATGAAAAATGCTAAATAATAGTCCGTCATCTTGGATTTCAAAATAATCTCAAACATCTATTTTCAACTACTGGCAGTTAGACCCGTTCTAAAAAAGTCTAATTGCAAGGGTTTTCATCTAAAATGCTAAACAATAGTCCATCATCTGGAATTTCAAAATGACAAATGTGTACCGTTCTGATTCAAACTTAGAACAGTCTCAAACTTCGAACACTTCAGAATAAAATGCTCGTTAGTATCGCTAATTTGATAAAATATTATGCTTATTGCACACCACCGTGTTCGTTAGACTGTCCTCTATCCGGTGAGGTATGACATTGAACTGTAGGACTCCTTGTAAGAAATCAGCAGGCGCTGAAAAAGAGTGAGAACTCAGATTTTAACTTCGTTCGCATACTCTTAGCGTTTCGTGCAAAAGTAGCTGTTTTTTCGTTTGCATTATTTTACCAATTTTAAAACATTTACCTCCCTACTTCACGATTATTAGGTAAGTGCAAGATATATATGTACTAAAGCATAGTTAAAATACAATATTTCTTGCATTATTTCAAAGATATTAGATAAATAAAAAGTGTTCGAAGTTTGAATCACGTTTTGAGGTGTGATTCAAATTTCGAACACCCACGAATAATATCCGGTTTTTCCGGATTTTCCTTCGAGAAAATGAATTATCTGCATTGTAAAGCTGTACAAAGTTAACTTGCTTTAGATGTGGTACATAAAGTTTGAAAATATTAGCAATTGACTACAGAACTACGGATTGAAACTAATTATTGTGTGAAAAATTTAAATCATACTGTTAGGTGGATTTAAAAAGACAGTGTTTAGAAAAAGGATGAAATTTCACTTATTTAAGTTGAATGACACTAAAAACATTAATACTTTTCAAAGTAATACAAGTGTTCGATGCCTGAGACTGAAATATTCCAGCTTTGAATGTCGACCATGAAAGTGTTCGAAGTTTGAATCAAAACCGAACAGCAGTTTTTTAGTGTTTTTCAATATAAATTAACATTTTATCCTCATTTTTAACATTTTAACACGAAGAGAATTAAATTGTCATGCTATTAAACCATTTATGGGAGTATAATAAAGATGTTTTCGAACATTTTTCTTTGAAGAAAGTTTCAGCATAGCTTAAGTGTTCGAAGTTTGAATCAAAACGGTATGTTTGTTTCTAATGGGATGCTTTTTTTAACCTTTTCTATGTCAATAATTCGTATTTACATTGCTAACTCTAAAAAAATATGTTTCTGCGTCGTTGAAATGTATATTTTAAATGTGTTTTTTAAATTTTTGAATTTTTGTGCGATTAAATGTATATTTTTGCAGGCTATGACTAAAAATAATTCAGCGTGTACACATAATGTTTATGTGTTTCTAAAGATGAATTTGTATCAGTGTTTTATCAGAACTGTCAGTTTCGGTTGTCAGTTGCGGTTGTCAGAATGAGCGCAAAACGCTAATTTTTCTCTGAACGGACAATACTTGATCGATGGATTCCGAGAGGAGTTCAGGTACTGTTTCAAACGTTCCAAAGGTAAAAAAATGACTAAATTGGCAACACAGTTCGTAATGTTTTATCGCCATAATTGGCAACACAGGCTCATTGCGTTTCTGTCGCAACCTTAACCGTGACTTCGTGTTAATCATACAAAAGCATTAAACAAATTGTTTTCGAATACGAACGTTATTGCTTTGTTATTGCTTGTTTGGATAATGAAGGATAAACTACGCTTTATTCACTATGAAATTTCGGCAAACCGGCGTTGAAAATACAAATTCATTTCATGCTGAATTTCATTCCGTTTCTTCTGATAGAACGGTAATTCCCAGTAATTCCTAGGTTTATTTCAAGCCCATGGCAGACAACCATGTTCTCGCCGCCAACATCTCGTGTGTGCGAAAATGAGATAGCAATTCAGCACTGCGTTTCACTCAACTGCCAGCAGTCTGATTTGGGCCCGCTGTCAAATTTTGAGCCCCGGACATGCTGTCGCTGACGTTTACTGCAGCTCGATATAGAGATGTCGATGGGGTGGTTTATTTACTTTACTCGATTGGTTCCAATAATGAAACAGCGATGATGACACAATTTGACATTTTATCTGTCAAAAGCTAAAAACGACCCTTTTTACGACCGTTCAGAAACACGACTGTTTCAACCGTCGTGTCCAGTAAAGGAATGCGCGCACAATATCTGTGCGCTGGTTGGTGCTGTCATCAGTGCGCTCATCGCTGTGTTTTCATGCCAGTAAAATGTTTTTAAATGTTCTTTTTCTTTTCGTCCGCATGAATTGAATCCCACAACTGCGTCCTTTTGCACCGATTTTTCAGAAATTTGAAGCAAGCGAAGTTTCCAATCGCATTACTTGGCAGCCTTATTTGAAATTTTAAACTGGTTGTCAAAATTTGACAATGAGATTCCTCTTTTGATGTATCTCAGGCACACACATATCCATAAATAATGTAAATATATTATCTGAACATGTGTGATGTTTACCACGCGCACTGCAGCGACACCCCAAGCAATTAAAAGTTCGAATATTACTTGACACGCGAACTCGAAAGTTCATAATTAGTTCAGATTAAGTTCCCTGGAACTTTATTGCTGATTTGCTTTCTGACAGCTCAAGCACCCACACTAACGAACACGAAATACGCTTGTATATACATGATGTTTACCTGATTTTGGGGAACAGCTGATGCTGGAGGAAAAAACCGAAAAATAGCGATTACTAGTTGTGTTTCTCCGTTTGTTACACTACAGAGCACATATTTCGCTCAAATTTTCCATCCTGTTTCAAATTCAAGCACATATTTTGAAAATTTGCTGGTATTTAAGCCAGCGGAAGACGAAATTCATTCTGTATTGTGAGTTTCATTGAAAATTATCCACCGCGCAACTCATAAATGAAATGCTCTTTCATAGTTCCCGGGTCGATTTTGATATTATTGGAAGAAATTACACAGAAATCATATAGTTTTAGTTACTATTGACGACCCAGTTAGGTAAACAACATGCCTGTTTACAGCATTCTGGCAACAGTTCTAGCGCGGTGTTTGCTTCAGGCGCGGTGTTTCCTTTAGACCGCGTTTAACTTTGGGCAAAGCACCCAATACCTTGGTGACAAAGGAATGCATCTCTTTTGTTTACTGTTGTTGTTTGCCTCATTTTCAAGCACCAATACACACATAACTGGAAAGCTCTATATCAAGTATACGTGGAACTAAATGCTTTAAGTGTGGGAGTACAACGGTTACGCCCTATTACAATGTTGTGCTGTTTTTCCATAAGCGGACCCCTCGATATCAAACCGTCTTTAGTGTCAAACACACAAACTGTTCAACTTTACGATTTCTTCAACCGCACATGTAAAACGTTCTATTAAATAAAACTGTTTTCCTTTCGATTACTCGCGAGTGCATATAGAGCTTTCTGACAGCTCAAGCACCCACACTAGCGAACACGAAATACGCGTGTATATACATGATGTTTACCTCATTTTGGGGAACAGCTGATGTTGGAGAAAAAAAACGAAAAATGGCGATTACTAGTTGTGTTTCTCCGTTTGCCACACTACAGAGCACATATTTCGCTCAAATTTTCCATCCTGTTTCAAATGCGCTGAGGTGCTAGCAATCCCACTATGCTATATCTTCAACAAGTCTTTTGTGCAAGGGAAATTTCCCGGAATATGGAAGCAATCCTTTATGTTTCCGGTGTTGAAAGCTGGGGACCGGCAGAACGTTAGAAATTACCGTGGCATCACTAGTCTGTCGGCTGGCTCCAAGCTATTCGAGATTATAGTGAGTGGCGTGGTTCTCTCCCGTACAAAGAATTACATCTCTACCTCTCAACATGGATTTGTCCCAGGTCGCTCCGTTTGTACTAACTTGCTGGAATTTACTTCGTCGTGTATATCGCATATGGAGCAGAAGGCACAAATCGACGTCATTTACGCCGATCTAAAAGCAGCTTTCGATCGTATTGATCACAAGATCCTTCTGTGTAAAATATCGCGACTTGGTGGTTCTCGTCGATTCGTTCAATGGTTGAGTTCGTACCTATGCAGTAGAATCTTACGCGTTAAGCTCGGCGCATGCATGTCTTCGGAATTCACTAATAATTCAGGAGTTCCGCAGGGAAGCAACATGGGACCCCTGTTATTCATGCTGTTTTTCAACGACATGACCTTGTCACTCGCATCTGGCTGCAAATTGGTGTATGCCGACGACCTTAAATTGTATCTGGTAGTTCGAACCATAGATGATTGCCTCCGTTTGCAGGACATGCTGAATGATTTCGTTGGCTGGTGTCGAAGAAACTGGCTCGTAATCAGTATTGCCAAGTGTGAGGTCATGACGTTTCACCGCATTTTAAAGCCAGTTTTGTTTGATTATCACGTCGATGGATTGCAACTGAGGAGAGTCGACCGTGTAAGTGATCTCGGGGTTCTCCTTGATGCGAAGCTCACTTTTCACTTACATCATGCCGCATTGATATCAAGAGCCACACGCCAGCTTGGTTTTATCTCCAAAATCGCCCGCGATTTCAAAGATCCACATTGCCTGAAAGCTCTCTATTGCTCTCTAGTTCGTCCAATACTGGAAAACTGCAATTTAGTTTGGTTTCCACATCAGTTGACTTGGAATTTGCGGATTGAGCGTATTCAAAAAAGGTTTGTCCGACTTGCATTACGTGAGCTTCCCTGGCGTGACCCCGTTAACCTGCCACCGTATCCGGATCGCTGCCGTCTACTCGGAATCGATACACTCGAGCGCCGTCGAAAATGGCAACAAGCAATTTTTATTGCAAAACTGATCAATGGTAATGTTATTGATTCACCGACACTTCTGTCTCTCCTGAACTTCCGCGCTTCTCAACGTACTCTCCGTTCAACTGGCTTGCTACAAACCAACTACCACCGAACATCATTTGGTTATCAGGAACCGATTACCGCGTGCATGAGGACCTTCGAAATGGTTGAACAATTGTTTAATTTTAATGAGTCAAAGCAGAAATTCGTCGCGAAACTAAAAGGATCGAATATTTTATAAAGTTGACGCACATTTATTAAGATTTTAAAAATTCAGATGAATGTTCTGTAGAAATAAATAAATAAAAAAAAAATAAATTCAAGCACATATTTTGAAATTTTGCTGGTATTTAAGCCAGCGGAGGACGAAATTCATTCTGTACCTTGCATCTCTTTTGTTTACTGTTGTTGTTTGCCTCATTTTCAAGCACCAATACACACATAACTGGAAAGCTCTATATCAAGTGTCGACGAACATTTAAAAGGGGCGGATAAGCCAACTGTCAAACAGAACGTGTGAGAGTTATTTTTTGCTGGAGCAGCATACACTCAAAATATTCTGCACATAACTAATGGTAAATTTCCATATGAAATTCAAGATGATTATCATCTGCCGCATATAAACACAATCCGCCAAGAAATACACATAGAAAATATACGGATATGAATAGTATGTGCAATTATACACATAAAAAATATACGCATATGAATAGTATGTGCAAAAGTTTCGCGTACCCATAAATTATAACTGTGTGGCATATAAAGTTCATTGACCAGGCACATTGCAAAAATCTATGTGTGGGACACATAGAAACTATACGAAAAGTTTTCTCAGTGTAGGAAAATGAACTCTCACTCGTTCTGTTTGACAGTTGGCTTATCCGCCCCTTTCAAATGTTAGTCGACAAGTATACGTGGAACTAAATGCTTTAAGTGTGGGAGTACAACGGTTACGCCCTATTACAATGTTTGTTTGTTTGTTTGTTTGTTTGTCTTTTATTGTCTAGTAGCGTAAGGTTTACCCTTTTAAAAATGCTACTTCCGATTTGTCGTTAAGTATAATAAAGTCTTACATTTCTACACAATTTTTAAACTAAAACTATTACACTAATTACGATTCCAAAATTCGATGCAGCCTCTCTTAAAAACTACTTCGGAATTTGCACGCTTTACTATAGTTGGTAAACAGTTCCAATTTATTACACCCCGGACGAACAATGAGTTGGCGTAATTCATGGTGTTATTTGCCGGTATAACTAAATTTTGCAAACGTCGACCGCGGGCATGTATCAATTTTCGGTACAGTGTGGCTGGAGCTTGTGTTGCTGTCAGCTTCCTCAGGAAAATGCAGGAACGATATGAGTAGAAGACTTGCAGCGGGCATCCCAACAAGTTTTTTTGGAGGTGGGTCACGTGATCATACCGGCTTAGCCCAAAGACAAAGCGCACACAGCAATTTAGAGCTACTCGAAGGCGATCAAAGCATGCTGTACTGAGGCGAACGTGAAAGACATCTCCGAAAAGAAAATGCGGTAGGATTAGCGATTTGAACATTTTTAGTTTAGTTTCAACCGGTGCCGCAGACATACACACATATAACGTCCGCAAACCAGCGCAGATCTTTCCGCACTGCTGTGTTATTAGGCCGTCCCATTGAAGATCGCTTTGGAATATAAATCCCAGATTACTAACCTTTTCTGACCACTGAATATTCTTGCCGTCCATCATGATGGCGGGTATCGATGACATTGACCTGTCAGTTCTTCGACGTCTGCTTGTAACTAACAGTGCCTTGCTTTTGTCAGCGTTAATCACCAAACCATTTCGCTGGGACCAATCAGAGATCATTTCCAGGTCTTCATTCACACTGCTGACTATATCGCGCATACTCGGACCGAGTCGTCCAATGTAGAGTTGAACATCATCGGCATACATTTGGATAGAGCAATACCTGAGAACCGTTGGAAGGTCATTTATATGGCAACAGAACAACAAAGGGCCAAGTACTGAGCCTTGGGGTACACCAGAAGTTACTTCTACCATATTCGAGAAGCGGCCATTGCAGAACACCGTTTGTTTTCTTCCTTGGAGATACGACTGGAGCAAGTTCACAGCTGCAGGAGAGAAGTTGAATTGGGTCCTAAAATTTGTGATAAAAAGATGATTTTTTAGAAGGAACGATAAAGCTTCCCATTATGACTACCAGAGTATAGTTTTTTCTTTTTTAAAAAGATGCAGAGCACTAAAAAATTAAAAAACAAAAATATTGTAATTTATTCTCCCTTGACATTAGAGATCTTCCTTGACATAACGAAAATAACACGTTTCTGGCAACAATGATAACTTTTTCTCACTGGCAACTCTGGTTTGACATTAGAGCAGCTGATCGTTTTGACAGTTACAGCTTCGCAGTTGTCTCTTGTGCTTGTCTGCGTATTGCTGGTCGTGAGGAAGTGGAACATCAAATTTGTACTAGTTATCGGATAAAAGTTTTAATTCGGGCAATGTATTCCAATCCATCGATTCACGGTGCTAGACTTTGTCCAAATCTAGTTTGCGCTAAGAATGACTAAACGATGTCAAACTGATGGCCAACAGTATAATCTCGGTACAATCGACCCCGCAGAACAGTATGAAAAAAAAAACGCCAACCGAAACTGGCACCGTATTATCAATCAGATTGGTATGGTATGATGGTATGTTCTGCTGTATCAGATGGTGGTATGTTCTGCTACTCCGATGTGAATCAGCAGTAGGGCGAACGGCAGACCAAAAATTAACGGCAATAGCCTAAAAATATAAAATTAAATATTATAATATGTGTTCCTAACCCTAACCTCATCGTTTCAAGCTAAAAACGACATAGGGCTTTAGGACCCAATTGTGCTCCCAATTTATCCAATAGTTCCCGATGAGGAATGGTGTCAAAAGCTTTCGAAAAATCCAATAAAAGCAGTATGCCTACTCCTTTTTTATCGACTATTCCCGCTAAGTCATCGTGAACCCTCAGCACGGCGGTTTTGATGCTTTGACCTACACGAAAACCAGCTTGGTATTCACTTAGTAGGTTGTTTCGGTCAATATATGAAGTCATTTGCTCTTTGAGAAGTTTCTCGAATATTTTTGACAATCCGCATAATATGCTTATAGGACGTAAATTCGTGATGACGTTTAGGTGAGGTTTCTTTTTTAGTGGCAAAACCTTTGCTTGTTTCCAACAACTCGGAAACGTAGAGGACGCAACGAGATGGTTATATAAGTGAGTTATGTGCTGGATAACCAACGGTAAGATGACCTTAATAAAGCCGATAGGTATACCATCCAGTCCTACAGCATTTGACTTGATTCCCCAGATAGTATTAGTAATTTCCCACCAATGTACTTGGCGAAAAGTGAAAGCGTACGGCGATGGGGATGTTGCGCTTGAAGAACCTCTTTCTATGGTGTCGCTGGTGGTATAGTTCGACAGAAAAACACTGTTTACTTCGTCAGGATCGAATTCGCTGAGCCGCGCTGTCTGATCTTTCCCAACACCCAGGCTCTTCACACGCTGCCACAAAACTTTTGAAGACATCCTGCTATCCAGGTACCTCTCAAGGTACAACTTTTTGGCTCGTGCAACTTCCGCATTCGCACGATTCCGTAGCCTCTTGTAATGCTGTCGTTTGAAACCCTTCAACTGCGGTGTAGCTGTTAACCAATCTCTGTATGCAAGGTCACGTTCGAGTAGGCAACGTCGAACACTGTCGTTAAACCACGCGTTGGATCTCCGACGGCTGGTCCTGGTTCGTAGAGGTATGCAGCAATCGTGTACTTCTTTGATATGGAAATTGAAGAATTCCAAGGATGCATCTGCATTTTCAATTTCATAGAAACTATTCCAAGGAATCGCGAGTATTGCATTTTCCAAAGCATGCGGGTCAAAGTTGACATAGTCCCGATAAGTGTTCACGTGTACGGGTTCTGAGACACTAAAGTCTGTTGAAGCGAATATAAGGTCATGCTGTGACAACCCGGGAAAACTGACCTGATTGAAGCGTATAATCTTTTCGTTTTTGTTGGTAATCAAAAGGTCTAATTGCGAACACCCTCCAGTGTGAAAAAACGTTGGCTCTTCACCAACAGACGACAACGAAAAATTACTGAGCATGGATTCTAACATTGCTCGCTTAGTACTTGGACGAAGCATGTCTGTGTTCAAATCCCCTACGATGAAAATATTTTCATAACTAACAGCATATTCAGTTAGCTTTTCAGTCAGAAAAGACGAACAATCATTGTCTGGTGGATTATAAACTACCATCAGCAGAATCTTTTCGCCGGACACCCGAAACTCTAATGCCAGGCACTCCGTCAGATCGATTGAATCCGTTGTTAGCACCGTCCCAAAAACCTTAGAGCACTTTAGTTGGTCCTTGTAGTAAACTGCAATTCCTCCACCACGTCTGTATGATCTATCATTGCGCACAACACTGTACCCGGCGATACCAATACTCCGATCACTGATTTTCGTAGTAAGCCATGACTCAGTGAAACACGCCACTTCTACTTTAGAATTAATAAGAACATTTCGTACTTCATCCAATTTTGTAGACTGACGCGCACATAAACTTTGGGCATTACCGTGGCATATGTTTAGCTTGCCAGCAATCAGAGCCGCGTTTAACACTGCTCCCGATATGTTCGTCGAGGTGTCATTATGTGCAGGCAACATTAGATATAATAGGGGAAACAATTTTTAGAGGGCTGCATCATTATAGAGGTAAACAATACATAAATCATTTAAAAATTACAGTCTTCGTATGTCAATTACAATATAAAAAGTACATAATGCACATAACTTCAAAAACAAACAGAATAGTTACATAAAGTCATTCAGCTCCTCCTCAGTCCGTATTGCGATTGATGGTCCGTTTACAGTTTGCTTCACCAATACGACTCCCAACCTAGTGTATACCGATGCCAGCTTACCATCCTTCTTTAAGCGTATTGCTGCCACTTTCGCTTTACGCGCCTCACTGGAAAGACTTTCGTTGACGTACACACGACGATCCGAGTTTAGTCCAATATGCCTTAAGCAGAGATCACGCTTTCGTAGGTATGCACTGTAAAATTCGTCACGGGATTGTTTCAGCGCAAATTCGACGACAATAAGGCCATTTCCATCCGTTCGATTCCCAGTCCTCATACGCCTAGTTTCCATCAAATGGGTGGTGGTTTCTTTTATCGCCAAGTGTTTACAGATCGATTTCAAAACATTGCTGAGGTTTTCATCATGTTGGTACGGGATGCCACTTATTATTAGTTCGTTACGATTTTCCAGGGTACTAACATTTTGAGCCACACTGTTAACACTCTGTTTAAGCAAGTCCAACACAGCGTCGTTGTATTGGAATTTGGCTGCGCACTCATTTTTGAGGGACGTGATTTCGTTTTGCAGCTCCGCTTTAACAGCGTCGATTTTTCCATTTATTACGCATACCTCGGCTCGCACGGTATCAATCAGCTGTTTCGTTTCTGTGAACTGAGCCATCATCATAGTCATCATGCTGTTTAGTGTAGTTTCATTTCCAATCACATCGGTATTTTCCGAAATCAAAATTTCAGAAGACGGGTAGTCGGTGCGAGAACGTTTGTTTGCTTGCGGTGTATTCTTGTTACCACTTGCGGGAGGGCTGTGCTTTACATTAGCCATATCGTGTGTGCAACGGTTGTCGATACCGGTGATTATCGTGTGTGGCACAACACAAACCAACAGCAGAAAACAGCAGCAGCGAACAATGGCTGGGACGTCGGCACACAGTTTTTAATTGTACATTAGCCACTAGAACAGGTACGCACTGAGTAGATAACACACGTCTGATTAACTTCAATCTTCCGAAGTCCGATGGAAAGGCTTGAAGCCGAAAAAGCGCCGGGGAAACTTTATTTTTGAAGTTAGTTTACACCACAATTATTCTTGCCGCATTCTTACGCTATCTATCTATTATTTCCATTATTAATGTTGTGCTGTTTTTCCATAAGCGGACCCCTCGATATCAAACCGTCTGTAGTGTCAAACACACAAACTGCTCAACTTTACGATTTCTTCAACCGCACATGTAAAACGTTCTATTAAATAAAACTGTTTTTCTTTCGATTACTCGCGAGTGCATATTGTTTTTCCCACCGAAGATTTTCCTACCGTGTGTGCGCTGGTTTTGTCCACTTCGCTTTGGATGCTCTGCTGCTTATCTCATCAGGTTTTGGGCACAGCTAAATCGGTACAGTGATCGGTGTAGATGTTCCGACCTGCTTGCTGACGCGATTAGTTCAGTGAAGTGAGTTGAGGTTACGTTCGTTTGCTCTCGCGAAGCAAGTGTGAATAAAGAACGTGAAAATGGTCGATGCAAAGTTTTCGATCCCGAAATTAAACGGGCAGAATTGGCAAACGTGGAAAGTGCGTGTTGAAATGCTGCTTTGCCGGGAAGATTTGTGGCATGTCGCTGCAGATGATTTGCCACAGGAAGATGCTCGTGACGCTAACTGGAAAAAGGACGATCGTAAGGCCAAAGCAACGATTATTTTGCTGTTGGAAGATAGCCAGTTCCCGCAGGTAAAAGACTGTGTTCTTGCCCGTGATGTGTTCGCTGCCTTTAAGGCCTACCATCAGAAAACAAGTCGTTCCGTTCGCGTATCACTTTTGAAAAAGTTGTGTGCACTAAATTCCCCGGAGCGTGGTGATTTAGAAAAGCACCTCAGTGTAGTGGACGAAGTATTTGATCGCCTTGATGCGGCGGGTATGGCACTGGATAAGGACACGGAAATTTGTATGGTGCTCAGAAGTTTGCCTCCGTCATATGACGGTGTAGTGTTCGCATTCGATAATCGTTCGGATGATATTTCTTTGGACGTGGTTAAGCCCAAGCTGATGGAAGAGCGTAATCGGCGTTTGGAAAGAGAAGGATCTTCCACGAAGGTTGAAAGAGCGATGCCTGTTTCCGACGGCAAATCGATGAGAGAAACCAGAGTTTGTCATTTTTGTAAAATACAAGGGCACCTGAAACGAAATTGCAGGAAGTTTATAGCGTCTCAGAAAGCGGATGGTTTCAAACAAGAAAATGCAAAAGCGAAGACCGCTCGGTGCAACGGCGAAGCGATAGCTTTTATAGTCGGGGAAAAAGTAGCAGCTGTATGGATTATTGATAGCGGTGCAAGTGTACACATGACTGGCGACAAATCCTTCTTTAGTAAACTGGATGAATTTTCTGGCGGATGGATAACGTTAGCAAATGGCGAGAAAATGCAGATTTTCGGGGAAGGATGCGGCGTTTTGTACGATGTCAATGAAAACGATGAAAGCGTTAAAATAGAAATGAATGAGTTGAAATTTGTGCCGGGTCTCGCTACGAACTTGATATCTGTCGGGCGCTTAGCGCAGAAGAACCTGAAAGTGATTTTTGAGGATGAGCACTGTAAGATTTGTAATAGTAATGGAACTGTTGTGGTGACTGGAGTTCGCAGTTGCGGTTTGTATCAGTTACGAACTGGACATTCTTCGATGAACGTGACAGAAGGGCAGCATTTGGAAAACTGCCAGCATCAGTGGCATCGGCGCTTGGGCCACCGCGATTGGTCGGCTGCAGAGCGTTTGTTAAAGGAGGAGTTAGTCACCGGATTCAAGGTAATCAACTGCGGCATGAAAATTGTTTGCGAATGTTGCATGGAGGGGAAGTTAGCCCGTAGCCCCTTCGAGCCTGTTCTCGATAGAAAGTCGAACCAAATTCTTGACATTGTTCATACAGATCTCTGTGGCCCCATGAAAAATGTGACCGCAAGTGGTAAACGGTATGTCATGCACATTGTTGATGATTATAGCCGGTTTACCGTTACATATTTGTTAAAAGTTAAGTCTGAAGCTGCTGGTAATTGTGACGACCCCCTGGTCAACGCGCCTCACTTTCTGTGGCGGCTCAAAATAACTGGCAACTCGGGCGTAGCAAGTGTCATCATCGGTATGAAAAGTAAACAACAATTAAAAGGTTGTACACTCGGCGTGGTTAAATTAAAGCTTATATAACTAAAATTTATATCTAATGTACTTACTTGCTAGTGATTAGTTTACTTAGATACTAGTACTATTATATTTGCTTATAGACTAGGGCTATGCTGCTATGATAAGGCGGTTACTGGTAGTTAATACTTACTAAAATTGCCGTTACTGAAATATATAATTCGTGCTGAGAGGAAATTGGAAAACAGATCGTGAAAGATAGAGGTTAGAACAGATAACTACAGGAAGGAAGTTTGTATATATTGGAAACACTAAACGTAAGCTAAAATAATTTAAGAAAAATCAGAGGGGTTGTGCACAAGACACGACCGCATATATAGGTGACGCAGGACTACGTAAGTCTCTTTGTAGTGATAGTAGCATGTATTCATGCTTGTAATCATTCGATTCTTCATGTATACATGCTATATGCAACATATATACATGCTACATGCGTTGTATGTAACATTTATCAAAGTAGTAACATTTACGTTCAATTCTCAAAACATTGTGCATTTGAAAACAATTTAACAAAATTAAGAACATAAACTATTGCTTGCCTGCTACCTTACAGAAATTAAAGATTGTTTTTATTACCCATGGTTCCCCACGTTGAAGGGATTTTACCAATTCAATCCTATTTTATCAACAGCACATCTTTTCACTACACTTCTAATGAAACGGAAGCATGCGTATTCATACAGAGTCTTATTATAACTGTACACTAATGTGCTACAGCTGTACATTTTTCCAACACAAATATCTAATTCGCCGAGGTTTAATCGTCGGTCTCGCAGTAAAGAATTTGCGATCTGTTGGGACAACGGACTTGTGTCATTTTTTCTGGCACACTTCCCTAACACAGACATCAAAATGAACTAGGTTTAATCGCGTTCGTAAGAAATCTGTTGGCACGAGGGGACTTTGTCACTCTTTCTGGCGTACTTCCCAAGCAAGGACATCAAAATGGTCTAGGTTTAGCCGCGGTGTTAAGAAATATTGTTGAAATGAGGCGGCTTCGTCACTTGTTTTGGCTTAGTTCCCAAGCACAGATATCAAATTGGTATAGGTTTAGATCATCGTAAAGAATCTTCCAACCAATCACGAAGCGAGAATTCTGGTAGAACATAGGTTCATTATTTTCAATTTTTCAATAGTTCAACATCAAGAATCCATACTTCTCTTTATTTGGGCAAATTCTTAGAAGATTTTCCGATCGATTGGTGTAAAAATATTGAAAATCGATCGGAAAACCACTGAGCTATTAGCGCTCAAAACCTTTCATTTTTCGTGACGCTCGCATTTTTCGATTTTTTGGAATGACACCCTATCTCAAAACTTGCCGTAAGACGTAGTCCTACGTCAAAACTAAACTATTCCTAAGGTGATCATTGTCATTATTTTAGGAAGTTTTTATCGTCTTCAAATAAACGATTAAAAACTTGGAACTACGTTTCGCTGTCGTTGATTGTACATCAACATAATAAAAACTTCGTTTATTTGCACCTGCAAGTTCGTATGGAACCCGGAATTTCGCGATGTGGTCAGGAGAAGCAAAAGGCTGCTGCCGTCGATGCTACAACGGAGCAGCACTGTAAAATTTGCGTGAACCTGGACGACAGCAGCATGGTCCAGTGTGATAAGTGCAACGGCTGGTACCACTTCATCTGTGTTGGTGTTACTGCAGACATAGAGTACCAGGACTGGCTCTGCGCTACATGCGAAGCAGCTAAGGGAGCTAGGAGAAAACGTAAGACGTCTTCAAAAGCCCCTCCGTTCGTTCCACCCGTAAGTACGAATGCAAACGTTCAGGAAACCAATTCTACGCACACACAAGTGCCTCAGTTAATAAATAAAACAGAGGCTGTGCGGTTAGAAGCCTCCGTATCAGTTAGCCATTCGATTACGGTGAACAATAATGTTCCGCTAACTTTTCCCGTTGTCCCAGTAACACAACTCCCGCCGGTTCCGCCACTCTCGTGCCCCTCTATAGTATCTCATGCCCGTCATACCGTTGACAACCGTTATACCGTTTGATATGATAGTACCACCCAGGACTTCAAACCAGTCAAATACACATTCTTCGCTCAGTGTGCCAGCCCATTATGCATTACAGCCACCCACTCAACCACAACTCTCGTACGTGAATTTACCGCAAACCTTGCGCGCGCCTTGTTGCTATACGGAAGTGCATATGCAGTCTCAGTGTTACACAGTGCCTTCGAGTGTTAACCAGCCGATACCATCGCTGCAGTATGACACGCCGTTATCGTCACGGAATATGCGAACTGCCACTCTACCTGGAAAGACAACCAAGATTATTGCACCCGTACGGACAGGAAACAATCCATCTGACAACAAGAAGCAAGGTCAGGAGGAAATTTCTAGTCAGCTTTCGGGAGCAGCAAGTACAACGAAGTCTAGGAAGGAGAAGAGGCTGCAGTTGGAGCTGCAAATCCTTGATGAAGAAAGGAAGCTTCAGGAAGAAGAGCAAGCCAAGAAGCGCGAGTATCCAAAAGAAACATAACCTTCTGCGAGAAATAGCTGATAAATCAATGACAGAAGATGAAGGTGAAGAGGATGAAGGTGAACAGATGCTCAACCACAAAGATAATCAGTGCGTGCAGCGGATCCATCCTGCCGGTGCAGTCCGGTCTCAGCATGGAGCTGAGCAACGCTTGTACATCGAGAATGTCTCGTCTCAACCAGCGGTGCGTCCTCGCCCAACGACGACACAGACTAAGTTGTGCACCCAGCCGATTCCATAATTTGGTAGACTAAGGATAGGTGAACGCACAAACCTTCCTTCGAAGATCGTCGGAACTAACATAGGTGGTTTCAATCTAGCGCAGCGCTCTACTCCTAGACAAACAGCTCTAGTGGAAGATGAGGGGAACAACTTGTCACACAGTCAAGTAGCTGCTCGCCAAGCAGTATCGCGTGAACTCCCGTTGTTTAGCGGTACACTCGAGGAGTGGCCATTATTCTACTCGACTTTCGTCACCACGACCAACATGTGTGGCTACACATCGGAGGAAAATCTGATGCGGCTGCAGCAGAGTCTAAGGGGTAAAGCACACGAGGCGGTTAAATGCAGGTTGATGCATCCGTCAAACGTGCCAGGAATTATCTCAACCTTGCATATGCAAGGTATGCATATGCATACGGTAACGCTGAAGTAATCGTGCACAACTTAATTGCGAAGATTAAGGCTACTCCACCACCGAAACCTGATAGATTGGATACGTTGGTCGATTTTGCCCTGGCTGTTCAAAACCTATGCGCCACAATAGAAGTTTGCCAGTTGGAGGAATACTCATATAACTCTGTGCTTCTACGCGAACTTGTTGACAAGCTACCTACTTCGATCAAGGTTGACTGGGCGAAACACCGACGAACTCTTTCGTGTGTTAACCTCACCACCTTCTCTGGATGGCTGTATGACCTAGCAGAAGCAGTCTGCCCGCTTGCTGCACTACCGTTTAGTGAACCAAAAGGAGGCAAAAATAAGGTAGCCTATCTCAACACGCACACGGTACAAGTGGACGGTAACCAACGTAGCACGGAAAATCATGACGGCAAATTAGCTCTGCCAGATCTAAAGATAAGATCTTGCCTGGTCTGTAAAAATAACTGTACCAGAGTGGAACAATGTACACGATTTGCAGAATTAGGATGCAATTCCCGATGGGCGACCGTAAAAGAGCTCGGTCTGTGTAGAAAATGCTTGAAGAAGCACAAGATGTCCTGCAAATCCCAGCAAATATGTGGGAAAAATGGGTGCAAGTTTAAACATCACCAACTCCTGCATAATTACCATCGCGACAACGGTTCGCTGTCAAATGTATCTAGTGAAAAGCATGCAGTTGCATTGGATGCGAGATGCGAGGAACGAGAATACCATACACACGTCAGGACCACTAGCAAGACGCTATTCCGTGTAGCTCCCGTAATTCTTCACGGACCAGAGAAGAGTGTAAAAACCTTTGCTTTCTTGGATGATGGGTCATCACTTACTTTGATGGACGCCGCTCTCGCAAAGGAGCTAAAGCTAGATGGAGAATCGGAACCCTTGCGCCTCCGATGGACAAGCAGCAAGAGTCGCCTAGAAAAGAATTCGCAAAGGCTGAGTGTCGAGATTTCCGGTACAGGAGAGAGTCACAAGAAGCATCGTCTCAAAGAGGTGCATACAGTCCCTAGTCTCGACCTCTTCCATCAGTCCATCGACGTACACGACTTGGCAGCCAAGTATCCGTATTTGCAAGGCATCCCGGCTGAATCATACCAAGACATTCAGCCACGCGTTTTAATCGGTATCGACAACGCCAATTTATCGTTCCCGCTGAAAAGTCGAGGGAGAAATTTGTCAATCGATCGCCACAAAAACCCGTTTGGGTTGGGTAATACACGGTGGTACAGAACTAAGCGAGGGGTTTGGGCATCACAGTTTGCAGAAAATAAAGAATACACCGATCCTACAAAAGGAGCGCGACAGCAGGCCTGTTGAGATGTTCTCGGATAGTTTCCCTAAAGTAGTGACCCCGTCTTACTTGTTCCATCATCGAATTGCCCCACAATCCTCTACAACGAAAGTACTATCCACACAGACCATGATCTGTACGAAGCATTGGGCCTCTCACGGTGGCGGTAGGGCGAAAAAAGAAACGGTGGGGTGTACTGGTGACACGTTTGAAGAACCAGGTGAAATGGAAAACCGGCATTGTACGATCTACAGCGGTTAAAACGTCTTTCTGATGTGTGCGAACTTGCACTGCTGGAGTTTCGGCGCGAAGTGGAAGTAAGCCGAACTGGCGTACCTGGGGGGGGGGAGTGTGACGACCCCCTGGTCAACGCGCCTCACTTTCTGTGGCGGCTCAAAATAATTGGCAACTCGGGCGTAGCAAGTGTCATCATCGGTATGAAAAGTAAACAACAATTAAAAGGTTGTACACTCGGTGTGGTTAAATTAAAGCTTATATAACTAAAATTTATATCTTATTTACTTATATTTGCTATTATAGTACTATTATATTTGCTTATAGACTAGGTCTATGCTGCTATGATAAGGCGGTTACTGGTAGTTAATACGTACTAAAATTACCATTAGTTAAATATATAATTCGTGCTGAGAGGAAATTGGAAAACTGCAACAGATCGTGAAAGATAGAGGTTAGAACAGATAACTACAGGAAGGAAGTTTGTATATATTGGAAACACTAAACGTAAGCTAAAATAATTTAAGAAAAACTAAACTATTCCTAAGGTGATCATTGTCATTATTTTAGGAAGTTTTTATCGTCTTCAAATAAACGATTAAAAACTTGGAACTACGTTTCGCTGTCGTTGATTGTACATCAACAGGTAATATTAAAGATTATGTCAGATGAGTTGAAAATCTTACCGGGCGCAAACCGAGAGTTATTAGATCCGACGGTGGGGGTGAGTTCGACAATGCTGAGCTACGAAACTTTTACAAACAGGAAGGTATTAAACCGCAATATACAACCCCGTATTCTCCGCAATCCAATGGTGTACCAGAGCGGAAGAATCGATCGATCACTGAGATGGTGACATGCATGTTGATCGATGCGAAATTGGAAAAACGGTACTGGGGTGAAGCAGTACTCACCGCCACGTATCTGCAAAATCGACTCCCATCTAGGGCGATAAAGAAAACACCGTTTGAGTTATGGTGGGGTCGGAAACCTGATCATAGTCATTTTCGAGTGTTTGGAAGTGAGACCTTTGTACACATTCCAGACTCCAAGCGTAGTAAAATGGAAAGTAAAGCCGTAAAACTAACCTTCGTCGGGTACTCGATGGAACACAAAGGATACCGCTTTCTTGATCGCAAGTGCTGAAGTTCCGGTCGATGCAGTGCCGCCAGCTGAACGAAGAGCTGCAGTCGAAAGTGTGGAATTACCATTCAAAGCAGAAAAACGTGCGATTGACGAAGAAAGAGTAGAGTGAGTAGATCCCTTGAGTGTAACGCAGGACAATCGATCTAGTGAAGAGAGTGAATACGATTCATTAAGTGATACCGATGCAGCGACGCAATTGCCTGTTCGTAAATCCTCGCGACAAAACCTAGGTGCAGTTCCAAAACGTTTAAATGACTATGTGCTAGATTTGGCTATTGGTTCAATGGCTTGTGTTATCGAAGAGTTGGGAGTTAGTAGCGTTACCCGAAGGAAAGAAGGCAATAGGTTCAAAGTGGGTTTTCAAAGTGAAGAAGAACGAATTGGGGCAAGTTGTAAAGTACAAGGCTAGACTAGTTGCGCAAGGGTATGTGCAGAAGTTCGGAATAGACTTCAACCAAGTGTTCGCTCCGGTTACACAGCAGGCAACGTTCCGTATCTTTCTTTCGGTAGCTGCGAAACAAAAGATGGCTGTCCGGCATGTGGATGTAAAAACGGCATATCTTAACGGAAAGCTCGATGAAGAGCTGTATATGCATCAGCCACCTGGGTTCGAGGTACACGGACAGGAGGAGTTGGTGTGCCGTTTGAAACGTAGTATTTACGGACTTCGTCAGGCAGCACGGTGCTGGTATAAAAGGCTGCAGGAAGTGTTAGTTAAGCTCGGGTTTACGGCATCAGAAGCTGATCAGTGTTTATTCATCAAAAGGCAAGGCACTGTGAACGTTTTCATCCTCGTGTATGTGGATGATATGTTGGTTGCTGCAACATCCGATAAAGAAGTGAATACTGTAATTGCCGATCTGAAACAGGAATTTGAACTAACCTGTTTAGGAGAAGTGAAACACTTCCTAGGTATAGAAGTGCAACGTGACGACGATGGTTTTAAGCTACGCCTACCAATCTTCATTGATGAACTCGTTACCAGATTTGGTATGCAGCAGGCAAAGCCTGCGAACTCTCCGATGGATCCAGGTTATGTGAAAACCGTGGACACCAGTCAAGATTTAGAAGATGCTACGAAGTACCGCAGTTTAGTAGGTGGAATTCTCTATTTGGCCGTAAGTGCAAGACCAGATTTGGCAATCAGTGCTGCAATTTTAGGCAGACAGTTTTCAAAGCCCACCGAACGCGATTGGACTGCAGCTAAACGTGTGCTGCGCTATTTGAAAGGTACAAGAACCCATTATCTTTGTCTTAGTGGAGGCGAAGGTCATGTTCTTTCTGGATATACGGATTCCGATTGAGCGGATGATGTTGAAACCAGGCGATCGACATCGGGCTTCGTCTTTATGTTTGGAAACGGAGCTATATCATGGGCCAGTCGACGGCAACCGTGCGTCACACTTTCTTCCATGGAGGCTGAGTACGTGGCTCTCAGCGAAGCGTGTAGAGAGGCTCTTTGGCTGAGACAACTCCTTCGCGATTTTGGGGAAGAGCAACAACATCCCACTGTCCTGAGAGAGGATAACCAGGGCTGCTTATCGTTCGTGAGAAGTGAGAGAGTGACACGAAGATCAAAACACATCGATACAAGGAAGCATTTCGTCGAGGAGCTTTGCGACAACAAACAGCTGATCCTGGAGTATTGCCTAACAGAATGGATGGTCGCAGATGTGCTAACCAAACCTTTGGGACCTCTGAAGCTCGAGCGTTTTCGAGAGATGCTCGGGGTCAAGTGATAATCGGAGGGGCCACACGTTGAGGAGGAGTGTGGGAGTACAACGGTTACGCCCTATTACAATGTTGTGCTATTTTTCCATAAGCGGACCCCTCGATATCAAACCGTCTTTAGTGTCAAACACACAAACTGTTCAACTTTACGATTTCTTCAACCGCACATGTAAAACGTTCTATTAAATAAAACTGTTTTCCTTTCGATTACTCGCGAGTGCATATAGAGCTTTCTGACAGCTCAAGCACCCACACTAGCGAACACGAAATACGCGTGTATATACATGATGTTTACCTCATTTTGGGGAACAGCTGATGCTGGAGAAAAAAACCGAAAAATATCGATTACTAGTTGTGTTTCTCCGTTTGCCACACTGCAGAGCACATATTTCGCTCAAATTTTCCATCCTGTTTCAAATTCAAGCACATATTTTAAAAATTTGCTGGTATTTAAGCCAGCGGAAGACGAAATTCATTCTGTACCTTGGTGACAAAGGAATGCATCTCTTTTGTTTACTGGTGTTGTTTGCCTCATTTTCAAGCACCAATACACACATAACTGGAAAGCTCTATTGTTTTTCCCACCGAAGATTTCCCTACCGTGTGTGCGCTGGTTTTGTCCACTTCGCTTTGGATGCTCTGCTGCTTATCTCATCATTAAGAAGTGCTGTAAGTACTTCATAGATACTTCAAAGTTATTAGGATGCTACATGAAGTTCTGAAGTAACTTTAGTTGCTAACAAGTTCTGCGTGCTGCTTTTTTGTTTATATTTTTGGTGATTAAACCAGCAGAACCTAAAACTATTTGAGATTAATTATTTTTATTTCACTTGAATAAATTTAATGCTCGCACATTTCTAATTACAAATATAAATTAGAATGCTACCCAAGTATCAATTTCAGGCTGATCAAACGCTTTTATAGCTGATTTTATTCAACCTGTGGCTGATCTATGGTTTAGGTTTAGAAATGAAAACCTTTTTTCAGCTCTTAAACATCTAAATCTGGTGATTTTATCAAGCTTCCGGCTAATTAATAGCTGCTTTCGAAGCTGCAATGAAGCTTAATAGAAACTTTTTTGCACTTTTAAATAGCCAATCTGCGCAATGCTGTCAACTCTATTTTTAGAACGAGAAATAGTTTTGCAATCTACCTATCCAGTCGCTTAATCAACGCTTCATCAACCTTTATGCAGCCAAAAAAATCTATTTTTAAATTTAAAAAAAAAATGGAACGCGTCATTTTTACTTCGCCGTCAACGCGATATTTTTAGTTTCGAATAACTTTAATTCGTACAAGTAAACTAGCTAATTAAAAATGCATGTCTTTTTTCCGGGAATTGAACCCGTCATCTTTTGATCCATAAGCACTCACCGTATGATCCGCCCCATTTGCATCTGCAGAACAGACAGTGAGTATATCGTTACACCTGAAACCTAGCCCGTCTAGCGGGAAGCAGTCTATAATGTCGATAACTGATAAACTTTTGCTGTCAGCCGAATTGCGAAATTCTATGATCTGACAGAATGTGTGCTGTGAGCCGAAAGAAAACTTGGTAGAAGTTTGTAAAGCCACTTTAACACCCTTAAGCAGACTTAAAGTAGTTTGAAAGCTGTGAGCCTAATGAAAGCTTCCACTCTATATTTTAACACCTTTAAGCAGCCGTAATACGGTTTGATGTTTATGGCTGTTTAGAAGCAGATTGTTTAGCAGAAAAATCCGTTATTAAGCTTTTTTATCAGCTTTTGGGAGAGAACTGGTTTGAAAAACTTAAAGTAGCTTAAACATCGCTTATTTAAACACCATTTGAGTGCTTACTTTATGCAGCTTTGGTTGCCTTAAACCAACCCGTAAACAACCATTGCTCTTGCAATTCAGCTACCATTGTTACTTGGGTATCGCCCGGGTGTTTGCTGTATGACCTGCACTGCATTTCTTTTTGTTATAATCGCTATTGAGTGAGCGATATGCTTATTAAATCCTATGCGTGCTGGCGTGTATTGGGGTTTACCCTTCCTTCAAAGCTTGATCTACTTTACCCACGTATTTCTCGCTGCCAGCACTATCCCATATTATAGCCGTCCCTGGCGAGGACTCATTCGTACCTCTGACTAGTACACTTAACTATAGGAGGGACATTTGCACTGTTAAGAGGCTTCAGGGGGTAAATATAGAATTCAGCACGAAGGAAGGGTAAATTGGAGGGGCCTGAGAATAAACCCATGCTAAAGTCACTTGACATCGAATGGCTTGATTTTACTAAGATTCGAACCCACGACCACTCGCTTGTCAAAGCAGATTCGGTAACCTTGCGGCTCCCCCCGTCAATCTTGGACCACTCATCATCAATTTTCCAGGCGTTTCACCAGCTGCAAATTGCTTTCGAGTTCAGCCTTTTCGCATGTTGGGAACCAGATGTACGATGAGAGTTTTCAAGTAGCGCCTGTAGTTCTCTGCTTTCAGTTTGTATTATCAATATTATCATCCGTAGCACCTTCCGGCATTGGCGGAACTAGGGAGGAGGGGCGGGGAGAAGGGGCTTAGATTTACCCTTCTAGAAAAAAGGACCTGGCCGACCAAAAAAATGGTCGAAAAAAATACCGGGGACTATAGCCCCCCTAGAAATGTGCGCTAGTTCCGCCAATGCCTTCCGGTCGAACACGGCAAGGACGCGCATGTCCCGGTGAGTAGCGTCGCAGCTTGGCCGGTTAAGGCCCTAACTCAGCGAGGTTAAGGCGCCGAACAAAGTCGCATTCGACTTTGCGCGACTCCGAATAGCCACTACGATGGGAGCGGGAACTCTTATCCCTACCTCCACGCGGTACCGGCCGGGACGCAACTGGGCCTAGGGTCGACCAAATACCAGTCTTTGGTTGCACCCTCAGTTGTGTGCTAACAGGGAAAGGGGGGCACTTTGTGCCTGAGGGTAGCGTGGCGTAGTGGTGTAAAGAGGCGAGCGGGGCTCAACTCCTATAAGCCAGCTGCGGGCGCCGTAGTGTTTGCGGTTAGCGTGGCGCAGTGGTGTAAAGAGGCGAGCGGGGCTCAATTCCTATAAGCCAGCTGCGGACGTAGTAGCGTCCTGTTAGAGCTCAGGACTTTAAGCAAAAAAGCCAGGTCAGGAGTGCCATGGGCACATTAGGATCGGTTCCAGGAAGATCCTAATTACGGTGTACTGGACGGGCGGGAATAAACGTTTGGATTTGGCGCTACAGGGCTGACGGCTGTGCTATTCTACTACCTTAGGTAAGGAAGGGTGATACCTTCCCGAAACGGCGAGTAGGCTAATGGTACAGCTGCCTTCCGTCCCGTTAAAACCGTAGCTGGTCTTTAGGTACGTTCAAAGCTTGTCACTCACGTCAAAGTGCGGTGGTGTAGGCTCAGATGATACATCCCTGACTAACGCTGATCGGACGCTGACATCCCTGCCCCCATGAAGGGTAGGGGGGAGTGTCCCTAGCCATGGCCTCCCTGCTTGCATAGATCACCATGGGATCGTTAAGGCGACTACACAAATTACGAGTGGAGATAGCGGCCTAGAGTTGGGACCCTTTCGAATGGACAAATTTCTGAATTTGAATTTCAAAGAGGGATCGAATACGGGTGCTACTAGTTGCAAAGATGATATCTTTGCAAAAAGTAGTAAGTTGGCAAGGTCACCAACAGCAAAGACAGGTAGCCCCCCGTTATCGGGGGCGCGACCCAAGAAGGGAAGCCCGCCGAAATCGGGGGCACAGCCCATACAGGGAAGCCCCCCGAAAACGGGGGCGATACCGAAGAGGAAGTTGACACCACCTAGGACTAACACCCCAGTTAGAACGCCGGTGGCCATCGCTGCCAGCTCAGCCAAGAAGGCGAGCGACAGCGGTAGGCAAATGTCAACGGAGGGCGTGGTGCACCCTCCTGAGGGCGAAGTTGGGCTTCCTCCAGCCAGTAGCAAGCTGGAGGAAGCCAAAAAGTTGGTGGACGAGTTGTACTCGTTCATCAACTCAAGGTCAAATGTCCACCTCGACATTGAAAAGCTGGCGGTGAGCCTCCGCTCTACCGTCATAGCTGCCGAGGTGGAGAGGTAAGAGCTTCTGCAGCGATGCGAAATCGCCGAAGCTCTGGCCATAGCCGCTAAGGCTGTGGCCATGCCTAGTCAGGCGCGTACGCCGCTTGCCAAGCGCAAGGCGGCTACGCCCGACCATGGACCAACGCTGGTAGCCAAGAGGCAGCGGACTTCGGCTCGCGCCTCTGCCAGCGAACGTGCGGAGGCGGTCCCGGATGGTGCTTCCAGGACCGGGGATGAGGAATGGCAGGTGGTTAGGCGTAAACCGCCTAAACCGCCGAGGCCGAAACCGAGCGAGGCTGCGGCTGCAAAGCCAAAGCCAAGGCGCGTCCATAAGGGCGACGCCTTAGTAGTGAAGCTGACAGGTGAGCTGTCGTTCGCCGATCTACTGCGTAAGGTTCGTGTGGACCCCAAGTTGCAGGAGCTTGGGGCCAACGTAGTAAAGACCCGCCGAACCCAGGCAGGGGATATGCTTTTCGAACTCAAAAAGGATCCAACGGTCCAGAGTTCGAATTACCAGAAACTAGTAGAGCAGTCCCTGGGCGAAGCGGGCCAGGTAAAGGCGCTGTCGCAGCGTGTTCTGGTCGAGTGCAAAAACCTCGACGAGATTACGTCGACAGTGGACCTGAGTGATGCTCTGCGGGATCAGCTTAAGGTTGATGTGGCACCCGCAGACATCCGGTTGAGGAAGGCATACGGTGATATGCAGACTGCGACCTTAAACGTGCCAGAGGCAATCGCCAACAAGATGTTGGCGTCTGGCAAAATTAAGGTAGGATGGTCAGTGTGTACACTGGTGTCGAAACGGCGTATCGAACGCTGTTTCAGGTGTATGGGCTTTGGCCATCGGGCGGCCAAGTGTAAGGCCCCCGATCGGTCCAAGCTGTGCAGGCGGTGCGGCGAAGATGGCCACTTCGCCAGGGGATGTAGCAAACCTCCCAGGTGCATGCTCTGCACAGTCGATGCGGGAAATAAGCATGCCACAGGTGGCCCACTGTGTGCGGCTTATAGGCGGGCATTGCAACGATAAGGGTGCAGGTTATACAGATTAACCTAAACCACTGTGAAACGGCACAGGAGTTGCTTTGGCAAACGGCAGCCGAGACGGGGTGCGATATTGCCATTATCGCGGATCCCTACCGGGTCCCCCGTGGAGGCGCTAACTGGGTTATCGATAAGGGTCGGATGGCAGCGATCGCCGTGATGGGTAGATACCCGATCCAGGAGGTGGTGTCGTCCGACCAAGAGGGGTTCGTGATCGCGGTGGTCGATGGCGTCTGCATCTGTAGCTGCTACGCTCCACCTAGGTGGTCGCCGGAGCAGTTTGACCGGATGCTAGACGTGCTCACCGACGAACTCACGGGCCGCAAGCCCGTTGTCATTGGAGGAGACTTCAATGCTTGGGCTGTCGAATGGGGTAGCAGGTGCACTACTCCGAGGGGACAAAGCTTGCTGGAAGCTCTGTCCAAGCTAGATGTAAGTCTGGCTAACGTGGGATCCGTCAGTACCTTTTGTAGAGGGGTACAACAATCGATCATCGACATCACCTTCTGCAGCCCAACGTTGCTTGACAACATGGGCTGGAGGGTGTCAGATGAGTACACGCATAGTGACCACCAAGCTATACGGTACACGATTGAACGACGGGCGCTACGGCCACGCGGGGCGAAGTCGACAGGGAGGAGGTGGAAAGTGAAGGCCTTCGACAAAGACCTGTTCGTTGAAGCACTCAGTGCAGAGAGCACCCGCTCGAACCTGAGTGCTCGTGAGCTGACCAACGTCCTAGTACGGGCATGTGATACCACTATGCCTAGGACGGGGCAGCCAATGAACGGTCGTCGCTCGGTATACTGGTGGAGTGATACCATTGCCCAGCTCCGTTCCAGGTGCCACAGAGCGAGAAGGCTAGCGCAGAGGGCCCGGACCGATGCAGATGCTGAAGCTCGGGGAGTTGATCTTAGAGCGGCAAGGTCGGCGCTTAAGAAAGAGGTTAGGCGTAGCAAGAAATCCTGTTTCCAGGAGCTATGTCGCGATGCGGATTCAAACCCCTGGGGTGGTGCATACCAGGTGGTAATGAAAAAGATGAAGGGTACATCTGCGCCGCAGAAAACCTGCCCCCAAAAGCTGAAAGTCATCGTGGAAGGGCTCTTTCCGCAACACGATCCAGTTTGGTGGCCTCCGACCCCGTACGGTCAATCGAATGATGTCCTCACTCCGGTCACGAATGAGGAACTCATCGTAATTGCCAGGGGTTTGAAATCGAAGAAAGCGCCCGGTCCTGACGGGATTCCGAACGAGGCACTCAAAGCGGCGATCCAAGCGTATCCCGATATGTTTAGAGAGACGCTTCAGAGTTGCCTAGAGGTATGCGAATTTCCAGACAAATGGAAAGTCCAAAGATTGGTACTGCTGCCAAAGCCGGGGAAACCGCCTGGTGATCCCTCGTCGTACAGGCCAATTTGCCTATTGGACACGCTAGGCAAATTGCTGGAGCGGGTAATCCTAAACAGGCTGACGCCTGTAGTGGAAAGTGATGTCGGACTGGCAAACACGCAGTTTGGCTTCCGTAAGGGGAAGTCCACTGTAGATGCCATAAAGTCCGTAGTGGAGAGGGCCGAGAAGCCTATGAAACGGAAAAGGCGAGGCGACAGGTATTGTGCCATAGTCACAATCGATGTCAAAAACGCCTTTAACAGCGCTAACTGGGGTGCAATTGCGGTAGCGCTGCATAGGATGAGGGTACCGGATCATCTATGCAGGTTGCTTAAGAGTTACTTCGAGAACCGGACGCTAGTGTACGACACGGCGGACGGGGCGAAGAGGTACAAAGTGACAGCGGGTGTTCCACAGGGTTCGATTCTCGGCCCCACGCTTTGGAATGCCATGTACGATGGGGTGCTGAGGCTCGAACTACCCACTGGGGTCGATATCACTGGCTTCGCCGATGATATCGTCCTTACAGTGGTAGGCGAGTTTCTGGAGGAAGTGGAAATGCTGGCATCAGACGCCATAAGCATAATAGAGGGTTGGATGGCGGGCGTCAATCTGCGATTGTCCCACCATAAGGCGGAAGCTGTGATGGTCAGCAACCGAAAGTCGGCCATAGAGGCAAAAATAATCGTGGGGGGACAGGTGATTGTCTCCAAACGAAGTGTGAAGTACCTGGGTGTCATGACAGACAACAGGCTGAACTTCACCAGTCATGTGGATTATGCTTGTGGTAAAGCGTCAACGGCGGTCACTGCTCTGTCTAAGATCATGCCGAACGGCTACGGTCCTAGCAGCAGTAAGAGACGCCTGATGGCCAGCGTTGCCATGTCGGTGCTACGATACGGTGCACCGGCGTGGGCCCCGGCTTTGGAGAGTAAGCGCAATCAGGCATGCCTGAACAAGGTGTTCAGGCTGTTAGCATTGCGCGTTGCGTGCGGCTACCGTACCATATCGTTGGATGCGATTGGGGTTATTGCAGCCATGATTCTAATATGCATACTCCTAGGTGAGGATATCGAGTGTCATAGGCAGAGGAACGTCAGGGGCGCTAGGGACAGAGTTAGGCTGGACTCTATTAGGCGTTGGCAGGCGGAATGGGATCGCACCGACCATGGTAGGTGGACCCATAGGCTGATCCAGAACATATCGTCCTGGATCGGCAGAGGTCATGGTGAGGTAAACTTTTTCCTTACCCAGTTTCTGTTGGGTCATGGATGCTTTAAGAAGTATCTACATACGCGCGGGCGGGCAGATTCACCCTTTTGCCCCGTTTGCACGGTAGCCGAGGAAACGGCGGAGCATGTGATTTTTCACTGCCCGCGGTTTACGTCCACTCGGCAGGTGATGCTTGCGGTCGTTGGAGAAGACACCAACGCCGACAACATCGTGCAGAGAATGTGCGCTGAGCAGCGTGCATGGGGTGCCGTCGATAGGGCGGCAACCGCGGTGATAACGGAGTTGCAACGGCTAGAACGTTTGCAACGACAGGGCCGACATAGCTTGCTAGGGTCAGTAACGGGCTGATTGGGCAGCCCAGGCCCTAGGTGAAGGGTAGTGGCGGTATGAAATGGCAAGGGTGTTGTGTGGACCCACACACGCAACGGACAAGTCGGAGTGCTTCGGCACGTCCTCCCTCCTGAAGTAAAACCTAACGGTAGTTCCGGGAGGGGTTCAGGAACGGGCAGCAGGAGAGTTTTTAGTAGGTAGGCGCATGTTGGCACCATGTGAATCCTATTCGGCACCGCGAAGGTGCTGTCTATGAAGATTTTCTCCCTGCATAAACAATACAAAAAAAAAGTAGCGCCTGTAGTTCTCTGCTTTCAGTTTGTATTATCAATATTATCATCCGTAGCACCTTCCGGCATTGGCGGAACTAGGGAGGAGGGGCGGGGAGAAGGGGCTTAGATTTACCCTTCTAGAAAAAAGGACCTGGCCGACCAAAAAAATCAGAGGGGTTGTGTACAAGACACAACCGCATATATAGGTGACGCAGGACTACGTAAGTCTCTTTGTAGTGATAGTGGCATGTATTCATGCTTGTAATCATTCGATTCCTCATGTATACATGCTATATGCAACATATATACATGCTACATACGTTGCACGTAACATTTATCATATTAGTAACATTGCATACGTTCAATTCTCAAAAGATTGTGCATTTGAAAACAATTTAACAAAATCAAGAACACAAACACATTGCTTTCCTGCTACCTTACAGAAATTAAAGATTGTTTTTATTACCCATGGTTCCCCACGTTGAAGGGATTTTACCAATTCAATCCTATTTTATCAACAGCACATTTTTTCACTACACTTCTAATGAAACGGCAAGCATGCGTATTCGTACAGAGTCGTATTATAACCGAACAGTACAGCTGTGGCACATTTTTCCAACACAGATATCAAGTTCGCCGAGGTTTAATCGTCTCGCAGTAAAGAATTTGCGATCTGTTGGGACAACGAACTTGTGTCATTTTTTCTGGCACACTTCACTAACACAGACATCAAATTGGACTAGGTTTAATCGCGTTCGCAAGAAATCTGTTGGCACGAGGGGGCTTTGATACTCTCTCTGGCGTACTTCCCAAGCAAGGCCATCAAAATGGTCTAGGTTGAACCGTGGTGTTAAGAAATCTTGTTGAAATGAGGAAACTTGGTCACTTGTTTTGGCTTACTTCCCAAGCACAGATGTCAAATTGATATAGGTTTAGATCATCGTAAAGAATCTTCCAACCAATCACGAAGCGAGAATTCTGGTAAAACATAGGTTAATTATTTTCAATTTTTCAATAGTTCAACATCAAGAATCCACACTTTTCTTCTTTTGGGTCAATTCTTAGAAGATTTTCCGATCGATTGGTGTAAGAATATTGAAAATCGATCGGAAAACCGCTGAGCTATTAGCGCTCAAAACCTTTCATTTTTCGTGACGCTCGCATTTTTCGATTTTTTGGAATGACACCCTATCTCAAAACTTGCCGTAAGACGTAGTCCTACGTCAAAATGGTCGAAAAAAATACCGGGGACTATAGCCCCCCTAGAAATGTGCGCTAGTTCCGCCAATGCCTTCCGGTCGAACACGGCAAGGACGCGCATGTCCCGGTGAGTAGCGTCGCAGCTTGAAATCCATAAAGAACTACCGGTCTAATGAGGGCTATATACATTGTCAGCTTCGTACCGCGGTGTATTACGAAGGGCAAAAGCCCGATTTTCCACTTGTTTGCACCGCTGGTTCTCCTTGCTAGTGTTGTCCGCGGTCACCAGCGATCCCAGATACACGTACACATCTACCACTTCTAATTCGTCGCCGTCAACGGTTATCGTCTCCGTCGCAAAGATCCAGGCTATGACATCAAAGACTAGAAGTTCTATACCCATACTATAAACCGTGCCTTTTGTTCGGATGTCCTGTTTTCAGATCACCTCCTCAAGAGCGATGTTGAAAAGCATGCAGGATAAGCCGTCACATTGTCTAAACCCAAGCCGCTTCTTGAAGGAAATTGAGAGTGTCCCGAGAGATGCGCGCGAAATACTCACTCGATTCAATAACTCTGATCGGTCGTGTCAGTTTGTCCGTAAACACGTGTTCATACATTATCTGCTGCTTTAATATCAATAACGATATGATCCATGGGCACGTTGTATTCCTGACATTTCTACTACTGTGTTACCTGACTCACTGCGCATAGCGTTGTATTCGCGGTATCGTGTTGGTTCGAAAGGTTTCGAAAAATATCGCCCTTGTGTCGAAAATATCGTTGATTTTGATCACTAAAAAAAACGTACTTAAACGTTATATTGCAAGTGCTAGTAGTACGCAATAATTGTATTGTGAAACTGAATTGTTATTTATGCAACTTTTTACAAGTTAAATGCAATAACAAAAGCACAACTTATAAAAAATCGGTTGTTATCGATATTAGCTGCATATGCGTTATAAACGAATATTGCAGATTGCATCAAAAACGCGAAATACAAGGAACTTGCAGACAAAATGCAAGTAAGATCCCAGCAGCGAGCTGTCATTGATTCATGTCAAATTTTTGCAAGCCGTCAAATTGGTGATTACTAAACAGTAGATGCAGAAGAAAAGTGAGATAATAGATACGTTTTGGGATCGTTTGATGGTTATTTCGAAATATACAACTGCAAATAATTCAACATATAGTGCAAAGTGACCTAAATTTAATAGCAGAAAAATTTACGTTACGAAAATTCGGTGCCACTATGTTTGTTTACCAAAAGCTGTCAGAGCTGCTGCGCTCGTATCCAGTGATGCTAAAATTTCGAAAAACTTTAGAATAAAAAATTGCATTAGTGTACCAAACATGCTTGCAGCATAACATGTGATGTTTTTAGATTCTATCACACAATTTTTGTTAAAGATATTCTGAAAATAGCATGGAAACAATATGATTGAATTTGTTTGAAGAAGAAAAACGACTGATAATATTCTCTATTACGAAGCACTGTAATGGCTCTATTTAGATCGCAACACTGATTGCAGATGTTTGGCTGTTTCCTTGCAATTGCTGTGCATTTAGTCGTTTCACTGCAACCTGCAATAAAACGCATGGTGACGTTTTATTTCAATAACACGCATATTCGCAGTGAGTCAGGTAAAACAGTAGATCTGTCTGGTGATAAAAATGCTCGCGCTAGTACGACCAGTCGGAGCCGATCACGCTTTTTGAAGATAGGACAAACAACTCCTTCCACCCCTTTTGATCTGGTTGAAATTGGGTACTGCGACACTACAGTCTTCCATAAGCATTCTTAGGTCAACTTCCGTTCTGCCTCCTTTTGCAACTTCGCCATTTTGGCACGGGCGCAGCCAGAAATGTTTCCTGGAGGGGGTTTTATAAAAAAATAAGAAGAGTTGTGACAAGACACGACCTCGTTAACGTAGGGTTATGTAAGTCTTTGTAGTGATTGTAGCATGTATTCATGCATTTAATAATACGATTCTTCATGCATACATGCTACATGCAGCATATATACATGCTACATGCGTTATATGCTAGGTTATATGTAACATTTATCAGAGTATTAACATTGTATAACTTCAATTCTTAATAGATTTCAGAGTTATTGCTATGTGCATTTGAAAACAATTTAACAAAATCAAAACACAAAATTATTGCTTTCCTGTACCCTTACAAAAATTAAAGATTGTTTATATTGCGGAGTTTCCACCTATTTAGAATCCCACGCGAAAATTATTCGCGTGGTTATTTTCTGCGTTTCCCACACATGTTTGCAATTAAGCAATTTCAACCATCAGGTTTTCGTTATTGGCTTCCCGCCGTACCCCTCCTTGCTTAACAAGCATTTTTTCAATGTATTTGGTAAGTACAGGATAATAATTATTAATAAATGAATTTGCGTAGGACTCGTTAAATTTCTGCAAGGCACAATATTATCAATCGCTCCGCACGTTCAAGGGATTTTACCAATTCGATCCCACTTTATCAGCAGCACATCTTTTCACTACACTTCCAGTGAAACGGCAAACATGCGCATCCATACAGAATTATATTATAACGGAATACTACAACTGCATGCATTTTTCCAATGCATATATCAGATTCGCCTAGGTTTAATCGTCTCGCCGTAAAGAATGCTGGGTCAAGGAGCTTTTGTCATTTTTTCTGGCACACTTCCCTAACACAGACATCAAATTAGTCTCGGTTGGATCGCGGTGTTAAGAAAACTTGTTGAGACGAGGTGACTTTGTTATTTGTTTTGGCTTGCTTCCCAAGTACAGATATCAAATTGGTCTAGGTTTAATCTTTTGACGAATTTTTGACCTGTTGGGACGGAGAGATTTTATCATTTTTTTCAAAAAAGTACAAGGGTCCATGCCTAGTGGCACGGGCGCAGGCTTGAAGTAGAACTACGAGTGCAGCGCAATTCGTCTCTCAATACTAAAGCCGGTGATTTTTGTATGAATTTCATATATAGATGTACAAGTTGCGCATTAAAGAATTGTGTTCTTACATGTGAGAAATTCATAATTTCAACTCTTCAGCTGATTTATATGGTGGACCTCAAAAGGTCCGTTTGTTAATCTCTAATTCTCAAATTACTGACTCGTAGTGTCCATTGTCAACTTTCGTCCTTTAGATGGGCATTCCACCAATTTAAACCCTTCTGCTTCCGCGACCAAAATTTGGGTTTTCTAGCTTATATAATATTCTATTATAGCCGCTTATTGTCAATTGCAAGTAAAATTGTACCATCCAAAGTGCGATATCGCTCATAAAGTGCTATTTTGCATTAAATCGTTTCGATCTTCGGCGCACTTTTTCGTTATCTTCCAAGCAATAAGTGCGCCGAAGAGACCGAAACGATTTAAGCTAAAATAGTACTTTTATGAGCGATTGCGCACTTATTGATTGGACAATTTTCCTTGCAATTGACAATAATAGATCGATGTTTCGAATCCAACACGGTCGGCGTAACTTCCACTCCACACCAAACAATAATCGGCTGCTGCCGAGTTTTACCACCTTTGCCGCGTCCGAATCCGGACAGGGAGATAAAATCGTAACTCTCATTATTATTTGTAACCCAAACAACGCGAAAATGATGCCGTTCGCAAAATCAATTCAACTGCTTCATATACTTATTCAGTAGTTCTTAAAAGAACTGATTGTTTTCTACCAGCTGTTAATAATACAAATCGAAGAAATTTACTGCTTGGCAGCAACTTTTTTCTAACCGCATTCTCCGTTAGAACAACTTCTTTTGGCTTTGGAGTTTTCGGTGCCTTTGTTATGGTCTTCTTTGACTTAGTAATCTTGCTTCTCGCTAGCAAGTTTGGTAGGCGAAGGAATCGGAAGCGCCAGTTCTTTGTTTGGACCAGCTTTCTCTTGTTGAAAACTAACTTCAAAGCCTTTTTCACGAATGTGTCCAACCTTGAAACGTCACAATTGTAGCTGGCGGCGATATACTTCTAGACGGCTTGCAACGAGGATCCGTTGACTCTTCGGTTTATTGGCGTCTCGCTTAGTGAATTTGGATGTCTTCGTTGCCTTATTCCGGGGAAGTAGCAACAGCTGAAGCTCAACGATTTTCGAGCGGATTCTATAGAGCGTTAATTAAATACATTCAAACTATGATCCCTTTGATTCAAAGGGAATTTAATCCATAGCTCTCTCCTATATATTTCTGTCATCCGTGTTAGGGAAGCATTGGCGTGAGAAGGCAAAATTTTTTAGCAAAAATAAAATTAAAGCAACGTCATGAGTTAGAAGACCGCAAGGTGAGTCACCACATATTTAACGTTTTATAGATCAAATCAGAAGAAATTCTTCATGATTTAAAGAATCAGCGACATTTGGAAATTTAATTAAAGAAATTTAGTATTGCGGAGTTTCCACCTATTTAGAGTCCCACGCGAAAATTATTAGCGTGGTTATTTTCTGCGTTTACCACGCATGTTTGCAATTTAGCAATTTGAACTATCAGTTTTTCGTTATTGCCTCCCCACTGCACCCCTCCTTGCTTGACAAGCATATTTTCAATGTATTTAGTAAGTACAGGATAATTATTATTAAAAAAAGGATTTGCGTGGGACTCGTTAAATTGCTGCCAGGTGCAATATACAGAAAATTTTCATCTCTTCATAAACAAATTCGTTCGTCCTAAAAAGGACGGGTTGTGGTAATTTATGTGGTTGAAAATCCGCCCAGCAGAATGGCTTGAATGTTTGAAACAACACCTCCCAGGGCAATGGAGACAATGGTTACCGCACAGAGCATTTTCCATTAATTCAAGCTCTTCCGCTCCCGCAACCAAATATTCCAATATAGCAGATAATAGATCGATGCTCTGGTACCAACGCGTTCGGCGCACTCTACACACAAAAAAAATCGGCTGCCGCTGCGCTGCGTTTTACCAGTTTGCCGAGTCCAGTAAGGGAGATATAATCGCAATTCTCCGTCTGGTGCCAACCGTACCAATGCCAATGCGAAAATGATGCCGTTCGCCGGCTTACTTCTGATTATATACCAGAGCAAACGGCAGCAAGTTGTAACAAAGGCGGATCAACGTAGGGCAGAGAATCATAGACACGAAAGAAAGGCGGTACAACGAAACCGTACTCCGTACATTGTTTGAACAAAACCGGTGTCCGGTGCTTCCTTAATGAAGAGCTACCAGTTTCTGCAGAGCAACCTAATATGAAGCATCGTCTTCATGCCACCGAAAACCAGTGGAAAGGCCGCAAAGCGCAATAGGAAAAAGAAGAAGAAGCCACGCCACTAGGAGAGCAACGCTATTTTCTTTCATTTAATGCCGACAGGGATGGCACGGCAACGGGCATGGCAGACGTGCACTCACAGTTGTGTGTGGTTGTGCCGGGTGAGTTTGCCAAGCGCGCCGTCTCGGAAGGTACCAAAGTATACCGGCCTATAGTAAATGTATCTGGTCAGGCTTCTGTAACTATATAACAATTAGCCCTTTTCAGGGCCTAATATATAAATGAAGATGCAATTCGATTTTCTCACTAAACGCTTAGTCTCGAATTACGAAGTGGCGCAGTTTTCTTTTGCCAGATAATGTAGCTTACTCGTTTCGTGTTTTTAGAAAGAATCTTAAATTCGTATTATTTTGCCTGTGTAGGTATATGAACAATTTTGTTCAGAAGTATTCTTCGGAAGGTTTGTCTTAATACATCATGTAATTTCTGACGGGCTCATACTAAACTGCCAACATCACTTTAAAATGTGAGAAAAATCAATTTAACTGCTTCGTATACTTTTATTCAGTAGTTCTTAAAAGAACTGATTTTTTTCTACCAGATATTAGTAATGCAAATCAAGGAAATTTACATCTAGGCAACAGTTTTTTTCGGGCACCTTCTCCGCTGGAACGACTTCCTTTGACTGGGGCTTTCGGTGCCTTTGCTACGGTTTTCATTGGCTTAGTAGATTTTTGTTCGGGAGCACCCGCATATTTACTCCAGTAGTACAGCTTTAGTCGGAGCCGCCTTTGCAGCAGTTAGCAAAGATATTGTTTTCGTCCGTTTTATCAACCTTGTACAAATCGGAAGCGCCTGTTCTTTTTGTTTGGACCAGCTTTTCGACAGCTAATTTCAAAACCTTTTTCACAAACGTGTCCAACCTTGGAACGTCACAATTGCGGCTAGCGGCGATTTACTTCTAACGGATTGCTGCGAGGATCCATTGATTTTACTGGGTATTGATAGCAGCAAAAACCATATCGTTTGCTGGCGGACGAGTCGGTGGCTTCTTCGGTTTGTTGGCGTCTTGCTTGGTGAATTTGAATGTCTTCGATGCCTTATTCCGAGCAAGCAGCAACCGCTAAAGTTCAACAATTTTTGAGCGGATTCTATAGAGCGTAAATTAAATACAATCAAAGGTCAGCTTAACCCATAGCTCATCTCGTATATATTTCTGTCATCTGTGCTAGGGAAGCATTGGCGTGGGAAGGCAAAAACATGAAAATAATGAAAAAATGAATATCCGTCTAATATTTTCTCAATTATTAAACGTCTTTTTGGGAAACATGGAATCTATTGTATTGTTATGGATTTTTTGAAAAATTTCCAATCGATTGATACCAATATCTCTAGAATCTGTTGACGGATGACTGAATTATAAGCGTGCAAACCATAACCACTTTTCGTTACATGTTCCCTTTTCGTTTTTCTAAAGTGCACCCCAATATAGAAATCAAAGAAGTAGTCCTACTTCAAAACACGTAAAACTATGATGGCGTCTTTTCCAACCAATCAAGAAGCAAGAACTTACAGTTGGACAATGTTTCATTATTTTCAATTTTTTAATAGTGCATACTTTAAAATCAAAAGGCTTCTTTGTTAGAGTTGATGCGTAGAAGATTTTTCGATCGATCGGCGCAAAAATACTAAAATCAGATCTGGAAACCGCTAAGCTATTAGCGCTAAAAACCAAGTTTGCTTTCTTTGGGTGCCCCTGCCCGGCCACTGCTGAATCGAAGGCAATGAACTTGCTGTCAACATAGCAAGACAAGGATCGGTTTAGCAATAATTGGCCTTGAAACGTTTCTGGACACCTTCACATCCGCCTTGAAAATCGAATTACTGACATGGGAAAAGCTAGAAATAGTATCCCGTTGGAATCAACCACAAAGTTGTAGACAAGCTAAACAGTTTATCTACCCAAATCCTGCAGCAGCTAAAAAACTTCGATTTAACTCGTAATGAACTACGCACAATCACGGGACTCCGAGTATGACACAGCCCAGCTCTTTATCATTTAATGGATGCCGCTTTTGTAACTCTAAACCGGAAAGTTCAGTGCATCTTCTCTGAAATTGCAGGGTCTTGCATTGTCATCGCCCAGTTAGCTTCAAGATACGATGCTGGTCTAACAAGCCAGTCGTCGTATGTTCCCGAGATTCGAAAGCGGTGCTTGATAGATAGAGTCAGTAGGATCGTTGCACAGGCTCCGTAATTCTCCTGTACTCTAACAGCCGGCTGCGCAGTCGGTCGATAAAGGACGGTATAAACCCAAGGCTTTGCTTGCATTGTCAAGGTACAATTTCTTCGAAAGTTTCCTTTTTACTCCTGAATCCCGCAACGTTCATTAGCTTTATTAACCACGTAGTACCGAATAGGGCACAGGACTAAAACTATCCGGCTCAACTCCATCAATGGGTATGAGCAGTCCGTAAACTGTGTACAGCAATCGGAGCTTGCCCCAAAAGACGATCGTTAAGATTGTCGCAGTGGCCTTTTAACCCAACACCCTCCTGGCATGCAAAAAACATCTGAGCTTTGGAAAAAATATAACAAAGGTAAAACATGTCGATTAGATTTCTTTCTTTGTTTCTTAGGACCCAATTTGATATCTCAAAACTAGCCCCCCCCTAGAATTGTGATAAGAGTGCGTTGCGTTTTCGCAACGCTGGGAGGAAAGGGGTTAAAACCAATAACCTTGCCAAGGCGGAGGCCATCTGCGTTGAACCAGGAACTAGGAACGTTGAACTAGGCTAGGAGGATTGGGCTTAAAACAAATGCGTCGAAGACCAAATACATGAATGACAGAGACTCAAAAAAGACGAACGTGCCTTTTTTTGCAGCCGGTAATCGTTGACTGACACAGAAAAATTTCATGGTAAATTCTACCATTTTAGGGGTAAGCTTGACCAGAAAAGTATGGTGGTTTTCAACCGACTGGGAAAACTGGTCTAGACAACATTTTCATGGTTATTTCGACTATAAGCTTGAACAATGGACGCATAGTACGGTTGACCACGCATAGTAGGCATAACTATAATCTGTATACCATAAAATTGTCATCATTACAATGCTTTAGTTATCTTAACCACTTTTTGTATAGTTTTACTGACAAGAAAATAGTCATCTTGGACAAAAAAATAAACGGAACTAGCTGGTTGCAGTGACAATTTTATGGTAAAAATGGCCATGTATGGTTGGGACAACTATAATTTAAAACTATACAATTGTCATCATGACAATGGTTTTGTTATCATGACCAGGTTTTGTATGATATTGCTGACAAGAAAATAGTCATCTTAAACACGCAATGAACGGGACGAGTTGGTTGTCGTGACAATTTCGTGGTAAAAATGACGTTATTAACTATTGTTGAAATAACCATGAACGTAGTCATCTCAACTATAAATTTTATAGTTTTTATGATCATTCACGTTATACTTACTCCGAATGAATCAAACGAATCTTTTGCAATAAATGAATGTGGTGCACCTGCAGGTATACTTGCAGAGAAACTTTCAAGTATACTTGCAGATGCACCACATTCAATTATTGCAAAAGATTCATATGATTCTTTCGAAGTAAGCATAATGTGAACGGTAATATATAAATAAATTAGACGGATTTCTCATTATTTCACAATCCAAATAACAAACAATCGGTTATGTCTATACATATATATCGTAGATTACTATAATTTTAACAGGAATTTTACGTACGTTTTTGGTGTGGCTCTGCAGTGTAGGTTTGCTGACTGTGGTTACCTGCATTCCGAGTATAGATTCATCCGCGGCTAAAACCACAATTTGCGATGTTCAGCCTGCAGCAGAGCCGGTCAGATCTGGCATATTTAGCTGGAATATACTGAAGTGAAACCACTGGCTACCTATTAGTTTGAACTGCCTGAACATTAATCGAATGTGGCATAGACTTCACGTTATCCTACTTGGGATGAGAAGCGGTTTTAGACGTGTGCTAAACTAACACATACCAATATTTACCTCAAAGTTGTCGAGCCCGTGTAGCTACTACTCTAAAAATCCTTATCATGATGGCACATCCAATGACGATCATCGGTTATTGGGACTTCGAATAAATTGGAAACATCCCCCGGGGGCATTATGCAACAGAATCCTGGACGGATGGGAAAATCGATAATCCTGGAAATAGTTTTCTGGACATATGCCGTATTCTTGACTGCAGACAACACGTCTAACTTAAGCCTATCCATGATGCCAATTAACTACATCAGGATAAGATTCTCCACCGTGCACCATGCATTGAAAATATTGTTATTTCAACTGTTATAAACGGCAAGCAAAGGTGATCTCCGTCAAGTGATTTAACAATTGGTTTCTGATCAATTTCATCAGAACAGGTTGGTACAACCGACATAATTAGCATTTTATATATGTTCGGTTCTAAGGGAAAGTCTGTCATACGGAAATCTAATCATGCCGGCTGTCTTTCGTTGTCTAATGCAGATAAAGAGTGCAATAGGTCTGAAGCAGGCAACAGTAATTCAACTAGCGGAGCATCCATAAAATCAAACTGCAGGAAATCGTTAATTCCCAGCTGAAATATCATTGTGGTCAAATCGGTACGCTAAATTTTTGGAACCAGCATCGGAAGCGTTTTACGTTCCATTCTAGTTTTTGAGATGAAGACTTTTTGCTCAACAAATCCTGGATTAACCACATAATAAATACCATCGACTGTGAGCGATGTTTTCGTTATGCCCGTTCGTAGTGTGTCAGCAACTTGAATAACAGACGATTGAAATGAACAAAATTGAATAAACATTGAAATACGACAAAAATTAAATACTCACTTCGTTCGTTCGTTGGATATGCCGTAGTTTCGGGGTAGTTTAAAGGCCGGCCGAAATCTTCCGATCAAGTAGGACGTCATAACTGCTGGTAGAAGTAGATTTTACGATTGAAATATTTCAAAGTCTCGGAGTTGCTAATTGTGACTCTGATCGGTTTTAGAAGTCTATTGTGCTCCAGTGTCTGCTGACGGAAATAGTTTGACGATGGTCTAGCTCAGTGGTGGCCACGGTACAAGCATATTGCGGGCTAAATCAGATCTCCCCAATAGATCCGCGGCCCTAAATGACTTCTGACATTAATAAATTCAACCTATAGTGTCCGTCCGCCATCTATCAAACCAGTTCGCGGGCCGCAAAGGCCAAATTCAAGAGCCGCAGTTTGGCCATCACTGGTCTAGCTGGTGTTACATAGGATATCATTTTGAATTATTCGACTGAAGGTACCGAAAGTGTAATCCTCAATTCCCGACACGAATCAGCCATCGTTGGCAGTTCCAGAACCTGCTTTTTGTTTGTACGTGTGGCAGGATGTTCGAACTGGTTTGTCTGATCATCTGGATGCTACGCTTGTTCCGCACCTACCACTCTACCGGTCAGGAAAAATATGTACTAACTTTTGATTCCTGTCGGTCTACTATATTGCCGCTTTCCTCTGTCGAAACGTATTTACTTCTGTTTTTTTTGCTGAAATATCCAGTAAAACACTGTACCTGGAAAACAACATATTAGCCTCAACCGTTTGAAACAGTCCTAATCGAGTTCATTGCTGGTCCTAAAAAGAGTTATTATGGTGTATTTGAAGATAATAAAAGATGATTTTTCTATTTCTTTACCTAAAGCACAAATGGTGCTTCCTGTAGTCCGTACGGTATGGAGTTATGATGACGGCGATTAAAACTTTGGATTGATTCTTTTTTTTTCACTGGTCTAATAAAATAAAAAGTTTCACTGGCCTGTGGATTCCGATATAAAACATCTGTTGGTGAGCAAACCGTGATCATTGTATTGTATTTACGACGAATCAAGAAGATCTATGACGTGGATCTTGGACCCGGCAACAATACCGTTCGCACAATAGAGGCTAAATGTTGTGATTGCTGGATGGTGTTGGCTCATTCCTAGTTTTTGTAAAGAGCTGCAATCCGGTTATGTTCGATATTTCGGAAGCAAGTAACAGATGCAAATTTTCTTAAAAATATGTTGCGGAAAATATAAAGAAAAAGAAAATATTGTACCCAACAAATATTTTTGTTATATAACAACTTATCAGGCGTTTGCTACTCGGTATTAGCTATACAATGGTTTTAATAAGGTATACTATTAAACAAAAATGTTTGTTGAGTATACAGAAAAATGAATTTTGTCTGTTCTGCATGTGCCTTATAGACTAGGAAACTACTAAACCGATCGGAGTGAAAATTTGTATGCGGTTTTTAGGGCCAGGGAAGGTTCTTATTGTACTAGCTAGTGCTGCTAATGAAAATACGTCTGTGCCGCCCAGTTGTAAAGTTTGTACTTCCCAGTATGTATATTAAATAGCATATCCAAGAATCTATGTTTACTAGATCAACGGATAATAGAGTTTATAAATATTTTACTATACTACACAGGGTGGCTCCCATACAAATAAAACCCAAATTTTACATATCTCGAGAACCAATCAAGCAAATTGAACCAAATTTTGGATGAGGTGGGGTTTTCCCTTCTCTGGAAGGGGTTGTACTCACACAAATAAAGCGGATATTTTTGCAAAACTCAAAAACTGATTGAACTCGAGAAAAATTCTTCCATAAACATTAGTCAATATCAAGATCACTAAAAACTGCTTATATACACTAGATGATTCAGGGCGAAACGGCCGCAGGTCGCGAGTACTGCCGGCGGAAGCGCTGACCACTACGAGGGGGGGCAGTCCCCAGAGAAAACACCTCTGTCTAGGTTTATTTGTTTTCCTAGGTCTACTGCCCTCTATTACTTTCCTTCAGTTGGGTCCGAACGAGCGACGGCGGGTAAGTGAGGATCGCACCCGCGAAATAGTACTTTTCGCTAAAAGGGTTTTCGCGAAATGGTATTCCGCTAACACCATTGCACTATGGTCCAGAAAGCGATTTTAGACGGACAAAAATGATTGCGCCTTAACGGGATATTCTAGCTCAATGAAGTCTTCGGCAACTTTTTGAATGAAAACATGACGCATCTTTAAAAAGGGTCGTCCAATGTTCAGATGATACCGTAACAACAAGTCAAGTAATAATTTTTTAAATAAGTTTGTTTTCTATTTTTTAGTTTCAAAACATTAAAGATAGATTAATTTCACGTAACTTTTCTAAACATTCCAAATTTCTAACTCTTACGTATTTTCAGCAGTGGACCTTTGTTTATGGACGACCCGTAAAATCATATTTCCTCTTATAACTCTTTTATCTCAACAGATAGCTCAATATGATGTTCTACAAAAATTTGTATACGTAAGAGAAGAATATTTTTGCAGAAGACTGTTTTGCTTTATCTTTATGAGTTAATAAGTTATAGCCGAATTCAGGTTAAAAACAGACCAATTTTACTGAAGCATAACTCAAAAAGCGGCAAACGGATCTTGATGAAACTTTGGCGATTTAATATACACATATGCATAAAGTTTTTAGCAAAAAATGGTGGAGGTGTTATTTTTTTAAAAAAAGATAAAATTCTTTGAACTTTATGATTTACTATAGCTAAAGTTTTCGTTTTATCCATCCCTAACTGCCCAGGTACAGTTTCTTGCTCAGTTTCAAAGCGTTAAAACATAATTTTGTGTAACTATTTTTTTAGAAAATGTCTAAAACATAATACAAAGCTTGTTGCTTTACTATTTATGTTTTATCGAGACAAATACGAACGCTTATCTTACGACAATCGCGGTCTTTTCAATCTGTTTGTGAAAAATATTCATGAAGTTTATTTGATACGTTTAGTATCAATGCCTACATTGAGAGAAAAACTATTATATATACGCTGATAAATTACATAATTAAGAAATCTAAATACTATTTGCACTGCACTGTCGGAGGCAAAGGATACCAGCCATAGAGCTATACATATAGATTGTTCTGTGTATTCCCGAAACTGTACATATTTAACCTTCTAAAGAGGCAACGATAGATAATGACTATTTTTCAAGAAAGCACACTCAAAAGAAAGTCAATTTGATATTCATGCAAAAGTAATAATCTGGACTAGCAACAGTTAAGGCATATTATAAAATCTTTATTTTGGGTTTCATATCCAATCCTTGTTTTTTCCAAATATTACAAAACTCAGTGCGTAGTTCATCACTGAATATTTTTGAGGTCGAACATTTTGTTTTAGATGTCCTATGTTTTCAAAAGTAAAAATTGACAAAAATCGTGCAATTATTTTCGTCACAATTTTCCTGAATTTTTGATTTTAAAACATAAGAACTCTTAAACGCATAGTCAGAATGTTGCAATGCTGATGCCAAAATGTCAATCTATTCTCAGCACAGATATTGTGTTATCCAATTAGAATAAATTTCATATATGGCTCTAAGACTCTCAAAGCAAAAACTATCTACAGAAGTCTACCCGTTGAAGGGTTAGTTATATGTTTGCTAATAATTATTAGCATCTCGTGCATTCGCTCAAATAAATCAACGTGGTGTATATTTAATAAATGTTGAAATTGACTGAAGTTTTTTGAGCGTTTCAGTGGAATACTAAGATTGAAAATAAAAAAAAAATCCCGATTTATTTCCATTGTTAATTTTATAGTTTTAAATGGATTTAAAAATCATAATAGAATTCTTCTTGAATTTCAATGGTAAATTTCCCGAAAAGTATAACAATTAGTGGAATTTCCTTCGTAAGTAGTTCCGCAGCTCTGCTTCATCTTCGTCGTTTTTCACATGGCAGTTATTTTTAGTCTATAAAATATTTTCAAAAAACATTCAAAACATATTGCGAATATACGCGTATAACAGTAAAAGTCCGTGTTAGTATCTAAAGGGATCGTAAAAATCGTTTAATTCAAGGTTATTATTAAACATTCTTTTAGTTTTTTCGCTTAAAAACAAGATTGCGAATGTAACTCTTTGAATGCATTCACTATTTTAGTATCCACCATGGTTATTGCCAGTATATTTGTTGTGTATAGTATTCCGTGGTCGCATACTTGATTACTTGAATGTGAATCTATGAAGAAAACGACAATTTTAGCTATAGTAAATCATAAAATTCAAAGAATTTTATCTTTTTTTAAAGAAATAACACCTCCACCATTTTTTGCTAAAAACTTTATGCATATGTGTATATTAAATCGCCAAAGTTTCATCAAGATTCGTTTGCCGCTTTTTGAGTTATGCTTCAGTAAAATTGGTCTGTTTTTAACCTGAATTCGGCTATAACTTATTAACTCATAAAGATAAAGCAAAATAGTCTTCTGCAAAAATATTCTTCTCTTACGTATACAAATTTTTGTAGAACATCATATTGAGCTATTTGTTGAGATAAAAGAGTTATAAGAGAAAATATGATTTTACGGGTCGTCCATAAACAAACGTCCACTGCTGAAAATACGTAAGAGTTAGAAATTTGAAATGTTTAGAAAAGTTATGGGAAATTAATCTATCTTTAATGTTTTGAAACTAAAAAATGGAAAACAAACTTATTTAAAAAATTATTACTTGAATTGTTGTTACGGTATCATCTGAACATTGGACGACCCTTTCAAAAGATGCGTCATGTTTTCATTCAAAAAGTTGTCGAAGACTTCATTGAGCTAGAATATTCCGTTTAGGCGCAATCATTTTTGTCCGTCTAAAATCGCTTTCTGGACCATAGTGCATTGGCGGAACTAGGGGGGGGCTAGAGGGGGCTAAGCCCTCCCTAGAAAAGATTTAGCCCCCCCTAGAAAAGTTGACTAAGTTTTTTAATTTTTGAAAAACCAATAGTTAGATAACTAAAGGTACGAAAAACTTCAGAGTAAAGTTTATTTGCATAACTGTTATAAGATTCCAGGCATTAATGTGCATTAAATTTTAATATGCCGACGAAATAAAACGGTTGAAAAAAATTCCGGGGGCTATAGCCCCCCCTAGAAATGAGCCCAAGTTCCGCCAATGGCTAACACTATATTCCGCATTATGGTCAACTGAGAATTGGTTTTCCGCGAAAATTCGGCGAAATGTTATATAATCACGGTGAATATTTAAATACTATTAGCTTTATTTTATCTGCCGTAATAATAATGGTGGGAGCAGCCACGTAGCCAGGGGGGCCTGGCGGCCTTGGCCCATCCCCCGAAATATTTTGGCTCACATTTTCATCGCGGCACTGCAAGAGATCTGTCGCAAAGGCGAAAAGGTGTGGAGGATCCGTGGCGGTAAAGCCAAATTTTTCCAGAGCGGTGGAGCGATCGACGAGCTGGGAACGGGCTTCGTAGTATTGGAAAAAATGCAGGATCACGTAATGGACTGGAAAGCGATCAACGAGAGGATGTGTGTGTTGAGGATAAAAGGCCGTTTCTTCAACTACACCATCATAAACGAGCATTGTCCATACGAAGGTAGACCCGACGACGAAAAGGAAGCGTTCTATGTGCAGCTGCAGGCAACGTACGACAGCTGCACACGACAGGACATCAAGATCGTCATCGGCGATATGAACGCCCAGGTCGGCAGGGAAGCAATGTATAGACCGGTGATCGGGTCCCATAGCCTGCACACCGATACGAACGACAACGGCCAGCGATGCATGATCACCAGCGATGGTGATCAGAAGCACTTTCTTTTCCCACAAAGATATCCAAAAAGCCACCTGGAGATCACCTGACCAATGAACTTCGAACCAAATCGACCATATTCACATCGAGGGCCGGTTTTTCTCGAATATCACCAACGTACACTCCCTACGGGGTACGGATACCGACTCGGACAATTACCTAATAGCAGTACACGTGCGCTTAAAGCTAGATGCTTCGACCCTCGAAAACGGGTGGAGTATGATACGCTCGGCCGTCAACGGGGTCGCAACCTCGGCGCTAGGAGTGGAAACCTCGAGCGGAACCAAAAAAGTGGTCTCTAGGAAACTCCGGTAATATACGTGGGAAAGGCGAGACCACACGAAGCCAGCTCCCCCTCGATCCAAAGTGTGTTCGGTTACTGGTAGTAAGAAAACTACGGCCTCCATGAGGCCAAACCTCCGGTAATTCCGTCTCTCCTAAATGCCAGTGAGCGGAAAAATCACAAAAATACAGTGCAGATAAACCTTCCACTTGCGAAAGCTGTTTCGGGCGTAATTTTCAGGAGGTTTATCGAACACGGTGTGGACCTGGCCCTGGGGTGACATTGCGATTCTCGTTTCGAGTGATTTTGGTTCGTTTCGACCACGTTAAATGAATGGGCGAAACGAACTAAAATCACTCGAAACGAAAATCGCAATACCACCCCTGATTCAAGAGCCCTGGGTCTACAAAGGAAGAATACAAGGTATTCAAACAAGAACATGTAAGTTCTTCTATGATGACAAATATGATCCTCCGAGAGCTGCTGTCTTGGCCAACGCAAATATTAATTGTTTGCCCATTGCAGAGTTCATCAAACGAGACATAGTGGCGATCAGAGTTGAGGTATCAATCGCCAAGGGAAATCCGATATTATCGTAGCATCGCCCCATTTTCCTGGAGACGTTCCTAAGGTTGCAACTCAAGAGGTTGCGGCGTTCGTCAAATTCTGCATAGAAGTCAACAAAGACTGTATTATCGGCTGCGATGCCAACGCTATCGCATTTTGTGGGGAAGCACCGACCAGGGGTGTGAAATTGTCAAAATTTTGCGGACTAAACATCCATGAATGGCGACAATTTGGAACCAGCCAGCGTATCGAAAATAACAGCTAATAATAGTTAAATTATAACTAAAAGGCTACGTTTAACTGCTTTCTAATTAATTTCAGTTGTTTTAAAACGAATCAACCTTTAAGTAGGTCCCAGCACCAAAGGTATTAAAACCAATGAGTGGGACATGGACAATGTATGTGATTTGACAGCCACACCACCTCGCTGGCACCGACATCAACAATCGAGATGAGTGCCTTTTAGAATTTCTCTCGTTAAACAATATCGACATTGCTAATAAAAACAATGAACCTACATTCATGAATGCTATGAGGCAGGAAGTCTTGGACCTGATCTTGTGAGAAGCTAAGAGGCAAAAGGTTTCGAATTTGTGGGTTTTGCTGATGATTTGGTCATCATGGTTCTTTGAAAATTCGACGACGTGATATCGGATAGAATGCAGAGGGCCTTGGTGTAGTAAAGAAGGCCTGGGCATCAATCCCTCTATAACAACAATTGTTTGTGTTGGAAGAAGAAACTGAAATTACAATCTCTACACCTTAAGGAAGAAATTAAATGTAGAGTCTCGTCTCAGGAGTAATCCTATACGCTAAACTATCTTGGCACGCACACTTAGATTTAATAATTAGCAAGGCAGACTGCCTTATGGGTATGTTCTAGACTGGTAGGAAAAAAATGGATCCTCAAACCAAAAATGGTGATGTGGGTCTATACCGCCGTTGTGAGACCTAAGATAGCTTATGCCTCGTAGGTATGGTGGCCAAAAACTAATAAAAGCCACAGCTATTGAAAATTTGAACAAACTTCAACGATTATCATGCATGGCCGTAACTGGAGCAATGAAAAGCACACTTTCAAAGGTTCTAGAAGCTATCCTCCACTTACTACCCCCGAACCAACATGTTCAGTTAGAGGCTAAGAAAAGTGTCCTAACACTTAAACGATTGAAGACAATACTCGACGGAGATAAAACCGGTCACTTGAGTATCCTGAATCTTCTACCTGTTTGTCGGTCCAGCTGCGGAAATGAATAGTGATTGGATGGAAGCTAGAACCAACTATGACATCCCATACACATTAAACGAACCCTTACGTTCGGTATGAGTTGGGGAGGGACCTAGCCTCCACAGTGGTTCAATCAAGTTCTATACCGACAGGTCAAAAATGGAAGTCAAAATGGGTGCTGGAGTGTACGGTCCCAGAACAAGAATATCTGTAGCTATGGGAGACTGGCCCACAGTCGTCCAGGCAGCGATAACCAGCTATAATAGAATATAGGGTCAGGTGGAGCAAGACGGGTCACCTAAGGAAAGTACCCGATGCGTTTTTCTACGAATTCAATTTTAAGCAGCTTATCATTTATTTAGATAAATCACTAATAATATAAATCCGAAAATAACCAAAATAAATAAAACGAAACAAAATAAAAGTTATATCAGACAAAAAGTGAAATGTCGGAAAACTACCCTTTTGCCGCATTAACTGTTTTGTGGATAAAATATATGCCGGGCCAGCTAAAAACTTATTTAATAACAACAATAAATAAACTCAAAAATATAGATATATGGACAAACATAGAGTGCCACACAAGTCTTTTTCAGTCTAACCCATCTTGCCCCTATTGAGCTGGTAGAACAAAATATTGCTGATTGCAATGAAAATTGTACCATCCAAAGTGCGATATCGCTCCTAAAAGTGCTATTTTGCATTAAATCGTTTCGGTATCTTCGGCGCACTTTTTTGTTATATTTCAAGCAATAAGTGCGCCGAAAAAACCGAAACGATTTAATGCAGAATAGCACTTTTATGAGCGATATCGCACTTTGGATGGTACAATTTTCCTTGCAATTGACAATACATGTTTATTTAAAACTTTGTAGTATATAACAAACTAGCTGACCCGACAAACTTCCCCCATTGCTTAGCCTGATAAAATAAAGCGGATAGCATTTAGATATTCGCCATCATTGCAAACCATTTAGCCGAATACCATTTTGCGGAACACCAATTCTCGGTTGACTATAACGCGGAATATAGAGTTTCGCAAAATACTATTTCGCGAAAAACCTTACGCGGGATGTACCATTTCACGGAAAATCTTTTCGTAGAAAGTACCATTTCGCAGGGGTGACCCAACTGAAGGAAAGTAATAGAGGTCAGTAGATCTAGGAAAATAAATAAACCTAGATAGAGGTAATCTCTACGGGGGGCTGCCCCTCACAGTGGCCGGCGCTTCCGACTGCAGATCGCCGGCAACACTCGCGGCGTGTGGCCGTCGCACGCTGAATTATCTAATGTTACTATTGATAGTTTTTGGTGGTTAATCAATAACAAGATTAATGTTTTATGAAAGAATCTAAAATTGCTCGAATTCGATTAGTTTTAGAGTTACGCAAAAATTTCTGTTTTATTTGTATGAGAGTCCTTATCCCCCTACCACAGGGGTGAGGGGTCTCAAACCATCATTAAAAGAATGCTGGCTCCAAAACCACCCCACATGCCAAATTTGGTTCCATTTGCTTGATTACTTCTCGAGTTATAAGGAAATTTGTATTTCATTTGCATGGGAGCCCCCCCCCCCTCCTAAAAACCGAGAGGGGTCCAATTTCATCATAGAAAAAATTCATGCCTCCAAAAACACCCACATGCCAAATATGGTTCCATTTGATTAACTAGTTCTCGAGTTATAAGGAAATTTGTATTTCATTTGTATAGGAGCCCCCTCTCCTGAAGCGGGGAAAGGTTTCAGTTCATCATAGAAAACATTCTTGTCTCCAAAAACACCCATATGTCATATTTTGTTCCACTTGCTTGATTAGTTCACGAGTTACGAGGAAATTTGTGTTTCATTGGTATGGGAGCGGCACTAAAAGCCTTTAAAGTTTTTAAGTGCTCCTCAAAAATTGTCTGGGATTGCAATTGCTTCTTACGGCAACTAAGCCAAGTGAACTCGGTAAAATTGTACTAGGTTCCTGGTCATTGCGCTATAGAGTGGAATGAACTTGCAGACGAACCAGCCAGATGTGGATCTAACCCTCCATTCACGGTTCCAAATCCATTTCGCTGCATCCCTGACTGTGTGCTGAAAAGTGAGCTGACACAACGGGAGAGCCGAACAGGCATGGCCAATTGGATGGCCGTACAATCCCTCAAACAATCTGAAAAATTATAACGCCGTGTATTAGGGTTATTCATAAGTTGACATCAAGAAATCTCAGCACGCTTACCGGTCTTGTGACAGGACATTGTGCGAGTAAATACCATCTTCGGAATCTCGGTGTCGTACAAGATAACATTTGTCGCTTGTGTAATGCCGAGCGTGATACCTCGGAACACTTGCTCTGCAATTGTGGAGCACTAATAGGACGTAGAGTGCAGTATCCCAAAAATGGTCTACCAGAGCCAAGGGAGATCTGCTTTGCGTCGCCGATCAAGGTAACAACGTTCAAAAACCAAGTCATCCCTGATTGGTACCTATCTCGCTCCAGCTACGAGCCTATTACTTACTTAACAAGTGATAGGTAAGCTTGAAGCGTACAGTAAAAGAAATAAACGGGGCATAGCACAATAGTTCAAAATAATGGACGCAGTGGTAAGAGTACTCAACAGAAGAGGGAGTTTCATAACGCAATTCTTGACAGTTATTCAAGATCAGTGTTATCGCTCAGAAGTACGAAAAATCGAGCAGATATAGTATAATGGGGACATGGCAATCGTTCGCATTATTCCAATTTTTCTCGGTGACGGTAATTGCGGCTTTTAAAAGTAGAGAGTGTTGGTTATTGGGTTATTAGGTTAGGTTACATGCTATACATGAAACTAAAACTGGCGGTTGCTGAAGGACTCAACAAACCACCTACTCATGGAAGAGAAATTAATGTATCTAAAGTAATTGCTCAGATTGAGTAATTTTTATAAAAGAGAATTTGAAATCAAAGCATATTAATAGCTAATACAATAAAAACATTAAATGCATACCTGTCTGCAAGATTCTTGTGTTTCGCAACTTTTGATGCAATTTGCAATCTATGTTCAGTAATGATTCTCTGCTCAATCACTTACGATAGTGCTTTTCCACTCGCGCCTCCACATATTGCGATCTCTCTAAGGCCTAACTCAAGAGCATGTTTGTCGCTTAAGGATTACTTGATCTGTATAAAACATTTCAATTAAATTATGACTATTAAATTTTCAACCGTTACTCACCAGGTCATTGACTAATTCACAAGGGTATATTTTACGCTCAAGGATTGCAATTGGCAATCGTAAACCCATAGCTTAGCCAGTACATTTCCTAAAAAAGTTATTTATCACAATTTGCTCCTAGTAGTTTGCGTCTCATGTGTAGTAATCCAAATATACCTGACGAATATTAAAGAAAAGATAATACCAATAATTCATACAATCAAAAAATATCGAATACTACCTATAGATGATGGTCTGCATGCAGATAGGATATATAAATTGCCTTTATTACAGTTCCAAATATACGTTTCCAACAGTCTATCCCGCAGCTCCCTCGCCGCAGTCAAGTTAAATGGAAATATTTGGACATCATTTCGCGTTTTATCCAAAAACACCTCACGGACACGTCTAAACCACCGATTGAACTGTTTAGAGCGGAAGTCCAGCACCATCCGCAATTAAAAAAATAAAACAGACAAGCTATAAATAACACCGATTACACCATAATAGTTTAGCAGTTTGTTTTTGTTAGTACACTACACAGTAAAATAATTCAACCTGTTTTCACGTACACAGAAAATAATTTAATACAATTTGTCACTTAAAGATTAGATTTTTTTTATTATTTGTTTTGCACTAACAAACTGTTCATAATATCAAAAAAATTTTAATAAAAACAAAAAAACTCACAACTAAGCACATCACTCGTGACTCAAATTTTTCGTAATGGCGGTGCGGTTTCAAATGACAGAAAGAAAAAGGGCAAAATAAACATAAAATTGTCATCAAGAAACGCGTTTCCATAGTCGGTTGAAAAGCACTAAACTTATACTGTTACGATAACCCATAAAAATGTTAAAACTACCATGATATTCTTACAGTTAGTAAGTTACCAATTTTATGGTCCTGTTGACAATTCAATATTGTTATATCAAGCTGCAAAAATATTGTCATTAGAAGTATGAGAGAAAAGTCAATTTAACCACGGAAATAGTCAGCGATTTGCTTGTTGTCATAGTAGTTTTAACCACGAAACTTCTCAAGTTGACAATAATCATGGTAAGCGCTACAATATTGCAATATAGTTAAGATGACCATGCATACATGTTTCGCATTACCATGGTTTTTTTCTCAGTGTGCGACGAACCACTGGTAGGGTTGCCAAGTGGCCGGTTTTTGGCCGGCCCGACCGGTTTTTCACTTGCAAAGCCGGTGGACGGTCAATCCTGCACAAAGGCCGGTTTTCCGATATATGAAGCCAGATTTGTACTTTTTGTCTAATTTGTAAATTTTTTGATAAATTTATTAGCAATCCTGAGCAGTGGATTATTGAAGATATTGCCCGTTTCTTTGGCAACAAAACGCGCTGCTCACTTTTTTGATAGCACGTCGCAGAAAGAATCTGCTTGGCTGTATGTAAGTTTTAAGTGTATATTATGCTTGTCTAGCCCGCGATGGTTATAATTCATCGCGTACGAAAGGGTGGGAAATTGATAATAGCCAGTTTTGCAGTGACAATACTTTGCTTCTGGTGGTAATATACATTAAATTGTCCACCACTAGCGCCAGAAGCAAGTAGTTGTCACTCTGATACTAGCTATCTTCTGTAGACAGTTATTAAAAACAATGTTTATTCGAGAGCTTCTCAAATGCTAATGATCGGTTTTACACTGAATGTCACTCTTTATATAAATTTCTACTATATGCTATGCCTACTGTATCTGCTACACTTCAATAATCAATTCAATGTTTGTTGTGGTTTCGACTGTGATGTCCTACCGTTCGCTATCTCCACAACTGACTATTCTTCCCATTACACGGGAAACTGTCAATCCTCCAATGCTATGCTGCCACAAACCTTCCCCGCCCCCCCGCATTTTTTGAAGGCAGGACCGACCGGCCAGTTTTTGTAATTTTCAGACTTGGCAACCATACCACTGGTGTGGTCTATTCAAGCAGGACATCGAGCCTACTTTGCCCAGTGCTTTGCGCACTGCGATCATGAGACATAAGCCGTCATACGAACCTGACAATTTACAAACTCTCAATTAGACCGATAGTTTTTATGGATTTGACAATGTTGATGGAGGACATGCGCGTCTTTGCGGAAAACTTTTGGCGGAGTACAAGCACAGAGAACAGATTAACAGGCTCGAAGGAAATAATCGATTTTTTGTGTGTAAAATCTGTCGGTAGCGCCCTCCAGAAATAGTTTGCCAAACGCATCAAAAAATATCCATGTACCTTTATCAATATTTCTTTGTGCTGGAGTTAGATAGCAGCGATGGCAGCGACATCAAGATATAGTTTGCCACTTACTGCTCGAGGGGTCCTCTATTGAAGGATTACACGCAGATTACATAAAAACCTTTTACACACTTTTTGGCGATTGCCTGGTAGTCTGTTCTCTGTGGTACAAGCTCCAAGCAAAAAGTAGCAGAGCAAGAACCAAGAGCAACAGACACTAGTTGAGGAGATTACCAACGTGCAACCTACATCAGCTCCAAGAAAAGAGGGACTACTGCTCTGGAAAGTCGGAAAAATCGAGTATTATTTTTTTTGCATTTTCGAGAAGCTTATAACTTCAGAAAAGTCATGCCAGAAGGACTTTTTAATATCTGATGTCGTTGGAAAGTTACAGCGAAAACTGTGGGGTCACCCTTAGGGAAGTACATCGCTGTACGAAACTTTAAACACGTTTTTCTCGAAACCATGTTTTTTCAGCTGGCGGTACGTGTATCTCAGAATCTCGTGGTCCGATATGGCTGAAATTTTTTTTCAGCATGTAAAAATGAATTATCTAAATTGTTACGTAACCGTTTTTTGATATCTTAATTTTTCAGTTTTTATGAGCTCGCAATTGGCCATTTTTTAATGAAAAAACACCTTTCTTGTGGAAAAATTGCTGCCATTTTGGTAACCTTTCGAATTTTCAAAAACCGCTGCGTAACAATTTAGGTATTGACTTAAAGCTTCAAAATCATCCTTGAAATCCTTTTATAGATACTTCGTTGCTTCCCAGCACGTACCGCCTGCTATTTTACTATTTTCTAGAGAGCATCCACGCGCCCTGCTGACGCCAGCATAATAATCACTATTTTGGCATTCAAAAAACATAATACACGTTCGAATATACCTCACTCTATAACCAAATTACACCAACACTTAACTATAATTCCAACATACGAAACATCCCTTATTTTTCGGCATTCCAGAGTTCCCCCCCTCCCCTTAACGTGTGAGATGGCTCGTCCAGGTCTAAAGCGACATTTTTTTATTTTTTATTTTTTAAATATAGAAACTGCGACTTCAGAAACGCCTGGGCGAATAGCCAAAGAGTTGAATGGAGCTTAAAACAAGACGAACCATTCCGGTTCTAAGCTGCTGACGAGTTTTGTTTAGAAAAATACGCATAGTGATTGTGAGCCTTCCGAAAACCGTTCTCTTCAAGACCCGCATCGGCAGTAGGAACAGAAGGACCCAATAGCCCTACCAAGTCGAAGGCGACTTCTGAGACACTTGGGAAATTGGCCGTGAGTGATCCAGGAAGAGTATAATGAAGACAAAACAGGACGAACCACACCGGCTTTATCCTGAACAACAACAATGATTATGACCCCAACATAATCGTTCCGGAACCAGTGGCTTTTCGCTACTTGCTTTTATCATATTATGCACGTGAATTTTCGAATTGGTCGAAAAACATATTTTCTAAATAATCGAAAAACTCTTGTTGTCACTTTACTTTTAAATCAAATACAAATATACGTAACAAAACTTTTTTTATTAACTTTAAAATTTCTGTTACCCAAATTATAGCGTTTTTTTGGACAAAAAGTGAATCACGCCGCAAAAGCTCAAATATATATGTCCCGGTGTAATAAGATTGCAATATATGTCAATATATGCTGGTCATTGTTTCATATGTCTTTGTTGGTCATACTGGTGTAATGGCCATATTTTACCTTGCCATATATATGAAAACATATAAACTGACAAGGCTTCCTGTCATATAAATTGGCCAAATTTATATTTGTATTTGTATTTGAATATAGGCTATGAGCCCGTTACCCTTTCTTAAGACTAATTTACGAACAATTATTGGACAAATTCTACATATAGGAACAAGTTAAATATTAAATAAAAAAAAAAAAAAAAAAAAAAAATACAATCACTAAAGCAGTTATGGCATATAGCACAGAACAGAAGTGGAAGTAGAAATCCAAACACGTACATGCTACTTTCTACAGATACTAGCGAATCTGGCGGTAGCGAGTCACTTTTTTCCACGAAAACACACGAACGCATACGAATGCACACGAAAGCATGTGAAAGCTGCTATGCGATTGGCAGCGAGCGTTCTGCTTATATTGCTGTTATTCGCTTCTATGCGAAAACCTTCCCAAAGAAAAAGAAAAACAAAAAAGTCTCTGTTACCAGTTTTGATCGCCGAATCGTTCGGACTTCCACTTCTGTTCTGTGCATATAGTGTAATAGCTCTTGCCATACCTTGTGTGTCATATTGATATATGAGCCATATTTCATATGGCACCATCGACCATATTTATATGCTAGTGTAATAGTACCTTAAGCGGGAATGCAGCTGCGTATGTCAGTGTTGCCGCACGCACAGATTATTCTGTGATCAACAGACATTTGGAATAAATAACTTTTATAAAATCTGGATATGTAATTCCTTTTCATGATAATACCACAGTTAATGGTCGTACCGTAAATAGTTATGCTACTATCTGTTATTGCTAATACTTTTGAGAACCAGCGATTTAAATTAAAGATTTCGAGTTTCTCGATGCTACATATAATAATAACACAGAGAACAGACATCCAAGCGAAAGGTCCCCACTTGGATAAAACTTATGTCAAATTAGTTGGGAAACTATAGTGATGTAGAGTGACTATATACATGATGTCGCTAAAGGCGCATAAAATTCAGCACTAAACTCAACAGTTGGGGTGATTTTTGGAAAAGTCTTCACGAATCAAGGAGAAAGGTCTTCATTTGTCTTTCCACCCATTTAAATTGCATGGTGAAGACATGTCTTCACATGTCCTCAAGCGAAGACATTTCACTTTTTTGTAACAAAAATGTCTTCAAAATGAAGACATGTCTTCACTACTGGCATCTCTGTATCTACCAAAAAGCGGAGAACCTTGGATTCCTATGCCTAAATACAGTATGAGCTTGTATTACTCGTGTAATTTTATTAATATAGAAATGAGAAAAAGGATTGATAATTGGATATTACAATGTCCTTTGTTCATTCACAAAATTCTGAGCTTGGTTAACCGAATGCGACTGAGCTGTATTAGTATCTTCGCTTATACATAACCATTGTCCTTCATTGCTTTCCTTCCACAAACTGATTTTGTTGTCTCCACCTGATACAGCTAAGATATTTCCTGTCAATGACCAGCTCACATTCCAAACAACATCATCAAAATTATTCAAAATTGTTGACTGCCAGTTTTGCAAATCATCGCTGCTCCAGATGATAACTCGACGATCCTGAGAGCAGCTTGCAATTTGGTGACGAGGAAGTCCAACATTTGGAGCCCACGCCACATCCCGTACCCAATCGGAATGCAATTCCAAACGTTTCTCCTCTTCCCAGCGTTCTCCTTCTTCTCTCCAAATTTTAACGGAATTATCACATCCTCCTGTTACAAGGCGTTTGACTGATGTACTGGTTTTAGACAATCTTTGATCAAAGGCCGGCTCAGGTGTTGTAGCAGGACACCAGCTAACGGTATTACATCCAATACTATGAGCATTTGGAATTTTTTTTGAATCCCATGCATCCGCCTCTATATTCGCTGTCAGAATTGAAACAGATCCATCAGAACTACCACATGCTAAAATTAAGCCATATTCTGCCGGAGCCCAGGCAACAGAATTTACGGATGAATCATGATTACTGTATTCAAACCACTTGCTCCAATTACCAGATCCGGCTTCCTTCCAAATTATTACTTTACGATCGTACGAACATGACGCAATTACATTACCATAGCGTGGGTGAGCCCAAGATACCTGCCATACCGGACCACCATGTCCTTTTAAATCTGCAGCTAGCGTTTGAGCTCCACCCTTAATATCAAATATTTTTACTGTGTTGTCAGATGAACATGTCGCCAAACGCAACCCGTAATAATCCACTTCTGCTCCATGGATCATGTCTTCATGCCCGGTATCCACCGTATTTAAAACCGACACCATAATTGTTCTGGAAATTTGAACCAAAAAATAGTATGCAAATGTATATAGTCAGTCTACATATTAAAATTTACTTAATAACTCACCCTAAAGCAACAAATCAACGAAACACGAAAAAATGATTGACCATTGACGTGGTACGCATTCAATGTGATACATAGAGGTGTGGCGATAGCGATGTTGGTATACTTGGTAAAGTCACAGACAAACAGATATAACTCTTGGAAGAAAAATCAACAAAAATTCTCGTACCTCACAATTAGCCAGAACACTACACTGATAAAATTTTACACGTTGCATATGTGAATGCACGTGAATTCGCACTTATTGCAGAAGTATTACAATACACGTGGTTTGCTGCACAAATTTCAAAAGACAAAGCACGTGAATAACAAGTGTAAAACCAAGGGGTCGGACACTCAGCACATTGTGCCCAGGCATCACTCCAGAGATATCAAGCGGCACACCTCTAAAGCCCTATAAAAATAACATTTATATGGCTTTACACACCTCCGGTTCAATGTTACAGATAAAATGGGAGCACTGCCAGTTGTCAAAATCATCTCGCACGGTTGCCAGATCTATCAGATTACAACGAATTTAACAAATCTTGCAGTTCGGCACTTTTGGTACAGCATCGGCACAGTTCGGCTTGTTTCAAGTCGCCTAACATAAAAACGGCTGTGCTGAGTGACCGACCCCTTGTGTAAAACACTATTATACGCCTCACCTCATTCATAGAAACTTTGTTCAGTCTGTGCCTTACTGTGCCGCTGAGGTGCTGATCGTGTGAAACCTGTCAAATTCGCCTGCGCCCAGCCAGACTGTTTTGATCGTTTTGACAATAACAAACATTGGCAGGGCTGCCAATGTCTAACATTTCAAATTTTAAATGTCAAAAAGGTGGGCCACAGTGTGCCATGAACTGTGAAATGATTGTACCGCAATTGTAATCAATGAGGCAAGCTGTTCCCTAAATTGAGCCTGCAACAATGTTCTAAGCAAGGGGTCGGTCACTCGGCACAGCCGTTTTTATGTTAGGCGACTTGAAACGAGCCGAACTGTGCCGGTGCTGTACCGAAAGTGCCGAACTGCAAGATTAGTTAAATTCGTTAAAATCTGATAGATCTGGCAACCGTGCGAGATGATTTTGACAACTGGCAGTGCTCCCATTTCATATGTAAAATTGAACCGGTGTGTAAAGCCCTATAAATGTTATTTTTATAAGGCTTTAGAGGAGTGCCGCTTGATATCTCTGCAGTGCCGGGGCACTATGTGCTGAGAGTCCGACCCTTTGGGTGAACAGGTGATGCAATGTGGCATTTCCTCATTTGTTGGAATTTTGGTAACACGATCTCCCCCGATTTCGAACTTGACAGCTAAAAAGTAAGACATTGATATAAAAGTGAATTAATTTAATATTTTTCGGCCTAGTACGTACCAGCAGGTTTATCGTCGTCTGGCTTTGATAGACGCTCATGCCACAAACGTTTCGCCTGTAAGTAATCGTGTTTCCTTGCTAGATTCTACGGCAATGAGCAATATTTGAAGTAGCTTGTAAGCTACCGGTTTTTGCATCCACCTGAAAAATTAACCAATGTTCAGAGGAATAAGAACAAATTATTAATTCTCACAATATATTTATATATTCTTACCTAACTGCATGCAGCACACCCCACACGATCGTTCTGCCATTTTGTTATTGCAAATTTTCACACGTGAAATTCACGTAACTTTCTTTGACGTTTATCGCCATCACGTACATGCTATGTGACGAACACATAAAATTAAGGGGATATTCATTTAAAATTTACCGTAGTCACGTGGAAAACGTTATAGCTTCGTGAAAACCAATTCACGGGATTTTTCACGTAACTTTAACGTGAATATTATTTTGAGTGTAAATATTCTGGAACTTGTGTGAACTGGGTGGTGGGTGCCTTGTTCTTTGCTATTGTTTTGATGGTTTGATTCAGTTGGCAGTTGCAACACTGACGAACTGACATGACACAAGCAACACATTTTTGACCGACACATAACCGTCGCTTCAAATAGCAAGCGATCGCTTATGTCAAAAATTCAAACTGACAACTCGCTAGATGACTTTTTTTCTGTCAATAGTGTCAGCTGATTCGGCCGCTGTCTCGCAAGATGGTGATTCGGGTGATTTATGTTATTACTAGCCTTACAAGCAGAAAGTATGTCCATCACCGACGAGCAATTTACTAAATTATCAGTAGCAACAGCAAAAATGTAACGAGCACCCTCAGCCCCAGCAACATAATCACTGTCATCAACAACAAATGCACACGAGCAACAGAGTCAGTACGGAGATCAGTCTACATCACCTCCAGTAGCAGCAGCTGCTGCTGTTGCTTCGTTATCAAATTAATGGCACTGATGGACATCAACTGCTAATAATTGGGGATCTGGGCGAAATCGAAAGAGTGCAATATCTGAAACCAGCATCCGAAGTGCAAAAAATCAACTGGAGCTTGGAAACGTTTCTCCGATTTACTTTTCTCCACTCTGATGAAAGTTTTGCTTGTTTACATGCAGGCCGCTGATTTACGTAACCAATAAAGCTAAAAAAAAGGTGCGGTAAGTAAATATATTGCTAGACATTGCGTTTGTATAAATTTGACCATTAATATCTCGCTGTAACCAGGGAAAATGAAATTTTCTGATAATCACATTTATTATCCCAGTTATATTACGCTTGTGATGATGTGTGAAGTGCTACTAATATTTTTTATCATTCGGGTTCATTTCAAACAATAAAGTTTTTTCACCTTTCTTCAGCCTTATTGATAATAAGGGGCGATCCGTTGTACAGATGGCGTTACTGTTTTAACGTATTTTAATTTGAAATTTTGGTCAAAAGTTTCTATGGAAAATGTATGGGATGGCATGTCGGTTCGTCGGTGGTTGCAAGCAGTGAATATTTCATTCTCCGATTGGATTTATTCACTAATCCTTGGGAAAACGCAATGTGAACAGATTAAACACGCTACACTCTTAAAAGATTCTACCTGTAAATAGTTCGGATTTAGTTAAAGCTAGGTTGAAACTGCTCAAAATGCCCTTAAAGTGTACAAACTCAAACTTTGGGTAAAAATTTCAACCAATTTTGGCTACTTGCTACCGATAATTGAATTATTCTCTATGACAAATAACGCAATTTTAAGTTCCTACTACCAATTTTTTGGTTGAAAAACTACTCAAAATCTGAGTTTGTACACTTTAAGGACATTTTGAGTAGTTTCAACCTAACTTTAACTAAATCCGACCAATTTACAGGTAGAATCATTTAAGAGTGTAGATCAGTACAAACAAACTTGTTTATGTGCATTGCCAGTTGCCTGCATAAGCAAATGATGTCATATTGAGAATGGCATTTGAACCATAGGGTGTTTGCAGAGTGCATATGTATTGGAGATCTGTTAGGCAGGCAAAAGTGACAGCTCCATATAAAACACACGGGTTGGGAAGAGCAAAATTTTTTAAATGCTTCAAAATTTTTAAATTGCTTCATACATATGGCAAGGTAATATGTCTGTTTACTAAATAAAAAAATATTTTCAACAAATAAGCTAAGACGCGGTAGCAATGATCAAAAATGTAACTATGACCTATGTTAGCGGGATAAAACTAAACAAATATCAATAGCCAGTAGTTGCTTTCGGCTAAGAAAGCAATTTATTATGCTAAAACCAATTTTATATTCCGTTACTTTCAACTTGGCCTACACTCTTAAATGATTCTACCTGTAAATTGGTCGGATTTAGTTAAAGTTAGGTTGAAACTACTCAAAATGCCCTTAAAGTGTACAAACTCAGATTTTGAGTAGTTTTTCAACCAAAAAATTGGTAGTAGGAATTTAAAATTGCGTTGTTTGTCATAGAGAATAATTCAATTATCGGTAGCAAGTAGCCAAAATTGGTTGAAATTTTTACCCAAAGTTTGAGATTGTACACTTTAAGGGCATTTTGAGTAGTTTCAACCTAACTTTAACTAAATCCGACCTATTTACAGGTAGAATCATTTAAGAGTGTATGCCGTATACTGATGGTTCAAAAACAGTATATATTTGGAACACCGATTTAACGCGAATTCACCGAAACCCTAGTTACCAAAAGTCAGCATATATTTCAGGGAACATTTGTCGGTTATTTTGATTATTAGTTGCTTTAAAATGATGAATAATTTTAGAAAAAATGATGATTTTATCCAGCGCGTTTTTGCTGCATCGAATAGGAAAATATGAAATGTGTGCCCAACAGATGTCTTGCATGTGTGTGTAGCAAAAGCCCTATTTTTAATTTGCACGTCGTGCAAACCATCGAGCAGTGAGAGTTGTCAAAAGGGAGCCAATCGAACACGCATACTGTTTGCTTAAATGTTTGATTAACAAGTATTGAAATAGTTATGAAATCTACTTAAGCTATTGTCACGCACCTTGAATATTATACTCGAACACAGTGTGTAGGGGAACTGGGGGGAAAATGAACACCCTTAGCAATTTCGCCATTTTCTCCTCCAGGAACCAACCAAATGCTGATCGCACTATATGAATTGAAAGTTGGATTCATATTTCACGTAGCAATATATAAAGATGTTTAAAAAAGACTATTTGTCATGAAATATTCCTTTTCTTCGAAAGCGTCACATTCGAGCCTGATTTTTTTCATGTGGGTAAAATGAACATGCAGTGACGGCAAAATGAACATGTCATAGAAAACTAAAGTTAACATGCAGTTTGGATAAATTAAATAATATTTTACATTATCATTGTTTTACATAAGCCGTAGGTATTCAACAGGGCTGTTGGAATTAAAATGGGACTCCACAAAGTTAACATAATGTATCTTCGCCACGTTCATACAATGCTTGACTTTTAGTTCGCAGGATTTTCCAGCACTCGGTCATTTTCCGTCATTTTTCGAGAGACTCGATCATTTTTGTTGCTTGAATTGCAATTATTTCGTAGCTGCTGATAAATGGAAAGTAAAACATCATGATACACACTGTTCATTTTGCCCCCATAGTGAAGTGTTCATTTTACCCCCTAAACACAAATTGTTTTCAAGTGTTTATTATAAACAAACAGTTGATAAAAATATTTGGAATTTTCGACAGATAGTGATAAGCAAACAACACTAAATGATACCAATAGTCGAAATTTAATTAGTTTCACCAAAATAGCTTATTTACTACAGCGGATTCCCGTTCGTTTGAACGATTCCTCATGCAAACTAACGGGGTTAGTTTTTAATTTGAACAACTAGCAACCCTAAATATGCTGAAACTTGTATGAGCTGGCCGCACTGCTCTTTGTTATTGTTTTGGTGGTTTATATAGTTGGCAGTTGCAAGTAGCGAATATTTTATTCTTCGATCGGATTTCTATCGTCGTTCTTGGGAAACGAAATGTGAAACTGATTAAATACGCTAGATCAGTACAAACAAATCATGTTCATATGCATTGTCTGTAAAAACAAATGATGCCATGTTGAGAATGACATTTGAACCATTTTTAATTTGCACGTCGTGCAAACCAACGGGGTTCAAATCAAAAAGTGTTCAGATTAAAAGCGGTCAAACGAACGGGGGTCCACGGTAATAGTGGAAATTACCATCGGCGTCAGATTTCTGCAAATATTTTTTACTTTTTCCATTTTTTCACATTGTAAAACTTATGATCACCACATATTGTTTCAAACAGCTTGTAATACTTCTAGGAGAAGATACCTATTGATCTGGAACAGATTTTAATCGGTTTACTGGGAATTTGGCTGCCTGTTCATTTTACCTCCCCTGTTCATTTTGCCCACAGTTTTCCTATAAAGCTTTGCAATGCATTTTACACTGATTAAGTTGAAAGATATATCGCTCTATTGTGCAAAATTGATGTATTGCAGGTTGCAGTGAAACAACTAAATGCACAGCAACTGCAAGGAAACAGCCAAAGATCTGCAATCAGTGCTGCGATCTAAATTGCCATTGCAGTGCTTCATAATAGACAATATTATCAGTCGTTTTTCTTCTTCAAACAATATCAATCAAATTGTTTCCATGCTATTTTCTATTTTCAGAATATTTTTAACAAAAATTGTGTGATAGAATCTAAAAACATCACATGTTATGCTGCGAGCATGTTTGTTACATTAATGCAATTTTTTATTCCAAAGTTTTTCGAAACTTTAGCATCACTGGATACGAGCACAACAGCTCTGACAGCTTTTGGTAAACAAACATAGTGGCACCGAATTTTCGTAACATGAATTTATGTCTTGTTAAATTTAGGTCACTTTGCACCATATGTTGAATTATTTGCAGTTGTATATTTCGAAATAACCATCAAACGATCCCAAAACGTATCTATTATCTCACTCTTCTTCTGCGTCTACTGTTTAGTAATCACCAATTTGACGGCTCGCAAAAATTTGACATGAATCAATGACAGCTCGCTGCTAGGATTTTACTTGCATTTTGTCTGCAAGTTCCTTGTATTTCGCGTTTTTGATGCAATCTGCAATATACAAAACAGAAGCGGATCATGTTGAAAACAATCTAGTCACACTGTTACAGCATTTTGCTCCGCAGCAAATGCTGGCAGTTTTTGTACACTGATGCCAAATCGTTGGCTTTAGTTTCCGTGTATCTCTTACTGTGAGTATTTCTATTTCTAATAGGTACCAAACAACGGGATGGCACGCTAGGATTTCAGCGTAGCGAACATCTATTTTCATTCCGCTTACACCGAAACTGTGTATTTATATTTCCGTATTTTCATTTATTCAACAGAAAAATTTTATACGATCTATAATACGTTACAAAACCGTAAAAATATTCAATAAATTGCATTAAACTGCTTAAATTTACTTGAACTGCCATCATTAGGTACAGCAAATAGTAAGGTTCGTTACCCGAATTAACATTGCTTTAGGGTAAACAGGCTATTTTTCGGGTGCCAGTGCCAGTGATGTCGGTTACGCACCAAATATATGGGAGATGACAACCTTGCCATCCCGTTGGTACTAAACTGTTAATTTTGACAGTAACCAAAAAAATTGCTGGGAATTGACTGTATATAATCACTCTAGCAAGGCTGGTTTACAGTTCGGAAAACTGACTCCGGGATTTTGGCTCCTGTGTATTTTAAATGGGCACCGGGATTTCAATTCCCGTGACGGGAAATGAAGTCTACATCAAAATGACAGTTTTCCAGAAGTGAACTCAACAGCGGAATTTGCTCTCTCGGAATAAAGCAACTCTACACACTCTTATTCCAGCGGGATAAATACATTCGAAATTTTTTCCGAGCGGAAAAGTTGAACTTGTGTCTAGCTAGAGTTCTGTTTGCCGAGTGTTTGCATCGTTATTAAAATGTTACGCGATTTTTTCGGTGAAAATGATAGTGATTCTCTCAGTGATTGTACCTGGTTGACCCAGGAACATGAAATTACGCAAGAATCCTCAGAGGTGCAGCAAAAAAAAAAAGAAACGTGCTAAAAAAAGAGAAGTGGAGCTGGATACAAAGCTTGCTCTTTGCGAAGAAATTCGAAAACATCCTTGCATTTATCAAATTACGAGTGTCGCAACCTTTCGTTGCGTCGCACCAATACATCAAACTGCAGCGATAGTACGCACCTTGCGTATGCCACTATTGGGTGCTTTGCCCAAAGTTAAACGCGGTCTAAGGGAAACACCGCGCTTGAAGCAAACACCGCGCTAGAACTGTTGCCAGAATGCTGTAAACAGGCATGTTGTTCACCTAACTGGGTCGTCAAAAGTAACTAAAACTTTATGATTTCTGTGTAATTTCTTCCAAGAATTTCAAAATCGACCCGGCAACTATGAAAGAGCATTTCATTTTTGAGTTGCGCGGTGGATAATTTTCAATGAAACTCACAATATTGTTCGCTTGACGTGCCGCCGGCGTGCGTCGGGATCAAGCCCATGGCAGACAACCATGTTCTCGCCGCCAACATCTCGTGTGTGCGAAAATGAGATAGCAATTCAGCACTGCGTTTCACTCAACTGCCAGCAGTCTGATTTGGGCCCGCTGTCAAATTTTGAGCCCCGGACATGCTGTCGCTGACGTTTACTGCAGCTCGATATAGAGATGTCGATGGGGTGGTCGGGATCGTGCTGAAATGTCAGTGGTGGAATAGATAAACAAAAAAATCGACAAAGATTGAGATGCGCTCATAAGTGATTGCAAGAAGACTCGAGTCTTTTTTTACACGGTTTGTTTTTTTCGATTACTCAAAAACGGTGCAATTTAGGGACCATTTACAAAATACGTGACGAATGTCGGGCCTCTCCCAAACGTATATTGAGAAATAAACGAATGGTCCCTAAATAGCCCCGTTCTCAATATTCGAAAAAACAAACCGTGTAAAAAAGGTACTTGAGTGTACGCTAACAGGGAAGCGGGTTCAGTGGTTCCCAACCAAACTAAGACGGCAGCCCCATCAGCGAGATAGGGACCTTAGGTTAACATCCTACTTTACCCAAAAACAAGAAAGTTAATGAAAATGAAAGAAAAAATCTTTCTGGATTATTGGCAACGACCTTTAGCATGAAAACACGGACAAGAATTGGAATATAGAATATACCGACCGTTGTCCAGTGGGGACCCAAGGAACAATTTTTGCTTATTAAACGTTTAACCGACAGCTTTTATTCAGCACATGCTGTATAGCTGCTTTTCAAGTATGTCTAAACACCTCTGTTCAATGCTTATACAGTTGGTTTTGGAGAATTTAAACAGCACAGTGCTGAATATGGGCGTGGAAGATGCGTTTGTATGACTGTTATGCAACGTATAGTAAAACGTTTATTTAGTACGTGTATATATGTTTATTAAACTTCTGCTGATGATACTTAAGCTACGTTTATTCCACAGCAGTTCAACATTTAGACAAGCAAAAAGAAAAAAAATATGCAGGAAGTATTTTTATTTTATTTTGTGGGTTTCGTTATTTTCATGGTCATTTTTGTATGCCTATATTATAATTTATAATAAGAGACTTAGTAGGAAATCATTGGTTGACTCGAAATTCATCAAGCCTGCCATATACTTTTTTAATTCACCTGGGTTCGAACTTACATCCTGTCGGTCGGAAGCCGTCAACGAACACATCTGAGATAATCTGACATATGACAGGCGCCGAGTTTTTAGCCGATGTAGATTTACCAGCTTAAGTTTGTCAAGCGTGGAACAAAAATTGGTTAAAATGTATTTAAGCGCTGAAGAGTAGTTTCTTAAATCATGTTTGGCATCTGCTGTACAAGATTACTTTAGAAGTATTTATTCCGCACATGTTAAACATTTAATAAACTATTTATAATAAAATAAAGCATTTCGCTTGTACCACCAGCAACATAACACAGTCACAACGCAGAAGACTTTTTTCTTTTGAATATTGACGACGGTGAGCGGTGGTACTTAATAAAATTCATTGGAATCCAGAATGTTCGGCTAGTGATTGTTCATTTAGTTAGCAGTGATGTGATTAACAGCAGCAGTGATTAGTTAACAGCAGGAGTGATTCGTGCTAGTACCGCAGAGAACTTTTGTACTTTTGTCATCCCGTCATTAGTGTACGCAGATAGTCCAGAGCTTATTGCTGCTTTAAGTCGCTCGCTGTCTGTGCACATCTATTTGTCATCGGCTCTGATTTAGTTTTTTTCGTCCAAAAAACAAAAAAGAGCAGCGGATGGCACGAGAAGCAGTGGTGTTTTCGCGCACCGGCAGCGGAAGTTGGTCATCGCCACTATGCCGCCCGATCATAACAATTCTGGCGGTTTTAGCCCGACGGAATTCATCTCGCTGTGCAAATCGATTATGAGTAACTCGCAAACCGTCAAGCAGCCAGCTGTCTTAGGATATAAGTTTATTTAATTTATCGGTACGACGAGGGATAACGACACGCCGAGGGAAGAGATACACACCGTACAGGCAACAACACATGAAAGGATTTCCACGACCAGCAAAGATTTGCGGCGGCTGTATCAAAAAAATAAAGTGTTTAAAGCATAAATTATAAAGTGTAAAATATAAAGTGTCATTCAAGTTATTGGTGTTGTTGGCTGCCATCAAGCACCTTTTATTCCACACCTGCTCTTGTTGGTGCTACTGATATGTTTGTACGACGATTATTCGACACATATTCCACAACTCCTCTTAGCAATGCTGCTGATACGTTTGCGCAACGCTCATTCCACACTTATTCCACTTTTATTCCACACTTTCTCGCAGCAATGCTGCGCAACATTTATTCCACTGTTATTCCACACTTGCTCTCAGCAATTCTGCAAATTCGTTTGTACAACATTTATTCCACTGTTATTCCACTTCTATTCTGCACTTGCTCTCAGCAATGCTGCTGATACGTTTGCGCAACGCTCATTCCACACTTATTCCACTATTATTCCACACTTGATCTTCGTAATGCTGTTGATACGTTTGCGCAATGCTCATTCCACTCTTATTCCACTTTTACTCCACAATTGTTCTTGACTGACTCGTTTGCACAACGTCTATTCGACATGCATTTTCATGGTAGCTTTTAAGCGACCATTATTCCACACCTGCTCTTAGCCGTACTGCCGATACGTTTGCATAATGTTTATTCGACTCTTATTCCGCACTTATATAACAATGTATAGATGTTGATTAGAAGCTAGAAAAAATGTAGGGTATGACGTTTAAACAACAGACAATTTAGCAAATTCGCTTGTTCAGCACCGAATGCTACCACACAACTCTTATTCCACACCTGCTTGTTTAGGTGCTGCCGTTTTGTTCCTTGGGGAAGCTGGCTCAACTTGCAAGAGAAGCTGGCCGCCTGAAGCTTGAAATCATGGGGCTGAGCGAGGTTCGCTGGCCGGGTATTGGTGAACACAAGACATCATCCGGGCCAGTCTTGCTCTACTCTGGCATATGAGGTGAAAATGCTATCGGGATAGGAGAGTTTGAGTCCTACTGAGCCCAGGGGCACATTACTTACTTATTCAGCCGAGAGCCGGGGTGGCTCTTGCCGTATCAAGAATTCCTCTCCATTGTACGCGGTCCTGGGCAACTCACCAAATCGTTGCGCGTCTCGACACACGCATGTCGGCTTCAATCTGGTCGAGCCATCTAGCACGTTGAGCCCCTCTATTTCTGGTGCCGATGGGGTTCTTGAAGAAAACGGATTTCACTACACAATCGTCCGGCATCCTTGCGACGTGGCCGGTCCACCGTAGTCTCCCAACTTTCGCAAGATGTACGATGGATATCTTTCCAAGGAGTACATGCAGCTCGTGATTCATACATCTCTACCACTCTCCGCTTTCCGTTTGTACTCCGCCAAAAATAATCCGCAACACCTTTCGTTCAAAAACGGCAAGTGCACGTATGTCTTCCGTAAGTAAAGCTACTATCTCAAGTCCGTAGAGGACTGCCGGTCTGATTAGCGTTTTGTACATCGTCAGCTTTGTGCGGCGGCGTATGCTCCTTGGTCGTAACGTCTTGCGATTGTCGGCGGTGACCAGAGATCCCAAATATACGAACTCATCAACAATTTCCAGTTCATCGCCGTCAATAGTCACTGTCCGTGGGAGGTAAACGTTACTTTCTCGGGAGGCTCTTCCTACCATATATTTGGTTTTCGACGCATTAATTTGTAGCCCTATCCTGCTAGCCTCCGTTTTTAGTCTGGCATAGATTGCCTTCGCCGTCCCATGGTTTATAGTAATGATGTCGGGGTCGTCTGCAAAGGCTAGGAGTTGGCTACTCTTGCTGAAGATCGTTCCTCTCGTTTCGATGCCCGCTCACTGAATCACATCTTCAATAGCAATATTAAATAACATACTGGACAGTCCATCCCCTTGCCGTAACCCCAGAGGCACATGCGGGCCTGATTAAGTGAAAACCGATAAAGAGAGCGTCATAGGCCGCCATGGCCTAGGCGAGATGAGCGAAAACGGGGAGCTGTTTACAGAATTCTGTGGTAATAACAATATGGTCATTAGTGGATCGCTCTTTCCCCATAGATCAGCATATAAAGCCATGTGGGTTTCCCGCGACGGCCGAACAGAAAACCAAGGCAATCCTCGATTTGGTCTACTGTCAATTGCTCCAACTAATATCTCATCCATAACGATGAGAAACAGAAGCGGTGATAAAATGCAGCCCTCTCACACGACAGCAGTAACCCTTATAGGGGCCGCACAAGACGCCGTCGTGTAAAACCTTGCACGAGAACGCCTCGTACTGAGCCTCGATGAGATGGACTAGCTTATCTGGAACTCCTCTACACCTAAGTGCGCCCCAGATGTTTTCATGATTGAGTCGATCGAACGCCTTTTCGAAGTCAACGAACACCAGCAGAAGAGAGTCCTGGAATTCGTTGATCTGCTCCAATATAATGCGGAGCGTTGTGCTATGATCTACACATGATCAGAGAGCGGCGAAAGCCGGCTTTGAGCGAGCGAGAACCAAATCGGCTAAGATAGTTGCTGTATGGTGGGGAACACTGACAATCGCATCAACTTCACAGTACCGGGACAACCGGTTGAGCGCTTTTCAATAACTTTGTAACCAAATATCGCCCGATGGTGTACCATGACTGATATAGCCACACGGATCAGGGAGGTCGGGGGTGCCTTTGCAGGTCTGCAAAACATTGGGCGCTCAAACAGGATCACTCTACGTACGAAAACCCTAATATTCAATTCAAACGTTAAATCCGTACTGCTGTATGCCTGCGAAACGTGGTGCGTCTCAGCGGAGACAACGCAAAAACTGCAGGTATTTATTAACCGATGCTTGCGATATATCATTCGTGCCTGGTGGCCTGACAACTGGTTATCCAACGGGGAACTCCATCGTCGATGTTATCAACGGCCGATAGCAACAGAAATTCGTGAACGTAGGTGGAAGTAGATCGGACACACTTTGAGCAAAGGAGCGAACGAGATCTGCAGAGAAACACCCGACTGGAATCCACAAGGACAGCGTAGAAGAGGCAGACCCAGGGGCTCATGGCGACGCAACTTAGCCAACGACATCTGGGCTGTAGACGAGAACCTGTCCTGGCGACAGGTAAAAGTCATGGCGGGTAACCGTCGGCAGTGATCTCTGATTTCATCCCTTTGTTCTGCCGGGCTGACGGACATCCCAAAGAACATTTTGGTTGCATAACAGCTTGCTCCATCGATATTAGCTTTATAATAGTTGAATAAGCTACCCAGGTAACCAATAAGCATTACCATAAGCAGTAAATCAATCGCTTATTAGCTTAACTGGCGTTTTATACAGCACGCTGCTGTATATTAGCTTTTTGAATGCGTAGCTGTTGTAAATTAGCGTGCAAAATTCTATTTTAAATCTTCTTTTCGGTAATCAGCTGGTAACAAGACTTGTCAGCATTATAAGAGGGTTAGCAGTAAAGTAGCTGTATATTTTCCCAAGGTAGTAATTAAGTAGCAATTAAGGTGACTTAAATGCTTATTGGCTTGCATGTAAATAGCATTGGTAACGCTGATAGGTTACCTGGGTACTATTGAACGATAATGTTTGTTGGGATGGACACATAAGTAAGTAAGTATGTAAGTAAAATTTTCTTTCTCTCGTTCGTTTGTTGCCATTTTCCAGCACCTAACTCCTCGGAAGAAGGCAGTGCCTTCAGTGTCCGCGCGTGGTTCTAGCTGCCTAATATTGGGCCGAAGGCGACCCAGGTAACCAATAAGCATTTCCAATGCAATTTAAATGCAAGCCAATAAGCATTTAAGTTGCCTTAAATGCTATCTAAATGCTATTTTGGCAAAATATGCGGCTACTTTACTGCTAGCCATCTTATAGTGCTGACAATGCTTATTTGCAGCTAGTTACCAACAAGAAGAATTTAAATAGAATTGTGGATGCCAATTTGCAACAGTTATGCAATCAAAATGCAGATAAACAGCAACCTGCAGTATAAAACGCCAGGGATGCTAATAAACGATTGATTTACTGCTTATACTAATGCTTATTGGTTACTTGGGGATCACCAGGCCTCAGGAAGCTGCGAAATTTATACATTGTGGGCCGTTTTCGTTCGTGTATCTACCTGGGCATTTATATCTCCGATAACGATCCCAACAAACATTTTTGTTTAACCTTTCGTTACTCGCGCCATCTTCGATTTATAAGTATGCTAAAACCTAACAGAATTCACTCGAATACTAATGTCACTTGGCGAAAAACTTATGAAACTTTGTCCATAGTTTGAAAGATCTTGGTCTGCGGATCAACTTTGCTGAAAACAGTAATTTTCTTTATTGCTGGGATCCCGAGATATACCGAGATAAACTTAACGGTTTACAGGCATTGTACGAAATACAACAACGCTAATAACGGAGAGTTAATAAGAGCTTATTCAATTATTGTATAGCTAATTTCTGTGAAACAAGTGCTTGATACGTTATTATACAACAAAAATGCGTACGTTGCCTCCAGTTTTGCTTAAAACATTTCCTTCTCATCGTCGGGTCTACCTTTGTGCGGGTAGTGCACGTTGATGATGCTGTAATTGAAGAAATGGTCCTTTATCCTCAATAGACATATTCTCTCGTTGATCTGCTTCCAATCTATTCGTAATCCTGCATTCTGCTCAACACTACAAAGCCCGTTTCCTGTTCGTTGGTAGTGCTACTGCTCTGGTAAAACGGTCCTTTCTGGATCTTCCAAACCTCTAATTCAGACAATCAGCGGTTTGTCTAATGTGGTCTAAAAATCTACTACGAGTTGTCACGTCTCTTCTCCTTTTCCTAAAATAACCAACCGCTCACTACCCAACCATCTACCTATCAGCGTGCCCCATCATCTGCTCATTTACTTTATTACAGTTACTCATCAACCACCCGCTCACTACAGCTTCCACTCAATCCATTATCCACTCATCCTGCATTTTCTCTCAGCCATTTGGCATCTGTTTTTGTTCCGGAAATTTCTATTATACAATATAAAACATTTTCCTTAATGGTACTCCCGCTCTTTGTTACGCGCCAAGGCTAAATCCCTTCTGCCAACACCTGTATGCTGTTTCCCTGATACCAAGGAACATGTATGTTCTGTCGCCAAAATGAAAAAAAAGTCATCGTTCATAATAAATTCTTACTAAGAAAACAAACTGTTGGTGCTACATGTGCATTATTCGACAGATATTTGCAGGGTTATTGTTACAATTCTACTAACAGTCCAACAGTCGCTCGCTGCCGACATTCATATACATATGTGGTTTATTATTTAAAACAGCATTGTACCGTGAAGGCAACTATTACATTAGAGCATTAGATTAGAACAGTTATAAATACTTAAAAGAAGATATTAATGAGAAAAAATCAGAGAGGTTGTGTACAAGACACGACCGCATATATAGGTGACGCAGGACTACGTAATGTAATCATTGTAATCATTCGATTCTTCATGTATACATGCTATATGCAACATATATACATGCTACATGCGTTGTATGTAACGTTTATCAAAGTAGTAACATTGAATACGTTCAATTCTCAAAAGATTGTGAATTTGAAAACAATTTAACAAAATCAAGAACACAAACTATTACATTCCTGCTACCTTACTGAAATTAAAGATTGTTTTTATTATCCATGGTTTCACACGTTGAAGGGATTTTACTAATTCAATCCTATTTTATCAACAGCGCATCTTTTCACTACACTTCTAATGAAACGGCAAGCATGCGTATTCATACAGAGCCGTATTATAACCGAACACTACAACTGTAGCACATTTTTCCAACACAGATATCAAACTCGCCGAGGTTTAATCGTCTCGCAGTAAAGAATTTGCGATCTGTTGGGACAACGAACTTGTGTCATTTGTTCTGGCACACTTCCCTAACACAGACATCAGATTGGACTAGGTTTAATAGCGTTCGTAAGAGATCTGTTCGCTCGAGGGGGCTTTGTCACTCTCTCTGGCGTACTTCCCAAGCAAGGACATCAAAATGGTCTAGGTTGAACCGCGGTGTTGAGAAATCTTGTTGAAATGAGGAAACTTTGTCACTTGTTTTGGCTTACTTCCCAAGCACAGATATCAAATTGGTATAGGGTTAGATCATCGTAAAGAATCTTCCAACCAATCACGAAGCGAGAATTCTGGCAAAACATAGGTTTATTATTTTCAATTTTTCAATAGTTCAACATCAAGAATCCATACTTTTCTTCATTTCAGTCAATTCTTAGAAGATTTTCCGATCTATTGGTGTAAGAATATTGAAAATCGATCGGAAAACCGCTGAGTTATTAGCGCTCAAAACCTTTCATTTTTCGTGACGCTCGCATTTTTCGATTTTTTGGAATGACACCCTATCTCAAAACTTGCCGTAAGACGTAGTCCTACGTCAAAAAATCTTATCTATATGAAATAAATGAGCAATGCTCATGTTACGATTGTACTGAACGCTTTGCTATAGTACTATGCATTTTAAATGCAATGAGCACGCTCGTTTTGAAATGGTAAAATGTCAATATTGTTGAAATATTCAGTTAATTTACGACGAATAAAGCTCCCTGACTCGTTGGGACGTCCACGTTTTTGTCCAACGATCTGATCTAACTGTTGCATTGTACGCCATTCACCCGCGACAAATTGCCCTTCTCTGTCGTAACGATCTGCCATTTTTCCGTATGTAGAATTTCTATTCAGTAAGAAATTATGAAGAGCACAACACGCAGCGACGATAATTTTAACTTTATCCGGAAAACAAAAAAACTCTGAACGTAGACATCCCCAACGCATGGTCAAAATACCGAATGCATTTTCCACAGTGCGACGTGCACGTGAGAGTCTGTAGTTAAAAACTCTTTGATTATTTGATAAAGGATTATTGGTCCCATATGGTTTAATAATTCGATGAGACAAAGGAAAGGCATCGTCTCCGATGAAGAAAAAAGGCATATCCTCATCGTTGACGGGAGCATCAGCTGGTAGATTCAAAAGGGTATTATCCTCTAGGATGCTTTTTCCAAAATTAGTTCTAGAAAAAACATTAACATCGCCGTCCGCACCAGGAGATCCAACGTCGATATAAGTGAACAGATCATTAGCATCACTTGCCGCCATCAATATGATACTATGGTACCGCTGAAAATTTGAAATAAGTGTTTAATTCGTGTCGAAAAAATATACATTAAATTACCTTGTAATTATAGTACAAAGATCCAGCATTTGCAGGACGTTTGATACGAATATGTTTGCCATCCAGCGAACCAAGACAATTGGGCATATTCCATTTTTGTTTAAATTGCTCTGCCACCCTTGTCCAGTTTTCTAACGTGTAAGTCATGAATTCTGTTTTTGCTAGCTCCTCATAAATAATCTGACAAGTCTGTCTAATAATATTCTTACTTAAGATTATCATTGATTACTCTACTGATTACCATTGATTACCTAATTAATTCGTAAATGATTACAGAAGTAATCTCTGATTACTACGCACTTATACGTCTTACTGGAAACCCCTAGCCGAGGACCATTTGAAAGTTGCTCTCTTCACATGAGAATGAGATAGCAATACACCATGACCTTGCCTAAATCCACCCCATTGACATCTCTATATCGAGCATCGAGCTGCAGTAAACGTCAGCGACAGCATGTCCGGGGCTCAAAATTTGACAGCGGGCCCAAATCAGACTGCTGGCAGTTGAGTGAAACACAGTGCTGACATGCTTAGGATTGGGCAAAATTCCCGAAAGTATCGATAATTGAATATCAATATCAAATCCGCCGCTTTATCGATACCGTCGATATATCGCTCGTGAAGCATCGATATTAGATTTATCGATACTATTTAAGGCGGCATTCTGGAATTAGGAAATGCTACTCAAAAAAGGGATTCATAAAAATTAATCAATAAAAAACATGTTGAGCAAAGAGAGTGCCCCCAAAACACGCACGCAACACATCACTCGCTCTAGTACATCTCTATTTCGGACACGTCGCTTTGTATGAAAAACCGCACCACAGCTGTTCACGCTCGACTGAATCGTACGCTGCCCCGGAATCCACAAAAATATGATAGGTTGTACTCCCGACACATCTAGATGACATGCCGAAGAGTAAAAATTTGATCCGTAGTAGCACGGGCCTTCAAAAGCCCACCTGGTACTACCCTACGAACTCTCCAGCCACCGGGGATAGACGACGTAACAAAATCTGTTGGTGGTTTTGACCAGCGTTATGCTGCGGGAATTACAGCAATCTATCCGATCGCCCTTTCTGTAGATGGGACAAACCACACCCTTAATCCACTCATCCGGCAGCTCTCTCCCAAACCCCTGAAACCATCCAGTGATGTGTCGTTGCTGGCGGTTCTTGGCCATTCCTGCAGAGTTCCACCGGGAGTTGCTCCTTTCCGGTTCTAGCTCTGCTCGATCTCTGTCCCACCTCTGCCACTTTCACCGCTATTATGGCGCGTAAAAAGCTGGAAAGTCTTTGTTAATGCCTTCAACGCCCAATACTACTCTATGTGCTCTCTGGTCAGTTTTGAATTGCTGAAAATCGCATATCGTACGCACTTACTGTTCAATAAGCGTTAAACATGTAAGTGACATTGTTCAAGGTTTTACCTAAGAGTCAATTCCAAGGCGTCGGACATTCAGCACATTGTGCCGTGGCACTTCAAAGATATCAAGCGGCACATCTCCGGTTCAATTTTACATATGAAATGGGAGCACCGCCAGGTGTCAAAATCATCTCGCACGGTTGCCAGATCGATAAGATTATAACGAATTTAACAAATCTTGCAGTTCGGCACTTGTACCGAAATCGGCATAGTTTGGCTCGTTTCAAGTCGTCTAACATAAAAACGGCTGTGCCGAGGTCATCTATACCTATAAAGAAGGATTTCTGTCTGTCTGTCTGTATGTTCCTTATAGAATCGAAAACTACTGAACCAATCGGCATGAAAGTATGCATCTAGAGGTTTTTTGGGGCCAGGAAAGGTTTTAGTGATGGTTAGAAACCCCTCCCCCCACTAAGAGGGGGGCTCCCATACAAATGAAACACAAATTTCTGTATAACTCGACAACTAATCAAGCAAATAGAACAAAATTTGGCATGTGGGTGTTTTCGGTGACAAGAATTTATTCTATGGTAAATTGAGACCCCTCCCCTCTTTATAAGGGGAATTATAATTCCTCTCCTCTTTAAAAGGGGGGGCTTCCATACAAATTTCCTCATAACTCGAGAACTAATCAAGCAAATGAAACCAAATTTGGCAGGTGAAAGTTTTCTAGGGCAAGAATATTTTCTATAGTACATTAGGACCCCTCCTCACTTTAAGAGTTGGGGCTCCTGCACCAAAGAAACACAATTTTCCTCATAACTCGAGAAGTAATTAAGCAAATGGAACCAAATTTGGCATGTGGGTGTTTTTGGAGACAAAATTTTTTTCTATGATGAATTGGGACCCCTCCCCGTTTTAGGAGGGGGGGATCCTATACAAATGAAATACAAATTTCCTCATAACTGAAGAACTAATCAAGCAAATGGAACAAAATTTGGCATGTGAAAGTTTTTGAGGGCAAGAATATTTTCTATGGTGAATAAGGACCCCTCCCCACTTTAAGAGGGGGGGCTCCTATACAAACGAAATACAAATTTCCTCATAACTCTAGAACTAATCAAGCAAATGGAACCAAATTTATCATGTGGGTGTTTTTGTAGGCAAGAATAATTTCTATGGTATATTTTCTATGGATTTCCCCACTTTAAGAGGGGGGGGGGCTCCTATACAAATGAAAAACAAATTTCCTCATAACTCTAGAACTAATCAAGCAAATGGAACCAAATTTATCATGTGGGTGTTTTTGTAGGCAAGAATATTTTCTATGGTATATCACAGAGAACAGACATCCATTTAGGAACAAATTTTTCAGGAATTCTTGGATAAAATTTCAAATTGAAATCACCTAATATGCTAGTGTCACCACCACTATAGTTTCCCAACTAAATGATTCTTTTGATTTGCACACTGACAACTTTTGGCTCCTCTGGCGCTAGTATATATGGACTATATGCGTTATGCTAGCGCCAGAAGCTAGCTGTTGTGAGTTTAGTGTAGAATTTTCTGCGCCTTCAGCGACATCACCACTATAGTTTCCCAACTAATTTGACATAAGTTTTATCCAAGTGGGGACCTTTCGTTTGGATGTCTGTTCTCTGTGGGTATATTTTCTATGGATTTCCCCACTTTAAGAGGGGGGGGCTCCTATACAAATGAAAAACAAATTTCCTCATAACTCGAGAACTAATCAAGCAAATGGAACCAAATTTTACATTTAAGTGGTTTTGGACGCAAGATTTTTTTCTATGGTGAATTGAGACCCCTCTCTTCTTTAGAAAGCGAGTTATGGCCCATCTCCTCTTTAAGAGGGTGGGCTTCCATACAAATGAAATGCAAATTTCCTCTTATCTCGGGAACTAATCAATCAAATGGAACCAAATTTGGCATGTGGGAGATTTTGGAGTCTTGAATTTATTTTACGATAGTTAGAGACCTCTCACCCCTGTGGTAGGGGGATATGGACTCTCATACAAATAAAACAGAAATTTTTGCGAAACTCAAAAACTAATCGAACTCGAGAAATTCGAGACTCTTCCATAAAACATTAGTCAATACAAGACCACAAAAACTATCTATAGTAACACTAGATCATTCAGGACGAGACGGTCGCGAGTGTTGCCGGTGACCCGCCGTCGGAAGCGCCTTCCACTGGGGGGCTTGCAAAACTCGAGATTGTGACAAAGATCATCCGTGATTCATGATTTATGTACAACACACAAGGGGTCGGTCACTCGGCACAGCCGTTTTTATGTTAGGCGACTTGAAACGAACCGAACTGTGCCAGTGCTGTACCGAAAGTGCCGAACTGCAAGATTTGTTAAATTCGTTAAAATCTGATAGATCTGGCAACCGTGCGAGATGATTTTGACAACTGGCAGTGCTCCCATTTCATATGTAAAATTGAACCGGAGGTGTATAAAGCCCTATAAATGTTATTTTTATAAGGCTTTAGAGGTGTGCCGTTTAATATCTCTGCAGTGCCGGGGCACTATGTGCTGAGTGTCCGACCCCTTGACAACACAGGTTAATTTGCGGCAATACGAAGTTTGTCGGGTCAGCTAGTTTCCAATAAAGTAAATTTGAGAATTAAAGCGGGGTACGCTGCTGAAAAGTAATGGGTAAAAAGATAGGACAAGAAATGCTCAAGAAATCGATTTCGTTTACGATTTCTTAAGAGGCGTTTTTGACAAGCTATCGCCCGCTTAGAGGCGCTGCATAAAAAAAGTGATGAAAAGTAAAATCGCTGTCAAACTCCATACATTTTTGAAAAAAACTGAAATAAAATGCAGTTTTTGATTAACCCTTTCAATTGTCAGGATTTTAGATAGCGAAATATTGGAAGAAATTTGTTTATCTACGTTAAGGTAAGTGAAAATATTCGAATTAATTAACTTTATGGCAGAAAAATGTTAATGTTTGGTTTTGTACCGCATGAAACAAAAGTACATAGAGTCAGCTGTAAAGTTTACATATCCTGGATAGAGAATCACCAATTATTTTCAGTCTTCAACGTTTTCCAATGTGTTTTCAAATGCTAACGGATTTATTTTCTTGATTAGCATCATCTGCGCCAAGAACCAAACATATAACCTAACAGTTCGTAACCATAAATACACTTGCGAAGCTCTAATAATCTCCCGAAGCAGAAACAATATATATCAAATGAAAGGTAATGTTTTTTCTTACCTTTATTATCCATTTTCACCATTCCCACTGTTGGTAATTCAATAAAATATTACATTTAAAGTCGAGTTCCATATAGGTGCCAGCAAGCATTTTGGGAATTGCACTTTTTTTGTAGTTCCAATAATCACAACCAGGTAGCGAACGGTTGCTCTTAGTTTTGCTCGAATTCGCCTAGCAGTACGCACTTCATAAGAAATATTATTTCACGTTCAGATGGCGCAGTTTTACATGCAGGTGAATTAAAACGTCACTTTTCCGTACGGAATAATATCCGGCGCAATTATTACCACAAGAAAAAATGACAGGTGGTTGCTTGCATTGGAGTTGTCAAAATTTCTTCGGTAAATAGCAAGATTTTTTCTTGAGCTGTTTTCTGTTCAGCAGCGTACCCCGCTTAAGCTTAGTAGTTACCTGAAAAGAAAACAGCACGAGAAAAAACCCTAAAAAATTGTTTTTTTCAGCCTTTCCTGGCCTAGTTTTAGTCTATATTTTTTCAGCTGCATATCCCGCTTTATCAAAACAGTATCGGGATGAAATTATCGATTTATCATAATATCGACGTCGTAAGTATCGATGAAATATATCGAAATATCGGCCTTCGAGTATCGATATCGCGGGTATCGATACGGTATCGCCCAATCCTAGTGCTGACATGCTATCTCATTTTCGCACACACGAGATGCTGGCGGCGAAAACATGGTTGCCTGCCGATGTGGTGCCTAATAGCGAATTCATAAATAAACCTGCCTCAGGTCGATTAACACTCAGTTTTAATCGAAGTGCTGTCAAAGCGTTCACAAATTAACCGAGATTGCATCTCGGTTAAACTGACAGCATTCAGTTTGAAGCGCAGGTTAAAACTGTCTAGCATTACGGTTTACGGGTCGATCTGTCAAACTGCCCGTATCGTTCATAAATTTCGGGTTCGAGTTAGCACGAACCCAGGTTAATTTATGAATTCGCTATAAATCAGACTGCTGGCAGTTGGGTGAAACGCAGTGGTGAAATGCTATTTCATTTTCGCACACACGAGATGTAGGCGACGAAAACATAGTTACCCTTATAGCGAATTCATAAATTAACCTGGATTCGTGTTAACTCGAACCCGAAATTTATGAACGATACGGGCAGTTTGACAGATCGACCCATAAACCGTAATGCTAGACAGTTTTAACCTGCGCTTCAAACTGAATGCTGTCAGTTTAACCGAAATGCAATCTCGGTTAATTTATGAACGCTTTGACAGCACTTCGATTAAAACTGAGTGCTAATCGACCTGAGCCAGGTTAATTTATGAATTCGCTATTAGATTGTTGGGATCAGGGCGCTGAAATGACGTCAGATTTTCGTCGCTAAAACATAAAAAAAGCGCCAAACGAGAAATGAGTTCATAAAACAAAATTGACTAATTATTTTTACAATTCCGCATCAACTGCGTGGCTGGTATTGACTTTGTGGTGCTAATGTCTAATCAAGACAAACAAAATTTAACAATTCAAGACATCCGACGTGGTTGTCAGCTTGAGCCCTTTTATGAAGTTGTCAGCTTGGGCTCGCTCTATGTATAGGTTGATATCAAGTAGCTGGCAGGCAGCCATGTTTTCGAAGCCAACATGTTAGCGTTAGCGTAAACGAGAAATCATATATTCGCCACTCTTCACACAGGTTAGCTCTTCAGCTGTCAGTGGGGCCCACGACTCCTGAGCCCGCCTGATGTTAGCTCTCGTCAACGCAAAGCAAATGAGATAAAGATGCCAGTTAGCTGGTTGATATAGAAAGTGACATTCCCGTGGTTGGCATAGGCATTACTTTCGTTATTTAATATTTCGTGGTATGGTAACACCATAACGTAACACATAATAACGTGGTGCGTTGCGGCGTTTACGGAAAGTTATGCCGGGCTGTAGGTGTCAAAAAACGCGTACATACTTTTTCACGTTCTTGTTTAAAAGAATATAGAAAGTTTCAAGCGTAGCGTGTCGGTCAAATACTGTGAAATATTGATAAATATAGTCTTTTCTGGAAAATTATTTCAATAGTAACTCCAACTGTTTACTGTTCAAAAAATGGCTACCGCTGAAAATACATCTAATAAGGCTGCAGGTAAGTGGCGCATTATGTGTAGTGTAAAGTGAATGGCCGGAGAAAACGCCATTATGAAAATTTTCGGAAATTACAAAAGTGAAATAAAAACAAGATTCAAAGTTTAGTCAAATTTTTCACATCACAATAAAGCGTTCAATTTGTACTTTTTTGGTTTGTTTTTAATTGATGCATTATATATTTAATGTATTATGATGCTTCGTATAAGCTACACTTTAGAATTAACATAGTAAAAGGCACATATTTTCTTTTTGTAATCTTGTATGGGTTTGTTTATGATTTTTATGAAAAGCCAGCATTTGAGCAGAGATTTATGAAACAAATACAAAACAGTTTTGTTGACATGTTTTAGCTTTGAATGTCATATATGTGGATTTAACAAATACGAGACATGGCCTCAGGTATAAGATACTAGTCGTGTCTAATTAATTTTTTTCTATTCAGGCTTAAAACCTGTTTTTATTAGTTGATGAGTATCAGTAGCGGGGGAAATTTTCATGTTGTGTTTGTTTTAAAACATGAGTCCGTTTGCGCTTTTCTTCTTAAGGATTTGGCCCAGCAAAGATTTTTTGTTTTTTATTTCAGAGGTTTTCAGCTTGCGGCTGGTTCGCCTCTTTGCAAAGATTTTTAGTTAAGCATTAAGACTTAATATCCTTTTGAGTTACCCCAATTAGAACAATTTTTTTTAATTTGAACCAATGGTGACAGATTGATTTGCTCAATTTATTTTTTAAATAAGGTAAATCACAGAGAACAGACATCCACGCGAGTGGTCCTCACTTGGATAAAACTTATGTCAAATTAGTTGGGAAACTATAGTGATGATGTCCCTAAAGGCGCATAAAATTCTACACTAAACTCACAATAGCTAGCTTCTGGCGCTAGTATAACGCTTACAGTCCATATATACTAGCGCCAGAGGAGCCAAAGGTTGTCAGTATGCAAATCAAAAGAATCATTTAGTTGAGAAACTATAGTGGTGGTGACGCTAGCATATTAGGTGATTTTAATTTGAAATTTTATCCAAGAATTCCCGAAAAATTTGTTCCTGAATGGATGTCTGTTCTCTGTGGGTAAATGTTAAATTTTACTAAACATTCAGTAAACATACGCAGGGTTTTCAACATTTAGTAAACATTATCAATACCTATAATAGACCCTTTAGTGCTTGACTTGTTTTATTTTGCGGAACAATCAATACGAGATTGCCAGCTAACTGCACTTATACATTATCGGTAGGGTAATTCCTTTTCATATTAAATACTAATTTTAATAATAATATAGGGTGCTGGATGGGCTCGTCTATAGTGGGCCTTTGTCTACTTCGTCGACATATAGGCGAAAAAGCAACATTAGAACCTGAGAGAAATAAGCCAGTGCAGTGACAGATTGATTGAATTCGTTTTCTTCTTATTTTTGATGCAAAAAATTCAAATGGTACCATTTAAATCGAGTTAGCATACTCGGGTTTGTGAGGGGTTTGAAATTTCATCGCAAAAAAATTATTCCCCTGTTTTATTCAATCAAGCTTGCCCGGTTCGCAGTGACAGTTCATGACCGGTTCCCGCTGACAGTACGGTGCACAAAAACAATACCAGCTGGCAAAGTAAATTGATATATACCAGGTATATGACAATGCGAGCTGTCATATACACTTTGCACTAAGACATCTACACTAGTTCTGAGAATTCGAGCATTTTGTATGGAAAATTAGTTAATTTTTTAAAAAGATCGTTGGATACGCAAGATTTGTCTTTTTTTTTCTTACAGCTTTTATGTTTATGCTTAGAACATTATTTCTAGTATGTATTTTCATGAATACAATGAAGTGCAACATTCCAAATCGCAAGCGGAAATTTTTTCGTCAAAGCGGTATCAAGATGTCTCAAAGAAATGTCCTTATACCGCTTTCCTACAAGTAGTAAAACAAAAAAGAAATTCTTTAAAATGCTCGGACATGATTGTTCAATAAGCAGCATGAGCAACATTGTAATCCGCCCGCAATATTTTTCGTCTGATTTCTGATAAGCTTTTAAAGTGTTAATTATCATCTAAGACTGTTTTGTAGCAATCTAAGATTACTTTTTAAGGTTTTCTACGTAGTGTTGAGACAAGAGCATATATATCAAACAATGTGAGCGGGCAAATTTATGATAAAAAGGTATCATCTTGGAACAGTGACTTCAACTTAAGGATTTTCAAGCAGTAGCACAAGCATCTATTCGAATAAAACTATTTTTTAAAAGAAGACATCAGAGGCAGATATTCAAGAGCATCATGCATGCAAAATGTTGGACGGAACGTGTTTTAATTAAAGCAACCGTATACCGTATTGATCGTGAAGTATTAGAAACATTAATTCATTTTTCAATTGCACATCGAAATAGTTAGTCATCCATGTTCTCAAATTTTTTACGTATAATTAAAGAAGGCTACAAGTGCAAATGACTTTAAAATATATTCCTTACATTTCATTGTAAATGTTCAAATATTTCTCTGGAATAATATAGCTGCATTCATTAATTACAATTAATTTAGTTTTAATTTTCATGCAAGTTCCACCATATTTCAGAACTATGTCTTCTTCTTTCTACACACACTAATGCAACCCTCGATAGTCACATACCTGGTATATCAATTTACTTTGACCAGCTGGCTCCTCTCTCTCAGATTAGAACTAACTTTTATGCGAATTAATTTTAAACTAAAGGACGGTGCACCTAAGAACGTGCAATTAACACACGACAGCTGTAGGATGTAGCAGCATACGTGTTATTACAATTACAAAAGTTATTGTGCCTGGCAGCTAAATCTGGATTATTTTCCCTGATGGTAAATAACAATTCAGTTTCACAATACAATTATTGCGTACTACTGGCACATGAAATATAACGTTTAAGTACGTTACTTTTAGTGACCAAAATTAACGATCTTTTCGATACAAGGGCGATATTTTTCGAAACCTTTCGAACCAACACGATCCCGCGAATACAACGCATATTCGCAGTGAGTCAGGTAACACAGTAGTAAAATACAATACCTTTCCTTGATTATCACTTTCCTTCCGTTATTTTATTCCCATGAATCCGTCCACTGATAATTCCTCTGATTATTCCGCTACTAAAAGTTTAAAACATATATTCAATTGCTTTCCATGCTATACGCTCTATTTCCTTCCCAAGTTAATCCTTGATTCTATTCCACATGATGTCCGTGTATTCTTTCTTCCTGAAAGTTATAAGTGTACGTCGGAGAACTAGGAAATCAGTATCTATTACCCAACTTTCTATCCTGCCTTTGTTGATGCTGATTCTGGAATTAACACTGTTGCTGATGCTGTGGATGCTGGTGCTGCTGTTGCTGTTTTCGGGTTGCTATTGCTAACGTTGGGATGCCGTCTTTGACTGAAATACTACAACGCTTTAATTGAGTGATATTGTTACAGATATGAATGATATCAATGAATTGTGTATCATATTGAAAGTTTGTTATATTCATTCGCTATTATTGAAGGTAACTGATTTCTCGCTCTTGCAGTGCCATGTAATACTCTTTTAGGTATTCATTGTATCTTTTATTCGATGGGGGATAACTCTGGACTCTGGACTTTCTTTTGGCTTTGCGAAGCTCTGCGTTGTATATGGTGAGAGATGCCCTGTAGGCCTCCCAATTAGACGTGATTTTTGCCCTGTTGAATAAACGCCTAGCCTCCCGAAGAAGGTTGCTGAGCGATTCATTCCACCAGGGCACGTCACGGTAGACTATCCGCGCGATTAACGGACAGTTTGCAGTATAAGCATCAATAATCCTAATTTTGAAACGATGGTTCTACAATTGATGAAGGGACGGTAGGGAAAGAAATGAAAATTTTTGGTGAAGGTGGGGAAGAGCGGAAAGGAAGGGGGGGTATTGGTAGCTATGCTTGACAAGTAGTCATTTTGACTCCTACCTTTTGTCCAATACTGGAAGGTGCATGAGTCGAACCAAGCTGTAATCTGAGATTACAACCGGATTCGAACCCACAACACCCGCCAGGGCATGTGGTTCGCTGGTACTTGTACCTTTGAACCATAGAGGCGCTGGACAAAAGGAGACCGCAAAATCCACTTCTCAAGGATAGCGACGCGTTAGGTTGGGTTATCGACACATATTGTGCCGCTTCCTACATCAATTGCAGATTACCACCGAGCGAAAAGTTTTAATCTAACTACTGTTTACTTTTAGGACGACCCTGGCCGATGCCCTGGCGGGTGTTGTGGGTTCGAATCCGGTTGTAATCTCAGATTACAGCTTGGTTCGACTCATGCACCTTCCAGTATTGGACAAAAGGTAGGAGTCAAAATGACTACTTGTCAAGCATAGCTACCAATACCCCCCCCCCCCCCCTTCCTTTCCGCTCTTCCCCACCTTCACCAAAAATTTTCATTTCTTTCCCTACCGTCCCTTCATCAATTGTAGAACCATCGTTTCAAAAAATATTAATATATATGTATGACCGCATTTCAAGGTCAAGACTAAAAACTTGAGATTAGTCTATCAATAATCCTACTTTGTAGGTCATTGGCTTCAGCGTCCAGCTCAGCTGGTGTGCGTATATTAATATGACAGGAATTCCGAGAGTTTCCCAGATGTTCTCTGAATGAACTCCAGTTGGTTTTCTTCGGATTTCCGTATTGTTTTCTCCTGAGAGAGTTTGTTTCAATATCAAAAACGATTTGCCTGTGGTCTGATAAACTTGGTTCGTCAGAGACATGCCAGTTTTTGACCTTCTCAGCTATAGAAGTGCTGCATAGAGTGAGATCTAGGACCTCATCTCTGATAGCATTAACAAAAGTTTCGAACATTTTACTTTGAAGAAAGTTTCAGCATGGCTTAAATAACCTCGATATAAGACAAATCCCTTTGACATAGTTGCTAACGACATCTGAGCACATTTTTCATTCCAAAAGCGGCACCATAAATTTGTTCATTATTTCAAAATAATCCTAAAAATTGTCAACAACTAATAGCTCAAACAATATTAAATAGTTCAAAAAACATAAACACACAACACAGAGTAAAATTGGTGACTGCTAATGCCAAATTTTTGTGAAAAAATCATGTTTCGATATAAGACAATTTCGATATAAGACAACTTTTTGAAATTATAAATTGTCTTATATCGAGATATCCCTGTATGATTAAAAATGAGTAAAAACATGTAAAAAATTATCGACTTGCAAACATTTGAATTTCTCAACCTACAGCACAGTCAAGCCATTTTAACATAACGATTTTTTGATGTCATCAAAATACATATATCTGTAAATAGTGTTTGATGTTGAAGTAAGATTTGAGGCGCTATTAACATATACAGTAGGGTTTTGAATTTGGCATGGTTCGATTTTGGCATGCCTCGATTTTGGCAACATAAAATATTTCCCTTACAAAAATATGCTTGAATATCAGTCAGTTTCCGCATACATGCTTTGAATGACGCAAAAATGATGCCCTCAGTGTGTTCATGAACAAAAGTTTGCTGTTATAGAATGTTTCGAACAATAATATTTTTATTGCCGTAGGACTACGTCTTACCGCTGGTTGCGAAAAACTTACTTGCACCGGACGGATGACTCTTGGCGGACTTTTCAAGCATAAAATGATTGCCATCGTTGATTAATAATATTTACTGAATTTCTAACACATTTACATTCAATTTTTTCATATCAAAAAAAGGGTCTCGATTTTGACACGGTTTCGATTTTGGCAACATAGGCGACACGCATTTGTTACCAAATTCGAAGTCCAACTGTATTTAAAAACAATCGAATTTTCTCAACCTGCAGTTAGTCTCAACAAATGCTGCATTTAGCATTATGTACATGAAGAAATGTATTATTACATGCGTGGATACATGCTACTATCACTACAAAGAGACTTACGTAGTCCTGCGTCACCTATGCGGTCGTGTCTTGTACACAACCCCTCTGATTTTTCACCTTCCTTAGCTGTTTCATCTGGTGTAACGATCTACCGTCAATGCTTAAAGTCTGCCAAATTCACATGTTCGCCGATGATGTACAGATTTATATTTGTAGTAATGTGCTAAGCATAAACGAAATGACTCGACTTTTGAACCAGGATCTAATGAACGTTTTGGCTTGGTCAGAACGAAATATTCTTCCTATAAATATTACTAAAACTTAAGCTATATTGTTCAGAAGGAACAGATGAGTCGATAACCCACCGAAAGTCATTCTTGGAACTAATTCAATAAGTTACGTTGATAAAATTTCAAACCTAGTAGTATTTCAGAGCGATCTTGAATGGGATAGCCACATTAGTCAACAATCCGGAAAAATCTACACGGGTCTATGTCTTTTAAAAATAAGTTCATCGTTTCTTCCAATTAACGGTAAAATTAAGCTTTTTAAAACGCTTTTATTGCCTCATTTAATGTATGGATCAGAACTATTATTAAATGCTTCTGTCAGAGCAATTGGCAGAATGCGAGTTGCCCTAAACAGTTGTGTACGCTGGGTGTTTGGATTGTCGAGATATTCACATGTTACACATCTTCAACCTAAACTGCTTGGCTGCCCCTTCTCAGATTTTTTGAAAGTACGTATTTGTATGACGCTGTTTCAAATAGTCAACGCATCGCGACCAAATTACTTATCACAAAAGATTCAACCTTTTCGAAGTAGTCGAGTGCAAAATTTTATTATAGTACCATTCAATACATCTCATTATGGCAATACATTTTTTGTACGAGGCATTGCAATGTTAAACCTTCTTCCTAACAATATTAAGGAAATTTCGTCCTTACCAAAATTTCGTAACGAATGTATGGTATGGCATAACAGATAGAGACAGACAGTTACTTGTAAGTAGTTAGGTTAAAGTGAACTCAGACACTTTTAGTAGTTAAATAGTAGTAGTCGATTTAAGCGTGATTAAATCGAAAAAGTTTTCCGAATGCAGCAATTAAAAAAGGTCACAACCTTAATTTGTATGTATAAAATCAACTAAAATAAATAAATAAATAAATAAATAAATATTCCTATCTTAACCTTTCTGTCCATGTATTGTGTGTCTTGGTAAACTTCCCCCTCCTCAATCAGTTGTACAGCTACTATGAAATTGGAGGGGTTGTTACTATCGATTTTTCGACTCAGAGACCTGCTGTCTTGGAGCAATCAGAGCGATCATTAAGCTTGCTCTGCATATCAAATCGCAGTTGCGATTTTTTAATATGGAACTTTGTGATATAGTCTATTTTTGTGGTTTGCTGGACTTCAGACGTTGGATTGCTACTTCAGTTTTAGCCAGGCTTCATTTTCGGTTTTTTGCTCAGTAGATGCTCATCAGACTACAGCGCCTCATCGAAACAGAATTGGAAAGAGTAATGTAACTGGCAATAAATAAACTCTATAATAAACTCTACAATTGCCAGTTACATTACTCTTTCCAATTCTGTTTCGATGCGGCGCTGTAGTCTGATGCGCATCCACTGAGCAAAAAACCGAAAATGAAGTCTGGTTTTAGCTGATGACGGCTAAGAGTTGACACGGTTGATACAACGTACTGCGAGTATTCAAATTGTTCACCCAAATAGTTAAACTGATCCGTACGGTTGCTCAGGTTTATGCTATGCTCTAAAAATAATCTCAATTCTCAATAATTTTATTGCAAAGCGCAAAAATTCCAGAAATTTTTCTTTTAGAATATTTTGCTAAGCAGCCCAATGAGCAAAAAATTTTGTTTCATCTTTCTTTTTCTGCCGGAGTACTTCAGGATTCATGCTTTCAAGATAACGAAGCATATCGTTTCAGTCCGTCTAAATGCCCGTCCGATATTCTCTTTGGGATACGTAGCAAACAGTCTTTAGTCTCCAGTGTGTGAAGAAAAAATTAGCTCTGCTAGTTGTGCTCCTCCTGTGCAAGATAAGATGTTATAAGAGAAAACAGTATTTGGTATTATTCGGTGACCCGGAAATGTTTGAACAAAAATCGAAACACTTGTTCGCTGTGAGAAGCAGGTTTCTTTGTCTATTTATGATTAAAATGAGCATTGTTACTCAGTAACTAGCTAGCTTGAGTTACTGTTACTCAGTAACTAGCTAGCTTGAGAAGCATCTTTGTATTGGTCCATTAGCGGCTGTTTTTTCTCCCTCTTATCTCGCATACAAGAATTTTTACTAGGTCGTATCGTTGACGCGCTGCTGTCTTAGCCGCTCTGGTTCGTGCCCGCTCGATGCATGCAATGCTTCAGTGATCATCCCGCAGGTTTCATCTGAAACTCTGCCGGTGACTGCAACAATGACTACAAACTAACCCCAGTCGTCGTATGTTTGTATGAATTTCAGCTGGAAGAGTCTGTTAGAGCCAATTGGCCTTGCCAGCGTTGCTGATATTGTTCAGGGTTTTGCGTGAGAAAAAAAGAAAGGGAAGTATTTTTGCTTTTGTCAACACTCACGCGTTGACAGTTCGGCACGAGATTTCCTGTAAGTGCGAGCAGCCTACGAAATCTCTTTCAACGCTGGCAAGGCCAATAGGAAGGCTGCGAAGTCTGTTGAACTAAAACAGAAGGTCAAGTTTCGATAACGGAGTGCTACATTCCGTTACTAGGCTTTGCTTTACTTTGCTTAAAAGACTATTGCTGGAAGAATACTGTCTCAGTGGTCAATATAGCCAGATCATTAAACCAATCTGCTATGTTCTAAGAACAAGTATTCAGTTGGTTGTGAAAGTTGATATTTAGAAAAACACCGCCGCTTAAAACTGGCAAACTTAGCATCCAGATTTTTATTCTGATATCGATCACTAGTGAAACCCTATGTTTAATCCATTTTCGAAGGACAGACCGCTTCAGCATTCGAAATTTTTACTAAAATAATTGCAATACAATAATTTCTCACGTTTAATTTATCTCGCTCAAGCTCGAGGTACGATAGTAGTCTAACAAAGAAACAAACGTTAGTAGTCTAACTTCAAGAATTTTTATTCTGAAGAACAAATATTGCGTCGTATTTTGATAACAAATCGTGGTGTCCGGAAAAATTGGAGTTTGGATCAGAAATTTTTTTCAAATTATGTTCTAAACTAAAGACCAACTTGCTTACTGTTTTGCATAGTTAAATGTGTGAATGCGATTTATGTCCATTCATGAACACGTGATCAAACAAATAAGCTATTTTCATGTTCTTTCGAAAAGGTATCTTGCCATTTTCTTTTGGATCAATTCATGAATTTCAATGAGTATTATTTTATTTGAAATTTTTACCTTCCAATAAGTTTCAACTTCGCGTATAGAAATTTCACATGAAAAGCTTAATTTAAATTGAAATTTGAAAATGAATTCAGTAAGAAATAATAATGTGACCAGCACTAAAAAAGTGACCGAGTCACTAAAAATTGACTCGCTATCAGCCCTGCCCACATTATGTTTATTACCACCACTGCACTATGGGCAAAAACGAGAGAAAAAACGAACGCAATTAAGATACGGCCTGCAGGGTTATAAAATGTAGGTGATCCTATGTAAAATTTTCCGGAGAGTTGCGTGGTGCCCACCCCTTTCCTGTTTGTCATCGGGAAGTGCCCTATTTTGCACCTTTTCCCCTATTTTTAACATTTTTCATTTTGGATTATTCTAAGCAAGGATTTGAGAAAACAAACCGCAAAAATCTACTAATTTTGTGTGAAAAAGTCCGCAGAATCGAAGAGGGTTTATCTCATTTATTTTAGAGCACATTAATTTGTTTGGTTGAATTCCCGTTTGGCATGGTCGGTTTGATAACGGGAGCTCAACCAAAAAAAAAAATAATGTGCTTTAAACTAAATTAGATAATCCCTATTCGATTCTGCGGACTTTTTTACACAAAATTATTAGGTTTTTAAGTTTTGTTTTCTCAAAGCCTTGCTTGGAACAGTCCAATAAGGGTGAAACATATTTAAAATAGGGGAAAATGAGCAAAATGGGGCACTTCTCGATGATAAACAGGAAAAGGGTCGGTACCACGCGATTCTCCGGAAAATTTTACTTAGGGTCACGTATATTTTATCAGCCTGCAGGTCGTATCTTAATAGCATCCGTTTTTCTCTCATTTTTGCTCATAGTGCACTGGTTTAAAGGATTCATATTTTTTCAATTCTCCTGGTTCAGACGCCCATTTTGACGGATTTGTTTTTTACGCCGCTTAGAATATTCTTTCTTAACCCTTTAAGCCCGAGCCCACACAATTGTGTAGGTGAGACATGACTGCTTTTAAATTTTTTTCCTTTGCTCCCTATACGTCAAACTTGTACCTATATAGCACTAATCTTTTGTGTAAACATCGTAACTCGTAGAAAAAATAAAAACTAGCTGAAAATAAGTTTTTTTGTGCTTGGATTGATTATCATCTAATATTCGTAATCTTGTGAAAACAGCAAAAAGTTTTATCTGTCGTATTTTCTTATTGGATCCGTATTTGGAAATTGCTTAGATAAAAACCCGAATTAATCCACCTAGCGGCGTGACCTAGCCTTTCTACTGCCACAATCATCATTATTTAATTACTCAGGAACATCTATAATTAACTTGACTATATTTTTAAATATCCGTTCCGTATTCCACAAAATCCTTGTTTACCAGTAAAATTCACAACATATTGCGTAGAATAATTATATTTTCTTTCCTTGGGTGCGTAAATACTTGTAAGCGTCATTTATGTTACTTGATTATTTAGTTTTATAATCGGTCGGCCTTAACTTTCGGGCTTCAGAGCCACATACGAAACTTGTTTTGAATTGACAATATGAAATATGTGTTCATAGCAGATTTTTTTATATTTTGATATTAATACCATGCGTTCAAAAGTTAGCATCTTTGAAAAACAAGAGTTCAGAAAAAATATTATATACTTCACTTTTGAAGAAAAAGGATATCGACAACAAAATGAATAATCTCAAAATTTTACCATTAGTTTACTTGGCTTCAATTGTGCAATATATCTGAATCAGAAAAAATAACTGAATAGAGCATTAGATATGAAAAAGAGAAATTGAACTTTTTCTTAGCTGGCGCTCCTTCAGATAATTATTTTTGCATGGAAATCAAAACTTAAGCTTCTTTTGAATGCATTTCATGAAAAGATAGTCATTAGCTTGATCGCATCGTTTTTACAATGTTAGTGGGTTAGGAAAACAAGACGAGGTCGAAAAATAGTGCAAAAGCTGCGCCACAAACATGCTCGAGAATGGGAAATATAATCGATATGATTTCCAGTGCTTGTCATTTTTGATTTATTTATTAAAACATAATACATGACAATGTATTGTCCTTTAAAATGTCACTAACGAAAACAAATCTTACAAAACTACTACCGCGCAACGTTTACTTCCTATTTTTCATATAACATTTCTAAGCTCTAGTATCTATTGATTGAAAAGAGCATTCATTGATGTGCAAAATTTGTTTGAAATTTGTATAAATTTATTTGGAAAAATCAACCCACTAGTATTTTTAATCCTATACACCACTATACCTACATGCTTAAATTAACTGCTTTTTTTCGCTTTTTGCTTTTCTTGTACTATTGTGAGTAACAACAAGTGAAGAAAATGACAATTGAAATCTGAAATCAAAGAAAAAATAAAACTTTTACCGACTAAATTCCACTATTTATTATTTATTTGCAACAGACACGTAGTTCGCCTACGACGTGCAGGCTTCATCAGTGTCTTATTTCAAAAAGTATACGTATCTGTCGCGAATAAATATTAAATAGTGGAATTTAGTCGGTTAAAGTTTTATCTTTTCCTTGAATTCAGAGTTCGTATTCCACTAAGAGGCTTCAAGAACTTCAGACAATTTGCATGTTTCTCACTTCTCTTGAATTTCAATGCAAATTTAAAAATTGCAAATTGTCATCACATACACACATACATACACACATACATACATACACACATACATACATACCTACACACATACATACATACATACATACATACATACATACATACATACATACATACATACATACATACATACATACATACATACATACATATATACACACATACATCACACACATTGAATACAATCAACATTTGATTGATATGTTTTGATTTCAAACGTTTTAACGGTTTAATATACGGTGCTTAAGTGTTAAAGATTAAATAACTTTTGAATGAACTGTCCGATTTTAAATAACTCGGTTTCGTTTGATAGATCTCAGCAGTAATTTTCAAATAATAATAAAATGCGTGATGTATTTATATGCTTATATGTTACAAAAATATGTTTTAAATACTATTTTTTCACATTTCTTTATGTAACTTTCAAACTACAAGTCCAATCGCCATGAAATTTGAAAGTTAAGGGTTTGCAAGACTCCTCTTTCATATGCAATCAATTTTGTTCAAATCGGTTAAGGGACCTGTAAGATAATGAGACTTCATATTTTTCGTATTTTTATACATAACTTTTGAACTAAAAATCCGATCAAAATGAAATTCAATAGCAACTTATGGGACACCTAGACCTTTCATTTGACACTAAGAACATTAAAATCGGTCCAGCCATCTCCGAGAAAAGTGAGTGAGATTGAAAGCGTTACATACATACACACACACACACACACACACACACACACACACACACACACACACACACACACACACACACACACACACACACACACACATACATACACACACATACATACACACACACACACATACATACATACATACACACACAGAAAATGCTCAGTTTTCAAAACTGAGTCGAATGGTATATGACATTTGGCCCGCAGGACCTTCTTTCCATTTCCGGTTTTTTAAGTGATTTCTATACCTTTATACTATATATTTATATAGTAGAAAGGCAAAAATTATTGGCGATAAGTATTTCTAATTGATGTAATTGAAAATTTACGGAAAATAACTTTTACAACTTACTTATGCACATCGTTTCTGTTACAATTGTGTAGGTTCGGCCTTATTGTATACTTACTTTAACCTTTACGTTCCCCTCGCGACTTCAAAAATTGTGGTACATTGTGTGTACTAGCCGTTACACTTTTGGCTCTATCTCTACTATTTTTGGAGTATACAACTTGTCTTAAAAGAATCACCTTAGATTGACCTTCAATGAAAAAATACATTAGCAAATTTTGGAACCATTTTCCCGGAGATATTCCAGATCGCAGTGGGATTATTTTTTCACGTCATAAGTTTCAGATCAGATAAGTGTGTATGTCATAAGTTTCAGATAAAACGAAATCTGCTGCTGCCATCTCATTCTGGGTCAGTAAGAATGAATGCATTATACCACACTATACTGTAGAGCACTGGTTCATGCTCCACACTACGAAACTCCCGTTTAGAGTACTACCAGAGCCTAAAACTGGTAGTTTATAAATTGTAAAATAATAAAGAAATATGGCAAATGTGATATCCAACCACGGGATTTTCTGAGACAAACTCTTGGATAAACATTTGGATCTATGTTGCGCCAAACTGGACATTCCAGAATATCTGTTGTGTTAAGGTTAGTAAAAACTTTGCCTGTAAAAAGTTGCAAGTACTTCCATAGCCACTTCACGACCGTTCCGCTGGTTCTGGAACTGAAGTCTATGAGCCTCGAAACGACCGGAACGATCACGATCAACAGAGTTCGTAGTATTTAGTACGCAAAATAGAAACGGGGAGAAAAAGTGGAACATGTTTCTAAAAACGAAATCATTGTCATCGTTGAATGGATAGATTCAATTAGAGTTGTCATAATATCCACATGGCAACATTCTGAACTTCAGTGAAAATGCGTTGTAAAAAAAATAGTCTAACAGGAAAAAGTACATTGACGTGTCCTGTCCATGTACTATCACAAATTATAATTCTCATATCGGGTGAGATTTACAAAAATAGACTGTAAAATTGTAGCTCATCATCATATTTTATGTTTAATCAAGGTTTAACAAAGGTTATGTATAATTAACTTTGTCACTTTTTAATAAATAAATACAATCCCAAGCAGTTTCGAGTTTTAGGTGAATGTCACTGGCACATCAATAATTACACACTTACTATTCGATTTTATTATGCATCGCAGTTACATAGGTTAGCCTGTGGTATAAGGTTGGTATAAGATAAGGCCGAACCTACACAATTGTGTAGGTCGCTAAATTCAGCAAATATTTATTGCAATGTGTAGAATATATTGGTTTGGTCAAGATAACAAAATTTAATAAAATTTTTTTCTTTTGATTCTGAATTTTATATTGAATTTTATTTCAAGATTTACCCAAATAAGATTTACATAGGAAAAGCAAAGCAAACTGTTTTATTCATACCGGCCTAATAGCTCTTACTTACACTAATAATTTGAAATATGAAGAAGTGCCGGAATATAAGAAAAAAAATAGAAATTAAGCGTAGACTATGTACCGTTCTGATTCAAACTTCGGCCCAGGCATTTCCTAAAAGCAGATGTTTATTGTTATATTTTCACTACTGAGACTGTTATGCGTTTATTTGTAACTTGTGACTGATATAGTTCGCTTCGAGGTATGACGCTGGACTAATAAGCGAGTCGTCGTATGTTCGAATCTCGACTGGGAGAAGCTGTTAGTCGAAAAACTTGTTTGTTTTGCATTTTCAGGAGCCTTTTACCTTCAGAAATGTGGAGCCCAAAATATTTTTCGGTACGTGGTCTCTTTGAGAATTTACAGTAAAACTGTGGGATCACCTAAAGGAAAGTGCAGTGCTGTACAATAGTTTAGACGCGCTCTCCTCGAAACCATATGTTTTCAGCGACGGTTGCGTGTATCTCAGTATCTAAAGGACCGTTTTGGCTGATTTTTTTTGACGAGTAAAAATTAATTATCTAAATTATGATGTAGCCGCTTTTCGATATCTCAATTTTTCAATTTTCGCTGCATTTTAAAAAAATCGTTACACTTCGCAACCAGTAAGTGATAGATAGTTACTATGTACAGCAAAGTTGCTTATTTTACTATGTTCTACAACTTTTGTGGAGACACTGTACTTTTTTGGACGCATTAAAAAAAACAAAAATTTGTAACACCCTAATAGGTAGATTTACGGTCACCCTAATAGTGTAAAAAGTTGCGCCATATTTTTTAATAAACTTTTCCAAAGACACACCACCTGGAAAGTTAAGCATTCTTACGCTAGAGTAGGGTATTGTCGTTATCGTCGAGCCACTGTTATGGTCGGGCCGTCACGATTTTACAGTTTTAGTAACTCATGATATCTATGATACTATCATTGTAAAACTTCTTACTGTGATAGCTAACTTTTCACAATATTGCTAAATCTTCCAAAAAAAGTTTTCCTCGCGCGATGAACTTTTCTTCAAGAAATGATTCATGAAATGCAATTATCGAGATAAATTTTGAAAATATATGAAGTGTGTTGTGCTGCACACGAAGACTATAGAAAAATCCCCTCCAGTAAGGTGTTTGGAAAGGCTAAGGTGAAATACTAGAAAAGTGCTATTTGTGAAGGTCGGGCCACTTGAGTAGTCATGGCTGGGTCACCATAATTTTAAGCGCAGAAGCGCAATAATGGCTAGAGAATGTCAGTCACGTAAAATGTGATGAAATAAAGCAAAATAATAGGATAAAAACCTAGATTTTTGTTGTTTTTTCATTGTAGTTGTACACTTCGGAAAAGGCGATTGTAGCAATATTGATTTTACAAGATCGCCAAAATTTCGCAAATATGCAATTAAAAATAGGGTCTTTGTACCTATGTGAGCCGTTGTTCACGGAATTCATTCTTTTCATGTCTCTATATAGAATTTCAATACGTATGTCTTAGATTTTCTGCGGTGGCGCAAGTTGTACAATATCGCTCGACTATGACATTTTTTGTCTTCACGTAAATGCCGATAACTTTTTTATTTTTCAAGCAATCAGTTCAAAACTTTCCGGAAATATACCTTATATTTAGACCTTTGTAACGATGTATCTAGATTTCCAAAATTCCTTTTGAAACGAAAGTTATGGGCGAATTCCAAAACGTGGCCCAACCACGACGACACTCCCCTACATGATCGCGTTTTTTTCTAGTTGGTCCATCAGTAAAGTCGGCTTAAATAATTTCATCAATGTTTTTCAAACAACTTTTGACTGGTAAGGCCAACTCTAATAAGATTTGGCAGATATGTTCACAGCGTTAAGGCCTCTCGTTTGATACTAATATAACTGAAATCTGATTAATTATCTGGTTAAAATCGTTATGAATAATTGTAAATTTTATTATGCAGAACACGACTGCTCATAACTTTCAAATTAAACATCCAATCAAAAAACAAATCAATAGTGATCTATGAGGCTATATTACCTACCAAATGAGACTAACAGCGCATAATTCGGTTTGGCCATCTCTGAGAAACGTTCGACTAATTGACACCTTGAAAAAGCACATTTTTAACCGCTTGATTGTTTTCGATAAAACTCCCAAAAATTTGCAGTAGCAAGAGCCTTCATTTGATACTGAAATTGTTGAAATCGGTTGAGCGGTTCCGAAGAAAATCACACACACACACACACACACACACACACACACACACACACACACACACACACACACACACACACACACACACACACACACACACACACACACACACACACACACACACACACACACACACACACACACACACACACACACACACACACACACACACACACACACACACACACACACACACACACACACACACACACACACACACACACACACACACACACACACACACACACACACACACACACACACACACACACACACACACACACACACACACACACACACACACACACACACACACACACACACACACACACACACACACACACACACACACACACACACACACACACACACACACACACACACACACACACACACACACACACACACACACACACACACACACACACACACACACACACACACACACACACACACACACACACACACACACACACACACACACACACACACACACACACACACACACACACACACACACACACACACACACACACACACACACACACACACACACACACACACACACACACACACACACACACACACACACACACACACACACACACACACACACACACACACACACACACACACACACACACAGACATTGCTCAATTCGTCGAACCTTATCGATTGGTATATGTGACTCGGCCCTCCGGGCCTCGGGTCAACTTTGTGTTTTTCGACCAAATTTTTAAACCTTTGTTATAATATAACAACGCGATCTTGTGCTCTAGCGTAAAAATGCTTAATTTTCCAGGTGGTGTGTTTGGAAAAGTTTATTAAAAAATATGGCGCAACTTTTTACACTATTAAGGTGACCGTAAATCTACCTGTTAGGGAGATACAAGTTTTTGTTTTTTTAAATGCGTCCAAAAAAGTACAGTGTCTACAAATTTTGTAGAACACAATAAAATAAGCAGCTTTGCTGTACATAGTAACTATCTATCTCTTACTGGTTGCGAAATGTAACGATTTTTTTAAAATTCAGCGAAAATTGAGATATCGAAGAGCGGCCACGTCACAATTTACATAATTCATTTTTACACTTCAAAAAAATTCAGCCAAATCGGTCCTCTAGAAACTGAGATACACGCACCGTCGCTTAAAACATATGGTTTCGAGGAGAGCGCGTTCAAACTATTGTACAGCACTGCACTTCCCTTCAAGCGATCCCACAATTTTGCTGTCAATTCTCAACGAGACCACGTACCGAAAAATACTTTGGACTCAACATTTCTGAAGGTAAAAGGCTCCTGAAAATTCAAAACAAACAAGTTTTTCGACTTTCCAGTCCCCCATTAAATATCAATCCTACCCAAGAACTATGCACACGATTTTTTGATTGATTTCAAATTTTCTACAAATTTATCAGTATATGTATTACATACACATGCATATGTGTTGATGATAACTACCATTACCGCCCATAAACGTATAACAGTCCCATGTGATGTTTCACCACTTTTGAGATAAGCCTGGGAATCATCTTTAAATTGTTCATTCTTTCAATATTTCAAATAGTAATGTTATGTTTGTTCCCAAAATTTTGAAAAAAAAATCAGCAAGGTTGTATTCCAGACACAACCTCATAGCTGGCGTAGAACTACGTTAGGCGGGTTTTTGCGAAGAAACCGTGACTTGTCTTTCACACCATATTGACATATGTGTGGTGTAAAATAGCGTTAAGTAAATCATAGTGCTAAATAATTGTATCATATTTTTGGAATGTATTTTGTGTAATTTGTGATGCTAAAAACAAATATTTTTACCAGTGCCAGAATTGGAGTACAACCTGAATTCGTTAATTAGGTCACAAATGCACTTCAACTGATTCGCTAATTGGGCCGACTGACAGTTGGTTGAAATGTTTAAACTCAAAAGTTCAATAGAAATTCGTACTTACCGCTAGCCTTCCATGTTAACGAAATTTGAACTTGTTTTTACATATATTTTCATTATTAAGCGTAAGAAAGTTTATTATAAGTAATTATTATAAAATTGCTGGACATTTTATCTTTCCAACGACATATTAACAGTTACGTTCCGTTTAGTAGTATAGAAGTTAAAAGCATTTGAAATCTTTCATTCAAGCGTTATACTTCTATTTTCATTTTCACAAAGTGCTACCCTATCCGGTATAGTCAACAAAGACGTAGTCCTACGTCAAAAAATAATATCTATTACTAATTTTCACATTAAGGCGGAACCGAAAGTGGCTAACGTTATTGTGTTAGTGCGACAAACACTGTACTGTACAGCTCATGTGTTCGTTAAAAACCTAAACGTTTATTCGAATATTGCATTAGTATTGGTAATATATGTCAAATAGCGGAGCTTGCAAACATAAACAGCTGATCCGCAGCCAACCGCACTGACTACAAACATCCCGAAAAAGGGTTTGTTTTCTTTATCAAGGCATTCCGATTCAATCAAAATTAACAGCAGCAACTGAATAATGTGTAGGATCACTAGGATGTTTAATTAATCCGCTTGCATCGGATTGCGTTTTTGATTCCTGCGTTTGCGTTTTGTTTGTTTACCTCACTCTAAGCTCATCGATGCGGCGAAAGTTGAAAACTCTTTAAAAGCTCATTGATGTGACGAAAGTTTGATACTGTGTTGCTGCTTTTTCGGAAATCGCTAGTTCAACGAAATATGTGCGCAACCAAATATCTATTAACTAATTCCAAATTATACATTGGTCGCTTTTATGAACACGTAATGATCGATATGATCAGTTAAATTTATTTTCCATTAGCAATTATGTTTTGCTGGGCGTTTATTGATACATAGCAGATCGATAACTTGAATTACAAGTTTTAGGAAAATATAACAGCGCTGGAAGCACTGATTACGTGGCGAAAGCGTACTCTACCAATACAGATGCATTTTTAAGGTGCAAAACAATACATGCTTCGAATGGTAGCCATTTACCCAGCCATCTTTGAGCCGCTTTCGGTTTCCCCTTAACTCATTAGTATGTGTGCGAACTATGAATTCAACATAAATAGTACAGGAAAAGTTGGATGAAAAATATTCACATAACTTTTCCTATAATTTCGACGTGAAAATTATTTTGAGTTTACTTATTTACTGTATACGAAAATTTTTGTATTTTTATAACGATAAATTTTAATGTTTTTACTATTTTGTATCCTACTGTTATACACTCAAGTACTTTTTTTACACGGTTTATAATTTTTTTCCTCGTATTATGGTTATTTTTTCCGGGTAGATAAAGAAACGAACCAATTTTCGGCATGTCGTTAGTCGTTAGTTCGCTGCGAATCAGCTGCGTTAATGATTACAACCTCCGCTATTTGATCTATTTGACCAAAGTAAATTGATATATAGGAACATTTTTGTTGTACAATAGTTTATCAAGCGCTTGTTTCACGGGTGTTGGCTATACAACAGTTGAACAAGCTACTCTTAAACAAAAATGTTTGTTGGGAATTTACTTTGATATTTGACAAATATTATGCATTATGCAGATAAATCCTTCGGTTCTTAACGGACACCTGAGATGCACAGAACAGTGTCTGTCGCATTAACATAAAATGTTAGCCATTTTCGGTTTCTTCTTGAAAAGTTCTTCCGTCCCTGGGTTCCCAGAACCCAAAATAAGTAAACCTTCACAGTCACTGACTGAAATAAGTAAATTTTAATAAACCTATATTATATTTCAGATAATGGCAAAAAATTAAATGTCGGTAACTTGCCTTCCGATGTCACGGAAAAAGAGTTAAAAGAACACTTTAAGGAGTTCACTGTGGAAAATGTCGAGATATTTCATTACCTAAAATATACTATAGCGTTATTGCTGTTCAAAGATAAAGACACTGCAACTAAGGCGCTTAAAGCAAAGGATGGCTCGATGTTCCGCGCTCATCGTCTGCGCATGCATATAGAGTATATCGCCATTTGGAATATAAAGAAAAATGTTTTTGTGTATGTGGTGGATGAGGATACGACCGAGGAGCAGGTCTATGATAAATTCAAAGATGTAACCGAAATTACCGGGGTATTAATATTCCATCCGTTGGCCTATATTTCCTGTAAATCTCAGGAACAAAAAGAGGCTGCGATCAAGGAACTCAATGCAGAAGAGATTACAGTTTACGAGGTGACAGGTCATGATCAAAGTAAGTAACAATGTGTAATGCTAATGTATATAGTTTGGTCAATGATTTCTGCAATTTAATGCTAGATCATCACATTGAAATTTGGAGGGCGGCCAAGTTATTCTTCCGCAATTTGACACGTGTTTCACTAATTAATTTACCTGAGAGTTGGGTATCTAACCAAGAAGAACTCAAGAAAGCAGTAGAGGGCAGTGGAACATTGACGGAAGTGAAAGTAATTAACAATAGTCATGGTTCTGTAGCACAGCTCTTTTATGAAGATGAAGAAACAGCTAGAAACGCCGCTTTATCTCTCAATCAGCAGATATTTGAAGGAAAGCGTATTCATGCACTTCATGTTACGGCTGCTCTTATTCCAAACTATAAAACAAGTGTGTACCTTACGTCATTAGAAAAATGTAAGTATTTCATGATTGTTAAATATTTGTGAATATTACTACCATCTAAATTATATCATTTTAGCCGTTTCCGAAGAAACTATTTATGACTATTTTGAACAATTCGGCGAAATTGAGTTCGTTAGTCGTCGTAAGTGTGCTGACGAGCATGCAATAATCTGTTTCAAGCATAATAGCTCTGTAGAATCAGCGCTGGAATGTAAAACTCTTCCAGTCCCAAAAACAGATAGCGATGAAACCGAGGATCGAAGTATTGCCGTCAAGCGTTACAATGGCCCATTGAGTAAGTTCTATATGTTATATGATCGGATATGTATGTGTGTTTTATGTTTTTACTTTTCATGTTCCCAGTCATCGACTTAAAGCCATCTCACGTTAAAAAATTGCTCGAAGATGGTGAAGAATCCAAAATGCGACCACCACCACTACCATTGGCTAAATTATGGCCGATATATGTATCGAATCTTCCATATACCGCTGATAAACGTGATATGCGAGATTATTTCTCAAGCGTCGGTGGACACATTAAGTTTATGTTTTCACCAAATATTCCAGCCTATAAGACCAGTCAAACATCAATGGTAATGGCGGCTTTGATTTATTATGCTCGTCGTGAGCAGGCCACTGATGCAATTAAAGCATTTAATGGCAAGCACTTTCAGAATCGCTGCCTTCATGTATTTCCAGGACGAAAGGATACATATTTTAATCCAGAAACTTCAGTTCGATTAGTTCGTCTGACTATTGGTAAGTGAATCAAGGTAAAAACTAATCATTGCTTTTATTGGTGTTAACTAAATACTTATTTTACTATACAGGTGTCAGTGAAGAGAAATTGTTTGAAAAATTCCGGAAGTTTGGCTTTATTGAATGCGTTGTGAAACGAAATAGAAATACTGCTCTTATAGAATTCCGCGACAAAGAAGTGTGCGACAAAGTACTTCAGTTGCCTGATAATGAAAAGCCTGTCCGCTGTGGTATTGAACCATTGACGACAAAAGTGAATCGCAAAATTTTTAAGGAAAATGACGAAAAAATCTCATTGGCTATGCAGGAAATTATAGATAAAAATCCGGCAGTATTGGAAAATGTCCAGTCCAATAGATTTAGTGGTCCTCCACCATTGAAACGTGGCCGCTTTAACGGTCCTGATCAAAGTAATTACACTAATGATTAATATGTTATTTCCATTTACTTTACTGAACAGTATCACGTTATTTTTCCAGACTTCGGCAACCGTAATGATTTTGGTTCAAATAATGGCAACAACGATTTTAGTAATCCACAAGTTATTCAAGACCTTTTGCGTTTAGCATTTATTTCTGGCAAGAATCTAGGCGAAGGTCTTGCCAGTGGTAATAACAATCCTTTCAATAATTCTGATTCAGCGTTATCCAACCTTAACCTCGCCAACGGATTTAGTGGTCGAAGCTTCGGTGTAGCTTCAGGTAATGGTAATTTTGGAAACAATTCTGGCAACCGCAATTTTGGTCAAAATTCTGGCGGACGCAACAATTTCGGCGGACAGACTCAAAGCAATCGGAATATGAACAGCGGTGGTAATTTCGGTGGCCAGAAACGGTTTGATGGATCTCAAAATAACCAACAGCAATCCCGAAATAACCAAAACCAAAACCGCGGTGGTAGTGGAGGAAATCCCAACAGGCGCTTCTAAAGTATTTTACAGAAGGTTTACTTGCTGCAAAGATTACTGCGCTGGAACTATAAACTCTTTGAAAAAAAAACGAAGCCCGAAATTGACACATCGTTCCAGTAGGCAGAGTGCATTACAACAAACACTGTGACCGAAAATATATGCAGCGTGGAAAGATGAGTAAAATCACTACGTTTTGAATACATCTGTACGATTTGATGATGATAAAAAATATTGAAGATAAAATATTTTAACGATTCAATGAATTTTAAAACACTTGATTTTGATGTGTATGAAAATTAAAAACATAAACAATACATTGTATTTTCATGCATTACTAGTTTTATGATTGTAACTAAATCTAAACGTTGATTCTATTTAATCGCACCAAAATACAATTCAATGGAAGCAGCATGAAATTCATAAATATATTTAAACTTGAAAATGCTGACACCTATATTGAAAACTGCGCTAAATAATAATATATTAGTACTTTAATCATTCTACCGGAAAACGACAAATGTAAGAACATTGAAAAATTCGCGGTGGGTATTGACAAACATTTTTAAAATAACTGTTCACAATTGTGTGCGTTTGTATTTCTCTAAGATCCCCAACAGTTTTGAATGGAAAGATTATATATAAACAATATCGTATCTAATTATATTATGAGAGTTTGTATTTTGCATCTTGAAAAATTACGAAAATAGCACGAAATAGTGGACACTTCCGCATCAACAGAGCGTAGCTGTCAACTGGAGTAAAAAGCAAGCAATGTTGCGCCTCCTTAAAAAGAGGAAAGTTTTTCGGGAAAAATAAGTCAAATGATTATATGGATCAATTTTATGAGAGGTGGCAGCAACGTGGTGCAAAAACTCGTAGGAATAGTTACTTTTCGTTTCTTTTCATTTTACTAGTTTTTACTTTTTCCTTATTTGGATAGTATAACAGTAAAAGTTGGAATTTTCTTTCCTGCTTTTTTTTTATTACACATCTTTGTAGAAAGCTCCCATAGGGCATAAATGGCGACCAGTGAGGTTTGAAAGTTCTATAGGGTTTCGTAATTTGGTTAATTTAAAGGTAATTCCACGCGTGCAAGAATGCCTGGGCAAACTTATGTACTTTTGGCAGCACAATCTATGCTTCTAGCTGCTTCTATCTAGACCGACCGCAATTCAAGGTCTGACTGTATTTTGGAAGCAAAATGCTAAAAGAAGTGCAAGTTCAATAGACATAAAAATGTGCCCACGAAACACGGTGAACAAACGTTTGATACCGAATGGTATGGCAACGCTTTAATATTAAATGGAAGCATAATTTTAGTGTGGTAACGTAAAATCAGTAGAAAATAAAATAAAATAGTGCTGAACGTATCGAATGACTTTCTATTAAGCCATTTTTAATCATATCTCGATTTCCTAAATGCCATATGGGTCATTCCATCTCAATTCACCAAGAAAATCGAAAAAATAGCACTTGAGCATTAGCGATTTCTACCAAAATTGGCATAATTGTTCATTCCGCCCCACAACCAATTTCCCAAAGTTTTTTACCGATTCATCAATCCCAGCAATAACGCTACGTCCTTGTCTTCAAATTTTCAAAAAAAAAAAAATTTTCGGGCTCAAACATGGAAACAGTTTGATGTAAAAACATATTTTCTTACTTTTTATCGACATGGAACATATTACATATACATATAAGAGTAGGGTACGGGAGGGTATTTTCAGCAGGTTGCCAAATTCAGCCTATTTGCCTTTTCTTTCGCCAATAAAAATAGTTTGCCGACATAAAATTATAATATGTTATAACTATCCTTCCAAGACGGTCAGTAACCTATAATTTTTTATTCAAAGATCGTCAAAACCACCTGTTCTTCCACTAGAACTAGGCCGAAAAAATAGATGCCATCGCTTAATGGGCTGAAAATACCCTCCCGGGCCCTAAATGCTGAATGTGACAAATGGAAAATTGGTTGAGCTGAATATTTGATGTTAGCGTGACGATTTTTTGCAGTAAATTTCAAATAACAATTTCTCATGCTTATGAAAAAATGGTGGGTGTTAAACTGAAAGATGTCGAAACAAGAAAATAATCGCTCAGCCGTTGTCGTTTTATTGTGCGCCGGAGCAAGCGTAAGAGAGATACCTAGTTCGGTCGGTAAAAGTGTCGGACAGAACAGTGTGCTATATAAAAAGGCTTGGGAAAGTGATAAGCTATCCTATTACACACCTACCCTAGAGTAACTATTATATATAGAGTGGCGACAATGTCAAAATTTGGAATGATAATTATCTATCAGTGTCATTCCAATCGAACAGACGACCAATCCAACGCGTATGCAGGAAAGAGAAAGAAAATACGCATTGCATACTTTTGGTATGACATGTCGCCAATCTGTATATAGTCACTCTAATCTACCCTAAAGAAACTGACTAAAGAAATGTCGACCAAAATTTGTAAGCCAACTGTCAAACAGAACGAGTGAGAGTTATTTTTTGCTAGAGCAGCTTAGGAAAATGAACTCTCACTCGTTCTGTTTGACAGTTGGCTTATCCGCCCTAAAGAAACTGACTAAAGAAAAGACACTGGAGCTCAGTCACTCACGGCCTCCTGTCATCATTAAACCTGATTTGCTCAACGATGATTGTTGTGCGTGACTCTGTTCAAAGTTGCTAGGAAAAGTTCGAACAATATTTTTTCGAGTTCAACATTTAGGCGATTTTATGAACTGTACGATACAAATTTGATTGCCTGGTGTTTTCGTTAGGCAGCACGGATCGATTTCGTGATGTTACGATGTTATTTGTTGCCGTTTGCTTACAGTCATTATTTTCAGTCGCGTTCATCGACTGATACTCCGCAAGTTTTCGAGCAAAAGATTCAGAAGGTTTCATCGAGATTCATGCGCACTTGGTTTCGACGAATGGGATATGAGTTCCTATGTCAGTTCTTTAGTCAGTTTCTTTACGACCACCTGTCATCATTAAAGAAACTGACTAAAGAAAAGACACTGGAGCTCAGTCACTCGCGGCCTCCTGTCATCATTAAACCTGATTTGCTCAACGATGATTGTTGTGCGTGACTCTGTTCAAAGTTGCTAGTAAAAGTTCGAACAATATTTTTTCGAGTTCAACATTTAGGCGATTTTATGAACTGTACGATACAAATTTGATTGCCTGGTGTTTTCGTTAGGCAGCACGGATCGATTTCGTGATGATACGATGATATTTGTTGCCGGTCATTAGCAGTCATTAATTTCTCCCGCGTTGATCGACTGATACTTCGCAAGTTTTCGAGCAAAAGATTCAGAAGGTTTCATCGAGATTCATGCGCACTTGGTTTCGACGAAACGAAAATGAGTTACCTGTCACTTCTTTAGTCAGTTTCTTTAATCCGCCCCTTTCAAATGTTAGTCGACAAATGATACTGGAGCTCAGTCACTCGCGACCACCTAAAGAAACTGACTAAAGAAAAGACACTGGAGCTCAGTCACTCACGGCCTCCTGTCATCATTAAACCTGATTTGCTCAACGATGATTGTTGTGCGTGACTCTGTTCAAAGTTGCTAGGAAAAGTTCGAACAATATTTTTTCGAGTTCAACATTTAGGCGATTTTATGAACTGTACGATACAAATTTGATTGCCTGGTGTTTTCGTTAGGCAGCACGGATCGATTTCGTGATGTTACGATGTTATTTGTTGCCGTTTGCTTACAGTCATTATTTTCAGTCGCGTTCATCGACTGATACTCCGCAAGTTTTCGAGCAAAAGATTCAGAAGGTTTCATCGAGATTCATGCGCACTTGGTTTCGACGAATGGGATATGAGTTCCTATGTCAGTTCTTTAGTCAGTTTCTTTACGACCACCTGTCATCATTAAAGAAACTGACTAAAGAAAAGACACTGGAGCTCAGTCACTCGCGGCCTCCTGTCATCATTGAACCTGATTTGCTCAACGATGATTGTTGTGCGTGACTCTGTTCAAAGTTGCTAGTAAAAGTTCGAACAATATTTTTTCGAGTTCAACATTTAGGCGATTTTATGAACTGTACGATACAAATTTGATTGCCTGGTGTTTTCGTTAGGCAGCACGGATCGATTTCGTGATGATACGATGATATTTGTTGCCGGTCATTAGCAGTCATTAATTTCTCCCGCGTTGATCGACTGATACTTCGCAAGTTTTCGAGCAAAAGATTCAGAAGGTTTCATCGAGATTCATGCGCACTTGGTTTCGACGAAACGAAAATGAGTTACCTGTCACTTCTTTAGTCAGTTTCTTTACGTGCCAGGTAACTCATTTTCGGTTCGTCGAAACCAAGTGCGCATGAATCTCGACGACAACTTCTGAATATTTTGCTCGAAAACTTGTGGAGTATCAGTCGATGAACGCGGCAAAAAATATTGACTGCAAGCAAACGGCAACAAATATTATCGTATCATTGGGAAATCGATCCGTGCTGCCTAACGAAAACACCAGGCAATCAAATTTGTATCGTACCGTTCATAAAATCGCCTAAATGTTGAACTCGAAAAAATATTGTTGGAACTTTTTCTAGCAACTTTGAACAGAGTCACGAACAACAATCATCGTTGAGCAAATTAGGTTTAATGATGACAGGAGGCCGCGAGTGACTGAGCTCCGATGTCATTTCTTTAGTCACTAGTCATAAAGAAACTGACTAAAGAAGTGACAGGTAACTCATTTTCGTTTCGTCGAAACCAAGTGCGCATGAATCTCGATGAAACCTTCTGAATCTTTTGCTCGAAAACTTGCGAAGTATCAGTCGATCAACGCGGGAGAAATTAATGACTGCTAATGACCGGCAACAAATATCATCGTATCATCACGAAATCGATCCGTGCTGCCTAACGAAAACACCAGGCAATCAAATTTGTATCGTACAGTTCATAAAATCGCCTAAATGTTGAACTCGAAAAAATATTGTTCGAACTTTTCCTAGCAACTTTGAACAGAGTCACGCACAACAATCATCGTTGAGCAAATCAGGTTTAATGATGACAGGAGGCCGCGAGTGACTGAGCTCCAGTGTCTTTTCTTTAGTCAGTTTCTTTAACTAGTCAGTTTCTTTAGTAAACATTAAATCTAATTTGCTCAACGATGATTGTTGTGCGTGACTCTGTTCAATGTTGCTAGAAAAAGTTCCAACAATATTTTTTCGAGTTCAACATTTAGGCGATTTTATGAACTGTACGCTACAAATTTGATTGCCTGGAATCACTAACAGTCGGGAAAAACCGGGAAAAAGCCGGGAATTTCATAAATAAACCGGGAACTACCCTCCTGACAAGTTTTTTTTCAATAGTTGCATTTTTTGATCAAAATCTTCAGGGGGCCTTTCAGATTTTTTTTATCTCGCCACTTCAGTAGGGATGGGAACTATCATTAAAAATCGTTTCTGATAACTATCAGTAGTTTCAGTACGTTACTGATACCTATCAGTAAATATCAGTAATTTTACCCATCACGGCATTGTAGCAAAAAAATAGGAAATTATAATAACCGCATTATTCATTGTAATTTTACATTGTAATTTATCAGGTGAACTTCATGGGGCTCGCGCAACTACCAACCAGATTTTTATCATCCGACAGATTTTGCAGAAATGTTGAGGGTACATCGTGTCCTCGGATCACATCTTTATTGATTTCAAAGCAACATACGATACAGTCCATCGAGACCAGCTATGGCACATAATGCACGAAACCAGTTTTCCGGATAAACTGACACGACTAATCAGAACTACATTGGAACGAGTGATGTGTTTCGCACGTCTCGGGGACACACTCGAGTCCCTTCGGGACGCGGCGAGTGTTGGGACAAGGTGACAGCTTATCCAGTATGCTGTTCAACATCACTCTTGAGGCGGCGTTCCGACCAGCGGGTATCGAAACGAGAGGCATGATTTCCATCAAGGGTAGAAGTATATGAATCACGACATACTTTCACTGCTTGAGAATCCCAGAGATAGTGATGTCCGATTACTTCTCGATTAATCGAACTAATCGATTAAGAGCTAAAATATTCGATTAATTTTTAATCGATTGCTTTATGTTCCGATTATTAAATAATCGATTAACTGGCCGATCGATTATGCCGGATTATTTAAAATTTTATTGTTTGACAATTCCTAACAAATTTAATTATTACAGTGGCAGGCGCTTACCTTCTAAATTAACCACACGCAATCAACCAGTTCGTTGGTTTCGAGGTACGATGCTGATCTAAGAAACCAGTAGTTATATGTTCAAATCTCAGCTAGGCGGTGCTCCTAGATAGAGTCAGTAGGATTGTTGCAATAGCCCCGTAACCCAGTAAACCATTTGGTTTGTATATCTCGATTGCAACTGGGGTATACGGGATCATATCTGAACGAAAAAGTTATATTTCACGCCATATAAGAACATATATGTACCAAAGTGGAGGCGATATACGTGAGAAAATTTTGACAACTATTTGTAATTTTATTTTGCGCAGTTTTTATAACACGCAACAAAATACTCCTGAATATATGATTAAGATGTAGAGGATGTGCCAGATAGTTAATATGACATTGAGAAATTCATGAAATCAGCCATCACGAATGATTTGCTTTACAAATTTATTTCAGTGGATTTTATACATAACATAAAGTTACACCGACTTCTGCTTGACCTTTTCCGAGAACCTCGAGCGAAAATAATGTATAGCGTGTAGAATATGAGGATTCGTCTTACGTATGCGGAGATTAACCGTCAATATGAGGGCGTGTGCGTGTGTAGTCTGCTTGAAAATATGAGAGAACGAGAGAGTAAGAGAAACAGGTTGCTATGCAACATTGTGCAAACGTGTGCGTATGTGTGATGCAGACATGGTATTACGAGCGAGAGCCAGCAAAGAGCGACAGAGTGAGGTAAGCCAAAATGCTGTGCAAGACAGAATAATCAGTTTTTGGAGGGCTGATGTAGAAACGATCGGTTGTGGTCGCGAGTAGGCGGCTTGTGAAAGCGCAAGGTTATTCAGTCAGTCACGACATACGATATAATCAAATATTGCAATTGTCTATCCTGCTTTATAATTCACAGTCATGAATTGTATATGAAGACACGCACGACTGCAAAACAACTTATTATTCATTTCGATTTGACATACTCTAATCATTATGCAATTCCAATGTTAAATTGACATGAAAACGTTTTAATGTGAACTTTCTATTACGATTTTGTGTTATCTGGGAACTGTCTTGTACTCTAATAGCTGGCTGTGAAGTCTGTCGATAAAGATGGGTCAAATCTTAGAAAGGATGTTTAACCCCAAGGCTTTGCATTTAATCATCCAGTTTGCACGCAGTAGGCCGGTTTAAATACCACGCTGAAGCCTAAAAACAAAACTAAACTTAATCTAGATATTAACCGTGCCACCGTCAAAAGATAATTCGAAATTTGTCAGTCTGTCAGACACGGAATTTTGTAAGCAATTTTTAGAAAACTGGGTAATACTCTTCGTCTTTTTCTATACAAAAACCAAAAAATGCGGTCTCCTCGATTTCTATGTAACTAGCCTAAGTCTGACTGCACATTCCAAAACACTCGTGGACAGTACTACGGGACGCAAAGCTATTTTTTTGTGTCGGGGACAGTAACGAGGTTACAAAATAAATAAAATAAATAAATAAATAAATAAATCACTAAAAGCCTGTTCGCGTTACCTGCCGTAATCCCCGAAAAAAGGTTAGGGTACCGCGACAGTAAACAAACCCTGCTAATGCCCACCGGATGGAACCTGGCGAAACTAACCGAAGCTGAATCGTCGGTCCCGTCGTAAAGTCCTGTGCTTGACAGGCACTTCAGTCTGGGGAATGAGTGATTTTAAAGACAACCACCTAAGAGACGACACGCAAGATTGGAAAGAGCTAGAAGTTAGAAGACGCAAAGTGAGACATGAGAAGACGAAAAGTGAAGTAAACTAGTATTCGGAAAAGACACAATAAGTAGAAGTAAAGTGGAAAAAACACGGGTAGAAAATATAGGCGCTAAAGCAAGGTTAGATTACCTAGTGGAACAAAGCAAAAGATCACCAGCACCCTCCTTCAAACGGAGGTCTTCCCTTAGGGCTTGAGAGCGCGACCGTCGTCAGTCGGCCTCAACACGTGTCGACCATGAGTGCGTGATCCGATTCTCCGAGCAACACACCGAGCGAGCAGGCAGTTGCTACCATCGGTGGCCCTATACACCACCGATCATAGGAACCGATCGCCGAAGAGCCAACCGTATGCTATACCGACCACATAAGCAATCCTTACTGTCCGTAGATTACCACCGTTCGTACCGGCTACTTTTGAGACTAGTGATGTCCGATTTTTTCAGTTAATCGATTAGTTAATAATCGATTACTTTTTAGGCGGCCAATAATCGACATCGATTAATCGGCGCTGCATAATCGATTGGTTATAACCTTTACGGCCTGTAACGGGGCGGGATGGGTTTTGGGGTAGGGAGCAGTGACAACCTTCACTTAAGCGCCAGGCAAGGATTAACTTGCCGTGAAGGAGCGTGTTTAGCGATACAATCCCGGTCCGGCTAGAATACCTCAGGGCACGTCCATCAAACGCGCAACTATAAACTTACGAACGAAATGCCGACGAACCTAAAATCGGTTGAATCCGTTCGGCCGACTCAACAGGAGGACAAGAGCAACCATCGACTAGTGTCCCCTAGGCATCCTACACTAACCTACCGGGGGCTAACTCGCGAACCGATCTGGGGGGGGAGCACATTCGGGGACTCACACTTTCCGAGGACACATATCGTAGCAAACACCATTTCGAGGGCTAACAGATCTTCATTTACACGTTTGACTTAATCTAGTGGTTAGTTTTCTTCAGTTTTTCTTACGGCCTGCTGCTTCTTGTCGACGAAGGGTCTCTGATGTTCCGATGAACAGGTGACTGTGCTAGAATAGCAGTTTCGTAGACCGCTTACAGATAGCCCGCATCAGATACGGGGTGGGTGGCAAATGGTGGGACGAATTTTTTAGTTCGACCGGGTCCGACATCCGGTAGCCGGTACGAACGGTGGTAATCTACGGACAGTAAGGATTGCTTATGTGGTCGGTATAGCATACGGTTGGCTCTTCGGCGATCGGTTCCTATGATCGGTGGTGTATAGGGCCACCGATGGTAGCAACTGCCTGCTCGCTCGGTGTGTTGCTCGGAGAATCGGATCACGCACTCATGGTCGACACGTGTTGAGGCCGACTGACGACGGTCGCGCTCTCAAGCCCTAAGGGAAGACCTCCGTTTGAAGGAGGGTGCTGGTGATCTTTTGCTTTGTTCCACTAGGTAATCTAACCTTGCTTTAGCGCCTATATTTTCTACCCGTGTTTTTTCCACTTTACTTCTACTTATTGTGTCTTTTCCGAATACTAGTTTACTTCACTTTTCGTCTTCTCATGTCTCACTTTGCGTCTTCTAACTTCTAGCTCTTTCCAATCTTGCGTGTCGTCTCTTAGGTGGTTGTGTTTAAAATCACTCATTCCCCAGACTGAAGTGCCTGTCAAGCACAGGACTTTACGACGGGACCGACGATTCAGCTTCGGTTAGTTTCGCCAGGTTCCATCCGGTGGGCATTAGCAGGGTTTGTTTACTGTCGCGGTACCCTAACCTTTTTTCGGGGATAACGGCAGGTAACGCGAACAGGCTTTTAGTGATTTATTTATTTATTTTATTTATTTTGTAACCTCGTTACAGTCCCCGACACAAAAAAATAGCTTTGCGTCCCGTAGTACTGTCCACGAGTGTTTTGGAATGTGCAGTCAGACTTAGGCTAGTTACATAGAAATCGAGGAGACCGCATTTTTTGGTTTTTGTATAGAAAAAGACGAAGAGTATTACCCAGTTTTCTAAAAATTGCTTACAAAATTCCGTGTCTGACAGACTGACAAATTTCGAATTATCTTTTGACGGTGGCACGGTTAATATCTAGATTAAGTTTAGTTTTGTTTTTAGGCTTCAGCGTGGTATTTAAACCGGCCTACTGCGTGCAAACTGGATGATTAAATGCAAAGCCTTGGGGTTAAACATCCTTTCTAAGATTTGACCCATCTTTATCGACAGACTTCACAGCCAGCTATTAGAGTACAAGACAGTTCCCAGATAACACAAAATCGTAATAGAAAGTTCACATTAAAACGTTTTCATGTCAATTTAACATTGGAATTGCATAATGATTAGAGTATGTCAAATCGAAATGAATAATAAGTTGTTTTGCAGTCGTGCGTGTCTTCATATACAATTCATGACTGTGAATTATAAAGCAGGATAGACAATTGCAATATTTGATTATATCGTATATCCAGGGTGGCCACAGAACTTCTTGAAAAAAAATTCCCGACTTTTTCCCGATATTTTCCCGATCGGATTCAAGTTTTTCCCGACAGAAACTTCCTTCATTTTTCCGTTATAAAATAAAGGTAACATATGCTGTGTATATTGCAGTTTGCAGAGCAGAGCTCAAGGATCGAAACTATCACTTTACTGTGAGTCTACGGAGTGTACTCGTCGATTCTGCCACGAAACAGAAGTGGAAGTTCAAATAATGTAGTAGCCGAAAATCAGGTATCTTTATGGAGCACAACAGTGCAGCACAACGAAGGGAACTTTCCCGCCAAAATAAAGTTTCATTATTCAGGGTGCCTGGACACTACGGAAACGAGAGTAATAAGCTTGACAGCCTAGCGAAACAAGGATCAGCTCAGACAGCAGTCCGTCAATGATACGCCAACCTGGGGAGGGCTGTTAAGAAGTCTTGTAAGCAGGACTAGAGAGCCAGGGTCAAATATCTAGCTGATGAATGACGACGTTACTTTTTACACCCTTCCGCTAGTGGCAAATTTTCGCAGGCTTCTGTCGTGCTCTGCAAAATATCTCAATTCTCGGCGTTTTCCTGGCAAAGCACAGAAGACGAATCGATTTGCTCTCTCTCAGTCGAATGTTACCTTCGTCGAGTTTTGTTTTGCTTTTGCAATGCTTTGCTCTGCCGGCGAGTGAGCATCAGTTTGGTGTCATCTTTCTTTTTCTGCCGGAGCGCTACCGAATGCATGTTCTCAAGGTCACGGGACAAATCGTTCCAGTCCATATAATTACCTAACGCATATTCTCTTTGGGACACGGAGCAAATAGCCTCGTGTCTCCAGCGTGCGAAGATAATACTAGCTCTGCTTGTCGTTGTCCGCCTTCTGCGCAAGATGAGTGGTCGTAAGAGTAAACAGTATTTAGGCATAGTTCGAAGGGAGAGGAAACGGTTGAACAGAAAACGAAAGCAATTTGATCGTTGTGAGAAGCAGATTACTCTGCCTCTGTATGCACAAGATGAGCAAAATGAAGCCTGGGCAAACCCATCTTTGTTAGCTCAGATGATGCATCAGCTTTTTAGCAATATGTTAGCAATAAGGAAACTGCAACTTTTCCGATGGACTGGATGCAGGGCATATTGGTCAAAGTCCCTAAGAAACTAACTGAATGCGGTAACTGGCGTGGCATCACGTTGCTTTGCATTACTGCATTCTGCGGTATTGAAGCGATGCGGTTCTGCACTTAGTTCTCCTATCGCCAAGCTTTTGCATATGTCGATACAGCAATGCAAATTCCCTGACCGATGGAAATCTTATCTTTTTCCAATACATAAAAAAGGCGATAAACGTGACATAACTAATTATCGCGGGATCACGTCCCTGTGCGCTTGCTCAAAACTTTTCGAGATAATTGTTAATGACGCTATGTTTGCTTGTTGTAAATTCTACATTGATGCTGAGCAGCATGGATTTTTTCCAAAAAGATCGGTAACCACAAATTTGATGCAGTTTGTTTCCCGCTGTATGCAAAGCTTGGACTCTAGCCTGCAAACTGATGCTATCTATCTAGACCTGAAAGCTGCTTTTGACCGTGTAGACCACGGAATACTGCTAGGGAAAATGGAGCGACTGGGTGTATCTACGGACGCCATCTGCTGGTTTAGATCTTACTTAACGAAGCGAAATTTATGTGTCAAAGTAGGATCTACTGTTTCCAACTGCTTCTCCAATCGATCTGGAGTTCCACAAGGCAGCAACCTGGGCCCGCTTCTTTTCTCGATTTTCATAAACGATGTCGCGCTTTTGCTTCCGCAGGACTGTCGGTTGTTTTATGCTGACGATACAAAAATCTTTAGAGTCATCACGTGCCAAAGCGACTGCGTGGAACTACAGGAATACCTGAACTCTTTTGTAAGCTGGTGTGCAACAAACTGTCTAACTTTAAGTATAGACAAGTGCAACATAATTTCGTTTCACCGGAAGCGTGCGCCAATCGAACATAACTACACTATTTCGGGCCACTGTCTCCACCGTGTGCAATGTGTCAAAGACCTGGGAGTGCTGCTAGATAACGAGTTAACATTCAGGAGCCACTATGAAAGTATCATCTCAAGAGCTAACCGCCAGCTTGGATTTATTTTCAAAATTGCCGATGAGTTTCGTGATCCTCTCTGCCTTAAATCGCTCTATTGCTCTCTTGTGAGATCGATCCTAGAAACTAATTCTGTTGTTTGGTGCCCATTTCACGCTAACTGGTGCAACAGAATAGAAATGGTGCAGAAGAAATTTATCCGCTACGCGCTTCGCCATTTGCCTTGGAGTGACCCGCTGAACTTGCCATCATACGAAGATCGCTGCCGACTTCTTGGTATTCAGCCTTTGGAGTTGAGACGACGAATTGCCCAAGCTGTCTTCGCTGCGAAGCTTCTATCCAACCACGTAGACTGTCCTTCGCTACTGGAGCAGTTGAACATATACGCTCCTGTTAGGCAGTTACGTCAAAGGAATTTCCTGTACCTAGAGCCGCGGAACCGCCAATTTGGCGCTCATGAACCTGTCAGAATTATGTGCCAACGTTTCAATGAAGTGTTTGAGTTATTTGACTTCAATGTTCCAGTTCATGTCTTTCGAGAGCGACTAGTCAATGTTTTCAATAGAAGCCAGAATTATTTTATTCATTAAGACAAACAGTCAGATGGATTTTTTGAAATAAATAAATAAATAAATAAATAAATAAATAAATTACTCTCAAAGTACTCTGTAAGGTAATCCTCAACCGGATCCGAGAGAAAATCGACGCCGCTCTCCGGCAATAGCAAACTAGATTCCCTGCCAATCGATATAATACGACTTTCCGTATTATGTTGGAGCAAGTCATCGAAATTATGACCTGTTTTCTTCTGGTACTTGTTGATTTCGAGAAAGCATTCGACCGAAACATGAAAACACCTGGGGCGTACTAAGGCGTAGATGAGTTCCTGATAAAGTAGTCTATCTCATTGTTTTAGTGCAAATTACTGCACGATGGCCTCCTGTCGGTCCCTATAGTGTTACTGCAGGAGTGACATAAGGCTACATATATACTGTCACCGCAACTGCTCCTCGTTGTGATGGACCAGATTTTAATTGGAACCATTGATAGTGAACCAGACCGAAGATTACCCTGGGGTCTTTTCACTTTCCGCCCAGTTAGCTTCGAGGTACGATGCTGGTTTAACAAGCCAGTCGTCGTATGTTCGAATCTCGGCTAGGCGGTGCTTGCTAGATAGAGTCAGTAGGATTGTTACACTGGCCCGCTGCGAAATCTGTTGATAAAGAAGAATAATATCTAAAGACGGTTTAAGCCCAAGACTTTGCTATTGCTTTGCTTTTGACTTTGGCCGACGACATTCTCTTGCTCTGCTGACGACAATATGATGTGCAGAACAACCTTGATGACAACTCCAAGATAGTAGGTCTCATATTCAACGTCGCGTCGACCAAGTCAGTGAGATTAAAAATTATTAATCCATCCAATTTCAAAGTTAGATCAGGATGGCCAGGGATTTGGGACTAAGGAATTTGGGAATTGGGGCTCGACACACAAATCAGATTACCGTACCGATCCTAATACGAATTTTCAATTGAAACGTGAAATTCGTTCGATTGCATGCTAGACGTGGTCCGTGTCGGTGGAGGCAACTGCAGGTCTTCGTTCTGCATCATTCAGGATTCGTGGTCTCACAGTTGGATTTCCAATTAGGAACCTTATCGTCAATATCACCACATAGAAACAGAGATTCGGAAGCGTAAGTGGAGAAGGATCTGACATATTTTGAGAAGAGGGGCGAACGAAATCGGCAGGAAGACACTCAACAGGAGAGCAGAGGAAGCAGATCCAGAAGCTACTGACGGCGCCGGCGTGGTCTTGCTAACTGTATTCAGATTATTATTGGAACCTCACCTGGCGACATGTGGCAGATGGCAGAAAACCATGGCAGATAACCGTCCACCAACCAGACTTGATACCTTTGTTCTGCCGAACCAGAAACCAACGGACATGAACACATCAGTAATTAAGTCATCAGCAACAAGATAAAAACGGGGAATATTACAATAATTCAAAATATTGGACGCAGTGGATCAGCTCCGCAACAGAAGAAGAAAGCTCTATTTATTACTAATCGTCTCCTCCCAGTTGGTCTCGTGGTACGATACTGATCAAATAAGCCAGTCGTCGTATGATCGAACCTATCAATTTTGCTACACACTAACAGTTGACCACAAAGCATATCAAACACAACATTAGGAGGCCAAGTCACTGACGAACTGACATGACACTGGCATTTCACTAATCACACATAAGATCTCACAAGCAAATGATCACTTGCTTGTAGCCAGGTGGGCACAGTTGGTGTACTTTGCACGTTTGCTTTTTGCTACCCGTTTTTTGATTTCAAACATCTCTCGTAAAAAAATCTACAGATCAAAGCTGACTACTTTAAGGTAAAAATATAAAGCGCTTAACTTATACAAATTGTTATTCAGTAAAAATTGTTATACGTGCGGAAAGAAGTATTAAAATTTTTTAATAACCAAGAGGCCAACTGAAAGGAGACGGTTAGCAAAAAATGGAGCTCTCTTCTTCTGTTGCTGAACTGAACCACTGCGTCCAGTATTTTTAAATATTGTAATATTCCCCGTTTTTATCTTGTTGCTGATGACTTAATTTCTGATGTGTTCATCCGTTGGCTTGTTGTTCAGCAGAACAAAGGGATCAAGTCCAGCGACGTTCCTTGAAACCAACTGGAAGGCTGTACCCTCCACACACCACTATTACGAAAAAGCTGATACAGAGAGTGCCATACGCTCACAGTTACAGACGGTTTTCAGTTCGTCTTTGCAGGTGGAGAAAATTCCTGGTACGAAGATTTCGTTTGAGGTCTAAAGATTCATGTGTTTCAGAATTGTAGGGGTGTCGACATGGTCTTCCAGATTCTATCAAGGTGTTCAACTTGAACATCTTTACGTAAATTAATGAATTCCCGATTTATAGCAATTTTCACCAAATTCCCGACTTTTTCCCGACAGGTTCCAATTCCCGACTTTTTCCCGCATTTCCCGCTTTTCCCGAGTCTGTGGCCACCCTGTATGTCGTGACTGACTGAATAACCTTGCGCTTTCACAAGCCGCCTACTCGCGACCACAACCGATCGTTTCTACATCAGTCCTCCAAAAACTGATTATTCTGTCTTGCACAGCATTTTGGCTTACCTCACTCTGTCGCTCTTTGCTGGCTCTCGCTCGTAATACCATGTCTGCATCACACATACGCACACGTTTGCACAATGTTGCATAGCAACCTGTTTCTCTTACTCTCTCGTTCTCTCATATTTTCAAGCAGACTACACACGCACACGCCCTCATATTGACGGTTAATCTCCGCATACGTAAGACGAAACCTCATATTCTACACGCTATACATTATTTTCGCTCGAGGTTCTCGGAAAAGGTCAAGCAGAAGTCGGTGTAACTTTATGTTATGTATAAAATCCACTGAAATAAATTTGTAAAGCAAATCATTCGTGATGGCTGATTTCATGAATTTCTCAATGTCATATTAACTATCTGGCACATCCTCTACATCTTAATCATATATTCAGGAGTATTTTGTTGCGTGTTATAAAAACTGCGCAAAATAAAATTACAAATAGTTGTCAAAATTTTCTCACGTATATCGCCTCCACTTTGGTACATATATGTTCTTATATGGCGTGAAATATAACTTTTTCGTTCAGATATGATCCCGTATACCCCAGTTGCAATCGAGATATACAAACCAAATGGTTTACTGGGTTACGGGGCTATTGCAACAATCCTACTGACTCTATCTAGGAGCACCGCCTAGCTGAGATTTGAACATATAACTACTGGTTTCTTAGATCAGCATCGTACCTCGAAACCAACGAACTGGTTGATTGCGTGTGGTTAATTTAGAAGGTAAGCGCCTGCCACTGTAATAATTAAATTTGTTAGGAATTGTCAAACAATAAAATTTTAAATAATCCGGCATAATCGATCGGCCAGTTAATCGATTATTTAATAATCGGAACATAAAGCAATCGATTAAAAATTAATCGAATATTTTAGCTCTTAATCGATTAGTTCGATTAATCGAGAAGTAATCGGACATCACTATTTGAGACGACTGGGAAATATCCCAGTAAACCATTTGGTTTGTATATCTCGATTGCAACTGAGATGTACGAAATCATATTTGAACGAAAAAGTTATATTTCACGCCATATAAGAACATATATGTACCAAAGTGGAGGCGATATACGTGCGAAAATTTTGACAACTATTTGTAATTCTATTTTGCGTAGTTTTTATAACACGCAACTAAATACTCCTGAATATATGATTAAGATATAATCAAATATTGCAATTGTCTACACTGCTTTATAATTCACAGTCATGAATTGTATATGAGGACACGCACGACTGCAAAACAACTTAATGTTCACTTCGATTTGACATACTCTAATCATTATACAATTCCAATGTGAAATTGACATGAAAACGATTTAATGTGAACTTTCTATTACGATTTTGTGTTATCTGGGATGCGACGAATGGCCCAAGATCGCGTTGAATAGAGACGACTGCTTGAAACAGCACGAGCCACCCCGACTCTAGGCTACTGATGCGACAACGACGACATATTGTGTCACTCTCGTCTATCGTAGACAACTACTGACCATTAACTTTAATCCAACTGATTTTTCTAACGGGACGACGTAACTGTATCAGTAAGCATCAATGACTGCGAAACCTTACTGATACTTAGTGATATTATTGCTTACTGATAGCTATCAGTAGTTAATGATAGTTTTCCCATCCCTATTTTTCATATTTAACGCTCTACCCAGATATTTTTTTCAATTCAGATATATTACAAAATTGAAGTAAAGCATGTAAATCACTCATAAAAAAACTTAGTTCAATAATTTTGCTCTAGATGACCTTTTTCTTCAAAAGTAAAAAAGGTAAAATTTACAGAACAATTTTTTCGCAAATTTTCTGAATTCTTGTTTTTAAAAAATGATAACTCTTGAACATATCAATTTCAAAACAAATTTCGTATGTGGCTCTTAGACTTCAAAACCGAAGGCTGTATACAGCCGCTAGAGCGTTAACGGAAACTTTGAAAACAAGGACACAGAGAACAGACATCCAAGTGAAAGGTCACCACTTGGATAAAACTTATGTCGAATTAGTTGGGAAACTATAGTGATGATGTCGCTAAAGGCGCATAAAATTCTACGCTAAACTCACAACAGCTAGCTTCTGGCGCTAGCATAACGCTTATAGTCCATATATACTAGCGCCAGAGGAGCCAAAGGTTGTCAGTGTGCAAATCAAAAGAATCAGTTAGTTGAGAAACTATAATGGTGGTGACGCTGACGAGATCTGAGATGCTTTTTTTCATTGAAGAATTCCTAGCAGCCAAATTTCCAACGTTTTTTCGTGCGACGAAGAAGAAAATGTCGACTAATCGTTTCAATTTCCGTCATTCATAAATTGAAAATAACTCACGCTACGCTTTGTTGTTATTCTGCAGCCAGGACAACTTATATAACCTACAGAAATTTTGCAGAATAACGTTTGTCATGCTGTCCTACACAAATACATGCACACTAGCTTTCGGAAACATTATTGTGATTTTTAGTTCGGACAATGAAAAATTTTGATGGAGGGATTTTAAAACGGTACGACGAATTTAAGATATAAAGTCAGTTGCGTAATTTCAATCAAATGCTTTATTAATCGCTTTTTAGTGAATTCAAAGGGCACGGATCGGAAGGTAAGTGTGTTTGAGTCAAATCAGCAGCAAAGCTTTTGGAGTATTCATTAAATCCACCTAAGAAATGATGAAAATTAGAGTGGCTTTCCTTACTACGACGGTAATTAGAAATAAACCCTATTCCCGATTAAAAAAAAGTGAAAAACGATTTTTGTCTAAATCGCTCAACGCACTGTGCGGCGGGATACCGTTCTGGTAGCTTTACTGTTTTCGCCATCACAGTTACAGTTCGACTGATTGAGCTGTAGATTTTTTTTTGCAAGTAAGCTAAGCTTTTGTAGTAAGCTTTTGGAGTATTCATTAAATCCACCTAAGAAATGATGAAAATTAGAGTGGCTTTCCTTACTACGACGGTAATTAGAAATAAACCCTATTCCCGATTAAAAAAAAAGTGAAAAACGATTTTTGTCTAAATCGCTCAACGCACTGTGCGGCGGGATACCGTTCTGGTAGCTTTACTGTTTTCGCCATCACAGTTACAGTTCGACTGATTGAGCTGTAGATTTTTTTTTGCAAGTAAGCTAAGCTTTTGTAAGTAAGCTACCAGAACGGTATCCCGCCGCACAGTGCGTTGAGCGATTTAGACAAAAATCGTTTTTCACTTTTTTTTAATCGGGAATAGGGTTTATTTCTAATTACCGTCGTAGTAAGGAAAGCCGCTCTAATTTTCATCATTTCTTAGGTGGATTTAATGAATACTCCAAAAGCTTTGCTGCTGATTTGACTCAAACACACTTACCTTCCGATCCGTGCCCTTTGAATTCACTAAAAAGCGATTAATAAAGCATTTGATTGAAATTACGCAACTGACTTTATATCTTAAATTCGTCGTACCGTTTTAAAATCCCTCCATCAAAATTTTTCATTGTCCGAACTAAAAATCACAATAATGTTTACGAAAGCTAGTGTGCATGTATTTGTGTAGGACAGCATGACAAACGTTATTCTGCAAAATTTCTGTAGGTTATACAAGTTGTCCCGGCTGCAGAATAACAACAAAGCGTAGCGTGAGTTATTTTCAATTTATGAATGACGGAAATTGAAACGATTAGTCGACATTTTCTTCTTCGTCGCACGAAAAAACGTTGGAAATTTGGCTGCTAGGAATTCTTCAATGAAAAAAAGCATCTCAGATCTCGTCAGCGTCACCACCATTATAGTTTCTCAACTAACTGATTCTTTTGATTTGCACACTGACAACCTTTGGCTCCTCTGGCGCTAGTATATATGGACTATAAGCGTTATGCTAGCGCCAGAAGCTAGCTGTTGTGAGTTTAGCGTAGAATTTTATGCGCCTTTAGCGACATCATCACTATAGTTTCCCAACTAATTCGACATAAGTTTTATCCAAGTGGTGACCTTTCGCTTGGATGTCTGTTCTCTGTGTCCTTGTTTTCAAAGTTTCCGTTAACGCTCTAGCGGCTGTATACAGCCTTCGGTTTTGAAGTCTAAGAGCCACATACGAAATTTGTTTTGAAATTGATATGTTCAAGAGTTATCATTTTTTAAAAACAAGAATTCAGAAAATTTGCGAAAAAATTGTTCTGTAAATTTTACCTTTTTTACTTTTGAAGAAAAAGGTCATCTAGAGCAAAATTATTGAACTTAGTTTTTTTATGAGTGATTTACATGCTTTACTTCAATTTTGTAATATATCTGAATTGAAAAAAATATCTGGGTAGAGCGTTAAATATGAAAAATAGGGATGGGAAAACTATCATTAACTACTGATAGTTATCAGTAAGCAATAATATCACTAAGTATCAGTAAGGTTTCGCAGTCATTGATGCTTACTGATACAGTTACGTCGTCCCGTTAGAAAAATCAGTTGGATTAAAGTTAATGGTCAGTAGTTGTCTACGATAGACGGGAGTGACACAATATGTCGTCGTTGTCGCATCAGTAGCCTAGAGTCGGGGTGGCTCGTGCTGTTTCAAGCAGTCGTCTCTATTCAACGCGATCTTGGGCCATTCGTCGCATATTTCCCAGTCGTCTCAAAAGTCATAAATCACTTTCGACTTGGTCAAGCCATCTTGCGTATTGAGTCTTCGTGTTTCCGGTGCCGGTGAGGTTGTTGAAAAGCCCGGCCCACCGTAGCTTACCGACTTTCGTCAGATGTACATGAGAGTCTCTGGGATTCTCAAGCAGTGAAAGTATGTCGTGATTCATATACTTCTACCCTTGATGGAAATCATGCCTCTCGTTTCGATACCCGCTGGTCGGAACGCCGCCTCAAGAGTGATGTTGAACAGCATACTGGATAAGCTGTCACCTTGTCCTAACACTCGCCGCGTCCCGAAGGGACTCGAGTGTGTCCCCGAGACGTGCGAAACACATCACTCGTTCCAATGTAGTTCTGACTAGTCGTGTCAGTTTATCCGGAAAACCGGTCGGTTTAAAAGGTAAACTATCCGTTTGTAAGAACTATTAGTGTTATGTCCCGTTCACTAAATATTGTGTTATCGGTTCTTACGTTGGCATAAAAATAGTTTTTGTAGTTAATTAGCTGTTTTAGTATTTTTTTTATCACCATTCGAAAAAAGTACATTTTTTTAATGCATACGTTACAGGGTTTGTTGAGACTAACTGCAGGTTGAAAAAATTTGATTATTTTTAAATGAATGTTAATAGCGCTAATCTCTGTTCAGCATCAAACACAATGTGATAGATGTAATGATGATATCAATGTTAAACAATGTTAATCAATGTTAAAATGGTTTGGAAGGTTGAGAAATCCAAATTTTTGATAGTCGATCACTTTTGAAGTAGGACTACTTCTTTGATTTCTATATTGGGGTGCACTTTAGAAAAACGAAAAGGGAACATGTAACGAAAAGTGGTTATGGTTTGCACGCTTATAACTCAGTCATCCGTCAACAGATTCTAGAGATATTGGTATCAATCGATTGGAAATTTTTCAAAAAATCCATAACAATACAATAGATTCCATGTTTTCCAAACAGACGTTTAATAATTGAGAAAATATTAGACTATATTCATTATTTCATTAATTTCATGTTTTTGCCTTCCCACGCCAATGCTTCCCTAGCACAGATGACAGAAATATATACGAAATGAGCTATGGGTTTTGATTGTATTTAATTTACGCTCTATAGAATCCGCTCGAAAATTGTTGAGCTTCAGTTGGTGCTGCTTGCTCGGAATAAGGCATCGAAGACATTCAAATTCACCAAGCAAGACGCCAACAAACCGAAGAAGCCACCGACTCGCCCGCCAGCGAACGATATGGTTTTTGCTGCTATCAATACCCAGTAAAATCAATGGATCCTCGCTGCAAGCCGTTAGAAGTAAATCGCCGCTAGCCACAATTGTGACGTTCCAAGGTTGGACACATTTGTGAAAAAGGTTTTGAAATTAGCTGTCGAAAAGCTGGTCCAAACAAAAAGAACAGGCGATTCCGATTCGTTCAAGGTTGATAAAACGGACGAAAACAATTTATCTTTGCTAACTGCTGCAAAGGCGGCTCCGATTAAAGCTGTACTAGTAAATATGCGATGGTACCCCCGAACAAAAATCTACTAAGCCAACGAAAACCGTAGCAAAGGCACCGAAAGCACCAGAGTCAAAGGAAGTCGTTCCAGCGGAGAAGGTGCCCGAAAAAAACTGCTGCCTAGATGTAAATTTCGTTGATTTGCATTACTAATATCTGGTAGAAAACAATCAGTTCTTTTAAGAACTACTGAATAAAAGTATACGAAGCAGTAAAATTGATTTTTCTCACATTTTAAAGTGATGTTGGCAGTTTAGTATGAGCGTTCGAAGTACGAGCCCGTCAGAAATTACATGTTTAAACTGTATTAAGACAAACCTTCCGAAGAATATTTCTGAACAAAATTGTTCATATACCTACACATGCAAAATAATACGAATTTAAGATTCTTTCTAAAAGCATGAAACGAATAAGCCACATTATCTGGCAAAAGAAAACTGCGCCACTTCGTAATTCGAGACTAAGCGTTTAGTGAGAAAATCGAATTGCATCTTCATTTATATATTAGGCCCTAAAAAGGGCTAATTGTTGTATAGTTACAGAAGCCTGACCAGATTTTACTATAGGCCGGTATACTTTGGTACCTTCCGAGACGGCGCGCTTGGCAAACTCACCCGGCACAACCACACACAACTGTGAGTGCACGTCTGCCATGCCCGTTGCCGTGCCATCCCTGTCGGCATCGGCATCAAATGAAAGAATATAGCGTTGCTCTCCTAGTGGCGTGGCTTCTTCTTCTTTTTCCTATCGCGCTTTGCGGCCTTTCCACTGGTTTTCGGTGGCATGAAGACGATGCTTCATGTTAGGTTGCTCTGCAGAAACTGGTAGCTCTTCATTAAGGAAGCACCGGACACCGGTTTGTTCAAACAATGTACGGAGTACGGTTTCGTTGTACCGCCTTTCTTTCGTGTCTATGATTCTCTGCCCTACGTTGATCCGCCTTTGTTACAACTTGCTGCCGTTTGCTCTGGTATATAATCAGAAGTAAGCCGGCGAACGGCATCATTTTCGCATTGACATCGGTACGGTACGGTACAGAGCAGACAGCAGAGAGTTGCGGTTATATCTCCCTCACTGGACTCGGCAAACTGGTAAAACGCAGCGCAGCGGCAGCAGCAGCAGCGGATCATTGTTTGGTGTAGAGTGCGCCGAACGCGTTGGTACCGGAGCATCGATCTATTATCAGCTGTATTAGAATATTTGGTTGCGGGAGGGATGTTCGGTAACCATTGTCACCATTGCCCTGGGAGGTGTTGTGTCAAACATTCAAGCCATTCTGCTGGCCGGATTTTCAACCACATAATTTACCACAACCCGTCCTTTTTAGGACGAACGAATTTGTTTATGAAGAGTTTATGAAAATTTTCTATACTAAATTTCCAAATGTCGCTGATTCTTTAAATCATGAAGAATTTCTTCTGATCCGTCCGGACGCGGCAAAGGTGGTAAAACTCGGCAGCAGCCGATTATTGTTTGGTGTGGAGTGGAAATTGCGCCGACCGTGTTGGATCCGAAACATCGATCTATTATTGTCAATTGCAAGGAAAATTGTCCAATCAATAAGTGCGCAATCGCTCATAAAAGTACTATTTTAGCTTAAATCGTTTCGGTCTCTTCGGCGCACTTATTGCTTGGAAGATAACGAAAAAGTGCGCCGAAGATCGAAACGATTTAATGCAAAATAGCACTTTATGAGCGATATCGCACTTTGGATGGTACAATTTTACTTGCAATTGACAATAAGCTGCTATAATAGAATATTAAATATGCTACAAAACCCAAAGTTTGGTCGCGGAAGCAAAGGGTTTAAATTGGTGGGAATAGTGATGTCCGAAATTTTCAATTATTCTATTACCGATTAATCGGTGAGCCTTGTCTGCACTAATCGATTAATTCAACTATTCGTGCTAGAGAGCTTTCTGACAGCTCAAGCACCCACACTAGCGAACACGAAATCCGCGTGTATATACATGATGTTTACCTCATTTTGGGCAACAGCTGATGCTGGAGGAACAAACCGAAAAATAGCGATTACTAGTTGTGTTTCTCCATTTGCCACACTGCAGAGCACATATTTCGGTCAAATTTTTCATCCTGTTCCAAATTCAAGCACATATTTTGAAAATTTGCTGGTATTTAAGCCAGCGGAAGACGAAACTCATTCTGTACCTTGGTGCCAAAGGAATGCATCTCTTTTGTTTACTGTAGTTGTTTGCCTCATTTTCACACATAACTTTGTTTGCCTCATTTACACACATAACTGGAAAGGTCTAGTGGTCTTCAATTAGAAATATTCGCATATTTCTTTGCATAATTCGATTAATCGAACGATTATGAACGATTACCGAGCATTATTCGGGGATTATACGTACTGATTGAACTATTCGATTAATTCAACTACTCGTGCTGGCATTATTCGATTAAAAATTATTCGAATATTCCTTGTGTTATTCGATTAGTTGAATTAATCGAACGATTAACGGACATCACTAAGCCCATCTGAAGGACGAAAGTTGACAATGGACACTACGAGTCAGAAATTTGAGAATTAGAGATTAATGAACGGACCTTTTCAGGTCCACCATATAAATTAGCTGAAGAGTTGAAATTATGAATTTCTCACATGTAAGAACACAATTCTTTAATGCGCAACTTGAGCATCTATATATGAAATTCATACAAAAATCACCGGCTTTAGCATTGGGAGACGAATTGCGCTACATTCGTAGTCCTACTTCAAGCCTGCGCCCGTGCCACTAGGCATGGACCCTTATACTTTTTTTACATCGTTTTATTCATTTTCATGATTGAAAGCTACTAAATAAGTAATTTAAAGTTGTTTGCAAAATGTTTTGTACCTTAATGGCTTATACTGAGTTGACGATCAAATAAACATTGGCATAACTACAGATCCCTCCTGCTTTGTCTTGTACATCGAAAGAAATTAATATAAACGTAATGACTATTGAATAGTAGAATTGCAGCAACTAACTGACGCAAAGCAGCAAATGAAACTTTCAAAACTATTCGCGGTTAATAGAGTCGCTGATTTTTCTCGCTTTGAGAATTACTACGTTACATCACATGCACAAATACCCCTTCAGTCGTGTTTCCTTGTTAGACAACAGCTCCAACCAAATTCTTGCACTACCTATGTGGATACAGTATGGCAAAAGGAACTGCTCACTTTTCTATGACGTTTCACTTTCAGAACAATAATTTGAACTAGATTCAATGTTTAAACATAAACTCGGTTGAAGAAAAGGGGTGGTTTTATACTTTAACAAAATTGTTTACTTGCAGGGCATCAAATTTGACTAGGTTGAATGTACAAACGATAACCTCGGTCGAAGAAGAGGGGTGGTTTTGCACTCTGGCGTAATTCCCAAGCACAGATATCAAATTGGTATAGGTTTAAGAACTTCGTAATCGTAAAGAATCTTCGACCTGTTGGGACGAGAGGGCTTTGTCACTTTTTTTTTTCTAAAAATAAAGCAATCGAAATCCCAGTAAACAGATGTTGTATTTAACTGTCGTGAAGCAAGGCGATCACGAAGAAAATGTATGGGGATATTTGACCTTGAAACTATTCGTTAATTTTCTCTAATTAGGTAGTGGTTGAAAAAGATAGTTATAATGGTATTTACATAATTGCTACATCGATCGATCGGTATATAAACCATGAAAATCCATTCATAATTGGAAGAGCTATTATTAGTGTTCAAAATCTTTCATTTTTTTGATTCTTAGCCGTAGAGCTTCCAGTTGTGTGTGTTGGAGCTTGAAAATGAGGCAAATAACAACAGTAAACAAAAGAGATGCATTTCTTTGTCACCAAGGCACAGAATGAATTTCATCTTCCGCTGGCTTAAATGCCAGCAAATTTTCAAAATGTGTGCTTGACTTTTAAAAAGGATGAAAAATTTGACCAAAATATGTGCTCTGCAGTGTGGCAAACGGAGCAACACAACTAATAAATCGCTATATTTGGTTTGTTCCTGCAGCTTTAGCTGTTCCCCAACATGAGGCAAACATCATGTATATACACGTGTTTTGACGTAGGACTACGTCTTACGGCAAGTTTTGACACCCTATGTGTCATTCCAAAAAATCGAAAAATGCGAGCGTCACGAAAAATGAAAGGTTTTGAGCGCTAATAGCTCAGCGGTTTTCTAATCGATTTTCAATATTCTTACACCAATCGATCGGAAAATCTTCTAAGAATTGACCCAAATCAAGAAAAGTATGGATTCTTGATGTTGAACTATTGAATAATTGAAAATGATGAACCTATGTTTTACTAGAATTCTCGCTTCGTGATTGGTTGGAAGATTCTTTACGATGATCTAAACCTATACCAAATTTGATATCTGTGCTTGGGAAGTAAGCCAAAACAAGTGACCAACACCCTTATTCTGCGAGGCGAGTGACGTGACTATTTGGAGTCACCGCGAATCAGGTGACATTTGTCACCTAGGTGACTCGCTTTGTCACCTAAGTGACACGGTCTGTCACTTAGGTGACTGGGGTTTCTTACCTAGGTGACTCGGTTGTCACCTAGATGACTCGACTCGCCGTGGCGAGTCACGGCGAGTGACAATTGTCGTATTGAGTCACGTGACTCGCAGAATAAGGGCACAAGTTTCCTCATTTCAACAAGATTTCTTAACACCGCGGTCCAACCTAGACCATTTTGATGTCCTTGCTTGGAAAGTACGCCAGAGAGAGTAACAAAGCCCCCTCGTGCCAACAGATTTCTTACGAACGCGATTAAACCTAGTCCAATTTGATGTCTGTGTTAGGGAAGTGTGCCAGAAAAAATGACAGAAGTTCGTTGTCCCAACAGATCGCAAATTCTTTACTGCGAGACGATTAAACCTCGGCGAACTTGATATCTGTGTTGGAAAAATATGCTACAGCTGTACTGTTCGGTTATAATACGACTCTGTATGAATACGCATGCTTGCCGTTTCATTAGAAGTGTAGTGAAAAGATGTGCTGTTGATAAAATAGGATTGAATTGGTAAAATCCCTTCAACGTGGGAAACCATGGATAGTAAAAACAATCTTTAATTTCAGTAAGGTAGCAGGAAAGCAAAAATTTGTGTTCTTGATTTTGTTAAATTGTTTTCAAATGCACAATCTTTTGAGAATTGAATGTATGCAATGTTACTACTTTGATAAATGTTACTTACAACGCATGTAGCATGTATATATGTTGCATATAGCATGTATACATGAAGAATCGAATGATTATAAGCATTAATACATGCCACTATCACTACAAAGAGACTTACGTAGTCCTGCGTCACCTATATACGCGGTCGTGTCTTGTACACAACCCCTCTGATTTTTCGTGTTCGCTAGTGTGGGTGCTGGAGCTGTCAGAAAGCTCTTTGGCGAATTGATCTGCACCAGTTATATGTAACTATAAATAAGTTTGACATTAAATGTGGTACAGTACATACTGGCGTGAATCGCATAACTGTCCCATTTTCTACGGTGTTTCCCATATAAATGGGACTGTTATGCGATTCACGGCAGCATAGCAAAACAGAACAAAACCTGTAAATATCCAGTGATGCCAGCGCCAATACTTGTCTAGGGACTACGAGGTCTGGTTATCCCACCCCATCGACATATCGAGCTGCAGTGAACGTCAGCGACAGTATGTCCTGGGCTCAAAATTTGACAGCGGGCTCAAATCAGACCGCTGACAGTTGAGTGAAACGCAGTGCTGACATGCTATCTCATTTTCGCACACACGAGATGTTGGCGGCGAGAACATGGTTGCCTGCCAATGGGGTTAGATGCTCCCGGTGCGAGCGGAAATTGTCAAAATGGTTTCTAATTTAGCAATAAAGACCGATTGTATACTATTCCCCCGAAAACCATTCCCCAGAAGCCCATTCCCCAGAAAATCATTCCCCAGAAAGCACCATTTCCCAGAAAATCATTCCCCCGAATGTACCATTTTCCGGAAATACCATTCCCCAGAAAGACACTCCCCAGAACGAACCATTCCCTAGAAAGCCAATCCCCAGAAAACCATTCCCCAGAGAGAAAGTTAGAAATAAAAAGGGCTGGCGGCTTACAACTAGAAGCAAAATTAGAAAAAGAAGAATATGTTTCCCGTGTCCCCAATACCCTGAATTCCACATACCCGAATGTAACACCAGCGGATTGAAGTTTCTATAATAGCAGCTTTGCCGATTAATAATTTCGAACTGTAAATTTATTATTGCGAGGGGTATGACTAAAGGATTGTAACTAGAGTTCAGTAAACCTAGGAAAACGAATTTTAGACGAGGTGTTTAAGTGTCGGTCTCGTCAATTTATAAGTATATGCTGTCCTTACTCGCTGCCGCTCGTTCGGAAAACTAAGGGATAACACCTACTAGTCAGTAAGCCTAGGAAAACGCCCGCACCTAAATAGAGGTGGTTTCTGCGGGGGGCTGCCCCCCCGCAGTGGCCGGCGCTTCCGACGGCGGGTCGCCGGCGAACATTCGCGGCCTGCGGCCGTCTCGCCCTAAATCATCTATAATCCGAAGGGAAGCAGGGGTTTCATGCAATCGATTCCCGAGTCACGCTTATTAGCGAATTAGTAGCAAGCGTCGCCTAGATGATTCAGGGCGAGACGGCCGTAGGCCGCGAGTGTTCGCCGGCGACCCGCCGTCGGAAGCGCCGGCCACTGCGGGGGGCAGCCCCCCCCCCCCCGCAGAAACCACCTCTATTTAGGTGCGGGCGTTTTCCTAGGCTTACTGACTAGTAGGGGTTATCCTTTAGTTAAGTCCGAACGAGCGGCAGCGAGTAAGGACAGCATATACCCAACAATTGATTAGGGTGAATTGGTAGAATTATTGGTGGGGATGGTCACAAAGATCCTTGTACTGCACGGAAATTCACTAACGATAGTAATTGCGGTGAATCAACCATGTAACAGTTTACCGTAAACATAGCCCATTGAATTTTGCTTCGACGTTCTAATTATCTAGATCAAGCAAGCAGTAGCGATCGGGATAATTTTCCAGGTTGTGCCAAGGCAAACTACGCAAGGCCAATTGTTTGAACCTCTTGCGCACTCGTTCATTTTGAAGCTTCCAATAAAGTTTATGCAGAGTCCAAATTAGACGCGCGTTGGCGTTTTCAAAAAGGGGGTAAACTAAGGTACAATACAATGCTTTTAGGCAGTGCAGGTCCTGGAAATCATCAATTCAGTTTTCGCAATAAATTCCAGCTGTTTGTTCTTTATAATCAATCATAGTAACTGATTACCTGTTGATTCTAACTGTTTGATTAACAACACTGTGTGACAACTGTTTTTGTTTTTTAGGCAGAAAACACCTCTTTTTATTCCTTTGCCTAGGTTTACTGACCGTTAGTTACAAACCTTCAGTCCTCGTAATGATTCACAACTGAAACGGTGAGATCCTCCAAACCGCTAGAATTACAGTCGAGCTAGTGTTATTAGAGCTACTGATATTCGGCCCAGTAACGTTCGCCCGAATGATCTATGATGAACTTTCTAAGTGGCTCATTCTGGGACAAAATTTTCTAGGGAATGGTAGGTTCTGGGAAGTGGCTTTCTGGGGAATGGTATTTTCGGGATAATGACTTTCTGGGGAATTGTTTTCTGGGGAATGGTATATTCTGGGAAATAGTTTTCTGGGGAATGGGTCATTCTGGTGTTTGGAAATCTGGGGAATGGTTTTCGGGGGAATGGTATACAATCATAAAGACCCGTTTGAGGACTGCCGTTAAGGTGCTTTAATCAAGATCGAAAGAAAACTCAGAGGGGTTGTGTACAAGACACGACCGCATATATAGGTGACGCAGGACTACGTAAGTCTCTTTGTAGTGATAGTAGCATGTATTCATGCTTGTAATCATTCGATTCTTCATGTATGCATGCTATATGCGACATATATACATGCTACATGCGTTGTATGTAACATTTATCAAAGTAGTAACATTGCATACGTTCAATTCTCAAAAGATTGTGCATTTGAAAACAATTTAACAAAATCAAGAACACAAACTATTACCACAGACAAACAGACGAGACACTCGCGTCCATTCCATCGTCCATTCAAAAACAACTTATTTTTCAAAAAAGCATGTTTCGCAACATGTCCACACAGCGGCGCTCGAGTGTTGCTTTGAGTTTCCAGTATAAAACCATACAAATGCAAAAAACCTACAGTATAAAACCCTGCAAATGTAAAAAACCTACAGTATAAAACCCTTCAAATGCAAGCTACTCCGCAACATGCATAATAGAGGGCGCTAGCGTGCAAGCAAAATGTGTAGGACGATGGTTTTGAAGAATTTTCTTCTATGTGTCATGCCAGTTCATCAGTGCTACTACTTTCCTGCTACCTTACTGAAATTAAAGATTGTTTTTATTATCCATGGTTTCCCACGTTGAAGGGATTTTACCAATTCAATCCTATTTTATCATCAGCACTTCTTTTCACTACACTTCTAATGAAACGGCATGCATGCGTATTCATACAGAGTCGTATTATAACCGAACACTACAGCTGTAGCACATTTTTCCAACACAGATATCAAATTCGCCGAGGTTTAATCGTCACGCAGTAAAGAATTTGCGATCTGTTGGGACGACGAACTTGTGTCATTTTTTCTGGCACACTTCCCTAACACAGACATCAGATTGGACTAGGCTTAATCGCGTTCGTAAGAAATCTGTTGGCACAAGGGGGCTTTGTCACTCTCTCTGGCATACTTCCCAAGCAAGGACATCAAAATGGTCTAGGTTGAACCCCGGTGTTAAGAAATCTTGTTGAATTGAGGAATTCCATCGTCCATTCAAAAACAACTTATTTTTCAAAAAAGCATGTTTCGCAACATGTCCACACAGCGGCGCTCGAGTGTTGCTTTGAGTTTCCAGTATAAAACCATACAAATGCAAAAAACCTACAGTATAAAACCCTGCAAATGTAAAAAACCTACAGTATAAAACCCTTCAAATGCAAGCTACTCCGCAACATGCATAATAGAGGGCGCTAGCGTGCAAGCAAAATGTGTAGGACGATGGTTTTGAAGAATTTTCTTCTATGTGTCATGCCAGTTCATCAGTGCTATTACTTTCCTGCTACCTTACTGAAATTAAAGATTGTTTTTATTATCCATGGTTTCCCACGTTGAAGGGATTTTACCAATTCAATCCTATTTTATCATCAGCACTTCTTTTCACTACACTTCTAATGAAACGGCATGCATGCGTATTCATACAGAGTCGTATTATAACCGAACACTACAGCTGTAGCACATTTTTCCAACACAGATATCAAATTCGCCGAGGTTTAATCGTCACGCAGTAAAGAATTTGCGATCTGTTGGGACGACGAACTTGTGTCATTTTTTCTGGCACACTTCCCTAACACAGACATCAGATTGGACTAGGCTTAATCGCGTTCGTAAGAAATCTGTTGGCACAAGGGGGCTTTGTCACTCTCTCTGGCATACTTCCCAAGCAAGGACATCAAAATGGTCTAGGTTGAACCCCGGTGTTAAGAAATCTTGTTGAATTGAGGAAACTTTGTCACTTGTTTTGGCTTACTTCCCAAACACAGATATCAAATTGGTATAGGTTTAGACCATCGTAAAGAATCTTCCAACCAATCACGAAGCGAGAATTCTGGAAAAACATAGGTTCATTATTTTCAATTTTTCAATAGTTCAACATCAAGAATCCATACTTTTCTTGATTTGGGTCAATTCTTAAAAGATTTTCCGATCGATTGGTGTAAGAATATTGAAAATCGATCGGAAAACCGCTGAGCTATTAGCGCTCAAAACCTTTCATTTTTCGTGACGCTCGCATTTTTCGATTTTTTGGAATGACACCCTATCTCAAAACTTGCCGTAAGACGTAGTCCTACGTCAAAAAAAATATTTTCCTTTCCTTTTATTTTCCAAACCCTAGGACAGGACGTGCCATCTGGTTTCTTAAGACCCGCGCAGAATTGGTACTTTACGGTTGCGTTTACGTTAATCTGACAGTTCGCCCATACAATTTGACAGATAATCTGTCAAATCTACGCAACCGCTACCACAAACGACCAATTGTGCGTGGGCCTTTACTCTTCTTTTCATTATGGCCGCCCTCCCTAATGAAAATTCTTTGTACACTCTGCGCCATGGTTGCCTGCACATATTATTTTAGGAATCACTTCGTTTGCCGGACAACAGTTCAGGAATACGCCGCAGTTTATGCGATTGAAATCATGTTTACATTTCATTTTGAAAATTAAAATTTGTTTGCAAACAAAACTAACATACAACTACAAAATACAAAAGAAATCAAAATTCGGAAATAATATTACTGATCTTTGTACTCCCACTAATCAGCTCTAGCAACACTGAAAGTGATACCGCGTTATATTTTCCATGTTACTTTCAACCAATCAAAAATTGGATCAATTTTGGGTCAATGCCGCGGTTGACATTTGGCACGCCCTGTCCTTAGGCTACACCAAGTTCATTAATTGTACCCAAAAAACCCGAATTAATCCACCTAGCGGCGTGACCTAGCCTTTCTACTGCCACAATAATCATTATTTAATTTCTCAGAAACATCTGAACAGAACAGAAAAATAATGTTAACACAAAAGATAATTTTTGCAGACTTGAATGAATATATATAGAAAATTAGAAATTAACCCTCTAACGGGTCTACAGACGGCCTTAACTTTCGGGCTTCAGAGCCACATACGAAACATAAGAAAAACAAAAAGTTATTTATATCCTTTAATTTTACTACTGTGTTTTATTGATAAATACGTATTTCGGTCTCGACGTGTGACCTTCATCAGTATCTAACTAACTTAGACTGTTTTGTTTTGAATTGACAATATGAAAAATGTGTTCATAGCAGATGTTTTGATATATTGATATTAATACCATGCGTTCAAAAGTTAGCATCTTTGAAAAACAAGAATTCAGAAAAATTATTATTATACTTCACTTTTGAAGAAATAGGATATCTACAACAAAATGATTAATCTCAAAATTTTACTATTTTTTGTTTGGCTTCAATTTTGCAACATATCTGAATTAGAAAAAATAACTGATTAGAGCATTAGATATGAAAAAGAAAAATTTCTTAGCTGGAGGAGCTCCTTCAGATAATTATTTTTGCATAAAAATCAAAACTTGAGCCTCTTTTGAATGTACTTTCATGAAAAGATAGTCATTAGCCTGAACGCATCGTTTTTACAATGTTAGAGGGTTAGGAAAACAAGAAGAAGTCGAAAAATAGTGCAAAAGCTGCGCCATAAACATGCTAGAGAATGAAAAATATTATCGACATGATTTCCAGCGCTTGTCATTTTGAATTTATTTATTAAAACATGATACATGACATAAGACATCTGTCCTTTAAAATGTCACTAACGAAAACAAATCTTACAAAATTACTACCGTGCACCGTTTACTTCCTATTTTTCAAATAACATTTCTAATCTCTAATATCTAATGATTGAAAAGAGCATCTATTGATGCGCAAAATTTGTTTGAAATTTGTATAAATTTATTTGGAAAAATCAACTCACTAGTATTTTTAATCCTGTACACCACGTTACCTACATGCTTAAATTAACTGCTTTTTTTCGCTTTTTGCTTTTCTTGTACAATTGTGAGTAACAGCAAGTGAAGAAAATGACAATTGAAATCTGAAATCAAAGAAAGAAAAAACTTCGATTGAATCCCACTATTTAATATTTATTTGCAACAGATACGTAGTTCGCCTACGACGTGCAGGCTTCATCAGTGTCTTATTTCAAAGCGTATACGTATCTGTCGCGAATGAATATTAAATAGTGGAATTTAGTCGGTAAAAGCACAGAGAACAGACATCCAAGCGAAAGGTCCCCACTTGGATAAAACTTATGTCAAATTAGTTGGGAAACTATAGTGATGGTGTCGCTAAAGGCGCATAAAATTCTACACTACAGCCTCTGGCGCTAGCATAACGCATATAGTCCATATATACTAGCGCCAGAGGAGCCAAAGGTTGTCAGTTTGCAAATCAAAAGAATCATTTAGTTGGGAAACTATAGTGGTGGTGTCGCTAGCATATTAGGTGATTTTAATTTGAAATTTTATCCAAGAATTCGCGAAACATTTGTTCCTGAGTGGATGTCTGTTCTCTGTGGTAAAAGTTTTTTCTTTTCTTTAACTTCAGAGTTCGTATTCCACTAAGAGGCTTCAAAAACTTCAGACAATTGAAATGTTTCTCACTTTTCTTGAATTTCAGTGCAAATTAGAAAATTGCAAATTGTCATCACATACACACGTACATACATACATACATACATACATACATACATACATACATACATACATACATACATACATACATACATACATACATACATACATACATACATACATACATACATACATACATACATACATACATACATACATATATACATACATATATACATACATACATGCATATATACATGCATACATACATACATACATACATACATACATACATACATACATACATACATACATACATACATACATACATACATACATACATACATACATACATATATATATATATATATATATATATATATATATATATATATATATATATATATATATATATATATATATATATATATATATATATACTAGCTGACCCGACAAACTTCGTATTGCCACAAATTAACCTGTGTTGTACATAAATCATGAATCTCGGATGATCTTTGTCACTTCTCGAGTTTTGCAAGCCCCCCAGTGGGCGGCGCTTCCGACGGCGGGTCACCGGCAACACTCGCGACCGGCTCGTCCTGAATGATCTAGTGTTACTATAGATAGTTTTTGTGGTCTTGTTATTGATTAATGTTTTATGGAAGAGTCTCGAATTTCTCGAGTTGGATTAGTTTCTGTTTTATTTGTATGAGAGTCCATATCCCCCTACCACAGGGGTGAGAGGTCTCTAACTATCATAAAATAAATTCAAGACTCAAAAATCTCCTACATGCTAAATTTGGTTCCATTTGCTTGATTAGTACTCAAATTATAAGGAAATTTGTATTTCATTTGTATGGGAGCCCACCCTCTTAAAAGGGAAAGGGGTCGTAATACACCACAGAAAAAAAATTCTACCATCTAAAACTCTCACATGCCAAATTTGGTTCCATTTGCTGGATTAGTTCTCGAGTTATGAGGAAATTTGTATTTCGTTTGTATAGGACCCCCCTCCTAAAGTGGAGAGGGGTCCCAATTCATCATTGAAAAAAAAATTGTCTCCAAAAACACACACATGCCAAATTTGGTTCAATTCGCTTGATTAGTTCTCGAGTTATGAGGAAATTTGTATTTCATTTGTATTGGAGCCCCCCCTCCTAATGTGGGAAGAGGTCCTAATTCATCACAGAAAAAATTTTTGCCTCCAAAAACACCTACACGCCAAATTTGGTTCCTTTGCTTGATTAGTTCTCGAGTTATGAGGAAATTTGTATTTCGTTTGTATAGGACACCCCTCCTAAAGTGGGGAGGGGTCCCAATTCATCATTGAAAAAAAATTGTCTCCAAAAACACACACATGCCAAATTTAGTTCAATTCGCTTGATTAGTTCTCGAGTTATGAGGAAATTTGTATTTCATTTGTACAGGAGCCCCTCCTCTTAAAGTGGGGAGGGGTCCTAATTCACCATAGAAAATTTTCTTGCTCTCGAAAACCTTCACATGCCAAATTTGGTTGCATTTTCTTGATTAGTTCTCGAGTTATGAGGAAATTTGTATGGAAGTCCCCCCTCTTAAAGGGGAGAGGAGTTATAATTCCTCTTATAAAGAGGGGAGGGGTCTCAATTCACCATAGAATAAATTCTTGTCACCAAAAAAAACACCCACATGCCAAATGTTGTTCTATTTGCTTGATTAGTTCTCGAGTTAGGAGGAAATTTGTATTTCATTTGTACAGGAGCCCCCCCTCTTAGAGTGGGGAGGGGTCCTAATTCACCGTAGAAAATTTTCTTGCCCTCGAAAACCTTCACATGCCAAAGTTGGTTCCATTTGCTTGATTAGTTCTCGAGTTATGAGGAAATTTGTAAGGAAGCCCCCCCTCTTAAAGGGGAGAGGAGTTACAATTCCCCTTATAAAGAGGGAGGGGTCTCAATTTACCATAGAATAAATTCTTGTCACCGAAAACACCCACATGCCAAATTTGGTTCTATTTGCTTGATTAGTTCTCGAGTTATGAGGAAATTTGTATTTCATTTGTATAGGAGCCCCCCCTCCTAAAGTGGGGAGAGGTTCTTATTCATCATAGAAAACATTCTTGCCTCCAAAAACACCTACATGCCAAATTTGGTTCCATTTGCTGGATTAGCTCTATAAGGAGTTATAAGGAAATTTGTATTTCGTTTGTATAGGAGCCCCCCCCTCTTAAAGTGGGGAGGGGTCCCAATTCATCATAGAAAAAAATTTTGTCTTCAAAAACACACACATGCCAAATTTGGTTCCATTTGCTTGATTAGTTCTCGAGTTATGAGGAAATTGGTATTTCATTTGTACAGGAGCCCCCCCTCTTAAAGTGAGGAGGGGTCCTAATTCAACATAGAAAATTTTCTTGCCCTCGAAAACCTTCACATGCCAAATTTGGTTCCATTTGCTTGATTAGTTCTCGAGTTATGAGGAAATTTGTATGGAAACCCTCCCTCTTAAATGGGAGAGGAGTTATAATTCCCCTTATAAAGAGGGGAGGGGTCTCAAATTACCCTAGAATAAATTCTTGTCACCGAAAACACCCACATGCCAAATTTGGTTCTATTTGCTTGATTAGTTCTCGAGTTATGCAGAAATTTGTGTTTCATTTGTATGGGAGCCCCCCCTCTTAGTGGGGGGAGGGGTCTCTAACCATCACTAAAACCTTTCCTGGCCCCAAAAACCTCTACATGCAAATTTTCACGCCGATTGGTTCAGTAGTTTTTGATTCTATAAGGAACACAGGACAGACAGACAGACAGACAGACAGACAGACAGACAGACAGACAGACAGACAGACAGACAGACAGACAGAAATCCTTCTTTATAGGTATAGATATAAGATATATATATATATATATATATATATATACATACATACATACATACATACATACATACATACATACATACATACATACATACATACATACATACATACATACATACATACATACATACATACATACATACATACATACATACATACATACATACATTGAATACAATCAGCATTTGATTGATATGTTTTGATTTCACACGTTTTAACGGTTTAATATACGGTGCTCAAGTGTTAAAGTTTGAATAACTTTTGAATACACCGTCCGATTTTAAATAACTCGGTTTCGTTTGATAGATCTCAGCAGTAATTTTCAAATAATAATAAAATGTGTGATGTTTTTCATTGAATTAATGTTTATATGTTTCAAAAATATGTTTTAAATACTATTTTTTCACATTTCTTTATGTAACTTTCAAACTACAAGGCTCGTCATGAAATTTGGAAGTTAAGGGTTTGCAAGACTCCTCTTTCATATGCAATCAATTTTGTTCAAATCGGTTAAGGGACCTGTGAGATAATGAAGTCCCATATTTTTCGTATTTTTATACATAACTTTTGAACTAAAAGTCCGATCAAAATGAAATTCAATAGCAACTTATGGGACACCTAGACCTTTCATTTGACACTAAGAACATTAAAATCGGTCCAGCCATCTCCGAGAAAAGTGAGTGAGATTGAAAGCGTTACATACACACACACATACACACGCACACACACACACATACATACACACACAGAAAATGCTCAGTTTTCGAAACTGAGTCGAATGGTATATGACATTCGGCCCGCAGGACCTTTTTCCATTTCCGGTTTTCCAAGTGATTTCTATACCTTTATACTATATATTTATATAGTAGAAAGGCAAAACGTACCGTTTCCCTGGAACCGAAAAGCTTGTTGATGTATTGTGCCTTTGCACATCGAATTATTAATTGACATTATTTTTCAATTGATTGTAAAATGTAAACATTACTTACGTGCTTAATAAACGATATTCCAATGTACAGACACAAGATTTCTAGCAAACATAGTACACGTAATGTCATCGTTGAACTACCGGTTGTGTAGTTCACGATGTCCATAAGAAATACATGCATCATGAGTTGTTGCGATATTGTTAACGAAAACGTTAATGGCCTGCTCAACGAATAAAGCTGGTCACAACCAACATTGTCTACTACGTACCTAAGAAGTTTCATAGTTTTGACATGGTATTGACCAAAACCAATCACGTCATCAGGCTGATTTGTTTTTAAAACAAAACTAGGTGTACTTACTTGTGAATGATAACAAGCAATATGCGGAAATAATGAAGCCACAATTTTTCTACAATGGCAGTTTCTTTGAAAAAAATGCTACAAAATTATTAGTGAATAACTTAGGTATTTGCTCCTTCTTTGAATTTACATTCCAATTTTGAAACATTTGGCAAGCGTCTGACGCTCAGTTTTAGCTTACCAGACATACATATTTTCTTTATTTCACAGCTTTTCAATGCAGCAACGATTAACTTGCAATCACCAAGACCTATTCGCCTCTTTCGTTATCTTCGCTACAGTCTCAAGTGCCTTTAATATTTTTAATCTGAATTGGTTCGAGAATCAAATTTTTCCAATCTCCTACGACGAATTTCACTTCTTTCAGAGCTCTCAGTTATTTTAAGATTGCTACTACTACTACCGGAACTAACCGGAACTTCGGAAATTGTTGCTGTCGGTTGCTGTTGCTGATCTGGTGTGATTATAAGTTCCTTGCTCGTGCTAGGAAGATGTACTTTGATTGCCGCAGATTCGTCGTCACTTCCCAAGTCTTCTAGTCTAGCAGTATTCGCTTCTTGTGAGAATAAAGAATAATTATTTGCTGAATCTTGAGTAACACAAGCTGCTGTTTCTGCATTAGTATGAACTATATTTTCTGCAATGTTACTATCAGGATTAACCTCGATTGTTGTGTGGTATGGCGGCAATCGAGATACAAGAGCGGTGTATTGGTTCATCAATGCTATGGAAGCATCCATTAGAGTCCGAATATTTTGAAGATGCTATAGGATAATAAATTGAAAAAAATAATAAATTGGATTAATGAAACAGATGTCAATAGAAAATTACCCTCAACCGTTCCTCAATATGACGACGTTCATTTCCTTCCATTGCTCTTAGTTCATCCTCAGTCAATGTGTCCAAAGCAGGGGGGACTGGTGGCAATGGTATTCCATATGATGGAAATCCCACAAATGGAAACTGTGGTACGAATGGTGAACCACCCACGAGAGGAACTTCTGTTGTGTTTAATGCATTGTTGTTTAGAACTAGAAAAAAGCGGATATGTTTCTTAAAACAATTGTGTACCGTCATCCGGGGATACTTGCAACACCGGGGTTACTTGCAACACTTTTGCGCATCGCGCTTTTGACAGCTCTAACGCATTTGTTTGTTAACATAACTATTTGTAGTCAATGGGGTTTTAAAGAAGGGACGTTTACCTATTGTTTAGTTAAGTTTAATCCATTATATCATTGATTTGCTTGTTTTCATACGACTGGAAAGTAATTTCATTTTCAGAGTAGGAAAAATGGATGCGCAAAGTTGCGTCAGTGCATTGACATGAAAGTATTTTTTATCGTTTGGTTCCTGTACACAATTAGTACATCATATAAGCTAACAAATAGCAACTTTGAGCTTTATTTATATTTTGAACTTGGGGAAGGAACGACGAACTTGTGTTGTTACTTCCAATATGGCGCGGCTTACAGCACTTGTAAAACAGATAATTAGAGTAATAGACAGTATGTAAACAGTATGTTTGCATCTGTACGATGTTATTTTGTCTACTGCCATCTCCAGAAAAATTAAAATTCTGAAAAATTCCACGTGCCTTGAAACGGCAATTTGAAGTTCGTCTACATGCTGCATTGTCACCGAATATCTTTAAAAAAGCGATAGACAAAATTGGGAATCAAAACATGCCTCCAGTATCACTTGTTTTACTAGAAACATACTCAAAATATCTGAAAATGCTCATTTGCGGTTTGAAATAAAATTTAAAATCATAAGAAGCGCAAAATCAGAAAAGTGTTGCAAGTAACCCCGTTTACTGGGTAACTTGCAACACCCCTATTTTCGGTTCATTCTACAGGCTCAGTTAGTTGATAATTTTTCTCATAATCATAAATCAAAAGTACTGACCACTATACAAGTTTTGGCTACTTACACTTGGATCTAAACGGTACACTTCGAAAGTTATACCAAGTCAAAGTTCAAAAGTGTTGCAAGTATCCCCGGATGACGGTACCGTCGATTCGGGCGAAATTAATCAGCTGGGTGAAATTGATCACCGCGGACCAACGAACAAAAAACTGATTCATACAGCTGAATATGCACCCATTCATATAAAGATTAAGTTAAAGATCAAAGTCTCTTGGTGGATTTCAACAAGATTGATCTTGTAAATGGCTTCATTTTTGAAAATTTACTATTTTGGTCGAATCAAAGTGTTTATTTTTTCATGTTTAAAACTCAATTTTCAACAACTCACGCTTAGGTATCATTTTGGAGTAAACCTAGTTTCAGGAGATACAATTTCTCAAACATAGTACCTATTAAAATAAATACGCCCTTTTCAAAAGTGATTCTTGAGCCTAAATGGTGCCAAATTCTTTGGAAGGTGCATATTTCCTCTTATCAAAAACGTAAGTGACGTTGAAATAAAAGTTTTTTCATTTACCTCTTTTACATAAAGCTGCTAAAATTTGAAAATAACAGAAATGTGGAACAAAAGCCTTCATAAAATGGTAAATATCTCAGCGAGATTTGAAGATACGTCCTTACTTTCGGCAAAGTTGTTCTTCATAAAATTTCCCATATAGCTACGTTGCTTTGAGACACTGTTCGATACCCTGTTTTGACGTTTATTTAAATGCAATTTCGAAAATTTTAAATGTTTGCCGAATTCAATAAATTTTTGTAACCAAATATGACTCCAGACATGCCACCATAACCTTTTTATGAATGTATCAGTTCTCAATGATTGTGAAAAAAATAGTTAAGTACCTTGTTTCACCTACCTTAACATTTCCAATAATATTTTTTTGAATTTACTCCTGGAAAACGGAAGGGGGGGGGGGGGTTCCATACAAATGAAATACAAATTTCCTCATAACTCGAGAACTAATCAAGCAAATGGAAACAAATTTGGCATGTGGGTGTTTTTGGAGGCAATTTTTTTTTCTATGGAGAATTAGGACCCCTTCCCACTTTAGGAGGGGGGGCTCCTATACAAATGAAATACAAATTTCCTCTTAACTCGAGAACTAATCAATCAAATGGAACCAAATTTGGCATGTGAGTGTTTTCGGAGGCAAATTTTTTATGGTGATTTGAGACCCCTCTGTAGGAGGGGAATTATGACCCCTCCCCCTTCAATAGTGGGAGGAGCTCCTATACAAATGAAATACAAATATCCTCATAACTAAAGAGCTAATCAAGCAAATGGACCCAAATTTGCCATGTGGGGGGGGGGGGGTATGGAGGCAGGTATTATGATGATTTGAGACCCCTCACCCCTGTGGTAGGGCGATAAGGACTCTCATACAAATAAACCAGAAATTTTTGCGTTACTCAAAAACTAATCGAACTCGAGAAATTTTAGACTCTTTCATAAAACAGTCAATAACAAGACCACCAAAAACTATCAATAGTAACGTTAGATGATTCAGGGCGAGACGGCGTTACTGGCGACCTGCCGTCGGAAGCGCCGGCGACCGCGGGGTGCAGCCCCCGAGAAGATTTCCTCTATTTAGGTTTATTTATTTTCCTAGATCTACTGACCTCTATTACTTTCCCCCCGAAAATGGTACTTTCCACGAAAAGATTTTCCGTGAAATGGTAAATCCCGCGTAAGGTATTTCGCGAAATGGTATTCTGCGATAATCTATACCGCGTTATGGTCAACCGAGAATTGGTGTTCCGCAAAATGGTATTTGGCGAAATGGTTTTTAATGATGGCGAATATTTAAATACTATCCGCTTTATTTTATCAGGCTAAGCTATGGGGGGTGTTGTTTTCTACTTTACTCTGAGGAAAATTTGTATATTAAAACACCCATGAACTCCTCACAAACTTGCAAAACTCGAGATTGTGACAAAGGTCATCCGAGATTCACGATTTATGTACAACACAGTTTAATTTGTGGCACTACGAAGTTTGTCGGGTCAGCTAGTTTTTTCATAAAACTCAAATGTGCGACCCCTAAATCGCGTCAACCAATGTTGACGTCATATAAAAGTTTTATTGTGACACCCTAAGCTATCATTTGAGGGGTGAGTCCTCGGGTTTTCTGACATAGTGCTATTTTGGGACACTCTAATACAGATACGTTTAAGCAAAACAACGCAATTACGATACTAAAATTTGCTTAATATCCTTTTTATAGTTCATGTTTATCGAGATTCATGATTTATGTACTGTGTTGTACATAAATCATGAATCTCGGATGATCTTTGTCACAATCTCGAGTTTTGCAAGTTTCTGAGGAGTTCAACCTTAGATGATTCATATTGGCAGTTACGTAACTATGAAAGCATCCCAGGTAACCAATAAGCATCACTAATGTTATTCAAATGCAAGCCAATAAGCATTTAAGTCGCCTTAAATGCTACTTAAATGCTATTTTGGAAAAATATACAGCTACTTTACTGCTAACTTTCTTATAGTGCTGGCAATGCTAATTTGCAGCTAATTACCGCCACGAAGAATTTGAATAGAATTTTGGATGCCAATTTACAACACCTATGCAGTCAAAAAACTAATGAATAACAACGTGCAGTATAAAATGCCAGATATGCTGATTTGCTGTTTATTTTAATGCTTATTGGTTACCTGGGATGAGTAGTTTAATATACAAATTTGTAATTTTTCCTCACAGGGCATATGGTCCTGGCGGGTGTTGAGGGTTCGAATTCGGTTATAATCTCAGATTATAGCTTGGTTCGACTCATGTACCTTCCAGCATTGGACAAAAGGTAGGAGTCAAAACGACTACTTAAGCATAGCTACCGCTCTTCCCCCTAATTTCATTTTTCAAATTCATTTCTCTCCCCTACCGTCCCTTCATCAATTGTAGAACCATCGTTTAAAAAAAAAATATAAAAATATAAGATTTTGATGAAAAAACTTAATTTTATAAAACTGTGCCGTGTCCTCTATGGCCGGACACCAACTTGTTCTCTATGACCGGACAGTAAAGTAATCAGCGAAATTTGCTTACTTCGTCTAGAAATGCTATATCTTTGATTCCTATGTGAAATAAAATTAGTTAAGCAATGCAAAAGGTAGAAAAAATCAGAAAAAACTACAAGGTATACAGCCCTAAGGGTTGTACGAAAGGGTGACGTAGGACTATATCAACACCAGATCAAAGACTAATGTAAACTGCATTTCAGGCATATGTATGTTCATAAGAATCTGTGAGTGAATGTTTAAAAGAGAAGAGCGAAATATTCTGATTCAACTAATAATGTAATGTATATACTGGACACTATCACTTGTTGTTCTTACAAAATAAAATAAGCATTTACCTTATTCGCCAACCGGTTTCGGGTAGATGTTACCCAAATGCTTATTTTATTTTGTAAGAACAACAAGTGATAGTGTCCACTGTCCAGTATATACATTACATTATTAGTTCAATAGTTCTTACGTTGCACGAAGATACGAAAGTGAAAGATTCTGATTCAATTCTTCATTTAATGCAATGGTGGCTTCAAAAATATGTGGACGGGAGTTCATAAGTACAACGCTTGCAACCATTGGGACGTAGACATTTCTTTCAACCTGTTCATAGGACAGGCAACAAAATTCAACCCGACAAAATTTTTTTTCATCACTAGTTCATGATTTCGTTTGAACCGACGCACATGCAATACGAATAATTCGGTAAATTATTAGTTTAGTTTACGAAGCTGCTGAGCAAACCGTTCAACACGACGTTTGAACGTTGCTTTGATCTCAATGCACAAGCATATATTGCGCTCTTCACACTCAATTGGACTCCACAGTTATTAAGTGCAACCTTCAAAACTGTGACGAAAAGTGTGCTACTGATAATATCGCTAGTAATCTTATATCGATAATACCATCAAACTTTATCGTCACGAAAGAATATCGAAAATTGGAGGGTTTAAAGTGAACTCTTCTTCTTGGCTTGTTATTATTTTAACATTTTTGTTCTATTTCTTACGTATTTTTGCCTATACTGTTATATTATCGTTATTAATTATTAACGATAAGAAAACTTTATCAATAATCGTTATAGATTTTGATCGGCATTTCCCATCATTACAACTCTCCCATCTGAGCTGACATTTGATTTAGCAGTGGCGCCAGTACCAGTTGGTGGAAAAGCAAAAAGTATTTAACTTTTCATTTATTTCATATATGCTGCATATTTGTTCAAGTTATGAATTATGCGTGGTATTATGTATTTAGAAACTATTTTTATATTATTCGTAGCGTCGATAACAACTGTACGTAAGCATTAGAATTCAAATAGGAATCAACCAAGATTCATGGGTTTTCCCAGTAGAATCAATATATATAGAATGCCAGTGTCGCTGCAGTGCTCGTGGTAAACATCACACATTTGAAAATTATGTATTTACATTGTATGGCGCATATGTGTGAGTGATCGATTCGAAACGGGAATCTGATTTTCAAACTAAAAAGCCAACCCAATAAAAAATCGTTCTGCTTTTCCGTGAATCACGTAGGATAAACCACCCGATTTGATCGTTTTGGGGTATTTCATCGGCAGGAAAATTTTCTATTGGGCCATTTGACAATGTAGTTCCCGTATCCAAGACATGAACCAGCAACATGTTTGCCACCAAAATATCCATGAAACACCAGCGACACTGGCATTCTATATATATTGATTATACTGTTTTCCCACGAAATTTTGGCAACTTTTCTCACCTACAAAATGTGTGACTGAACAAGTGTGTTCAAAATCCAACTTTCAATGCAAAGAGTAATACCAACACATTATTCCTGGTGTTGATTCTGGGTACGAAGGAGATAAAAAGAGAATGTGAAACAGCTTTTACTCGAAGGCGCGGGCGCATTATTGTCTCATTACTCGTTCATCTTCAGCATTGAACAACTTACTACCCCATTTTCCTATGGCCTGCGCTTTGATTCCATTTTATCGAGTTACGAAGCTAATGAGCAAAACGTTCAATATGACGCTTGAACGTTGCTTTAGAGCAGTGGTGCCCAGACATAGGCAAGGTGCGGGCCAAATCAGATCGCCCATGAATGCCGCGGGCCGCAATAATCTTTGGCCATTCCTGTGCATAACAAAATGTAAAATATGCGACAACAAAAACCATTTTCTAGGAATCGACACAAGTTTTAAACCTGAAAGCATTCAGATTCATAACATGCACGAGGCATTACAACTAAACTGAAGGACTCCTATGTCATCAAAAATATTTCTCATAAGTCCACCATCTTTCAAATCAGTTCGCGGGCCGCACGAATCATCCCGAAGGGCCACATGCGGCCCGCGGGTCGCAGTTTGGCCATCACTGCTTTAGAGATTAGCACCAGGACAATGTATTGGTACGAAGGGGATGGCATGCATTATTCGCAAAATTTCTCATTAACTCGTTCATCTTTAGCATTGAACAACTTACGCATATTGCTTGTGGTGCGTGTGGTGGTTATTCTTGAATTTGGTTCAATAGGTAAATTGAACGGAAAGTCTTAGGTTCGTAGTTAAAATTCAGAGACGGGCTTGCTGGTAAAGTAAACCGCCGTATTCCGTTGTTATTTAAATAATAGAGGTATTCCCGTAGCGCTTGTTATGTTGCGTATACGGAGTATTGCGTATTTATACTGCCGCTTCCATAGAAACCGGAACTGCTATGCGAATTGCGGCAGTTTATACACGAAATACACCGTTTACGCAACATAGCAAGCGCTACGTGCATACACCTAATGTTTGTTTTATGAATAAAATATAGAATTTCGATAATAAAAAAAGCTGCGTATTAATTTGTATTTTTCGCTGGTTGAACAGGTAAGCTAAACCACCACGAGTCGCCACTGATTTCTTTTAAAAATCACTTGTATGGATCATAAAGGTTAAAATGATAATGAATGACCAATTTATGTATTATTTGTATGAGAGTCCTTATCAGAGCCCGACATCGTCGAAACAAATAAATGAAGCTGACTTTCTCTTACCTTCGCTTCATCATGAAGCGACTTGCTTCATTTGTTGAACAGAACGTTTCAAGCAAGTTTCAATTGATGGCAGTTTCAATGGACGACGACTGAAAGTCAGGTACGATTTTTCGATATTGAACGGGTTAATTATAATATGCGCTACATTATAGGAAATGTTACTCAAATTCAATTCATTTGCATCAAAATTGTTGCCCTGCTTCTGAATATTTGATAGAAAAGTACAAATGAAAAGTTAAAACCGATAGTTATGATGAAGTGAAACCCGTCTCAATGACGCTGACTGAAGCCAGTCTGAAAGCGAAGCGGTGCTGCTTCAGCTAAGACCGAAGCTTCACTGTTTTAGTGTTGTGTGACGCTATGCAATTGAAGGTGACGTTATCGGGCCCTGGTCCTTATCCTCCTACCACAGGGGTGAGGGGTATCAAACCATCATAAAATAAATAAATTCAAAATAAGTTCATGCCTCCAATAACCAGCACATGCCAAATTCCGTTCCATTTGCTTGATTAGTTCTCAAGTTATGAAGAAATTTGTATTTCATATGTATAGGAGCCCCCCCTCTTATGCCCTCCTTAAAATTGCTCTTTTACCCCCTGTAAAATTGCTGATCATTTTATCTATCCAACGACATATAAATTGTTCAGTTTCGCTTAGCAGTTTACTAGTTATTAGCATTTGAAATCTTTCATTCAAACGTTACACTTCTATTTTCGTTTTCACAAAGTGCTACCCAGTCCCAGTATAGTAAACAAAGACGTAGTTCTACGTCAAAAATTGCAGCAAAATATCAGTTTAATGTCAACCTATCAACGTGCCTTGTAAATGGAGTTGCCGCGTACATTTTCACGTGCATTCCGCATTACCACCACACTCAATTAAAAAATTATGTGAATAGAACTTTATTCGACTTTTGTACAGCAAACCTGCAAGGACTGGACTCACAAGATTTGTGCCGGAGTTTTAAATTGTTCTAGGATCTTTTTCTTCTATTGATGTAGGTTTTAATAGATAATTTTTTCATGTCCGAGTATAGAGGACAGCTTTCGAATTGAGCTAATTTGTATACAAAATACAATCTACTTTCAAAATTAACCTTGCGGCGCAAATCTTGTTACCTTGTATTTTTTTGCTAATAATATTGTTTTTCTCTACATTAAAGTGAAAATAGATGTAATAAACCCGGTATTTTTTTAGTTTTATCTGAAAAACCTTAGGTGTCCGAGCATAGACGACTTCCCCCTACCATTTCGCAGGGGTGATCCTCTCCTTACTCGTTGTCGGTCGTTCGGACTCAACTGAAGGAAAGTAATAGAGGTCAGTAGACGTAGGAAAACAAATCTCTCGGTGAATGATCTAGTGTTACTATAACTAGTTTTTGTGGTCTTGTTATTGACTAATGTTTTATGGAAGAGTCTCGAATTTCTCGAGTTCGATTAGTTTTTGAGTTACGCAAAAATTTCTGTTTTATTTGTATAAGAGTCCTCATCCTCCTGCCACAGGGATGAGAGGTCTCTAACCATCATAAAATAAATTTAAGACTTCAAAATCCCTCATATGCCAAATTTGGTTCAACTTACTTGATTAGTTCTCGAGTTACGAGGAAATTTATATTTCATTTGTATGGGAGCCCCCCTCCTAAAGTGGGAATCGGTCAAAAGGGGGAGGGGTCATAATTCACCATAGAAAAAATTTCTGCCTTCTAAAATCTCCACATGCCAAATTTAGCTCAAAACCCCCCACATGCCAAATTTGGTTCCATTTGCTTGATTAGTTCTCGAGTTATGAGGAAATTTGTATTTCATTTGTATGGAAGCCCCCCTCTTAACCCTTTATAAGACCGTGGCAATTATATTGCCACCACCGAAAAATATTTGTTTTGCTTCTATAATGACATCAATATAATTATAGAAGCAAAATAAAATTTTTTTGTTGGTGGCAATATAGTTGCCACTGCCTTATAAAGGGTTAAAAGGGAAAAGGGTCATTATTCCCCTCCTGAATAGAGGAGGGGTCTCAATTCACCATAGAAAAAAAATGCCTGCAAAAGCACCCACAAGCTAAATTTAGGTCCATTTGCTTGATTAGTTTTCGAGTTATGAGGAAATTTGTATTTCGTTTGAATGGGAGCCCCCCCCCCTCCTAAAAAGGTAAGAAGTCCTAATTCATAATGGGAAAAATGGTTGCCTCCAAAAACACCCACATGCCAAATATGGTTCCATTTGCTTGATTAGTTCTCGAATTATGAGGAAATTTGTATTTCATTTGTGTAGAAGCCCCCCCTTTTGAAGTGTGGAAGGATCCTAATTCACCGTAGAAAATATTTTTGCCTCCAAAAACCTCCACATGCCGAATTTGGTTCTATTTGCTTGATTAGTTCTCGAGTTATGGGGAAATTTGTATTTCATTTGTATTGCAGCCCCCCTCCTAATGTGGGAAGAGGTCCTAATTCATCACAGAAAAAATTCTTGCCTCCAAAAACACCTACACGCCAAATTTGGTTCCATTTGCTGGATTAGTTCTCGAGTTATGAGGAAATTTGTATTTCGTTTGTATAGGACCCCCCCTCCTAAAGTGGGGAGGGGCCCAATTCATCATTGAAAAAAAAATTGTCTCCAAAAACACACATATGCCAAATTTGGTTCAATTCGCTTGATTAGTTCTCGAGTTATGAGGAAATTTGTATGGAAGCCCCCCCTCTTAAAGGGGAGAGGAGTTATAATTCCTCTTATAAAGAGGGGAGGGGTCTCAATTCACCATAGAATAAATTCTTGTCACCAAAAAAAACACCCACATGCCAAATGTTGTTCTATTTGCTTGATTAGTTCTCGAGTTAGGAGGAAATTTATATTTCATTTGTATGGGAGCCCCCCTCCTAAAGTGGGAATCGGTCAAAAGGGGGAGGGGTCATAATTCACCATAGAAAAAATTTCTGCCTTCTAAAATCTCCACATGCCAAATTAAGCTCAAAACCCCCCACATGCCAAATTTGGTTCTATTTGCTTGATTAGTTCTCGAGTTATGAGGAAATTTGTATTTCATTTGTATAGGAGCCCCCCCTCCTAAAGTGGGGAGAGGTTCTTATTCATCATAGAAAAAATTCTTGCCTCCAAAAACACCTACATGCCAAATTTGGTTCCATTTGCTGGATTAGCTCTCGAGTTATAAGGAAATTTGTATTTCGTTTGTATAGGAGCCCCCCCCCCCCACTTAAAGTGGGGAGGGGTCCCAATTCATCATAGAAAAAAATTTTGTCTCCAAAAACACACACATGCTAAATTTGGTTCCATTTGCTTGATTAGTTCTCGAGTTATGAGGAAATTGGTATTTCATTTGTACAGGAGCCCCCCCTCTTAAAGTGAGGAAGGGTCCTAATTCAACATAGAAAATTTTCTTGCCCTCGAAAACTTTCACATGCCAAATTTGATTCCATTTGCTTGCTTAGTTCTCGAGTTATGAGGAAATTTGTATGGAAACCCCCCCTCTTAAAGGGGAGAGGAGTTATAATTCCCCTTATAAAGAGGGGAGAGGTCTCAAATTACCCTAGAATAAATTCTTGTCACCGAAAACACCCACATGCCAAATTTGGTTCTATTTGCTTGATTAGTTCTCGAGTTATGCAGAAATTTGTGTTTCATTTGTATGGGAGCCCCCCCTCTTAGTGGGGGGAGGGGTCTCTAACCATCACTAAAACCTTTCCTGGCCCCAAAAACCTCTACATGCAAATTTTCACGCCGATTGGTTCAGTAGTTTTTGATTCTATAAGGAACACAGGACAGACAGACAGACAGACAGACAGACAGACAGAAATCCTTCTTTATAGGTATAGATTGTCTGTGGGCTCTACAGCCTGAAAAACTTGAAAAATGAGTGTACGAGTTGAGTTAACGCTTCTAGCGTGAAATAGAAATGGAAATTCAAACAGTGGAATTTCAGAAACCCGACCAAAAAAATTTTCTTTCGTTTTTGTCTTTTTTTCGTGGATTTTTGCATGGAAATTAACAACGTATATATTAAAAGTAAGAATAGATTTGGTTTTCACGTTTAAGGCGGAACCGAAAGTGGCTAACGTTATTGTATTAGTGCGACAAACACTGTACTGTACATCTCATGTGTTCGTTAAAAACCTAAACGTTTATTTGAATATTGCATTAGTATTGGTAATATATGTCAAATAGCGGAGCTTGCAAACATAAACAGCTGATCCGCAGCCAACCGCACTGACTACAAACATCCCAAAAAAGGGTTTGTTTTCTTTATCAAGGCATTCCGATTCAATCAAAATTAACAGCAGCAACTGAATAATGCGTAGGATCACTAGGATGTTTGATTAATCCGCTTGCATCGGATTGCGTTTTTGATTCCTGCATTTGCGTTTTGTTTGTTTATTTCACTCTAAGCTCATCGATGCGGCGAAAGTTGAAAGCTCTTTAAAAGCTCATTGATGTGACGAAAGTTTGCTGAGCGTTTATTGATACACAGCAGATCGATAAATTGAATTACAAGTTTTAGGACATTATAACAGCGCTGGAAGCACTGATTACGTAGCGAAAGCGTGCTCTGCCAATACAGATGCATTTTTAAGGCGCAAAACAATACATGCTTCGAATGGTAGCCATTTATCCAGCCATCTTTGAGCCACTTTCGGTTTCCCCTTAAACTTAAAATAAAAATGCCTAAAATCCATATTTTTTTTGCTCGATTAAAAAATTCACTTTGTTTTTTTTGCCCCCCCCCCTTCAGTGGCCCAACACCGGAGGGACAAAAACTTTTTTAAATATTTGTAATGGCCTTATGAGGAAATGTATTTCATTCGTATAGGAGCCCCCCCCCTTCCTAAAGTGGAGAGGGTTCTCAATTCACCATAGAAAAAATTCTTGTCTCCAAAAACACTCACATGTAAAATTTTGATCCATTTGATTGATTAGTTCTCGAGTTATGCAGAAATTTGCATTTCATTTGTATGGGAGCCCCCCCTCTTAGTGAGGGGAGGGATCTCTGACCATCATATAAAACCTTCCCTGGCACCAAAAACCCCTACATGCAAATTTTCACTCCGATCGGTTCAGTAGTTTTCGATTCTATAAGGAACATAGGGACAGACAGAAATCCATTTGTATAGGTATAGATTGTCTTGATTTCAACGTGGTTGATCAACAGCATGACAGCATAATTACAACAACAACAGGAATAACAACTATATTTCTTTCGATCATCGACAAAATAATAACATCAGCAATCATCGAAATCATCTTCCCCCGGATAGAGTACTACTTGCGGCTGCTAGGCATCACTTTTCTGGACCACCTTTGAGACCCTCAATACAATTTCAGCGGGAAGAACGCTCATCCTTTACCTAACAAATGATGAACCGCAACGACCGATGGCATCTACTTCTTCTGCTACACCTTGTATGGCTTGCCTGTCGCAACACTCGTGTTTTTGATGAAACAAGTCATCTTGGAACCTCGGTTCGGTAAATATGTTTAATAACCATACTGCTACTACTACTTTCCAAACATTGCTTGGAAAATATATCAAATAATTTGATCATTGACTCTCCATCAACTACTTCGCTTAATTATTCTATGATAACCGAAGCTTCGGTATACTGTCAAAATCTTAACCGCATGCGGATTGCTCACAAAATTAATGAAATTCAAAAGAATATCTTAGGCTGCTCCTTTTCGATGATTCTTGTCACCGAAACTACTTGGGATGATAGTGTACATAGCGAGGAAGTTTTTGGTAATAGATATAATGTTTATGGAAATGATCGTAACTATCAATTGTCTGTAATGAAATCAGGTGGCGGTGTATTAATTGCCATTCTATCAGAGTTAGACTCAGACATCATAATCACTCCATCATTTACCGAATTTGAACATGTATGGGCGAAAGCACGTCTTTGCGTCCGTCTATTTTCCTCCAAACAATGCACGTAAAGAAAACTATAAAAAGTTTTTTGAAGTCGCGGAGAATGTCTTATCTGAGCGCTCTCCTGAAATAAAGCTTCACATATACGGAGATTTCAACCAACGCAATCTTGACTACATTACAGACATTGACAACGAGAGCATTCTTCTCCCAGTCGTTGGTGAAAACGAAACCTTGCAATTAATATTTGACAAATCTGCCAACTTGGGCTTCGGTATCCTATGCTTATGCTTAATCTGCCAACTTGGGCTTTTATCACATAAAGAATAGGCAAGATGGCTATTTAGACTTATTGTTTACTAACATAGAAGAAGACTTCTGCGTAATTGAATCGCAAACTCCATTATGGAAAAACGAAGTATGTCATACCGCCATCGAATACTCGTTATTTATACATGAAAATCTGCGACCCTACGAGTGCGAATATGAAGAAGTATCGGACTTCTAGTCCGCAAATTATGAGAACATAAAGCAAAGGATTAACAATATTAATTGGCAACATGTATTGCGCTCTTCGCATTCAATTGGACTGCACAGTAGAGTGTCCCAAAATAGCACTATGTCAGAAAACCCGGGGGCTCACCCCTCAAATGATAGCTTAGGGTGTCACAACAAAACTTTTATATGACGCCAACATTGGTTGCAGCGATTTAGGGGTCGCACATTTGAGTTTTATGAAAAAATGGCATTTTTCAGGAGTAAATTCAAAAAAATATTTTTAGAAATGTTATAATAGATGAAACAAGGTACTTAACTATTTTTTAACAATCATTGGGATCTGATACATTCATAAAAAAGTTATGGTGGCATGTCTGGAGTCATATTTGGTTACAAAAATTTATTGAATTCGGCAAAAATTTAAAATTTTCGAAATTTCATTTAAATAAACATCAAAACAGGGTATCGAACGGTGTCTCCGAGCAACGTAGCTATACTGTATAGATGGGAAATTTTATGACGAACAACTTTGCCGAAAAAAGTATGGACGTATCTTTAAATCTCGCTGAGATATTTACCGTTTTCTGAAGGCGGAACAAAACACATTTCTGTAATTTTCAAATTTTAGCAGTTTCATGTGAAAGATGTAAATGAAAAAACTTGAACTATTTACTCTAAACGTCACTCACGTTTTTGATAAGAGGAAACGTGTACCTTCCAAAAAATTTAGTACCATTTAGGCTCAAGAATTACTTTTAAAAAGGGCATATTTATTTTAATAGGTACTATGTTTGAGAAATTGTATATCCTGAAACTAGGTTTGCTCCATAATGAAGCCTAAGCGTTAGTTTTTGAAAATTGAGTTTTCAACATGAAAAAATAAACACTGAAAAAAAATTCACTATGTTCTAAAGTCAGGAAAAATGTAAAATAAAATATACAGGAAATGGTAACTTCGATTTTTTTGGAAAAATAGTGGTGATTTGAAGGATTTTGAGAATTTTTCTGAAACGGTACAACATTTATCAAAGGATTTTGTAGAACAACGGCTTTTATGAATATTTTGTAACCTAAGATTATTATTACTTATATTTCTTATTATTATTCTTATATTTCTCGTTATACATATATGTAATTTGAATTTGAAGAATGACTTCATATGTGCTTGACAACACGTGATCAAAATAATAATTAGCTTCTAAATGCAGCCGTATGTAAGATATTTGAAAAAAAAAAGTTTAATATATTTTATTTTTTTATTTTAAATGTGCCCCTTTCATATGTTATCCGTGTTATATTACCATGTTAGCAACTAGAATAAATAATACTTTTCAATTTGTCTGAATATACCTTGCTGATTCTACCATCTACTGATATTACAAATAGGGTAAAATAAAATAGGGTGTTTATTTTTTCAGGTTTAAAAATCAATTTTCTACAACTCACGCTTAAGCATAGTTTTGGAGCAACCCTAGTTTCGGGAAATACGATTTTTCAAATATAGTAGCTATTAAAATAAATACGCCCTTTTTAAAGTGATTCTTAAGCCTAAATGGTGCTAAACTCTGTGGAAGATGCATATTTCTTCCTATCAAACACGTAGGTAACGTTTAGAATAAATACTTCAAGTTTTATCATTTACCTTTTTCACGTGGAACTACTAAAATTTGAAAATTGCGAAAATATGTTTGGTCCCGCCTTCAGAAAAACGTGAATACGTCAACGAGATTTGAACATACGTCCATACTTTCTTCGGAAAAGTTGTTCGTCATAAAATTTTCCATCTAAACAATATAGCTACGTTGCTCTGAGATACTGTTCGATACCCTGTTTTGATGTTTATTTAAATGAAATTTCGAAAATTTTAAATTTTTGCCGAATTCAATAAATTGTTGTAACCAAATATGACTCCAGACATGCCACCATAACTTTTTTGTATGTATCAGTATTTTATGAATGTATCAGATCCCAATGATTGTGAAAAAATAGTTAAGTACCTTTTTTCACCTACTTTAACATTTCTAAAAATATTTTTTGAATTTACTCCTGGAAAATGCCATTTTTTCATAAAACTCAACTGTGCGACCCCTAAATCGCGGCAACCAATGTTGACGTCATATAAAAGTTTTGTTGTGACACCCTAAGCTATCATTTGAGGGGTGAGCCCCCGGGTTTTGTGACATAGTGCTATTTTGGGACACTCTACTGCACAGTTATTAAGTGCAACCTCCAAAACTGTGATGAAAAGTGTGCTACTGATGTGTACTGATAATATTGCCCCTTTTATGACTGTTTAGACTACTGTGATAATCATTTAATGCAACGTATAAGTATAATCAATATATATATAGAATGCCAGTGTCGCTGGTGTTTCATGGATATTTTGGTGGCAAACATGTTGCTGGTTCGTGTCTTGGATACGGGAACTACATTGTCAAATGGCCCAATAGAAAATTTTCCTCCCGACGAAATACCCCAAAACGACCAAATCGGGTGATTTATCCTACATGATTTACGGAAAAGCAGGATTTTTTATTGGGTTGCCTTTTTAGTTTGACAATCAGATTCCCGTTTCGAATCGATCACTCACACATATGCGCATACAGTGTAAATACGTAATTTTCAAATGTGTGATGTTTACCACGAGCACTGCAGCGACACTGGCATTCCATATATATTGATTCAACTAACGTATACCGCATTTTGCACTGTTAATCTGACACTAGAGTGGCTTTTAGTTTGATCTACTAATGAGTTTGGCTTCTTTTTCCTTCTTCTCTTTCTTTTTCACTTCATTTTCTTTGAACGAAATCGTGTGCGAGATTCGAATGTGATAATCGTGTAAATCGGGGTAGTCTAAATAGGGGCAAATGTCACAATATCGCTAGTAATCTTATATCGATAATACCATCAAACTTCATCGTCACGGAAGAATATCAAAAATGGGAGGGTACAAAGTGAAATCTGCTTCTTGGCTTGTTATTATTTTAACATTTTGGCTAGGACTACGTCTTTGTTTACTATACTGCGACTGGGTAGCACTTTGTGAAAACGAAAATAGAAGTGTAACGTTTGAATGAAAGATTTCAAATGCTAATAACTACTGAACTACTGAATGAAACTAAACAATTTATGAGTCGTTGGATAGATAAAATGATCAGCTATTTTATGGGGGGTGAGTGAACAATTTTAAGAATGGCGTAAGAGGGGGAGCTCCTATATAAATGAAACACAAATTTCCTCGAAACTCGAGAACTAATCAAGCAAATGGAACCACATTTGGCATGTGGGGGTTTTAGAAGGCAGGATTTTTTTCTATAGTGTACTGAGACCCCTTCCCCGTCTAAGAGGGGGACTCCCATGCAAATGAAATACAAATTTCCTCATAACTCTAGAGCTTATCAAGCAAATGGTACCAAATTCGACATGTGGAGGTTTCAGAAGGCAAGAATTTTTTCTATGTTGAATTATGACCCCTCCCCTGTTTAGCAGGGGGGGCTCCCATGCAAATGAAATGCAAATTTCCTCATAACTCAAGAACTAATGAAGCAAAAGGAACAAAATTTGGCATGTGAGGGTTTTTAAAAGTAAGAATTTTTTCTATGATGAATTATGACCCCTCCCCTGTTTAGGAGGGAGGCCTTCCATACAAATGAAATGCAAATTTTCTCATAACTCTGGAACTAATCAAGCAAATGGACCCGAATTTGGCAAGTAGGGGTTTTTGGAGGCATGAATTTATTTTACGATGGTTTGAGATCCCTTACCCCTGTGGTAGGAGGATAAGGACTCTCATACAAATAAAACAAATTTTTGCGTAAGTGCCATATTTTCTGCTATGTAACAAGCGGTAAGGTGTGAAAGTAAACTAGTAAAGCCTTCTCGGAGCAAAAGACAGTGAATCGACGCCGCTAACTTACGTGCCTGTTGCCATTCATGTCAAAAGAGAAGGTCATTTGAATGACACATCATATTTGTGATGAACGTGCTTTGGCTTTAATGTTATTTGTAACCTATGGCCCTTTTAAAGGCCACAAGGGAGTTAAAGTAAGATTATTGAAACATGTCAAGCTTCGCATAATCATATTTAATACAGTAATCTGTGGGCTGGCCATTCATTACTATTTCAACCTTTATGGTGCACACAAGTTATTTTTAAAAGAAATCTCTATATCTCAACGGTTGTAGGCGTTGTACTTATGAACCCTCGTTAACGTATTTTCAAAGCCACCATTGCATTCAATGAAGAATTGAATCTGAATTTTTCACTTTTTCGCTTAATGGCATTCACAGATTCTTATAAACATACATATGCCAGTAAGGCAGTTTACATTAGTCTTTGATATAATGATCTGATATAGTCCTACGTCACCCTTTCGTACGACCCTTAGGGCTGAATACCTTGTAGTCTATTTCTTACGTATTTTTGCTTATACTGTCATATTATCGTTATTAATTAATACCGATAAGAAAACTTTATCAATAATCGTTATAGATTTTGATCGGCATTTCCCATCATTACAACTCTCCCATCTGAGCTGACATTTGATTTAGCAGTGGCGCCAGTACCAGTTGTAGGAAAAGCAAATAGTATTTAAGTTTTCATTTATTTCATATATGCTGCATATTTGTTCAAGTTATGAATTATGCGTGGAATTACTATTTAGAAACTACTTTTATATTATTCTTAGCATCGATAACAACTCTACGTAAGCATTAGAATTCAAATTGGAATCAACCAAGATTCAGGTTTTTTCTCTTGAAACTTAAAACAAAAAAACTTGAAATTAGTCTAACTTTTCTCACCTACAAAATGTGTGACTGAACAAGTGTGTTCAAAATCCAACTTTCAATGCAAAGAGTAATATTTCGAAATGAAAACCATGTAGGAATGGCTGTCGAAGCCTTCTATAAGCTCATATTTGAAATACCTATTAAAAGACGAAGTGCCTATGAAACAAAGAAGACGTCAGGCTGATTCAAAGCATCCTATATGGTACAACAGTCAAATAAAAAATATAAAAAATCGCAAGCAAAAGGCACACAAAGCATACAAAAACTATAACAATGACAATAACTTAGCAAATTATCTTGATCTCTGTGATCAACTAAACCAAGCAATAAATGTTGCCTTTGAAGAGTATAAACAAAAAACCGAGCGTGAGATAAAATCAAAACCAAAAAACTTTTTCAATTATGTATTATCAATTTCCCACCCTTTCGTACGCGATGAATTATAACCGTCGCGGGCGCGTTTTGTTACCAAAGAAACGGGCAATAAAATCAAAATTAAAATCAGAAAACGTTCCATCTAGAATGCATTTGGACGAAAAAACCACAGATAACATAGAAGAAATTTGCGACCTTTTTGCCACTTTCTTCCGAGATATCTATGGTACATTCACAAAAGAGGATCGCGATTACGGCTACTTTACACATTTTCCAGAATCCTCAAATGACGTAAACGTTAGACAAAGTAGTGTATTAGAAATTTTAGACGCCTTAGAAACATTAGATTACTCCAAGGGCACCGGACCAGACGTTTTACCTCCAACATTCATAAGAAAACTAGCTACAGGGCTAGCTGCTCTACTATTCTGGCTTTTTAATATGTCCCTTCATACTGGATTTTTCCTAAGCATCTGGAAAAGATTTTTCTTAGTGCCTGTGTTCAAAGCTGGTAAATCTGGTATCCGTGATTATAGGGGTATTGCAATTATCTCTTGTATTCCAAAACTTTTTGAAGCAATCGTCAATAAGAAGGTATTCTCGGCAATAAAAAATAGAATTACTCATACACAACATGGTTTTTACAAAGGACGCTCAACCACAACAAATTTACTCGAGTTTGTTAACTTTTCGCTTAACGCAATGGATAATGGAAACTACGTTGAAGCCTTGTATACCGACTTTAGAAAGGCCTTTGATCGTATTGATATACAGGTATACCTCGATAGTACGTACACTCGTGCATCGTTTAGCGTACGTACTATCGAAACGTACGTAATATCGAATCACAATTTTTAATGTAAAGTATTATTTTTATTATGCTAAATATTGTCTAAAATTACAAAATTTTAATATATTATAAAATAAATAATTATCTTGGGAGCGTGTAGAGCGCTATATCTCTACATATTTGCGTTGGTAAGAAGAAATGCTTAACGACTTAGGGACCAATTGCTTCAAGAAATGGTTTATTAGTTTCACTGTTCCTGATTTGAAATGGTTTCGCAATAGTCAATGTTCCTAATTTAATTCTAATGATTATTGAAGCAAATTTTTATTCTCAGTTTTCGTTAATAGTGGGGTGTTCAAGTTCGGAATATTTTATTGCAAGGGATCAGCATCGCTTGCTTTCGTGTCTCGTTCGTTGCAAAAACTTTGACAACAAAATTTTTTCGGAGCCGGGACAATTACCCAGTTTTAAGTTCGAGCCGGTAGTTTGAACTTTGGAATAGTAGTTTGCATTGTAATTTACGATAATATTAGACTAAGGTGAAGGGCCGAGGTCGCAGAGCAGCAAGTTTTTATATGTAACGGTTTGTAAACGAATTAGAACTAGTGATTTTGATAACCACCTCGATATCGTTATCTTGATTTTGCGAGAAACCTCATCCTCATCTAATAAGATGGACGCAATATTATTCGCCCACACAGTGGATTCGCGCCGGACTAGTTTATGTTTTGCTTACGGAAATAAATGTTCAAGGTATAATATTCATATCATTGAAACGAATTCAGGCCCAAATACGTCGCACACGCTCTCTAAACGACTATTTATTTACAATGGTGATCGTGAAAAGTTGAGATGAAATGTAATCGCTGACGCGTTGTTTCGTTGGATCATATCATCTACCAAGATGAACCCTGATCTGTACCTTCCCCTACTAACATAAATCCTATCCCGTGATATTTGTGGAGATGCAGTGGTGCCCGCGGTCTCTAGCAACAATAAGTATCGGACTAGTACAGCCTTTTGGTCGTGGCCGGCGTCGTTATTAGTCAATTTTCAAAGTACCGTGTACCCCCGTTGGTATAACCTTCTTTAATCTGAACATTTTTAATCTGTACCCCGGTGGTATGAATGCGTTCACATTAAAAACCGATCAAGCGTCACACACAATTGGCGTTAAAGTTGACCGGTAAATTAAAAAAAAGCAACAAAATCTTAATGCGTTTCTTCTTGCTCAGGAGCTTTGGCAATATAGCTCATATGCAACTTACCTCTCTCCAGCACTCAAGGTAGACCATTTTAGTCGAAACTGCCGAGCCAATTTCGTCTTATACAAACCGAACCTTTAGAATTCGCGCATGTTTGAAATGTTTTCGAAACGTTTGTTTTCGTCAAATCAAAACAACAAGTTCATAGGGTGCGCGTCTTGCGCGTGTGTGAAAATGAATAGAGTTACCAAATATTCAGATTAAAAATGAACTCGCCCAATCTGAACGAGCTGTTTTTCATATTAGCGGGGGTTGAGTGTATTGAATCATTAGAAGGTGCACAACGAGAATGTCATGCTACTCCCAAGCACCATTCAATTGGTTCTTTGTGCAATCTTACTGGTTCGGCCAATCACGGAGTGCGAGGTGCAACTAAGGGCAATCTACCTAAGCTAAGCTAATTATAAAATAAATAATTATCTTGGTAAAATTATTTTAGAAAAAACACTACAAATGTTAAAAAATAGTTGAAAAGTAAAGCAAAAGGAATCTAAAAACATTTAATTTTTTGCAAAATTCTCTCTCAAATTGAAAATTTACATATTTTAATCGAATAAATCTAGATAAAGGTTTGGTACATAGTTGTCAATATAAGCTGAAATATTCGATTCTCGACTAGAGGGTGCTGCTAGATAGAGTCAGTAGGATTGTTGCAATAGCCCCGTAACTGTTCTGTACTTTAACAACCGGCTGCGAAGTCTATCGGTAAAGAAGGTTCAAGTCTTAGAAAGATGTTTAAGCCCAAGGTTATGCTTTATGGGACAGACATGTTTTTATTTAGCAACGTGCGCTTGTAAATAAAAGCATAACTGACCAATCTTCGAAATTTTGAAAAAAAATGCATTTGTGTCTAACTTTACAACCAAATTAGTGTTGATAGTTTAATTACTAGCGCAACGTGATTTTTCCTCCGAAGAAAGTAAAATAATTCTTGTATAATGACGCACAACATATATATTTATAAATTAGTCGGTTGCTTGCAGTCTCATTTTTCCACACTTCACTTTTGTCCATATGGGCCAGTTATGATTTTATTAGTAGTAATTGTATTAGACGTATTTGACGAACACCAGTATCTGCAAACAAACGAATATAACATTGCCTGTTATTCCCCCCATCGCAATTGGAAAGATTGTGTATCGCAGAAAAGGTTAATTCCCTGAGCAAAAATCTGCAAAATCAGAATGCTAAAATAACTGTTATTTAGAACGTATATTTTATTAATTTACTATTTAAGAACTGTTTTTAATTTTAAAATAATGGGTTTTATATAACAGAAATAATTGATATTATTCAAAAATGTAAAATTATTGAATACGTATTTGCTTGTATTGACTCATAAATATTGATAAAAAAGTTTCTGCTTTATATAGAAAATAAAAAAAATCATTGCTGGAAAATGTACGTACTATCGAGGCAAAATGTACGTATTATGGAGGGTACGTATTATCGAGGGTACGTACTAACGAGGGTACGTACTATGAAGGTATACCTGTACCAATGCTTCTCTTCAAATGGCAAAAAATAGGTATACATCAAGAACTTTTAATATGGATCGAATCATATCTCACATACCGCTAGCAAAATGTTAAATTTAAAGAAAGAACATCTAATCCCATTCAAGTCACTTCTGGAGTCACTCAAGGGTCTCATTTAGGACCGCTATTGTTTATTTAATTCGCTAATGATATCTCATTCGTTCTTAAGAATATAAAAATCCTTATTTACGCCGATGCACAGTGGTCCAAACAGCGAAATACGTGATCGTGTGATATTGCGCCAAAACGTGAAGTTTTTCGCATATAGCGTCTTTAGGAACATTTCTTGGTATAATAAGCCCCTTCTTGTGAGAGAAGTCTTTGGGCGATTAATTCCCTTAAAAGTGAGATACGAAAATTATTTTCTCGTACATTCGAGATACAGGTTGGGTACTTTCGGCAAAGTTGTAGTTAATATCAATGCAAACAACTTTGTCAAAGACACCATACTTGTATCTCTTCATGGAAATTATCTATGAAGCGTTATTCGTGGCCAAACCCTTTAAAACAGTTTTTAAACCCTGACTTATTCTGGTCAACTTTTACGTGTTCATAGTGTTCATAGTTCATAGTATTATACCAAGAAATGTTCCTAAAGACACTATATGCGAAAAACTTCACGTTTCGGCGCTATATTAAACGATTACGTATTTCGCTGTTTGGACCACTGCACAATAGTTGAAAAATTGCGATTTTTTGCCAAAATTATTTTTTAGTTTCAAATTGATTCTAAAGCAATGATTTAAACTTATAAGAACTAATATTTAGGGTGATTTGGGAAAAAATGATCAAATGTTTCCGGTATAAATATTTGCTTGACAAAAAAAAAATTTCTTTCCCGCGGGGAGTTTCCCATTTTCTCATTGAAACTCTCTTCAGGTACTAAATAAATTTAGTAACAAAGATAATCAAATTTGTTGAAAGAGTACTTAAAATTTTGAAGACTTTCTAAAAATATGATAATTTTAAAATTATTTTTTTTCGGAAAACGTCAAATTATAGCAAACTTTTAATTGATGTTTTGATACAACATACTTCGAGCTTTCAGACGCACTGTAAGAAACTGCGGCGACAAGAGGCGACAAGAGTTGTATTTTTGATTTATGTTTATAAGAATTTCATTTTTATTATAAGTAGCTTATGGCGCACCTCATTGAGTTTAAATTTGTTTTCATTTCATTTTTTAATAGGCTAAGATATCAGTTTTAAAATGATATATAACAATGATATTTACATCCGCGATAACTATTTAATTTTTTGACTTTTTTAAAATGACTTATTTTTCAAACTTCAAACTTGCCTATTTCAAGGCAACTTTGACGGCTTATTTCTACATGATATTTTTTTCTATCTAAATTTTATTCGCGAACCATAAAAATATAGACAATTTACTACAAAACCGCGTTTAAGCATGTGCTAAAATGTGAAATTTTACATTCGGCAATTTTGGCCGCTACCTCTTATGTGCACTGCACAGTGGTCAAGGAGACAATTTTAGGCGGAAATTAAGGTTTCTAGCCTAAAATTGACCTTCCAGACAAAATTTGTGTTCGACAAAGTTGTTGCATGTAAAAAGGCGCTCATTTGTGTACTATCAAATTTTAGGGTGGTTCTTTATTAATTATTAATTTATCGAAACAAATCAATCGAAACAACAACAAACAACAAACAAATCGAAAATCTAACTTTTTTTTTTGAAAAATAGAAGTAAACATTGTTCGTCAAAGTTGTAGAACTGTTAATTTTATGCAATTAAAAAAAAATTAGTTGTAACTCTTCAATTGACTGATTTGAAGCCATTTTTCTGAATCGATTTAGGGTGACTCTTAAAAAAACGGTTTTGTCGCTGTAACTTTTTAATTGCGAAATTTTTGGAAAGGTTGTCTTCAGATAACTTTTAGGATTCTTTAAGACAAAAATTTTGCAGCATAGAGCGTGCTTATACATTGAGCCAATCATGAGTAATTAGCATTTTTCTTTTTAAAATAGGCCCTTTTCAAATGTTGATATCTTTGGTGAGGGCAAACGAAACAAATTTTGACGGCATTTTGAAGGGCATACTTTGCTCTTTACTATATATACGACTTAAAGATATGTTATTTTTTTATCTCGAATAAATTAAATTTGAAAACATCAAGTTTCACATATAATTCAACGCTCTTATGACCCCTAAACAACCTTGAAAATTGAATTTTTCAAAAAACCCAAGATATTCTATTTTAAGACCTTCTCTAAATTAATTGTTTTGATTAATACTAACATCCTGTGAAGAAAAATCTGAGGTGCATGTGAGTTAACTAATAAGTACCTTCGGACATAGTGTGCTCTTGAATGTAAATTTGAATGCAAGCATGTACTAAATCGCATAAAGATGGGTTTTTTGGTTCAAACATTATTCCAGTGTGACAAAAATTACATTTCTTCAATATTTATTTTATTGAAAACATCTGCAATGCTTCGTTTTTTGGCAACTAGTCAAGGCGTCTATGTTTCGTGACTTTTTTGAACAGCGTGATTTTTTACAGCAATACCCATAAAAAATTACAAATTCATCAGAATTATCAAACACTTTTATTGATTTATTTATCTGCTTCAATTGTGGCCTGATTATTGTATGCGGTTGTTTATGTACTAATGTTTGAAACTATTGATTTTCAGTATTTCAATTAATTTGAGATACTCGATGTAAGACGCTGGTCCAAAAAGTCAGTCATCGCATGCTTGAATCTCGGCTGGGAGAGGTTGTTTGAGTCAATAGGATCGTGAAGCTGCTGTCCGATTCCACACAACATTCGTAGTCCGCCGTAGTACGTCGAGAATCGTTAACTGAATGGTCGGCCGACCACGTGAAAATGAGCACAGCAAGTTTGTAAACTTATTAATAAAAATAGTTTTGTGAGCAGTAAGTGGTGAGATTTTGATTCCTTGATTGAAAAGTAGACCCGGAGCCAACTTTGAGAGCCTTCGCGCTTTTCACTGTTGAGCTAGCCTGAAAAGAGGTCGTGAGAGCCCGACCCGGTGGTTCGACCAGGAACTTGGGGTGAATTCAGCTGACGCCCCTCTGGCGTCAGCAATACCAATTGGCAACAACTTTTTTGTCTCTTTAAAACGGCTGCCAACGTTTCCAGAGTTGGAGTTTTCTCCTTCTGGGCGAGGTTCGCTTATCCCCAATTGCTCGGTAAGGCCTGAACGAATGGTTTCACTCCGGTATTTGACTTCAACGTTTTTCTTTGACACTTTTCAAGTAAATAAGTGTCCAAGTGGTAAGTGTTCTTGAGTAGTATCTTATAGCGTTTTTTTTAACCTGGGTCAGTTCCAACTCGAACACTGAATAAAAAACCCGATTTAATCCACCTACTGGTGAAAGGAACCTTTGTTATACGGTCTTACTTGCTATTTGAGATAGAAATCGACACGTCTTCTGAACATAATTCATCTATTGGTTATCATTGCGTAGTGCGTTGGTTTACATAAAATTTTTGAAAATTGAAAAGTTAACAAAATTTGAACAAAATAGGAACACTTTTAAATGTTGATAGATCCTTTTTTCATGAAATTGCTTTCATCAATTTTTATTAATCTTCGGTTACTCACGCTGTTGTATTTTGTACAACACGTGTAGGTTTTTCAACGCCATATTGTTATGAAGTTACAAATCGTTGTTTAACTAACGTATATTCTTCAACTAACTTATTGTGAGCAAAATGTCATAATTATTCAATGCATTAATAATTTAAATTGTTGGGAAAACGTATGCACCAAAACTATCAGCCAATGTAAAATGTTTAAAATGTATCCGTCTGCTGGTAGTCGAGTAATTCGGAGTCAAAATTAGGGTATTCTTTATAATCAAAGTTCTACAGTTCCTAAACAAGCAAACACACAGGTATACTATTTTCAGCAAAGTTGTGTATTTTTACTATTTGTGCAATTTTGTAGTACATGAAAAAGTCATGCAACAATTACAAAAAGAGCAAAAATAAAAAAAAACTGATTTTACAAATTCATATACAATAAATAAGATTTTTCTATCTTCGCTGCAGAGATAGAAGGTTACTGTCTTCAGCAAAATTTCTTGTAATAATATGCTCTATAACTTTGCAGAACATATCAATGTGTTATATTGACACTGGAAAAAAATATTTTTTTATTTCACTTTTAGGGGGATTAATCAAAATTTAAATCCCACCAGACGATAGAGTTTTCAATTTCTAGAAACTCTTCCAAAGGTTCGATAAACCTAAAACCAAGTTTTCCTAGTCAAAACTCTAGTGCACACGTTTTCTTCGGTTTGGGGCTATTTTGCGCACGAGTAACCGTGTTACAAAAGTTGGCGCGAGTGTTCGAGGGTTCTATATCTTTTGATCGGTGGAACCAATTCTTATGAAATTTTTCATATATATGTGTAGTGTGAAAACCTCTCGTTTGATATTAAAATAATTGAAATTAGGTAAATTATCTTGGTATAAATAATTATAAATTATTGTTAATTTTGGTGTGGTGTATACGATTGCTCATAACTTTCAAATTAAACGTCCAATCAAAAAATCATTCAATAGTGATCTATTAGGATATATTATCTTTCAAATGAGGCTAATAGCGCATAAATCGGTTTGGCCATCTCTAAGAAACAGGCGATAATTATTACCTTGTCAAAACAGGTTTTTTAAGCATAACTTTTAAACTACTTGTTTGTTTTCAATTAAAAATTCCTGAACAATTTAACTTTAATAAGGACTTTCATTTGATACTAAGATCGTTGAAATCGGTCATGTAGTTCCGGAGAAACCCGTGTCACGTATTTTTCACATTTTTGCTAGTAACTTTTAAACGAAACGTCGTATCACGAAACAACTCAATAGTGATCTACTAGACAATAACACCTTTCAAAGAAAAGTAATAGCGAACGATTCGGTTCAGCCATCTCTAAGAAACAGGCGATAGAAAAAATCATTACATACATACACACACACACACACACACACACACACACACACACACACACACACAGACATTGCTCAAATCGTCGAACCCTATCGATTGGTATATGTGACTTGGCCCTCCGGGCCTCGGATCAATTTCGTGTTTTTCGACCAATTTTTAAACCAGTCCAGTTATAGTATAACAAAGGTAAAAACATTTTCGGGAAAATAAACAAACGTTTTCAGGTTGTCAGTGTATTGTTCATGGCGGGGTTGAAACTGTAAAAATACCCAGAGCGCACCCGTCGTCTAAAAAGTTCAACCCAGAGCGAAACTAAGTTCAACCTGAGTGAAAAAACAAACGTTTTGACAACCGTTCGATTGGAACTAGAGCGAACCTGAGTTGGACCTAATCAAATACAAAAACGCTATTAGTGTTAACCATGGTGAAGAACATTTTGCTAGTGGCCAACATTTTAGTAATTTTTTTGGCATTAACTCTAACAACTTCTCCCAGCCGAGATTCAAGCATGCGATGACTGATTTTATGGATCAGCGTCTTACATCGAGGGTACATATGAGGCGCATTCAGTGTCTCAAATTAATTGAAATACTGAAAATCAATGGTTTCAAACATTAGTACATAAACAACCGCATACAATAATCAGGCCACATTTGAAGCAGATTAATCTATACCTATAAAGAAGGATTTCTGTCTGTCTGTCTGTCTGTCTGTCTGTCCGTATGTTCCTTATAGAATCGAAAACTACTGAACCAATCGGCATGAAAATATGCATGTAGAGGTTTTTTGGGGCCAGGAAAGGTTTTAGTGATGGTTAGAAACCCCTCCTCCCACTAAGAGGGGGGGCTCCCATACAAATGAGACACAAATTTCTGCATAACTCGACAACTAATCAAGCAAATAGAACAAAATTTGGCATGTGGGTGTTTTCGGTGACAAGAATTTATTCTATGGTAAATTGAGACCCGTCCCCTCTTTATAAGGGGAATTATAACTCCTCTCCTCTTTAAAAGGGGGGGCTTCCATACAAATTTCCTCATAACTCGAGAACTAATCAAGCAAATAGAACCAAATTTGGCATGTGAAAGTTTTCGAGGGCAAGAATATTTTCTATAGTAAATTAGGACCCCTCCCCACTTTAAGAGGGGGGGCTCCTGTACCAAAGAAACAAAATTTTTTCATAACTCGAGAAGTAATTAAGCAAATGGAACAAATTTGGCATGTGGGTGTTTTTGGAGACAAAATTTCTATGATGAATGGGGACCCCTCCCCGTTTTAGGAGGAGGGATCCTATACACATGAAATACAAATTTCCTCATAACTGAAGAACTAATCAAGAATATGGAACAAAATTTAAAATAATTGAAATTAGGTAAATTATCTTGGTATAAATAATTATAAATTATTGTTAATTTTGGTGTGGTGTATACGATTGCTCATAACTTTCAAATTAAACGTCCAATCAAAAAATCATTCAATAGTGATCTATTAGGATATATTATCTTTCAAATGAGGCTAATAGCGCATAAATCGGTTTGGCCATCTCTAAGAAACAGGCGATAATTATTACCTTGTCAAAACAGGTTTTTTAAGCATAACTTTTAAACTACTTGTTTGTTTTCAATTAAAAATTCCTGAACAATTTAACTTTAATAAGGACTTTCATTTGATACTAAGATCGTTGAAATCGGTCATGTAGTTCCGGAGAAACCCGTGTCACGTATTTTTCACATTTTTGCTAGTAACTTTTAAACGAAACGTCGTATCACGAAACAACTCAATAGTGATCTACTAGACAATAACACCTTTCAAAGAAAAGTAATAGCGAACGATTCGGTTCAGCCATCTCTAAGAAACAGGCGATAGAAAAAATCATTACATACATACACACACACACACACACACACACACACACACACACACAGACATTGCTCAAATCGTCGAACCCTATCGATTGGTATATGTGACTTGGCCCTCCGGGCCTCGGATCAATTTCGTGTTTTTCGACCAATTTTTAAACCAGTCCAGTTATAGTATAACAAAGGTAAAAACATTTTCGGGAAAATAAACAAACGTTTTCAGGTTGTCAGTGTATTGTTCATGGCGGGGTTGAAACTGTAAAAATACCCAGAGCGCACCCGTCGTCTAAAAAGTTCAACCCAGAGCGAAACTAAGTTCAACCTGAGTGAAAAAACAAACGTTTTGACAACCGTTCGATTGGAACTAGAGCGAACCTGAGTTGGACCTAATCAAATACAAAAACGCTATTAGTGTTAACCATGGTGAAGAACATTTTGCTAGTGGCCAACATTTTAGTAATTTTTTTGGCATTAACTCTAACAACTTCTCCCAGCCGAGATTCAAGCATGCGATGACTGATTTTATGGATCAGCGTCTTACATCGAGGGTACATATGAGGCGCATTCAGTGTCTCAAATTAATTGAAATACTGAAAATCAATGGTTTCAAACATTAGTACATAAACAACCGCATACAATAATCAGGCCACATTTGAAGCAGATTAATCTATACCTATAAAGAAGGATTTCTGTCTGTCTGTCTGTCTGTCTGTCTGTCCGTATGTTCCTTATAGAATCGAAAACTACTGAACCAATCGGCATGAAAATATGCATGTAGAGGTTTTTTGGGGCCAGGAAAGGTTTTAGTGATGGTTAGAAACCCCTCCTCCCACTAAGAGGGGGGGCTCCCATACAAATGAGACACAAATTTCTGCATAACTCGACAACTAATCAAGCAAATAGAACAAAATTTGGCATGTGGGTGTTTTCGGTGACAAGAATTTATTCTATGGTAAATTGAGACCCGTCCCCTCTTTATAAGGGGAATTATAACTCCTCTCCTCTTTAAAAGGGGGGGCTTCCATACAAATTTCCTCATAACTCGAGAACTAATCAAGCAAATAGAACCAAATTTGGCATGTGAAAGTTTTCGAGGGCAAGAATATTTTCTATAGTAAATTAGGACCCCTCCCCACTTTAAGAGGGGGGGCTCCTGTACCAAAGAAACAAAATTTTTTCATAACTCGAGAAGTAATTAAGCAAATGGAACAAATTTGGCATGTGGGTGTTTTTGGAGACAAAATTTCTATGATGAATGGGGACCCCTCCCCGTTTTAGGAGGAGGGATCCTATACACATGAAATACAAATTTCCTCATAACTGAAGAACTAATCAAGAATATGGAACAAAATTTGGCATGTGGAAGTTTTCGAGGGCAAGAATATTTTCTATGGTAAATAAGGACCCCTCCCCACTTTAGGAAGGGGGGCTCCTATACAAATGAAATGCAAATTTCCTCATAACTCGAGAATTAATCAAGCAAATGGAACCAAATTTGGCATGTGAAAGTTTCCTAGGGCATGAATATTTTCTATGGTGAATTAGAACCCCTCCTCACTTTAAGAGGGGGGGCTCCTATACAAATGAAATACGAATTTCCTCATAACTCGAGAACTAATCAAGCAAATGGAACCAAATTTGACACGTGGGTGTTTTTGGAGACAAACATTTTTTCTATGATGAATTGGGACCCCTACCCACTTTAGGAGGGGGGGGCTCTCTTACAAATGAAATTCAAATTTCCTCATAACTCGAGAACTAATCAAGCAAATAGAACCAAATTTGGCATGTGGAGGTTTCTGGAGGCAAAAATATTTTCTATGGTGAATTGGGACCCCTCCCAACTTTAAGAGGGGGTGCTTCTACACAAATGAAATACAAATTTCCTCATAATTCGAGAATTAATCAAGCAAATGGAACCATATTTGGCATGTGGGTGTTTTTGGAGGCAACCATTTTTTCTATGATCAATTAGGACCCCTTACCTTTTTAAGAGGGGGGGCTCTCATACAAACGAAATACAAATTTCCTCATAACTCTAGAACTAATCAAGCAAATGGAACCAAATTTATCATGTGGGTGTTTTTGTAGGCAAGAATATTTTCTATGGTATATTTTCTATGGATTTCCCCACTTCAAGAGGGGGGGGGGGCTCCTATACAAATGAAAAACAAATTTCCTCATAACTCGAGAACTGATCAAGCAAATGGAACCAAATTTGACATGTAAGTGGGTTTGGACGCAAGATTTTTTTCTATGGTGAATTGAGACCCCTCTCTTTTTTAGAAAGCGAGTTATGGCCCATCTCCCCTTTAAGAGGGTGGGCTTCCATACAAATGAAAGGTAAATTTCCTCTTATCTCGAGAACTAATCAATCAAATGGAACCAAATTTGGCATGTGGGAGTTTTAGATGGCAGAAATTTTTTCTATGGTGAATTACGACCCCTTCCCCTTTTAAGAGGGGAGCTCCCATACAAATGAAATTCAAATTTCCTTATAACTTGAGAACTAATCAAGAAAATGGAACCAAATTTGGCATGTGGGAGATTTTGGAGTCTTGAATTTTGTACGATAGTTAGAGACCTCTCACCCCTGTGGTAGGGGGATATGGACTCTCATACAAATAAAACAGAAATTTTTGCGAAACTCAAAAACTAATCAAACTCGAGAAATTCGAGACTCTTCCATAAAACATTAGTCAATACAAGACCACAAAAACTATCTATAGTAACACTAGATCAATCAGGACGAGACGGTCGCGAGTGTTGCCGGTGACCCGCCGTCGGAAGCGCCGCCCACTGGGGGGCTTGCAAAGCTCGAGATTGTGACAAAGATCATCCGAGATTCATGATTTATGTACAACACAGGTTAATTTGTGGCAATACGAAGTTTGTCGGGTCAGCTAGTAAATCAATAAAAGTGCTTGATAATTCTGATAAATTAGTAATTTTTTATGGGTATTTCTGTAAAAAATCACGCTGTTTAAAAAAGTCACGAAACATAGACGCCTTGACTAGTTGCCAAAAAACGAAGCATTGCAGATGTTTTCAATAAAATAAATATTGAAGAAAGGTAATTTTTTGTCACACTGGAATAATGTTTGAACCAAAAAACCCATCTTTATGCGATTTAGTACTTGCTAGTTCATGCTTGCATTCAAATTTAGTTTCAAGAGCGATGAATTATATGTAAAACTTGATGTTTTCAAATTTAATTTATTCGAGATAAAAAAATAACATATCTTTAAGTCGTATATATAGTAAAGAGCAAAGTATGCCCTTCAAAATGCCGTCAAAATTTGTTTCGTTTGCCCTCACCAAAGATATCAACATTTGAAAAGGGCCTATTTTAAAAAGAAAAATGCTAATTACTCATGATTGGCTCAATGTATAAGCACGCTCTATGCTGCAAAATTTTTGTCTTAAAGAATCCTAAAAGTTATCTGAAGACAACCTTTCCAAAAATTTCGCAATTAAAAAGTTACAACGAAAAAACCGTTTTTTAAAGAGTCACCCTAAATCGATTCAGAAAAATGGCTCCAAATCAGTCAATTGAAGAGTTACAACAATTTTTTTTTAAATTGCATAAAATTAACAGTTCTACAACTTTGACGAACAATGTTTACTTCTATTTTTCAAAATAAAAAAGTTAGATTTTCGATTTGTTTGAAAATAAAAACCACCCTAAAATTTGATAGCACATAAATGAGCGCCTTTTTACATGCAACAACTTTGTCGAACACAAATTTTGTCTGGAAGGTCAATTTTAGGCTAGAAACCTTAATTTCCGCCTAAAATTGTCTCCTGGACCACTGTGCACTGTGCGGTGATATGAAATTATACTTAGAAATAAAAAATGAGACAGATGTCAACACATTTTGTAACGAAATACAAATCTTTTATAATTGGTGTAAAAAGAGTTTACTTCAACTAAACGTGAACAAATGTAAATTAATTAAATTCAGTAGGAAACGATATACACCTATGACCAACATCTCCCTTGGAGATCAAATGATACAAAACTGTGAACGAATTAGAGATTTGGGACTTATTCTAGACTCAAAATTAACGTTTATAGATCACTATAATACAATTACTTGTAAAGCAAGCAACATGCTCTGTTTCATAAAACGCTTTAGCTTTAATTTTCCTCTTTAGTTTTAAGCCTTTCCTTTCCGTCATAAGACGACTGCTGCAAGCTTATAAATATCGAAACATTAAAGGCGCGTCGTGAATTTGCAATGGTCCCATTTGTTAATGGCATAGTCTCACAACGTATTGACTCTGCCGAACTCTTATCTAAATTAAATTTTTTCGCACCTACTAGAAATTTACGTGTTCGTACACTATTTGCCACGGATCATTATCTAACTAATTATGCTACATTCGGGGCCATAAATCAAATGATGGTGCTATACAACCAACATTGTAATTTTATTGACTTCACAATTAAAAAAACAAAATTGAAGCTATATTTTCGGACAATGCGTAACTCAAATCAGTAACAATAGAAAACTAGCAAAAAGTGATTGATAAAATTATGTTAAGCTTGCATCACGGTCTACACACGATTGACTGCAAATCTATACCTATAAAGAAGGATTTCTGTCTGTCTGTCTGTATGTTCCTTATAGAATCGAAAACTACTGAACCAAACGGCATGAAAATATGCATGTAGGGGTTTTTTGGGACCAGGAAAGGTTTTAGTGATGGTTAGAAACCCCTCCCTCCACTAAGAGGGGGGGCTCCCATACAAATGAAACACAAATTTCTGCATAACTCGACAACTAATCAAGCAAATAGAACAAAATTTGGCATGTGGGTGTTTCCGGTGACAAGAATTTATTCTATGGTAAATTGAGACCCCTCCCCTCTTTATAAGGGGAATTATAACTCCTCTCCTCTTTAAAAGGGGAGGCTTCCATACAAATTTCCTCATAACTCGAGAACTAATCAAGCAAATGGAACCAAATTTGGCATGTGAAGGTTTTCGAGGGCAAGAATATTTTCTATAGTAAATTAGGACCCCTCCCCACTTTAAGAGGGGGGGCTCCTGTACCAAAGAAACACAATTTTCCTCATAACTCGAGAACTAATCAAGCAAATGGAACCAAATTTGACACGTGGGTGTTTTTGGAGACAAAAATTTTTTCTATGATGAACTGGGACCCTTCCTCACTTTAGGGAGGGGGGCTCCTATACAAATGAAATACAAATTTCCTCATAACTCGAGTGCTAATCAAGCAAATGAAACCAAATTTGGCATGTGAAAGTTTTCGAGGGCAAGAATATTTTATATGGTGAATTAGGACCCCTCCCAACTTTAAGAGGGGGGGCTCCTATACAAACGAAATACAAATTTCCTCATAACTCAAGAACTAATCAAGCAAATGGAACCAAATTTGACACGTGGGTGTTTTTGGAGACCAAAAATTTTTTTATGATGAACTGGGACCCCTCCTCACTTTAGGAGGGGGGGCTCCTATACAAATGAAATACAAATTTCCTCATAACTCGAGAGCTAATCAAGCAAATGAAACCAAATTTGGCATGTGAAAGTTCTCGAGGGCAAGAATATTTTCTATGGCGAATTAGGACCCCTCCCAACTTTAAGAGGGGGGCCTCCTATACAAACGAAATACAAATTTCCTCATAACTCGAGAACTAATCAAGCAAATGGAACCAAATTTGGCACGTGGGTGTTTTTGGAGACAAAAATTTTTTCTATGATGAATTGGGACCCCTACCCACTTTAGGAGGGGGGCTCCTATACAAATGAAATACAAATTTCCTCATAACTCGAGAACTAATCAAGCAAATAGAACCAAATTTGGCATGTGGAGATTTCTGGAGGCAAAAATATTTTCTATGGTGAATTAGGACCCCTCCCAACTTTAAGAGGGGGTGCTTCTACACAAATAAAATACAAATTTCCTCATAATTCGAGAACTAATCAAGCAAATGGAAACATATTTGGCATGTGGGTGTTTTTGGAGGCAACCATTTTTTCCATGATGAATTAGGGCCCCTTACCTTTTTAAGAGGGGGGCTCTCATACAAACGAAATACAAATTTCCTCATAACTCTAGAACTAATCAAGCAAATGGAACCAAATTTATCATGTGGGTGTTTTTGTAGGCAAGAATATTTTCTATGGTATATTTTCTATGGATTTCCTCACTTTAAGAGGGGGGGGGGGGGGCTCCTATACAAATGAAATACAAATTTCCTCATAACTCGAGAACTAATCAAGCAAATGGAACCAAATTTGACATGTAAGTGGTTTTGGACGCAAGATTTTTTTCTATGGTGAATTGAGACCCCTCTCTTCTTTAGAAAGCGAGTTATGGCCCATCTCCCCTTTAAGAGGGTGGGCTTCCATACAAATGAAATGCAAATTTCCTTATAACTTGAGAACTAATCAAGCAAATGGAACCAAATTTAGCATGTGGGATATTTTGGAGTCTTGAATTCATTTTACGATAGTTAGAGACCTCTCACCCCTGTGGTAGGGGGATATGGACTCTCATACAAATAAAACATAAATTTTTGCGAAACTCAAAAACTAATCGAACTCGAGAAATTCGAGACTCTTCCATAAAACATTAGTCAATACAAGACCACAAAAACTATCTATAATAATACTAGATCATTCAGGACGAGACGGTCGCGAGTGTTGCCGGTGACCCGCCGTCGGAAGCGCCGTCCACTGGGAGGCTTGCAAAACTCGAGATTGTGACAAAGATCATCCGAAATTCATGATTTATGTATAACACAGGTTAATTTGTGGCAATACGAAGTTTGTCGGGTCAGCTAGTAAATAAATGAAAAAAAATTTAAAAACCATATTCCATATTCAAAACAGTGCCTAATTCTGAACAGTTGCAAATTTTTCTTAAATATTGACAGAACTCTAGCTGTTTAAACCATTTTAATAATATGAAATCATCAGATGTAGTGATTAAATTGTTTAAATAGCTAGAATTTTGTCATTATTTATCAAAAATTTGCAACTGTTTGGAATCAGGAACTGTTTTGAATATGGTGCTTGCACGATACTCGAAAAAGTGATCAATTTCACCCGAATTCACGGTATTTCCAGTCGGAATGACATTAGGCCGTATGAATAAAAGAGTTTGTTTCACTCCTTCCATAAGGTTTACTCGGGAAAAGCAAAGAAAACTGTTTTATTCATACGGGCTATTGTACCATGGGGGGGGGGGGGGTGGGGGGGGGGGATTGTACCAACAACCAGAAATGTTTGTTTGTAAAGTTATACTAGATGGTTGTCCGACTTTCTCTAGAAAACTAAACCCCAGAAAATAAAATACCGAAGGATATTCCTCAGAAAGAATCACTCTCCAGAAAACCAATGCCCAGAAAGTACTAAATTCCAGAAAACCAATTCCCAGAAAGTATTAAATTCCAGAAAACCGATTCCCAGAAAGTACTATTTACCAGAAAGCTATTGACAAGAAAGAACCAATATCCAGAAAAATATTTAACGAGTAATCCGTAACAAGTAAGTAAATTACACTTCTTTTTTTTCGCGAATGGGTTACGCTCGTTACAAGATGTGGCACCTATTTTAGTAGCAAACGTTTCCTATGATTCAGGGCGAGACGGCCGTAGGCCGCGAGTGTTTGCCGGCGACCCGCCGTCGGAAGCGCCGGCCACTCAAGGCCGCAGAAATCACCTCTATTTAGGTGCATGCGTTTTTCTAGGTTTACTGACTAGTAGGAGTTATCCCGAGCGGTAGCGAGTAAGGACAGCATATAATTACCCAACAACTGAGCACGCCGAAAGTTGTGAATGGTTTCTATGACAAAGTAAAGCCTAGGTGCTTTCGTTATCGAAACTTGACCTTCTGTTTTTTTAAACGACAGACTTCGCAGCCAGCTGTTAGAGGGCAGGACAATTGCAGGGCCAGTTGCTACGATCCTATTCACTCTAACAGCCTCTCCCAGTCGAGATTCGAACATTCGATGACTGGCTTATTAGGCCAGCGTCATACCTCGAAGCCAACTGGGAGGTTTCTATGACATACTGTTTAAATTTTCCAACTGTAACAGTTAAATCCAATAACCCGTATTACTCTACAGTATACCGCTAGTCCGACACCCAATAATCCGACGATTTGATAGTTCGGATCTCACTAATCTGGAAAATTCCGAATTAAAAAGGATTGTACTTAGCTTCATTTAACCGAACACTGCCTTCATAGGGGGTCTTCATTAGAATCAAGATGTTATTCATTCCAACTAAATGAGGCGCGCTTACGGTAACTGTTATTTCGCGGATTTCGTATAATTATTTCTGGGAAATAGTATTCTGGCGATTAGTTTCTTCTGGAGAATAGTATTCTGGCAATTAGTACTTTCTAGATATTAATTTTCTGCGGATTAATGCTTTCTGGTCAATGGTTTTCTGGTTATTGGTGCTTTCCGGGGTTTGGTTTTCTAGGAAAAAAGCTTCGGCGTTTTATTTTCTGGGGAATAGTTTTCCGGGAATTGTTATACAATCGCAATTTGGTTATACAGCAGGACAGAATACTGATTTTTTGAACTCATATTGATGTAAACTAGATCAAATTATATCAGAATTTGATATAATTGTGATATGCCTGGACAATTTTTGTTATTTTAAGGGGGCATAGTACTTTTTCAATTTAAAGAAATCGAAATTTTTTTGATTATTTCGAAAGATTAACATTTTGACCATATGTGTTTCAAGTCATTTCGATGAATTCCAAAAATTGACAAAGTTACAGCTATTTGTACCGCGCATGTCTGGAGCGATTACACAGCGAATAAAAACTTCAACGTCGTTTTTCTCGAAACCAGGTTTTGAAAGTCGGTACCATAAATATCTCAAGAACGGCTCAAGCAATTCTCATGATTCTTTTTTTGTTTCAAAGCCAACAAAATTATCTAGTGTTTGACCCATCTGTTTTTCGATATTACAATTTTTGTATTTTTTAGAAATGTTAAAAGTCAATTTTTTCGACTAAAAACCTTACTTTTATATTTGAATGTCCGCCATTTTGTTATGAGTTCGAATTTTAAAAAAAGGATGGGTCAAACACGAGATAATTTAATATACTTTCATGCCGTTTTGGAATTTTTCAATTCGGATAAGCCCCTTAGCGCCAATCCATGGTACCGCAAATCATGTTTTTTTCGAATGATCATGTTCAAGGAGCCAAAGGGGATTTGGCCGGGTCTGGCCGGCCTAATTTTTTGGCACACTTATACTACATTCTATGGCGGTTCAAGCGATGCTAACTTTAGCTGCCAGTAGGAGTCTATTTACGGAAAAAAATACTTGTAAAAACGGTAAAATTTATGCTTCAAATCCAGTTTTAAAGCAAATAAAGCAACATATGATATATACACCTTCTAGAAAGTTACGTATTTTAATAGTATCCAAAAGTTTGTAGAACATGTCGAACCTGTTAGATGAGGTTTTGTGTACAAGAAGTTTAAAAAACTGATTTTAAGGGGGTCACGACAGAAAGTCAATTATATCTCGCAAACCATATGATGCAGATACTTAGTATCTTCGGCAAAGTTTAATGAAATTCAAAGTTCTATGACTTTGCCGAACACATGACCATGCTATCTAGTTTTGTTATCCCTTTAATATCCAATTATATGAAAATGTCATTAGATGCAGAATATTTTTTCATGAAATTTCTCCTAAGACACCTAAGCTCGAAAACGTCAGGAAAAGCGAGAAAAGCCTTTTGACCGCCTTTTTCCAGAATGGTCCCACTGTGCAACGGTTTCGCGCATGTACAATATGCCATGCTTTTGACCTTATCGTAGATCATTTTAGCTTCTAATAAAAACCTTGATAATTTGCATAAAAAACTAAGACTAAGAATAATAATTTCAGTAAACTTACCATTTGGCGTTACACCTGCTGGACTTGATCGATTGCCTTCATGATTCACCTGATTGCCAATTTCATTTCCAACTTGCTGCACAGGGCTAGGGCTGATTGTTGTGAGAGGCGTTCTAAGAATGTTTAATCGACAAGTGGGGCATGTCTGTTGCCGCTGAAACCATGATCGCAAACAGGCAGTATGAAATATATGGCCACATGGCAATTTTTTTGAACTGTTAATCATATCTTCTCGACAAATAATGCAAATATTATCGGAAAGTTGTAATTCCTCCTGTGTTGCGTCTGGATACAGTGTATTCATATTTCGGATTGCTCGACGAGATAAAATAACATCGTTCAGAGCTTTTTTGAAATTTCTGAAAGATAGTACAAAAATCAGTGCATTGATAATTAAAAATTTCAAAGTATACTGAAACATCGTTCTTCTGTTTTTTTGATTAATCTGGTCAAAACTATAAACAGTAGTCTACTATCGATAGTCAAAACTTGATATCATAGGTTAATTTACCTCATTGTGTAGTACATTGGTCGGAATGCAAAAAGCGGCAATGTGTAGATCTTTACCATAAGAACTACAAAAATGACATATAGTACCACACGGATAAACCCTACGATGAGTTCAGTATAAAGTAAAAATACTGCTTTATTTTCCCACGGAGTATCCGAGCGTAATTCGGCAGCATGGAACATGTACTTGATAGCAATGTTCAGTACCATAGTCATGAGGATAGCATATTCGAAACCGAAAACTAATTGGACGGTGGCTCCTTTGGCAATTGTTGATTGGTATGCATACGAGATAAGCTGATAATCAAGGACGCCAAGACACACTAATAACCCTGCAACTCTCAAATGAAATACCCATCCTATCACTGGACTTCTCTCCATCTGTAAAAAAGTTATCAAGTTAATATAGTCTTATGAGTACTCTAAAAATACTTACATAATCTACACGGTCTTCCGCCAACCAGTGAAATGATTTTAAAAACAACAAAACTGTGAATAATGCTACAAACTTTGGATTGAAATCGTCTCTGAAAACGGTAAAAGCTAGACAGGTTTCAGTAAGCGCGTACCAAAATCTTTCCATCAAGTGCTCGAATTCTGCAGCTCGTAAAGTTCCAAGAAATATTTTTTTCATAAGTTTACCGAGCATTAAAACCAAAACAAGGGATTGTATGTAGATTACCTACAAGTAAAAAAAAATAAAAATATTTTGCCAGATATCTGAACATACGTACCGCCATGCTCGGATTGGATTTAGTAATGTAAACTACGGATGGATAGAATTGTTTCTTTTGATAGTAGGCGTTACCTACTACTAAGCATGTTAGTGCCATACTCAGAACAGATATTCCCAAAGCACGCATTTTCATAAAATATTCAGCCAAAAGGCTGATAGTTTCAAAGAAAATATTAATTTTGCAGAGCGTCAGGTGCGTTTACTAACAGGTCGGCTGGTTTGGCTTCTGAATTTATTGTTGTCGTATGTCAGAAAACTTTATCTGTCAAGTAAAATAGAGGAACACTATTGTAATATCAAGACACAGAGATTAAAGAATACTTCAACACGAACCGTATTGTATTGCAAATAGATCAGCATTGCCGAATAGAGAAAACAAAATGATGAATGTTTTTTTTACAAATCGAAAATTTACGAATCGTTTATTTAACTCAAAATTATTTTACCACGTACACACCGAAGATAGCGAAAATTTTATCACGTATAGGTTTGTCATATACTACGAAACGAAAATAAAGATCTTAACCTGAAGAATTGTCACCAGCAGAGATGCCAGTTTGACTTTATGGACAGGGATGGCAGGTGATTTTTTTGAAAAGTCTTCACGAATCAAGAAAAAATGAAGATAGAATTAACAAAAGGGCGAATGTCGCAACCGTAAACAAACCGAGTGAGAGTTGATTTTCCTATGCTGGTCCAGCAAAAAATAACTCTCACTCGTTTTGTTTACATTTGCGACATTCGCCCTTTTGTTAATTCTATCTAGAAATGTCGACTAACATTTGAAAGGGGCGGATAAGCCAACTGTCAAACAGAACGAGTGAGAGTTCATTTTCCTGTGCTGGTCCAGCAAAAAATAACTCTTGCTCGGTCTGTTTGACAGTTGGCTTATCCGCCCCTTTCAAATGTTGGTCGACAAATGTCTTCATTTGTCATCCTTCGGCTTACCACCCATAGAGCTTTCTGACAGCTCAAGCACCCACACTAGCGAACACGAAATACGCGTGTATATATCTACATGATGTTTACCCTAGTGTTTACCTCATTTTGGCGAACAGCTGATGCTGGAGGAAAAAACCGAAAAATAGCGATTATTGGTTGCGCTGCTCCGTTTGCCACACAGCAGAGCACATATTTCGCTCAAATTTTTCATCCTGTTCCAAATTCACGCACATATTTTGAAAATTTGCTGGTATTTAAGCCAGCGGAAGACGAAATTCATTCTATACCTTGGTGACAAAGGAATGCATCTCTTTTGTTTACTGTTGTTGTTTGCCTCATTTTCAAGCACCAATACACACATAACTGGAAAGCTCTATTTAAATGGCATGGTGAAGACATGTCTTCACTAGAGTGACTATCCCAAGTAACCATAAGCATTATTCTAAAACCGTATATTGGAAATAATTCTGCATCCCAAGTGCCAAACTTCTGTATATTAGCAATCTTAAAGCTTATAAAACGTATACACTCAACCCCCGCTAATATGAAAAACAACTCGTTCAGATTGGGCGAGTTCATTTTTAATCTGAATATTTGGTAACTCTATTCATTTTCACATACGCGCAAGACGCGCACCCTATGAGCTTGTTGTTTTGATTTGACGAAAACAAACGTTTTAAAAACATTTCAAACATGCGCGAATTTTAAATGTTCGGTTTGTAGAAGACGAAATTGGCTGGGCAGTTTCGACTAAAATGGTCTATTTTGAGTGCTGGAGAGAGGTAAGTTGCATATGAGCTATATTGCCAAAGCTCCTGAGCAATAGGAAACGCATTAAGATTTTTTGCTTTTTTTAATTAACCGGTTAACTTTAACGTCAACTGTGTGTGACGCTTGATCGGTTTTTAATGTGAACGCATTCATACCAACGGGGTACAGATTAAAAATGTTCATATTAAAGAAGGTCATACCAACGGGGGTACACGGTATTAGCATTGTTGATGTTTAGAAGTATTAACGTAAATCAGCATTAAAGAAAGCAATATATGCGCATATAACGTAACAATATAATGCATTTAGTCAATTGTATTAAAACTTGACTAAAACTTGACTTCTTATTTTGCTATTCTGCGGCCACTATTTGTGCCCTCTTCCATCTGACGGTTGCCGTCTTTTTCTACCCTATTGGTAATGCAGGACAATATGATATTATATGAGAGGGAATATCACCAAGATTTAAATACGACTAATTTAAAGTGACCAGATTTTTTTTGAACGAATGCGGGACGGCAAAGGCAATCTACCCTGGACTGAAAACAAGGATTTTAGGTTAAAAATAAATTCATCGAAGGGCAAACACATGAAAAGATAAGGCTCAAACTGACAAGTTCGCGACTCCCATGGACGGTAGCCCGGTATGGCGTCGAACTAGAAGTGGTAGTAAGTTCGCATAGTTGGGATAACTTGTGACCGCGGAAAACAACACTATTCAAAAGATCCAGCACCGCATGCACGCGGGAACGCCGGCTCATTTTGCTCTTTGCAAAACGCTACGATCAAGACGCATATGCCGCCGTACGAAGCTGATAATGTACAAAACCTTTATTAGACCAGTAGTTGTTCATGGACTTAAAACTGTGACGCTGCTCACAGAGGACATACGCACCCTTGCCGTGTTTGAGGCATGTGCTGCGGACAATATTTGGTCGAGTACAAAGTGAAAGCGGAGAGTGGCGGATGCGTATAAATGATGAGTTATTGCTTAAGGATAAGGATTGTTCGTACATTTGACGAAAGTCGGTAGGCTACGATGGGCCGGACACGTCGTCTACGAGCATGCCATACGTGGGTTCATCGACAGGGGGACATACGTGCCAGATGGCTCGACCAGGTCGAAAGCAGTTTGAGACTTCTAAGACGCCTGGGAAATTGGCGACGAGAGACTCAAGATCAAATTGTATGGCGATGATTATTTAAAACAGCACGAACCACCCTGACGTTATGCTGAAGACGACGACCGACGGTAGGACATATTGAATGACTTATCAAATTAACTCAAATAACAGTTAATCAGATAACAGGGCCGCCAATACATATAAGTGCAACATATTTAAGGTCGCCAGTTATTCAAATTAAAAACAAACCCCATTAGTTTGCTGAGCAATCGTTCCACGGTCCACGGTATAACAAAGTTATTTTGAGGCAAATTAATACAAAATATACATAAATTTTTCAGTTGAATGCACTTGTACCAACAATAATTCATAAATAGGAAACCATTCCTCTGAGCGTTTCAACATTCAACTGGCACGATTAAAAAGCTTATTAATGCGGGACACTTTCCGGGACGCTTAGTAATCCGGGACAAGCCATCCAAATACGGGACAGTCCCGCACAATCCGGGACGTCTGGTCAGCCTAGACTAATTTCACCTCACTCAATCACATCCGCTATGGTTTAGACAGCAAAGGTGCAAGGAAACGAATGAGGTTGCTGTAGGGAATATGTCAGGCTAAATGAATTAGCGAGTTAATGAATCTGGATCGATTGAATCATTTGTTTCAGTGCAACTAAAATATATGCATACATACGGCATTTCGAAAGTTCGAAAGAACGAGAGAACGAACATACATTGTGTGACTCGAATCTCTTACTGGCTTCGTTTAGCGAATAGTACGACAAAGAGGGAGATCGAAGATCGTCCGGGACGAGACGCACCGGTTTGAGAGTATTGATATCGTTCCCGAAACGAGCGCGTCAGTTTTTGGACGAACGTAGATTTGGACGGACGTTATTTGGTGCGTATTTCGGAAATCTAGCGTAGAAAAACGACCAGACACTACAGTTGCATCTAGCTGTCAACTCTATTTTTAGAACGAGAAATAGTTTTGCAATCAACCTATCCAGTCGCTTAATCAACGCTTCATCAACCTTTATGCAGCCAAAAACATCTATTTTTAAATTTAAAAAAATGGAACGCGTCATTTTTACTTCGCCGTCAACGCGATATTTTTAGTTTCGAATAACTTTAATTCGTACAAGTAGTAAACTAGCTAATTAAAAATGCATGTCTTTTTTCCGGGAATTGAACCCGTCATCTTTTGATCCATAAGCACTCACCGTATGATCCGCCCCATTTGCATCTGCAGAACAGACAGTGAGTATATCTTTACACCTGAAGCCTACACGCTTAAATGATTCTACCTGTAAATTGGTCGGATTTAGTTAAAGTTAGGTTGAAACTACTCAAAATGCCCTTAAAGTGTACAAACTCAAATTTTGAGTAGTTTTTCAACCAAAAAATTGGTAGAAGGAACTTAAAATTGCGTTATTTGTCATAGAGAATAATTCAATTATCGGTAGCAAGTAGCCAAAATTGGTTGAAATTTTTACCCAAAGTTTGAGTTTGTACACTTTAAGGGCATTTTGAGTAGTTTCAACCTAGCTTTAACTAAATCCGACTTATTTACAGGTAGAATCATTTAAGAGTGTAGCCCGTCTAGCGGGAAGCAGTCGATAATGTCGATAACTGATAAACTTTTGCTGTCAGCCGAATTGCGAAATTCTATGATCTGACAGAATGTGTGCTGTGAGCCGAAAGAAAACTTGTTAGAAGTTTGTAAAGCCACTTTAACACCCTTAAGCAGACTTAAAGTAGTTTGAAAGCTGTGAGCCTAATGAAAGCTTCCACTCTAGCTTGAGCTTCCACTCTACATTTTAACACCTTTAAGCAGCCGTAACCCGTAAAACGGTTTGGTGTTTATGGCTGTTTAGAAGCAGATTGTTTAGCAGAAAAATCCGTTATTAAGCTTTTTTATCAGCTTTTGGGAGAGAACTGATTTGAAAAACTTAAAGTAGCTTAAACATCCCTTATTTAAACACCATTTGAGTGCTTACTTTATGCAGCTTTGGTTGCCTTAAACCAACCCGTAAACAGCCATTGCTCTTGCAATTCAGCTACCGTTGTTACTTGGGTAATCACAAAAATGTTTATTTTGTTTAGTGTGATACATTTATAACCAGACCTTTTTTTCAGAAAATTGTTTCCAATACCGGTGTTCTTTTGTGTGACATGTAGTTTATGTGTGTGTGCTGTAAATAAAAAGTTACAAAGATAAATAAAAATTTAGTTTACCGGTAATTTGTAGGATGACATTCTATTTTTAATATTGTGCTTTGCAGCTGTACCTGGATTAATCCAGATTATTTTCTCTAATGCCAATGTATATGACAAAACAAAACAGCAACATAGCAGTTGTCACTCTTTCTCACTCACAGCATTCGCATTGTCGCACTATTTGTGCCAGTCGCACTTTTAGACTGCGGTGTCCAGTAAGGTGCAAAATGCGGGATAATGAAAAATAATACAAAAAAGAAAAATCGGCCGAACCGGTTCCTGCACCTCTAAAATTTTTCTTGCATATAGGTTTACCCGCTTAAGCGGGGTACGCTGCTGAAAAGTAATTGGTAAAAAGATAGGACAAGAAATGCTCAAGAAATCGATTTCTTTTACGATTTCTTAAGCAGTACGCACCTCATAAGAAATATTATTTCACGTCCAGATGACGTTGGTTTACACACAAGTCAATTAAAACGTCACTTTTCCGTACGGAATAGGCGAGTTCGAGCAAAACTAATAGCAACCGTTCGCTACCTGGTTGTGATTATTGGAACTACAAAAAAAGTGCAATTCCCAAAATGCTTGCTGGTACCTATATGGAACTCGACTTTAAATGTAATATTTTATTGAATTACCAACAGTGGGAATGATGAAAATGGATAATAAAGGTAAGAAAAAGTATTACCTTTCACTTGATTTATATTGTTTCTGTTTCGGGAGATTATTAGAGCTTCGCAAGTGAATTTATGTCTTCGAACTGATAGGTTATATGTTTGGTTCTTGGCGCAGATTATGCTAATCACGAAAAAATATTTGAAAACACATTGGAAAACACTGAAGACTGAAAATAATTGGTGATTCTCTATCCAGGATATGTAAACTTTACAGCTGACTCTATGTACTTTTGTTTCATGCGGTACAAAATCAAACATTAACATTTCTCTGCCATAAAGTTAATTAATTCGAATATTTTCACTTGCCTTAACGTAAATAAACAAATTTCTTCCAATATTTCGCTATCTAAAATCCTGACAATTGAAAGGGTTAATCAAAAACTGCATTTTATTTCACCTTTTTTCAAAAATGTATGGAGTTTGACAGCGATTTTACTTTTCATCACTTTTTTTATGCAGCGCCTCTAAGCGGGCGATAGCTTGTCAAAAACGCCTATAATATCCGGCGCAATTATTACCACAAGAAAAAATGACAGGTGGTTGCTTGCATTGGAGTTGTCAAAATTTCTTCGGTAAATAACAAGATTTTTTCTTGAGCTGTTTTCTTTTCAGCAGCGTACCCCGCTTTAGGTGCGTCCGGCAGAAAAATCTGGAACAAAAATCTGGCAGCGAAAAACTTTTTCTGCCAGACATTCTGCCGGATTTCTGGCCGCCGTCACCCGTGAAAACTGGCAGAAACGCAACAACCGATTCTGGCAGAAATTTCGCCTTAAGCGGGGTCGCTGCTGAAAAGAAAACAGCTCAAGAAAAAATCTTGTTATTTACTGAAGAAATTTTGACAACTCCAATGCAAGCAACCACCTGTCATTTTTTCTTGTGGTAATAATTGCGCCGGATATTATTCCGTACGGAAAAGTGACGTTTTAATTCACTTGTGTGTAAACCAACGTCATCTGGACGTGAAATAATATTTCTTATGAGGTGCGTACTGCTTAAGAAATCGTAAAAGAAATCGATTTCTTGTCCTATCTTTTTACCCATTACTTTTCAGCAGCGTACCCCGCTTTACGGTTTTGTTTTGATTTTTCTGCCCGATTTCTGTTCGATTCTTGCCAGCCATGTCGAACAGAACCGGTGCAGGAACCGCCCGCTTAGGCGCGCCCGGCAGAAATCGAACAAAAATCTGGCAGCGAAAAACTTTTTCTGCCAGACATTCTGCCGGATTTCTGGCCGTCGTCACCCGTGAAAACTAGCAGAAATGCAACAATCGTTTCGGGCAGAAATTTCGCCTTACGGTTTTGTTTTGATTTTTCTACCCGATTTCTGCCAGTCATATCGAACAGAACCGGTTCGGCTGATTTTCCTTTTTTGTATTATTTTTCATTATTAAAGATAGAATGTCATCATACAAATTACGTTAAACCAAATTTATATTTATTTTTCTAGCTTTTTATTTACATTATTATATTTAAGCACACACACACATAAAGCACATAAATGGCGCAAAAAAGAACACCGGTACTGGAAACAATTTTCTGGAAAAAGGTCTGGTTATAAATGTAGCACACTAAACAAAACAAACATTTTTATAATTAGTTATAGATGCAGATTGTTTGATTTGTTTTGTGTGGCTATACGAACGAAAACTGAAGGTTTGCAAATATAAATTTGTAATTTTCTTACCTAGAATTGGAAACTGCAGCGAGCAGCGCGTGTCATCTTTTGTCACTTGTTATGACATAAAGAGAATAGAGCGAAAAACGAAGAAGATGAACCGGTTCTGAATGTCAAATTCAGCCGGCGCCATATTGATTCTGTTCGATTTCTGCCAGGCATCCGAAATTTTCGTAAGCGGGTCTGTTCTGGTTGCTCGCAGTCAAAGTATCTCTTTTACACTCACACGAAATTTCGTAAGAAACTGTCAACGCAAGAGTGATGAGAAAAGCAACAATATTTCTCTCTCACTCATCAGCTGAATGCTAGGGTAGCTTGCTTCGTGTTTGCCCGTTCAAACATGCACAATATTTTTACAAACGCAATCAGCAGTTGAATCAATATATAGATTGCCAGTGTCGCTGCAGTGCTCGTGGTGAACATCACACATTTGAAAATTACGTATTTACACTGTATGCGCATATGTGTGAGTGATTGATTCGAAACGGGAATCTGATTGTCAATTTACGGAAAAGCAGAAGGATTTTTTATTGGGTTGCCTTTTTAGTTTGACTATCAGATTCCCGTTTCGAATCGATCACTCACACATAAGCGCATACAGTGTAAATACGTAATTTTCAAATGTGTGATGTTTACCACGAGCACTGCAGCGACACTGGCATTCTATATATATTGATTCTACTACAGTGGACCCCCGTTCGTTTGAACGATTCCTCATGCAAACTAACGGGGTTCGTTTTTAATTTGAACAACTAGCAACCCTAAATATGCTGAAATTTATATGAACTTACCGCCCTGCTCTTTGTTATTGTTTTGGTGGTTTGATTTAGTCTCGTTTAGTTGGTAGTTGCAAGCAGCGAATATGTTATTCTCCGATCGGATTTCTATCGTTATCGTTGGGAAACAAAATGTGAAACTGATTAAACTAGGATTGAAAACGCTAGATCAGTACAAACAAATCGTGTTTATGTGCATTGTCTGCGAAGGCAAATGATGCCATGTTGAGAATGACATTTGAACCATTTTTAATTTGCACATCGTGCAAACCAGCGGGGTTCAAATTAAAAAGTGTTCAGATTAAAAACGGTCAAACGAACGGGGGTCCACGGTATTACTACGCACCTTTGAAAAAGTTACTTTACTCAGAGAACAGACATTTATGTTCATATAAAATGCTATGCAAAAGGTGTGTAAGCTTTTAAACAAGACACTAGCGACATCTCTTTTAAGGCGCACCAGTTGTACAACGTGTATGTTGCCAAATTTAATATATTTTCTTGCTATATTCAACACATTCGAGAAACTGGCAATTAAGAGACAACTGTAACGTCGGCACTATTCGCTATGTGCGCGAAACGGTGCTGCCACCTTCCCTAGTTTGTTCTATTTGTGAAGTCTGTGCACAGGTTTGTTAAAGAGTGAATAGGATAGACAAAACTTTGCACCAAATCTTCACAAACTTTCCATATGGCAGTTCCATGAGAGTACAAGAGATCGATTTGTGCTTACATAGCGAATAGCAACGGCTATAGCTGTGTTCATTGATTAGTTTTATAACATGATGGGGTTTGATTCGTAATTCTTAATTGATTCGATAATTTTGAAAGCAAAATAGTAACCGAACGGCATTTTGAGTTTATTTATATTTCATACTATTTTGCGATACATATATTGTCAATTGCAAGGAAAATTGTACCATCCAAAGTGCGATATCGCTCATAAAAGTGCTATTTTGCATTAAATCGTTTCGGTATCTTCGGCGCACTTTTTCGTTACCTTTCAAGCAATAAGTGCGCCGAAGATACCGAAACGATTTAATGCGAAATAGCACTTTTATGAGCGATATCGCACTTTGGATGGTACAATTTTCCTTGCAATTGACAATATTGTAGTTGCAGTCGACGACAATATTGACGTCGATTATTACGGTTTTCAACTGCAACAACAATAACTACTATTCGCGTTGACGAACGTAAGCTGCTGCTATCTCCAAAAGTTTACTGTAGGGGTGAAGCGGAATATAAATTTCTGGAAGAGCGCAAGAGACCGAAACATTTTGGCAGATTTTCACCCACACGTACATACGGGAATTTCTATGAGTGTGCAAGAGATCGTTTAATGCCGTCAACGCGAATCGTGTTTGGTGATTTTCCCGATTGATCATTCCATTCTTTCACATAACACCACCTGATCCCTCCGCGGCGACGCTTGCCATAGCCTTTTCATCTTTAACCACCTTCCGAAAAATTCCGGTAGCGCTTTGTTGCTTTTGCAGGTAGGGTTTCAAGCAATTCTTCTGCATATCTGAACCTGCCGAACGCTAAAATCATGGAGTTTTCGCAGTTTGTGCACCAACGGATCGTAACATGGAACCAAAATCACTCTTACAGTCGGGAAACCTTTCGTGCAGCAGAATGGGTATGAAAAACAGCAATTTTTAAAAGGACTGTTATGGTTATCAACCGAATTTGGACCCCTAGAGGAAGTAATTTTACATTTATAGAAATAAAATATATATTACCTTCTTTTGTTATGCAATTCATGCAACTCTCTTTTAGAACAACTTACCTAAATGGCAAAGTGTTGTTGGGTCATCTATTTGTCGATAAAAATGTGCTATAGACATTTTTATTTACTATGTAGTTTTCATATTTTGGACCCTCTTACTTTATTTTAGACAGTGTCCAAAATGTATTTTGGACACGACAAATATCAACGAATATATTTTGGACACTCTAAGAATTATTCAACCAGGATGATAGTTCAGTCTACTTTCAATATTTAAATTCATTTAATATCAGAAATTTATCATGGGATGAGATCGTAAATTTGAATATAAAGTCAATCACGACTTTATATGGTTTAAATCCGTTGTTTAGTTATGCTTGTTTGGAAGACTTTTCAGCACAATTTGATTACTGTAAATAAAAAATCTTCCGTTTATCATATAACATAACAGTTTCACATGGAACATAACAGTCTTCATGTTTATTGATTATATCGGACATGAAATTAAAATATACGATTTAATATGGTTGAAACGTTAGCAAATATCCTCAGGTAGGAAAATAAAATATTCAGAATTTAATGTAAGTAAAGTCCAAATTAGTGCATTCTTGGTATCCGGTTCGTCGAGAAATGCGTCCGATTGAATTACTGGAAACGTTTTCAGGGGATTTAGAGCTCTAATTTGCGGCTCACTACCAGTCTCGATTTGCGAATCATTCCGTTCATGATACGGTATTTAATGACAGGGCATCCCTTCAGAGCCATTTTCTTCACTCATTCAACAAGCTCAAGTTCGTCAGCATGATTAAGTACTGGAGCAGTTCCAGGTCTTGACTGGTTTTTGTATTGATTGGCCTTGCCAGCGTTGCTGATATTGTTCAGGGGTTTGCGTGTGAAAAAAAGAAAGGGAAGTATTTTTGCTTTTGTCAACACTCACGCGTTGACAGTTCGGCACGAGATTTCCTGTAAGTGCGAGCAGCCTACGAAATCTCTTTCAACGCTGGCAAGGCCAATTGCTTAGCCGAAACTTGATCGTCGATCTGGGAATACCGAGCTGGCAACATGCTGTCTTAATTGCCACACCGTTACTGATTTCCTGCCAGCATTCATTAATTGCATCCTCCGAGCGGGCCACTCTACATGATTTTGTTATATTTTGCATGATGTATTCCCTGATAAACAAGATATTTTAAATAACGAATTGTTATAAATGTTCTTTTTACTTAAAATCTTACCGATTCAATCACAACTCGAAGAAATAGATAGACGGGTACATTCAATTTTGCTTTTCCACTGAATCTTAATAGGTAAACAAACTGCTGCCAGAAATCAAAATACAGGGGTGTCCAAAATCTGATGGTATGGAAATTTTCACGATACAATTTGGACACTATTTTTTGTGGGTTTTAATTAAAATCTTGAGAAGAAACCTTCGAAACCACGTAAAATACGTCTTCCAGAATAAAACTAACTGATTTCATCAATACAAATTCATTGGATTTAGCTATTAAAACCAAATCGAAAATGTGTTGCAAACATCGTTTCCTCTTCACCTATACGTCGGATTGTGAGCGGTATGTGGCAATACACTTTATGATTGTAAATTTTAGCTAAATACAGGTAATTTAAAGTGATCCGAAAGCATTCAGGCTTAGAAAAGAATCCAAAGAATATTATTACGATATCAAACCAATCGAATTTTGAGCTACTAGTTAAAAATGTGGCTAAACATGTTGAAAGGGTCCAATTCATGTAAGGGTCCAAATCAAGTTGGTTACCCTACTTTACTTCACAAGTTTTCTATTTTAAAAATGCTGTATTTCACCTTTGATGTTTACTCGGCGACGGACTCAGCAAGCAGAATTATTTACTAGTGACGTTGCTAGACCACAGAGAACAGACATCCAAGCGAAAGGTTCCCACTTGGATAAAACTTATGTCAAATTAGTTGGGAAACTATAGTGATGGTGTCGCTAAAGGCGCATAAAATTCTACACTAAACTCACAACAGCTAGCTTCTGGCGCTAGCATAATGCATATAGTCCATATATACTAGCGCCAGAGGAGCCAAAGGTTGTCAGTGTGCAAATCAAAAGAATCATTTAGTTGGGAAACTATAGTGGTGGTGTCGCTAGCATATTAGGTGATTTTAATTTGAAATTTTATCCAAGAATTCCCGAAAAATTTGTTCCTGAATGGATGTCTGTTCTCTGTGGCTAGACTACTGGTAACCTACTATTGTGAATTGTGACTTGTGGAACAGCAAAAACGGATTTATCGTGCGTGGTAGTTTTGTAGTGGTGCTGGTCGAACTTTGAATTGGAGGTTGTGTCACAGAGAACAGACATCCAAGCGAAAGGTCCCCACTTGGATAAAACTTATGTCAAATTAGTTGGGAAACTATAGTGATGGTGTCGCTAAAGGCGCATGAAATTCTACACTAAAATTACAACAGCTAGCTTCTGGCGCTAGCATAACGCATATATTCCATATATACTAGCGCCAGAGGAGCCAAAGGTTGTCAGTGTGCAAATCAAATGAATCATTTAGTTGGGAAACTATAATGGTGGAGTCGCTAGCATATTAGGTGATTTTGATTTGAAATTTTATCCAAGAATTCCCGAAAAATTTGTTCCTGAATGGATGTCTATTCTCTGTGGTTGTGTGATGACAATTAGCTTCTTCTGTTTCAGCGACAGCAGCAGCATACTCCGGAAGCAAGCATATTTTGGTTATGGGGCGGGTGATAACCCCCCGTGCGGTGCGTAGTGAGACGACTCTTATCAATCCGTCAGGACCTGGTGAAGTGGTCAGGATGCGTGCTAAAGCCCAACGGATCGGAGGTTGTAGCTCGTCGACGACTATAACTAATCGGCCAGGCAGCAACTTATCATTCCGGACGTTCATCGTGGTATCCTGCATTTCTTGAAGGTACTCTGTGCGCCAGTGACTCCAAAACTTTTGGACGTGCAGCTGTAGTTTTTGAAAATGGTCAAGTCGATTTTCCGGAATATCTCGATGGTCTGGGTCGGGCAGGGCTAATAGACTGGATCCTGTGCGGAAATGACCGGGCGTGAGCGCAGCCAAATTGTTCGGGTCTTCGGACATTGGTAAAAGCGGTCGGGAGTTTATCAACGACTCAATTTGGGCCAAGATGGTGGTAAGGTGTTCAAAGGATACACGGGTTGATCCGAGCTGGCGGTTCAGATGCTGCTTTGCCACCTTCACAGCCGCCTCCCAGAGGCCGCCGAAGTGTGGCGCTTTCGGTGGATTTAGATGCCAAGTAATCCCCTCAGTAGCACAGGTCGAAACGATTTTCTCGGTCTCCTCACTTTTCCGCAGCAAATCAAACAGCTCATTTAACTTATTTTTGGCCCCTTCGAAATTCTTGCCATTGTCGGAGTGAATGTGAGCAGGGCGGCCGCGGTGAGCAATGAATCGTCGTAGCGCTAGCAGGAAACCTTCGGTAGACAGGTCGCTAACAAGTTCCAAGTGTACGGCTTTGGTTGCGAAACAAACAAACAGGCGCAGATAAGCTTTCGCAGGAGCAGCGCGCTTGTGTACCGGTCGTAGATAAAACGGACCAGCGTAATCGACTCCCATGACGTTAAACGGGCTACTGGGAATGACTCTATGCGCAGGTAGTTGTCCAACTTGCTGCTGTGCCGATATCGGGTCAAGGCGAGTGCAGCGCATACATGCGTTGTGAGCTAGCTTGCGGCCCTGAAGTGGCCAAAATTCATCACGAATGGCATTTAATAGTAACCGTCCTCCGGCGTGTAGCATTTGATGGTGGTAGTGATGGGCAATTAGTAGAGAGAAAGGATGAAAGCTGGGAAGTATGGCAGGATGTTTGGCTTGGTATGGCAGTTGAGCTAGTTTAAGTCGCCCTCCAACCCTCAATACCCCCTCTCGGTCTAGAAACGGACTCATTCGACGTATCTTGGAGCGTTTATCTACCGTTTTTCCTTCCTTCAAGTCATTCAGCTCTGAGTCAAAGGCGTCATTTTGTGCAAGTTTAATTAACGCCATTTTGGCTTGTGCTAGTTGTTTTACCATTAAGGCTCGTAGTGCTGGATGTGAACCGGGGGGAGGCTGTGTTCTGGCATTGACGCGGATGTTTTTAATGAAGCGCAGGCAGTGTCCTATAATATGTAGAAGTCGAGTATATGATGACCATCGAAGGAAGATAGGATTGACTGTCGAAGCTGAAAGGACCACTGCTGACACCTGTGGGATTTCAAGTATATTTTCTGGAACACTAGGTGGCTTTCCGGCAGGCCAATTTGCGCGTGGGAAGGTTAACCAACTGGGACCCTGACTCCACAGTGTACTTTCTAGGAACTCCTCAACGGACATTCCCCGAGACACTAGATCGGCAGGATTTTCTTTGCCAGATATATGGTTCCACTGACAACCGTGCGTGAAGTGCTGAACACCAGAAACTCGATTTCCTACGAATGTTTGCCATGTATTTGGAGGCGATTGCAGCCACTGTAGCGTAACGGAGGAATCTGACCAAAAATATGAAGCAGAGATTTTGTAAAATCTTTTATGTTATTTTAGGCCATTTATCATCATTGAACCCACTCTGCAACGATCATCAGCTTAACTGATGATCGCGAGAATGTAACTCACTCTCGCAAGTTATCGATCTTAGTCTCATAAATTGATTATTATATTCGGTCATTCTCCCCAACGTTGGGAGAACCAGAATAGGAGATACCTAAATCTGATAGTTCTGATAGCAGATAGCGTAAAGAAGTTCGTTTCCTCTAAGTACGCATATAAACTAGTTGCAATATACAACGACTCTTTCACCTCGTAATAAACGTGTTCTTTAATTAGTCATCGCCGGCCTATTTCTGTGTATTAAAAGAACAATTCCTACGGGACTATTTACTGTGCGCGCGAACCGTTGCAACCTGCGCGACTCGGCCAGGTTGATAATATTACGATTAGTGCGCGAAGATCGAAGACGGAAATTTTACAGATTTCGATTCCGATTGCTTGCTTTATCCGATGATGTAAATGTGCTGCCAGCACCGCAGCGCAAAGTTCTAAACGAGCAATGCTGAGTCGTTTCAGCGGTGCAACTCGAGACTTGGAGGCAAGAAGCTGAACTCGTATGTTTCCTAACGTGTCTTCACAGCGAGCATATGTGCAGGCATCGTAAGCAGATTCCGAGGCGTCAGAAAAGGTGTGCAACTGAATGGTAGAGTTGGGAAGCAAAGCGTAACGACTGACGCGATAGGCGGGAATTTTGGGTAGCTCACGATGGTATTTTTCCCATTTTTTCTGTAGGCATTCGGGAACCGGATCATCTCAACCGCAGGTTAACAACCATAACTCCTGCATAACAATTTTTGCCCTCACTACAAGGGAGCAATCAGGCCCAATGGGTCAAACAGCTTGGCGATGGAAGACAGAATAGATCGCATGTGTCCGAGTTCGATATATTCCCTCGTGAATTTATGGTACTCTGCACTGAGGCCGGGCTCCCGCTGAAGACGGCGTTCTAAAAGCTGAAAGCGTCGATAAGCAGTTGCTTTGGATTCACCGAGCATTATAGCAAAATCTGGCCTACGGGGAAGACGAACTATATATCGTCCTTCATGATTCCTGGTAACTGTAGCTTTGTAGAAAGATTCGCACCGTCGCTCTTCAACTAAGTAATTGTCACTGATAGAAAGTTCTTCCGTCTTCCAAAAGCGCTCCATGCTCTCCTCTAACGTTACCATAGATACTGCGACTACATTACAGGAAACAGGCTGTGAACTTTTGTCTGCTACATCAGCGGAGCCTGCAATGATCCAACCGAAAACACTGTCCACCAACAGAGGTAGGCTATCGCGTAGCTGTATACGAGCAGAGGTTGGAAAGAAGCTGTAGAAATGCTTAGCACCAATCACCATGTCAATCGGTAGACTTCTATTAAAATTTGGATCAGCTAGAAAAATATCTGAAGGGATTTTCCACTCGGATGTTGAAATGTTGTATGCGGGAAGGTCTGCAGTCACCTTATCCATGACAAAAAATTCTATTCCACAAGAAAAGTTCAGCTTTTTCGAAGTAACAGTGGCAAACATAGCCTCTTGTATGACTTTAGATAATTGGCCGGCCCCTTGGACGGTAACATTGATAGGCTTACGCTTCAGCTGGAGAATACGGGCCATTCGGTTGGTTATTAAGTTTGGCTGCGACGCGCTATCCAACAAAGCACGCGCAGGGTGTGCATGGCCATATACATCAATAACGTTGACTACGACAGTGAGAAGAAAAATGTTCTCAGTTGGTTGGCGAAGAGGCAGACTAGTTTCGACTGAAGGTGTTTCTGTAGCAGGAACAGAGGTCTGCTCCACCACGTTGGTTGCAGAAACCGAAGCAAAATTCGAATGAGTATTAACCGTGGAACACGAAGTAGGATCATGACTGGGCTGTCCGGTGCCAGTAGACTGGTCTATGTGTAGAAGTGTGTGATGACTCTGGTTACACTTTCTGCAATTGAGCTCGCAAGGACAATCGCGAACTAAATGATTACCCCTAAGGCAGTTAAGGCACAGCCGTTTACTGTTAACCAGTTGCTTACGCTGACTAATGGATTGCCGCATAAATTTCGCGCACCTGGCAATATAATGAAATGCACCGCATGCTGGACACTTATTCGAAGTACTTGTAGCAGTAGACGCGTTGGATGATACTCGAAGCTGGGATTGCCTTCTGCGCACTTAAATTCAAAATACAATCTCGGTAAAGTGAAATACCGAATTACATAAAAACATGTCGATTTTCCCGTGATATCAGTAAATATTTCTCGTTTACCATAGTTTTGGAGAAAAAAATACTGAAATATCGGAAAAGAAGCGTATTTACCGATATACTTCACCGTTTCACCGCAAACTACTTCACCGAAAAAATCTGTAAAAGAACAAATCCCCGAAGTCAGCATAATAAAGTGCCGAATCGCGGTTCTTTAATACCCTTTCGCCGATTTCAGAAAATACAATTGTCAAAAATAACTCGCGCGTTCACTTTACGTTCTCGGCTCATGTGCTCAAAGTGTGTTAACGCTGGAGAACAAGACCTTAACTGTGTTAACGAAAACGATCTTAACTGCGACATATTTAGACATACTGCGACATATATTGGTAAGTTAACGGTACAGATTGAATGAAAATTTTTCACATTTATAATTGAAGTTCTTTCTTGTAGATTGCCGGTCTCATCCTCATGCCCAAATTAAATCCACGCGAAAGAATCTAACCGCACACTTGACCGCACCTGAGGCAACTGCAGGAAGAGGTATGGTAATAGGTGAATAGGAGTAATTTTTGTAAGTAAATTTAAAATATTTTTTCTTGGTTTACAATAAAAATCAGAGGGGTTGTGTACAAGACACGACCGCATATATAGGTGACGCAGGACTACGTAAGTCTCTTTGTAGTGATAGTAGCATGTATTCATGCTTGTAATCATTCGATTCTTCATGTATACATGCTATATGCAACATATATACATGCTACATGCGTTGTATGTAACATTTATCGAAGTAGTAACATTGCATACGTTCAATTCTCAAAAGATTGTGCATTTGAAAATAATTTAACAAAATCAAGAACACAAACTATTGTATTCCTGCTACCTTTTTTTATGGGAGCCTGGACCACTGCGACCAGGAATACAATTCCTGCTACCTTACTGAAATTAAAGATTGTTTTTATTACCCATGGTTCCCCACGTTGAAGGGATTTCACCAATTCAATCCTATTTTATCAACAGCACATCTTTTCAATACACTTCTAATGAAACGGTCGGTAAGCATGCGTATTCACGGGAAACTAGCAGTCATTGACTTTTCGTCGAAAAGCCCAATTTCGGAAGCAGCTTTTCGGCCCAAAAGCGTGATTGTGTTTATAAAAATGTATATACTGCATTCTTCTTGCCAATCTGAACACAGCGAATATATTTTCATAAAACGAATTTTTGTTTCAAACAAAAAAACTACTTTTGAAATTGGCAGAATCGATGATGACTAATTTCACTTTCATACAGAGTCGTATTATAACCGAACACTACAGCTGTAGCACATTTTTCCAACACAGATATCAAATTCGCCGAGATTTAATCGTCTCGCAGTAAAGAATTTGCGATCTGTTGGGACAACGAACTTGTCATTTTTTCTGGCACACTTCCCTAACACAGACATCAAATTGGACTAGGTTTAATCGCGTTCGTAAGAAATCTGTTGGCACGAGGGGGCTTTGTCACTCTTTCTGGCGTACTTCCCAAGCAAGGACATCAAAATGGTCTAGGTTTAACCGCGGTGTTAAGAAATTTTGTTGAAATGAGGAAACTTGGTCACTTGTTTTGGCTTACTTCCCAAGCACAGATATCAAATTGGTATAGGTTTAGATCAATGCAAAGAATCTTCCAACCAATCACGAAGCGAGAATTCTGGTAAAACATGGGTTCATTATTTTCAATTTTTCAATAGTTCAACATCAGGAATCCATACTTTTCTTCATTTGGGTCAATTCTTAGAAGATTTTCCGATCGATTGGTGTAAGAATATTGAAAATCGACAGGAAAACCGCTGAGCTATTAGCGCTCAAAACCTTTCATTTTTCGTGACGCTCGCATTTTTCGATTTTTGGAATGACACCCTATCTCAAAACTTGCCGTAAGACGTAGTCCTACGTCAAAACAATTTAGAAAAAGTTTCTACCGAATTACGGTATTTCACTTTAATATTTTTCCGAAATCCTCGTTAAAATTTGACAATCGACTTTTCGGAGGTTCGGCAGTCTCAGAATTTTGCGGTTTTTATTTTACCGAGATTCTCGGTAAAGTTTGACAGTTGATGGATTTCTGAGCTCTCGGCAATTTGATGTTTTACCGAGATTATTGCCGAGATCTCAGCTGTTGGGATCTCGGTAATTTGTTTTACCGTACTCGGCGATAACATTCAAGTGTGTACAAAAAGGCCACGCATAACTTTCTTCACGCATAACTTTTTGCCAAATTATCGAACTCGCGTTTTTCAGTTCTCAAGCTTCCAAACAGGCATGTCTAAAAGCTGAACCATACTGCATGTCGCATTTAAAAAATGCTACAAAGTTTATTTGAGGCGGTACGCTGCTGCCGTGCCTGATAAAATGAACTGCACGCTCAAAAAAGCAACCGCAACCCGTTTCGGTGTTGTCTTTCAGACGCCGGTTTTTAGCACTTCGGTAACACTTGGGATTACGTGTGCTAGCTTTGTAAAAGATCCTCGGATATGTGCTGGACGTGTTTCTTTTTGCTAGCATTAGGTTTTCGTATTCACGGCCAACTGAAATCAAGCGCTTCCATGTGTGTTTTTGCAAACTTGAGAATACTCTTCTACGGTGGATGCCGATATCAACGGACTGTTAGGCTAATTGTTTCCTGAAGCCACCACCGAACATCGTATCGTTGCAAGCGCAGATTGATTTCCAAGAACCATTTATACTGTGAACTGTGAAGCGAGCTACGTATGATAATTTGCTTTAAACCGATCCTGCTCCTGATCAGTTATTTATATTCTCTGCCTAAAAATGCGAATCTCATAATCCAGCCATGCCTTGTGTCACTCAAAATATTTCAGAAAATCAAAAAACTTTTTTATTACTTAACATTAGTTTATTAGATGTTTCCGGATATATGGGGATATATATAAAAATTTGTTTGAAACTGACCAGTTCTAGTCCTGGTGCTTCTAGTTAAAAAACCCGATTTAATCCACCTAGTGGTGAAAGGAACCTTTGTTATACGGTCTTACTTGCTATTTGAGATAGAAATCGACACGTCTTCGGAGCATAATTCATCTATTGGTTAACGTTGCGTAGTGCGTTGGTTTATATAAAATTTTTGAAAATTGAATAAGTTTACAAAATTTGAACAAAATAGGAACACTTTTCAATTTTGATAGATCCTTTTTTCATGAAATTGCTGAGTAAGGATAAGAAAGTTGTTATTAACCTGAGTAAGTGCAAATAAAAGTAAGTTGTAAGAGGAAATCTCATTCTTTAACATATACATTGTCTAGTAAAGGTCTAGTTTATAGGTTTTTGAGCTATGCATAGTTTTCTGTAATGTCATTCTATTTGAATCACATCAATAGAGTTTTCTTGAATAATTTTCATCAATTTTTATTAACCTTCGGTTACTCATGCTGTTGTATTTTATACAACACTTCTAGGTTTTTCAACGCCATATTGTTATAAAGTTACAAATCGTTGTTTAACTAACGTATATTCTTCAAGAAACTTATTGTGCGCAAAATGTCATAATTATTCAATGCATTATCAATTTAAATTGTTGGGAAAATGTATGCAGCAAAACTACCAGCAAATGTAAAATGTTTAAAATGTATCCGTCTGCTGATAGTCGAGTAATTCGGAGTCAAAATTAGGGTATTCTTTATAATCAAAGTTCATATACAATTCATATACAATAAATAAGATTTTTCTATCTTCGTTGCAGAGATAGAAGGTACTGTGCAAAATTTCTTGCAATAATCTCTATAACTTTGCAGAACACATCAATGTGTTATATTGACACTGAAAAAAATATTTTTTTATTTCACTTTTAGGGGGATTAATCAAAATTTAAATTCCACCAGACGATAGAGCTTTCAATTTCAAGGAACTGTTCCAAAGGTTCGATAAACCTAAAACCAAGTTTTCCCAGTCAAAACTCTAGTGCACACGTTTTCTTTGGTTTGGGGCTATTTTGCGCGCGAGTAACTGTGTTACAGAAGTTGGCGCGAGTGTTCGAAGGTTAATATCTTTTGACCGGTAAAACCAATTCTTATGAAATTTTGCATATATATTCGTAGTGTCAAAACCTCTCGTTTGATATTAAAATAATTGAAATTCGGTAAATTATCTTGGTTAAAATCATTATAAATTATTGTTAATTTTGGTGTGGTGTATACGGTTGCTCATAACTTTCAAATTAAACGTCCAATCAAAAAATCATTCAATAGTGATCTATTAGGATATATTATCTTTCAAATGAGACTAATAGCGCATAAATCGGTTTGGCCATCTCTAAGAAACAGGCGATAATTATTACCTTGTCAAAACAGGTTTTTTAAGCATAACTTTTAAACTACTTGTTTGTTTTCAATTAAAAATTGCTGAACAATTTAGCTTTAATAAGGGCTTTCATTTGATACTAAGATCGTTGAAATCGGTCAAGTAGTTCCTGAGAAACCCGTGGCACGTATTTTTCACATTTTTGCTTATAACTTTTAAACGAAACGTCGTATCACGAAACAACTCAATAGTGATCTACTAGACAATAATACCTTTCAAACAAAAGTAATAGCGAACGATTCGGTTCAGCCATGTCTGAGAAACAGGCGATAGAAAAAATCATTACATACATACACACACACACACACACACACAGACATTGCTCAAATCGTCGAACCCTATCGATTGGTATATGTGACTTGGCCCTCCGGGCCTCGGATCAATTTCGTGTTTTTCGACCAATTTTTAAACCTTTGTTATAGTATAACAAAGGTAAAACGCCCGCCTGACCAATAAATCTGCAGCGAACATTGTCGAGTGGAACGTATACGGTATCTTGGAGGTCCGGAGATGCCGGCGACATAAACGAGGCAGGTGGCCGTATTGCAAGCCCGTGACGGATCGTATCTGAAAACTTTCTGAATATTTCGGGTTTCGATATCAGTGAATATCGAAGTATCGATATTTTGGTCGCGATATACTCATTACTCAGTATCGGATCGGTCGAATATATTGCGATACCAGATATCGATACTTTGGCTTTCGATTCCCATCCCTATATTCAGGGGAATAGGGTTTAGGCAAATTCTAAGAGATTCGCTTCCAATGGGTCCACGCTTGACAAGGAGAATGTTACTCACCCAGTCTGTGTGGCTGTGCTCTCATTTAATAATTCCGGCTTTTTGAAGATTATTCCACTCCTTCTTGAGACTACTTCGTAGAGCGATGGGAACACGCCGAGGTTGCTGTATTGTTGGTTGCACATCGCCGTCGATCTCTAGACTTACTTCACCAGGCATGCGGCCATAGCCTTCGAAGATATCGCTGTACTTGTGAACAATTTCTTCCGCTTTAATTCGATAAATTTTCAACACTTGTTCCCCTGCTGAATCTGCTAATGGTGTGCTCAAATTCCTTTTTACTTCACTACAAAATTTAACAAACCCCAAGGTGGTACTGGCTTTTAACGAAAGAAGTGGTCTGTGACTGACACCTACAACTTGCAATACTAAAACATATCGTTTGTCCTTATTCCTGCATGGTATTTTCACCTGTCCAAGCAGAGGGATAACACTACCACCAAAAGCTTTTAACTTATACGGTGACTGAAGTAGCTTGGGATCTGTTTCTCCAGTTAATTTACGCAGCCAGTCTAATCCAATTATGATTGTATTGGCGCCGCTGTCAAGGTCGCACTGAACTCTTTTCCATTTTGACGTAGGACTACGGCTTACGGCAAGTTTTGAGATAGGGTGTCATTCTAAAAAATCGAAAAATGCGAGCGTCACGAAAAATGAAAGGTTTTGAGCGCTAATAGCTCAGCGGTTTTCCTATCGATTTTCAATATTCTTACACCAATCGATCGGAAAATCTTCTAATAATTGGCCCAAATGAAGAAAAGTATGGATTCTTGATGTTGAACTATTGAAAAATTGAAAATAATGAACCTATGTTTTACCAGAATTCTCGCTTCGTGATTGGTTGGAAAATTCTTTGCGATGATCTAAACCTATACCAATTTGATATCTGTGCTTGGGAAGTAAGCCGAAACAAGTGACAAAGTTTCCTCATTTCAACAAAACTTCTTAACACCGCGGTTAAACCTAGACCATTTTGATGTCCTTGCTTGGGAAGTACACCAGAAAGAGTGACAAAGCCCCGTCGTGCCAACAGATTTCTTACGAACGCGATTAAACCTAGTCCAATTTGATGTCTGTGTTAGGGAAGTGTGCCAGAAAAAATGACACAAGCTCGTTGTCCCAACAGATCGCAAATTCTTTACTGCAAGACGATTAAACCTCGGCGAATTTGATATCTGTGTTGGAAAAATGTGCTACAGCTGTAGTGTTCGGTTATAATACGACTCTGTATGAAGGTGAAAATAGTCATCATCGATTCTGCCAATTTCAAAAGCAGTTTTTTGAAGTAGGACTACTTCTTTGATTTCTATATCGGGGTGCACTTTAGAAAAACGAAAAGGGAACATGTAACGAAAAGTGGTTATGGTTTGCACGCTTATAACTCAGTCATCCCTCAATAGATTCTAGAGATATTTGTATCAATCGATTGGAAATTTTTCAAAAAATCTATTACAACACAGTTTATTACAAGTTTCCCTAACAGACGTGTAATAATTAAGAAAATATTAGACGAACATTCATTAATTCAATATTTTCATTTTTTTGCCTCCCCACGTCAATGCTTCCCAAGCACAGATGACAGAAATATATACGAGATGAGCCATGGGTTAAGCTCCCTTATGATTGTATTTAATTTATGCCCTATAATAGAATCCGCTCGAAAATTGTAGAGCTTCGGCTGTTGCTGCTTCTCCGGAATAAGACATCGAAGACATCCAAATTCATCGAGCGAGACGCCAACAAACCGAAGAAGCCCGCGAACGATATGGTTTTCGCTGCTATCAATACCCTGTATAATCAACGGATCCTCGCTGCAACCTGCACGTCGTCTTCAAGTAAATCGCCGCCAGCCACAATTGCGACGTTTCAAGGTTGGCCACATTCGTGAAAAAAGTTTTGAAATTAGGTAGCTGTCGAATAGGTCGAAAAGCTGGTCCAAACAAAGAGAGCAGGCGCTTCCGATTCGTTTAAGGTTGATAAATCGGACGATAACAAATTAACTTTGCTAACTGCTGCAAAGGCGGCTCCGATTAAAGCTGTACTACTGGAGTAAATATGCGGCTGCCCCCGAACAAATATCTACTAAACCAATGAAAACCGCAGCAAAGGCACCGAAAGCCCCAAAGCCAAAAGAAGTTGTTCCAGCGGAGAAGGTGGCCCGAAAAAAAGCTGCTGCCCAGATGTAAATTTCCTTGATTTGCATTACTAGTATCTGGTAGAAAACAATCAGTTCTTTTAAGAACTACTGAATAAGTATACGAAGCAATTAAATTGATTTTTCTCACATTTTTTCTCATTTTAAAATGAACATGACAAAGTGGAAGTTTATCAAGTATGCGCGTACGAGCCCGCCAGTCATGTTTAAACTGTATTACATGGCAAAATCGTCTGAAAAGCAAACTGCGCCACTTCGTAATTCGAGACTAAGCGTATCTAGTATCTGGTTACTAGTATCTGGTAGAAAACAATCAGTTCTTTTAAGAACTACTGAATAAGTATACGAAGCAATTAAATTGATTTTTCTCACATTTTTTCTCATTTTAAAATGAACATGACAAAGTGGAAGTTTATCAAGTATGCGCGTACGAGCCCGCCAGTCATGTTTAAACTGTATTACATGGCAAAATCGTCTGAAAAGCAAACTGCGCCACTTCGTAATTCGAGACTAAGCGTTTAGTGCAGTGATGGCCATACTGCGGCCCGCGGGCCGCATGTGGCCCTTTGAGACGATTCGTGCGGCCCGCGGACTGATTTGAAAGATGGTGGACTTAGGAGAAATTTTTTGATGACATAGGAGTTCCTCAGTTTAATCGTTATGCCTCGCGCATGTTGTGAATCTGAATACTTTGCGGTTTAAATATCATGGTGATTCCTAGAAAATGGTTTTTGTTGTCACCTATTTTGCAGTGAGAAAATCGAATTGCATCTTCATTTATATATTTGGCCCTAAAAAGGGCTAATTGTTGTATAGTTACAGAAACCTGACCAGATACATTTACTATGATTATTTGTACTTTGGTGACTGTTTCGGTACGTTCCGAGACGGCGCGCGCAAGGCAAACTCACCCGGCGGCCAGCCACACTCACTATAACTTGATAAGCCAACAAACGAAAGAAAATAGCGTAGCTCTCCTATCGGCGTGGCTTCTTCTTCTTCCTATCGCTTTTTGCGGCCTTTCCACTGGTTGTCGCTGTCGGTGCCATGACATGAAGACGATGCTTGATCTACAGAAACTGAAAGCTTCAAACAAAGTACGGTTTCATAGTCACGCCTTATTTTCTTCTCTGCCATTCCTTTTTCTACGTAGATCAGCCTTTGTTACAAATTGCTGCCGTTTGCTCTGATATATAACCAACGGTAATCTGAGGAACCGCATCATTTTCGCATGGACATCGGTACCGAGAGTAACGATTTTCTCTCCCTCACTGGACGCGGCAAAAATGGTAATACGCAGCAACAGCCGATCCCCGATCTGCATTTGCTAAAAATTTTTGCTTTCCCACGCCGAAGCTTCCCTAGCACGGATGACAGAAATATATAGGAGATGAGCTATGGATTAAATTCCCTTAGGGCATCTTCTACGGTGATCCAAATCCTTACTTTGGTCCAAATTTTTAGACCAAGCAGAAAAACGTTTCCGCACCGGTGTTGTAAATCTAATTTTATACTGGAGCGAAGTTGTAAATTTTTTACAACTCGTATAACTTTTGGTCTATTTTTGACTCGATTTGGAACAGCGCGAAGGTTGTTTTAAATCTTGCAGGTACGGGGGAGTGACATTTGACAGGAAAAAAACAATGAATACGGTGAAGTTTATAAAGCCATCGCCAATTTTTCAGCAGACTGATTGTGAAATACATTAATCAATTCATTTAAACTAAAATTGCTTTGATTTTATCGCTTGGAGTTGCATTTCTTATATCTGGCATGAACAAACGAAAAGGCGAAATCGAGCCATCCTTTGGTTTATTTACATCATGCACCCTTTTGTTGATTCGCAGCAGGAAATATTTACATCACCGCTGCGGATTGATCTGAATTGAACCATTTCGCCAGTTCTATTTTCAATTTCGCTGGTTCAAATTTGGCATAACTCTGATCTAAACATAGACCACCGTAGAAGGTGCCCTTAGATTGTTTTTAATTTAGGCCCTATAGAATCCGATCGAAATTGTCGAGCTTTAGCTGCTTCCCCGGATAAGGCAACGAAGACATCTAACTTCACTAAGCGAGACGCCAATAAACCGAAGAGTCAACGGATTCTCGTTGCAAGCCGTCTAGAAGTATATCGCCGCCAGCTACAATTGTGACGTTTCAAGGTTGGACACATTCCTAAAAAAGGCTTTGAAAAGCTAGTGTTCAACAAGAGAAAGCTAATCCAAACAAAGAGAACTGGCGCTTCCGGTTCGTTCGCCTACCAAACTGGCTAGCGAGAACCAAGATGCCGAAGATTGCTGCAGCAATGGCGGCTCCGGTTGAAGCTGCCAGAAAGACTACTGCAGGAGTAAAAAGGCTGCAGCCCCCATACAAAAATCTTACTAAGTCTTACAGAAGACCATAGCAAAAGCACAGAAGACTGCAAAACCAAAAAAAGTCGTTCCAACGGAGAATGCGGCCCGAAAAAAGCTGCTGCCAAGCAGTAAATTTCTTCAATTTATATTATTGATATCTGGTAAAAAACAATCAGTTCTTTTAAGAACTACTGAATAAGATATGAAGCAGTTCAATTGATTTTTCTCATGAATCATATTCCTCATATAAAAATGCACATGACAAGTTGGCAGTTTATTTATCCAGGCATGATGATTTAGATGTTTAAACTGCATTACAACAAATATTGCGAACCCATGTTAAAAGCATCATGTTATTGTAACAAATGAACAAACAGATGCAAGCATTCAACTTTCCCACAACAGATCCATTATGAAGTCGAAAAAACCATTATAGTTCAGCCAAATTATCAAATATAAAAGTTCCACACCAATTTCCAACAGTTTCAATAAAAGCGCTCGTAATGAGCAGAAAAAAAGTTACTGAATAATTGTCCTGTACTATAACATACCTTTAAATGAATTTTTAAATGAACTTTAGTGAATACAACTGATCATATACCTACCTACATATGCAAAATAATGCCATTTCGTGATTCTTTCTGGAAAGCATGAAACGGAAAAGCCACATTACCTGGCAAAATCCTTTGAAAAGAAAACTGCGCCACTTCGTTATTCGAGGCGAAGCGTTTAGGGAGAAAATCGAATTGCATCTTCATTTATATAAAAAATTGTTGTATAGTTACAGAAGCCTGACACCACATATATTTACTATAAGCCGGTATACTTTGGTACCATGCGAGACGGCGCGCTTGGCAAACTCACCCGGCAGCCAGCCACGCTCACAATAACTCGTTGCAATTATGCTTGACTATTGACTGAGCGGGTACAGTCAAAAGAGCAAAACCACAACCACACACAACTGTGAGTGCCGTCTGCCGTGCCAATGTGCCATCCCCGTTGATCCACGTTTGCTTGCTTACTTGAAAATGATGCATGCGCGGTGAAGTAGCTCCACCCTTTTTTCCTATTCTGCTATTCCATTACCTACGTAGCACGGCCTTATTAACGATTCTTGTCGCTTGCACAGATATATAACAAGAGGTAAGTCGGTGAACGGCACTATTTAGATGCTGTTCGAGTTACTGTAAACATCGAGTCGAAACACAAATTCTAATCATGTCTGGACGCGGTAAAGGTGGGAAAGTTAAGTGAAAGGCAAAGTCTCGTTCATCTCGTACTGGACTCCATCCAATTCCCAGTAGGCCGCACCCACCGTCTACTTAGCAAGGGCAACTATGCTGAGCGTGTTAGTGCTGGAACCACCCGTCTATCTGGCTGCCGTGATGGAGTATTTGGCAACTAAAGTTTTGGAATTGGCAGGAAATTCGGCCCGTGACAACAAGAAGACCAGAATCATCCCCCGTCATCTGCAATTGGCCATCCGTAATTACGAAGAATTGAACAAACTCCTTTCCGGTGCACCATTGCTCAAGGAGGTGTTCTTCCGAACATTCAGGCTGTTCTCTTGCCTAAGAAGACCGAAAAGTAGGCAGATTTCCAACTATCGAGTTGATTGTCAAAAAACCCGTCCTTTTCAGGACGACAAACATCTGTTTATGAAGATTTACAAGATTTTGCTCACTGATTCTGGATTCAACTTTTCAGGAAAGAGCATACTGATTAATATCAATGAATCAATTCTCACGTTAAACAAACGTCTGTTAGAAGCTTATTTTGACGTGATTACATTAAAGAACTCATTTGGATTGTAAACTGCAATTAATTCCAGTTATTCACATAGCAAATAATTTTTTAACATTTTAGTTTTAATTTTCAAAAACATGAATTTGATTTTTGCAAAAAATAATCTGCATCTACCCGAAACTGTTCGAAATAATTCCCCAAATCTGCACCAACATGTATCACATGTAAGAACACAATTCTTTAATGCGCAACTTGAGCATCTATATATGAAATTCATACAAAAATCACCGGCTTTAGCATTGGGAGACGAATTGCACTACATTCGTAGTTCTACTTCAAGCCTGCGCCCGTGCCACTAAGCATGGACCCTTGTACTTTTTTGTTTGAAACAAAATTTCGGTTTATGAAAATATATTCGCTGTGGTCAGATTGGCTGCTTCCGAAATTCGGCTTTCCGACGAAAAGTCAATGACTGCTAGTTTCCCGTGAATACGCATGCTTACCGACCGTTTCATTAGAAGTGTATTGTAAAGATGTGCTGTTGATAAAATAGGATTGAATTGGTAAAATCCCTTCAACGTGGGGAACCATGGGTAATAAAAACAATCTTTAATTTCAGTAAGGTAGCAGGAAAGCAATAGTTTGTGTTCTTGATTTTATTAAATTGTTTTCAAATGCACAATCTTTTGAGAATTGAACGTATGCAATGTTACTACTTTGATAAATGTTACATACAACGCATGTAGCATGTATATGTTGCATATAGGATGTATACATGAAGAATCGAATGATTACAAGCATGAATACATGCCACTATCATTACAAAGAGACTTACGTAGTCCTGCGTCACCTATATATGCGGTCGTGTCTTGTACACAACCCCTCTGATTTTTTTTGTTGATTTTAAACTCTAGTTCAGCCAAAACGCTTCCATCTTTTTGGATACTATCGAAAATTTTACCGATTTCCCTCTCCATGTCATTTTCATCCGAATAGTCACTGAAATCTTGAACGGAATCACTATCAGTTGTTACACTGCTGTCGTCGTCTTTGATTTCCTTAACTTTTTTAGAATTTTTTTTATGTTTCTTGTGTAGGTAACTTTTCGCTTTATCGTTGCCAGCAATGTGGTAGGATTTGCTTTGTCATCTGCCGTGAGATCAAAATTGAAATATTTCTTTAACGCTTGAGTTCTGATAACCGACAATAAAAAACTGACTTTCTTTGGGTTCTCCTCAATTGGCCACGCGTCCATTCCGACCGCTGTTGCGTAGTTATTCCAGTTCGCTTCAACAAAGCAAAAATTGTCCTCCATGTTTCCTTCAACTGCCAGCGGCGGTCGAAGAGGAACATGTTGCGGAACATTTCGGATCTCCGCTGCTGCTGGTTCTATAGTCGGTTATTTTCCATCCGCCGCATCATTTCACCAAACATTCTGTTTTGGTTTTGTAGAAGCTGAGCAATTTCCTGCTCCATTTCGTTTTTTTTGTTTTGCTTCGAAGATACCGGTAAGAACGAAATTTCTAGACACCGAACTAACACGTTCAAAACGACGCGCCTATACCTGTACCCCCGTTGGTATGGCCTTCTTTAATCTGAACATTTTTAATCTGTACCCCGGTGGCATGAATGCGTTCACATTAAAGACCGATCAAGCGTCACACACAGTTGACGTTAAAGTTGACCGGTTAATTAAAAAAAAGCAAAAAATCTTAATGCGTTTCCTCTTGCTCAGGAGCTTTGGAAATATAGCTCATATGCAACTTACCCCTCTCCAGCACTCAAAATAGACTATTTTAGTCGAAACTGCCCAGCCAATTTTGTCTTCTACAAACCGAACATTTAGAATTCGTGCATGTTTGAAATGTTTTTAAAACGTTTGTTTTCGTCAAATCAAAACAACAAGCTCATAGGGTGCGCGTCTTGCGCGTCTGTGAAAATGAATAGAGTTACCAAATATTCAGATTAAAAATGAACTCGCCCAATCTGAACGAGTTGTTTTTCATATTAGCGAGGGTTGAGTGTATATGGAAAGTTATGCGATGACTTTCTCTTTCAGAATAGGTTCGTTGACAATCAGTTCTTCGCCGGGTATTCGAAAAATAAAACCATTTGCGACGCAGTTTAAGTTAACTCCGCGAGACTTCTGACACCATGTTGTGATTTGTATCCAAGAGAAATAAAACAGGTGTGGTTCGGCTAACTATCTTCCAAGTAATGACTTTATTTACTGTATCAGAACGAAAATTGGAACAAGGTTTTTTTTATCAAGGTCTATATACCGTTTAGAAAGGTGCGCACTTGCTATAAGGTTAGGGCATCTGTATCGGTTGTTGGTAATATTATAACAGATGTATTTAAAAAATTTCGATGATCATATCATATCACATCTGGTTCAAAATTAGATGAGAAATTTAGACAAATATTAGGGTAATTGATCTCGAGTGGACCTATTTAGCGCTTTTTAACACCACCACCTTGACCACCACTCACACTATGCTTAATTTACTCGTCATTTATAAATAATATGTGGTGATGTTACTATTTTTTGGAAAGTACCACCTTTTTTTCATTATCAGTACTTTAAAAAAGTATAATTGATGAAACTTTTATTAAGTATATCGTTTTTTGCCATAGCCTTTTTTGATCTTGAGTGGATCCAACATGATCTTGAGTGGGCCTATTCTTGATTTTAGAGTGGGCCTAAATTAGGATTGTCATAGTTTCTCCCATGTAAATGAACAAAATAATAACAAAGAATTTTGACGTAGGACTACGTCTTACGGCAAGTTTTGAGATAGGGTGTCATTCCAAAAAATCGGAAAATGCGAGTGTCACGAAAAATGAAAGGTTTTGAGCGCTAATAGCTCAGCGGTTTTCCGATCGATTTTCAATATTCTTACACCAATCGATCAGAAAACCTTCTAAGAATTGAAAAGTATGGATTCTTGATGTTGAACTATTGCAAAATTGAAAATAATGAACCTATGTTTTACCAGAATTCTCGCTTTGTGATTGGTAGGAAGATTCTTTACGATGATCTAAACCTATACCAATGTGATATCTGTGCTTGGGAAGTGAGCCAAAACAAGTGATAAGGTTTCCTCATTTCAACAAGATTTCTTAACACCGCGGTTAAACCTAGACCATATTGATGTCCTTGTTGGTATGGCAACACAGATCGTATTTATTATTACTAAGTTTTTTCATTCAGTGTATTTTTTCTGCTCTTCACACTCTTTTGACAGATACAGTTATTCAAAATGTAACCGCGTTTTTTTTCATGCTTACGTTTATTATTAAATTAGTTTTCTCCATGAGGTGTGCATTTTATTTCCGAGTGATCCGAAACCTGACTCTGCCAACAGGTTATTGGCCCGGCTAAAACAGCAGATAAAGTGCGCGGAACTATTGTGAGTTGTTTTTTTGATTCGCAGCTAATTGCGTCGGTTCGGTTTCGTTGCCATGGCTACCGGTGAAAAAGTAGCGTCTTTTCCCAAGCTGAATAGTTCGAATTACGATAATTGGAGCTTCCGGATGAAGCTGCTCCTTGTGAAGGAAGGTGATTGGACCGTGATTAGCGAGGAGAAGCCTGAGGAGGTAACCCCGGAATGGACGAGCAAGAATGACCAAGCGATGGCCACGATTGGTTTGGCAGTGGAAGACGGTCAGTTAATCCACATTAGAAAATCAAAATCAGCGGCAAAAATTCCATGTCAAACGTACGCTCACTACAAAGGTTTCGCTTATGAAGAAAATTTGCCGTTTGAAGCTTGAAGCCTACGGTGAAATGGAATCACATATCGATCGCCTTACGGAACTGTTCGAAAAGCTTAATGATATGCAGGAGGATAAAATACTCGATGATTATTGGCTCGTTGCGATATTGTTAAGCAGCTTATCTGAGGACTACGACACTCTTATTACTGCTATGGAGGCACGTTCGGACGATGACTTAACGTTGAATTATGTAAAAGGCAAGCTAATTGATGAGTGGCAAAAGCGTAAAAATCGGTTTGAGAGTGATGATCTTGAGGTAGCATTGCGTGCTGGACCAAGTGTTAATAGTATAAAGTGCTATTTCTGTAAAAAGTCCGGGCACAAAAAGGTCGATTGCGAAAAGTTTAAAGACTGGAAGAAAACCAAAGATGCAAACCAAAATGAAGAAAAAGTTCACAATGTGGTGAGTGTTCCTGATAAAAATTTTCATTGGGCATTTCTTATTACTCGCACTGACTCAGCAGAAAGACTATGGATTTTAGATTCGGGTGCTACGTGCCACATAGTGAATCATCGCGATTTTTTCGACACTCTTGACGAAAGCGTTCGAGAGGTGGTATATGTAGCTAACGGTGCTCGTGTGATAGCAAAAGGTCGCGGACGCGGTGTGATAAAAGTTTTAGACAACGAGAACAGAAGTCGCGAAATTACAGTAGAAGGGGCATTGTTCGTTCCAGAAATGAATACTAATCTTTTGTCCGTTAAGATACTTGTGCGTAAAGGTTTTGTGGTGACATTCGATAGCGCAGGAGCTGGTATTACTCGCGACGGCATAGTCGGGGCATACGCGGATTTGAAATACAATTTGTTTTTTTGCGAGTGGACGGCGAGTCCGCGTCACTAGTGCGTAAGGACAGTGACTGTATTCATCGTTGGCATCACCGGTTGGGCCACAGAAATTCTGACGCAATCTTGAGAATGTGTGAGTTGGCCGACGGTTTTGAAGTAGTAGAGTGCAGTTGCGAAGACGTATGTGAAGTGTGTATAAAAGGAAAAATGCACAGAAGTTCCTTTCCGAAAGCATCTGAGTGCAAGTCGTCCGCAGTGATGGATTTGGTGCACACTGATATTTGCGGGCCGATGCGAACTGCGTCGCTAGGTGGTCGGAGGTATTTTCTCACGTTCATTGACGATCACAGTAGATATACCGTCGTGTACATAGTGCGAAGGAAATCCGACACGCTGGAAAAGCTGAAAGAGTTCGTCGAGATGGCAAAGACTCAGTTCGGACGTAAACCGAAAGTTCTTCGGTCTGATCGAGGCGGCGAATACATAGGCAAACAGGTACGAAAATATCTCAAAACGAACGGTATCATTAGTCAGCTCACTACCCCATATTCTCCACAGCAGAACGGGGTGGCCGAAAGAAAAAATCGATATCTTGTTGAGATGGCACGATGTATGTTAATTGATGCGGGGCTTGATGATCGTTTTTGGGGCGAGGCGGTGATGACGGCGAATTACATGCAAAATCGCTTACCATCTCGTTCAATTGAAGACACTCCTTATGAACGATGGTTCGGGCAAAAACCGAATATGAATGAAATCAAACAATTCGGAATTGATGTTTATTGTCATGTTCCTAAACAAAAACGAGGAAAACTAGACGAGAAGGCTGTGAAGCTAAAGTTTATGGGGTACAGCGAAGGAACCAAGGGATATCGTTTGGTTGATAGTAATACTGGTAAAATCACAATAAGCAGAGACATTAGATTTCTGAATACGTTTGATCCAATTATAGAGCCTCCAGTGGATGAAGTCATTGTCCCGCTGAGCGTTCCGTCTGATCCTAAATCTGGCAATAATAGGGTAATAGATGATGTTTTTGTCCCTGAACCTGATGCTCCTGCAGTGATAGTTGAAGACCCTGAAGAAGAGTGGGTTGATACTGAATGTTTCTTGGGTGACGATGATAACGATCCTTTGCAACTAGCCGTCCGTCGATCGGAGCGAGTAACTAGGGGTATTTTGCCGCAAAGGTATGCCTGCGCTGCAGGTGAGCTAGAGATGGAGCCTCGGAGCTATGCAGAGTCGCAAGCTAGTCAGTTCAAAGATGAATGGCGACATGCTATGCTAGAGGAGTTAGAGTCTATTAAAGCAAACGAAACCTGGGAAATCATCGACTTACCAGCAGGAAGACGGGCACTTGGAAGCAAATGGGTATACAAGTTGAAGCGGGATGCCGATGGAAAAGTTAAACGTTTCAAGGCACGACTTGTTGCCCAAGGCTTTAATCAGCGGTATGGAACTGAATATGATGAAATCTTTGCGCCAGTAGTGCGTTTGACCACTTTTAGGGCACTTTTATCTATTGCGGCAAAGAGGCGTATGATAGTGCGACAGTATGATGTAAAATCAGCTTTTCTGTACGGCAACCTTGAGGAGGAGATCTATATCCGTCAACCTCCTGGGTTTACTGAAGATGGTGCAGAAAACAAGGTGTGTCGTTTAAAGAAAAGCTTGTACGGGCTGAAGCAAGCGGCGCGATCCTGGAATAATCGTCTTCATGAGGTTTTAGTTAAAGAAGGTTTTCAGAAGTGCGATTCGGATCCGTGTTTATATCGAAAGAGTGTTGGGGATAAGATTAGTTTTGTTCTTGTCTACGTCGATGACCTGATCGTTTCAAGTGAGGATAAGGCTATCATCGTATCTTTGGAACAGGCTCTGAAGAAGAATTTTGTCATCAGCAGTTTGGGAGATATACGGCAGTATCTGGGTGTTGATGTTGTACGGGATACAGGAGGAGATTACTTTATAAGTCAGCAACGTTACATTGACGATGTTGTAAGAACCGCTGGCTTGGACAACGCTAAAGTTTCTGCAATTCCACTGGACACCGGATATGAAAAGCAAGAGGAAGATGTAACTTTGCTACCGAATAACAATGAATATCAACGCTTGGTTGGAAAGTTGTTGTTCATAGCAGTTAATTCGCGCCCAGACATAGCTGCGTCTATATCTATCCTTAGTCGGAAAACAAGTAAGCCCTCTCAGCGAGACTGGAATGAACTGAAGCGAGTAGTGCGTTATCTTAAAGGCACCGTAAATCTGTGCCTTCGACTAAGTAATAGGGATGATGAATCAGGATTGGTTGGGTATGCAGACGCTGACTGGGCGGAATGCCGTGATGGACGAAAATCGAATAGTGGCTTTGTATTTCAGTATAGCGGTGGAACGATTTCTTGGGCGTGCCGTAAACAGTCTTGCGTTTCGCTTTCAACAGCTGAAGCAGAATTTGTAGCACTTTCAGAAGCTTCACAGGAAGCACTGTGGCTTAAGCGATTAATGGTCGACTTAGGAGAAAAAGTAGTGAAGATTCGGATGTACGACGACAATCAAAGCTGTTTGCAGATGTTAGACTGTGACAAATTCAGTAACCGTACCAAGCACATAGATACCAAGTATTACTTCACCAAGGATTTGAAACACTCTGGTGCAGTAGAGTATCAATATTGCCCGAGTGAGACAATGCGAGCTGATCTCTTAACGAAGCCGCTTTCAAGAATTCGGCTATGTGAATTAAGAAAGCGGTGTAGCCTTGATGTCATGAACTAAGGGAACGATATGCGTTGAGGAGGAGTGTTGGTATGGCAACACAGATCGTATTTATTATTACTAAGTTTTTTCATTCAGTGTATTTTTTCTGCTCTTCACACTCTTTTGACAGATACAGTTATTCAAAATGTAACCGCGTTTTTTTCATGCTTACGTTTATTATTAAATTAGTTTTCTCCATGAGGTGTGCATTTTATTTCCGAGTGATCCGAAACCTGACTCTGCCAACCACCCCGCTGTCACAAATGTCATTCCCATACATTTTTCGTGTAGCCAACATCTCATCTAGCCCACAACAAACTTTGCTTCGGACAAAATGTATTTGTGAGTAGCCCGCTCTAACTTCAGCCTCGGATGAATCAGTATTGGTAAGCTCCCGAACAAAGTTACTTTTTTGCTTTTTTACCTTTGTTATACTATAACAAAGGTTTAGAAATTGGTCGAAAAACACGAAATTGATCCGAGGCCCGGAGGGCCGAATCACATATACCAATCGATAGAGCTCGACGAACTGAGCAATGTCTCTGTGTGTGTGTGTGTATGTGAGTATGTGTGTATGTGTGTATGTGTGTATGTGTGTATGTGCAGCTCATTTTCTATCGCCTGTTTCTCGAAGGTGGCTGAACCAATTTGACCGCTTTTACTTTTGTTTGAAAGGTATTATTGCCTAGTATATCACTATTGAATTGCATTGCTGTCCGACGTTTCGTTTAAAAGTTATAAGCAAAAAGGTGAAAACTACGTGACACGCGTTTCTCCGGAACTACGCAACCAATTTGAACGATCTTAGTACCAAACGAAAGCTCTTGCTATTACTAAACTTTTTACCAAGTTTTATTGAAAACGGACAAGCTGTTTAAAAGTTAGCCTTAAAAAACCTGTTTTGACTAGGTACAAATGATCGCCTGTTTCTCAGAGTTGGCTGAACCGATGTATGCGCTATTATTCTCATTTGAAAGGTAATATAGCCTAATAGATCACTATTGATTTGTTTTTTGATTGGACGTTTAATTCAAAAGTTATGAGCAATCGTATACAACACATTAAAATTTACAATTATTTTCGACTATTTCATCTTAGATAATTTATCTAGTATAAATTTTTTTGGCATCAAATTAGAGGTTTTATTGCTGCAAATATATCTGCAAAATTTCAGAAGAATTGGTTTTGCCAGTCAAAAGATATTAACCTTTGAACACTCGCGTCAGCTTTTGTAACACGGTTGCTCGCGGGAGGCAATAGCCCAAAACCAAAAAAATGTGCGCATTAGAGTTTTGACTAGGAAAACCTGGTTTTAGGTTTATCGCACCTTTGGAAGAGTTTCTTGAAATTGCAAGCTCTATCGTCTGGTAGAATTTAAATTTTGATTAGTCCCCCTAAAAGTGAAATAAAAAAAATATTTTTCTTCAGTTTCAATATAACACATTGATGTGTTCTGTAAAATTTAAGAGCATATTATTACAAGAAACTTTGCTGAAGACAGTATCCTTCTATCTCTTCAGCGAAGAGAGAAAAATCTTATTTATTTTGTATGAATCAGTTTTTCCATTTTAGCTCGTTTTGAAATTGTTGTATGACTTTTTATGTTGTACAAATAGTAAAAATACACAACTTTGCTGAATATAGTATACCTCTATGATTGCTTGTTTAGGAACTGTAGAACTTTGATTATAAAAATATCCTAATTTTGACCCCGAATTACTCGACTATCGACAGACGGATACATTTAAAACATTTTACTTTTGCTGTTTTGTTGCCATTTTTCCATATGGAGAAAGAAAGAAAGTTCCACGAACACGAACACGTTGCTTCGTTTCTGTGATGTCAGTTTTTACTGATCTATTTTGCCAACAGTTTAAAGTATTAATGCATTGAATAATTATGGTATTTTGATCATAACAACCCAGGTAACCAATAAGCATTAAAATAAGCAGTAAATCAGTCGTTTATTAGCATCTCTGGCGTTTTATACTGCAGGTTGTTGTTTATCAGCTTTTTGACTGCATAACTGTTGTAAATTGGCATCCACAATTCTATTTAAATTCTTCTTGTTGGTAACTAGCTGCAAATAAGCATTGTCAGCACTATAAGAGGGCTAGCAGTAAAGTAGCCGCATATTTTGCCAAAATAGCATTTAAGTAGCATTTAAGGCAACTTAAATGCTTATCGGCTTGCTTTTAAATTGCATTGGAAATGCTTATTGGTTACCTGGGAAGTTTATTGAAAAATATACGTTAGTTAAACATCAATTTGTAACTTTATAACAATATGGCATTCTAAAACCTACACGTGTTGTACAAAATACAACAACGTGAGTAACCGAATGATTGATGAAAACTTTATTGAATCAAACAGAATGGCATTACAGTAAATTATGCATAGTTCAAAACCTTTAAACTAGACCTTTACTACGCAATGTATATGTTAAATAATAATATTTCCTCTTACAACTTACTTTTACTTGCATTTACTCAAATTAGTAACAACTTACTTATACTTTCTCAACAATTTCATGAAAAAAGGATCTATCAAAATTTATAAGTGCTCCTATTTTGTTCAAATATTGTAAACTTTTTCAATTTCCAAAAAAATTATGTAAACAAACGCACTACGCAACGTTAACGTAGATGAAGACCGTATAACAAAGGTTCCTTCACCACTAGGTGGATTAAATCGGGTTTTTCTTTTTGTGTCGGACGTGTAGGAAGCGTAAAAAGATGTTAGCTACTTCTTTACCCTTCAGTTTCATACGCCTGCTGCCAACAGTCCTTGCTTGGGAAGTATGCCAGAAAGAGTGACAAAGCCCCCTCGTACCAACAAATTTTTTACGAACGCGATTAAACCTAGTCCAATTTGATGTATGTGTTAGGGAAGTGTGCCAGAAAAAATGCCGTAAGTTCATTGTCCCAACAGATCGCAAATTCTTTACTGCGAGACGATTAAACCTCGGCGAATTTGATATCTGTGTTGGAAAAATGTACTTCAGCTGTAGTGTTCGATTATAATACGACTCTGTATGAATACGCATGCTTGCCGTTCCATTAGAAGTGTAGTGAAAAGATGTGCTGTTGATAAAATAGGATTGAATTGGTAAAATCCCTTCAACGTGGGGAACCATGGGTAATAAAAACCATCTTTAATTTCAGTAAGGTAGCAGGAAAGCAATAGTTTGTGTTCTTGATTTTGTTAAATTGTGTTCAAATGTACAATCTTTTGAGAATTGAAGGTATGCAATGTTACTACTTTGATAAATGTTACACACAACGCATGTAGCATGTATATATGTTTTTTTTTCTCTCTTTATTATCGAGATTTTCAACCGTGGGCTGGTTGTATATATGTTGCATATAGCATGTATACATGAAGAATCGAATGATTACAAGCATGAATACATGCTACTATCACTACAAAGACACTTACGTAGTCCTGCGTCACCTATATATGCGGTCGTGTCTTGTACACAACCCCTCTGATTTTTTTCAATGGTACAACTATACTATTGCTATTTATTAATAGGACACAGGATTGAACAGCTTTTACCTTTCTTATACTCTGTTAGAAAGATATGAAAGTCGTTTGAAAAATATGAAATCGGTTACAGTCACCGAGGGTCTTGTTTTGACGTAGGACTACGTCTTTGTTTACTAGCTGGGACTGGGTAGCACTTCGTGAAAACGAAAATAGAAGTGTAACGTTGGAATGAAAGATTTCAAATGCTAATAACTACTAAACAACTGAACGAAACTGAACAATTTATATGTCGTTAGAAAGATAAAACTACAAGATATACAGCCCTAAGGGTCGTACGAAAGGGTGACGTAGGACTATATCAGATCATTAGATCGAAGACTATTGTAAACTGTATTTCTGGCATATGTATGTTTATAAAAATCTTTGAGTGCCATTAAGAGAAAAAGTGCAAAATTCAGATTCAATTTTTCATTGAATGCAATGGTAGCTTTGGAAATACGTGGACGGGGGTTCATAAGTACAACGCCTACAACCAATGAGATATAGAATTTCTTTTAAAAATCACTTGTGTGCATCATAAAAGTTGAAACAGTAATGAATGGTCAGCCCTCAGATTATAGTGTTAAATATGATTATGCGTAGCTTGACATGTTTCAATAATCTTACTTTAACTCCCTTGTGGCCTTTAAAAGGGCCATTGGTTACAAATAACATTATCGCCAAAGCTTGTTCATCGTATAGCTGGCAAAGGGTGAACATGTGCATTCCATAACCTCTGTTCATTAACTCCTATTCATACCTCCACGAGGTGCCGGCTGGGGTAGGCAACTTCGGTTGTCGTATGCTAACAGGAAAGGGGGCACAGTGGCTCCCGCCCACATTAAGATGGCAGGCTCATCTTAGGTTAACAGCCTACTGTACCAGAACATAAAAAAGTTACCGAAAATGAAAGAAGAAATCTCTCTGGATTATTGGCAACGACCTTTAGCATGAAAACACGGACACGAATCGGAACATGGAATACACTGACCCTTGCCCAGCAGGGCAAGCTGGCTCAACTTGCAAGGGAAGCTAGCCGCCTGAAGCTTGAAATCCTGGGGCTGAACGAGGTCCGCTGGCCGGGTACTGGCGAACACAGGACATCATCCGGGCAAGTCTTGCTCTACTCTGGCATACGAGGTGAAAATGCTACTCGAGAAAGAGGAGTTAGATTCCTACTGAGCCCAGGGGCACATGCGGCCCTGATGAAGTGGGAACCGATAAATGAGCGAATAATCGTTGCCAGATTCAGAACACGGGTTAGGAACCTTACGGCAATCCAGTGCTATGCGCCAACAGATGCTGCCGACCTGCAGGAGAAAGAGAGCTTTATCCAAATTCACATGGGCGACTTCAACGCGAAGATTGGCTTAAACAACGCGGATCTTGAACGCGTCGTGGGACGCCATGGCCTAGGAGAGATGAGCGAAAACGGGGAGCTGTTTACAGAATTCTGTGGTAATAACGACATGGTCATTGGGGGATCGCTCTTCCCCCATAGACCAGTACATAAAGTCATGTGGGTTTCCCGCGACGGCCGAACAGAAAACCAAATCGACCACATCTGCATCAGCCGGAAATGGAGAAGGAGCCTTCTTGATGTACGCAACAAACGCAGCGCTGATATTGCATCCGACCATCAACTTGTTATCACTGAGACACGTCTGCGCGTCGCACGTGTCCAACGACGGGAGGAAAAAGTTGGATGCCGCTACGATGTCCGCCGATTGGAGAATACTGAGGTGAAAAGGGCCTTTGTCGAACAACTTGAATCTCGAGCCTCGGAGTTGCCACCTGGTGGAACCGTCGAAGAGCAATGGACCGGCATCAGGAGCGCCTTCATCACGACCAGTGATGAAACCCTCGGCAAAGCGCGCAGCGGGCGGAGGGAGTGGATTTCGGATGAAACTTGGAAGAAGATCGACGAGCGGAGAGAGGCGAAAGTCGGCATTGAGCGAGCGCGGACCAGATCGGCTAAGACAGCTGCCCGTCAACGATACGCCGAACTGGAGAGGGCTGTTAAACGTGCTTGTAGGCGGGACAAGAGAGTCTGGACTAACTCGCTAGCCGAACAAGGAGAAACCGCCGCCACCAATGGTGATATCCGTTTGTTGTACGATATTTCTCGCCGCCTTAGTGGCGCTAGGATGAATACAAAGATGCCGCTAAAGGACAAAGCTGGTCAGCTATTGACTGACCGTACAGAACAGCTTAAGCGATGGACTGAACATTTTGAACAGCTCTTCCGAGTTTCAAATGTCAGAGACCAACAAAACCAGCAGCGTACGACGCCTACAGTTCGTCGAATAAATCGCGTGAACTCGGAGGCGCCATCGCTGGATGAAATTGTAGCAGCCATCAAGAGTATGAAATCCAATAGAGCGCCAGGGATAGATCGTATTTCAGCCGAAATGCTCAAAGCTGACCCATCTTTGTCAGCCCAGATGATTCATCAGCTTTTCAGCAATATTTGGGAAACCGTAACTTTTCCGGTGAACTGGATGCAGGGCATATTGGTCAAAGTCCCTAAGAAAGGAGACCTAACTGAATGCGGTAACTGGCGTGGCATCATGTTGCTCTGTATTACTCTCAAAGTACTCTGTAAGGTAATCCTCAACCGGATCCAGGAGAAGATCTACGCTAGTCTCCGGCGGCAGCAAGCAGGATTCCGTGCTGGCCGATCATGTGTAGACCATATCACAACGCTCCGCATTATATTGGAGCAGATCAACGAATTCCAGGACTCTCTTCTGCTGGTGTTCGTTGACTTCGAAAAGGCGTTCGACCGACTCAATCACGAAAACATCTGGGGCACACTTAGGCGTAGAGGAGTTCCAGATAAGCTAGTCCATCTCATCGAGGCTTAGTACGAGGCGTTCTCGTGCAAGGTTTTGCACGACGGCGTCTTGTCCGACCCGATAAGGGTTGCTGCTGGCGTAAGACAGGGCTGCATTTTATCACCGCTTCTGTTTCTCATCGTTATGGATGAGATACTAGTTGAAGCAATTGACAGTATTGGAATCCTCTAACGATGGAGCAGATAAATGTCCTCGACATAGCCGACGACATTGTCTTGCTCGCACAACGCCGAAACGATATGCAGAGCAAGTTAGATGACCTCTCCGAGAGCTCGCAGGTAGCAGGTCTCACAGTCAATGTAGCGAAAACTAAGTCTATTCAAGTTGAGCAGGTAGACGCCTTTCAATATCTTGGTAGCCAAACAACGCCCGATGGTGGTACCAAGACTGATATAGCCACACGGATCAGGAAGGCCAGGGGTGCCTTTGCAGGTCTGCGAAACATTTGACGCTCAAACCAGATCACTCTACGTACGAAAACCCGAATCTTTAATTCAAACGTTAAATCCGTACTGCTGTATGCCTGCGAAACGTGGTGCGTCTCAGCAGATGCAACGCAAAAACTGCAGGTATTCATTAACCGGTGCCTGCGATACATTATTCGTGCCTGGTGGCCTGATAATTGGATATCCAATGAGGAACTCCATCGTCAGTGTCATCAACGGCCGATAGCCACAGAAATTCGTGAACGTAGGTGGAAGTGGATCGGACACACCTTGCAGAGGGTCTTGAAATTGGAAATGTTGACCTTTTTTTCATATGTCAATGATTTTCAGTCATTCTAATATCGAATTTACCATTTCGGAATCGGCACACATAGATCTATGGATGACCCGTGCTGAACCTTAGGCCACATTAAAATTGTTTTAATGAACCTAATGAGGTAGTAGAACTAAACGATAACATTGACATTTCTTTTTCTTGCCTTCTCTTGTTTAGTGAATTTATTTAGTGAATCGTTTTTATCATTTCAACCGATAATAATAGTAGTTTTGGGCAGGCATCCCGGATGGCACTGAGGTACGACGCTGATCAAATAAGCCAGTCGTATGTTAGAATCTTAGCTGAGAGTGGCTGTTAGAGTCAATAAGATCGTAGCACTAGCCCCGCAATTAACAATTGTTCGAAGTCTGTCGAATAAAAACAGAAGTCAAGTTTCGAAAACGGAATGTAGCACCTAGGCATTGCTTTACTTATGAGCAGTTTAGTTCCGACTGACCATTTCGGAACTGGTTTTTGCGATATAACGAATGGTCTAATTATTAAGGGTATGAAATGCCATTCCAAGCCCCTACCTAGCGCCTCCACGTGGCCATACCTGGTAATGCTCTATTGAGTAGCCAAGCTAGGAGGTGCGATGCTGGGTGGTTTCCGGCCGCCTGACTTCAAAACCGAGGTTTTGGGCAGACGGCGGAGCCACACTGCCTAGCTAATTGGTAAGCCTGATGAGTTATTTTAATTATTTTTTTCGTTTTAGCTTATGAAGCATCTACTGCTAGGGTAATTGATCTTGAATGGACCTATTTAGCGCTTTTTAACACCACCACTCGCACTCCTGCTCAATTTACTCGTCATTTATAAATAATATGTGGTGATGTTACTATTTGTTGGAAAGTACCACATTTTTTCTACATTATCAGTACTTTAAAAATATATAATTGATGAAACTTTTATTAAATATATCGTTTTTTGCCAAAGCCTTTTTTTGATCTTGAATGGACCCAACATGATCTTGAATTGGACCTATTTTTGATTTTGAAATGGACCTAAATTTGTATTGTCATAGTTTCTTCCATGTAAATGAACAAAATAATAACAAAGAATTTTTTTTTAATAGTACAACTATACTACTGTTATTTATTAATAGGACACAAGGTTGAACAGCTTTTACCTTTCTTATACTCTGTTAGAAAGGTATGAAAGTCGGTTGAAAAATTTGAAATCAGTCACAGTCGCCGAGGGTCTTGTTTTTATGTCAGCCCAACAATTGAACAATGTTTCAGTGACTTGATATGCGTTATGTATGTATCTGTGTGTGACATTTGTATATTGGGAATTTATTATTATTTGTTGTTCAGATATGGTTGAAACGATTTCTACGTCATAAAAAATTATGTCAAAAATTTAAACCATTCATTAAAAATATGTAATATAACTTGTATTAAACGTAGTTTATCAAGTACAGTGGGGTTCGAGTTTTTATTTAGTGACTACATATTTCGAAAGGTCAGACTTTTACTGACGTAGGACTACGTCTTACTGCAAAGTATCTAAAGGTTTGCGACAGCCCCTGTCGAACATTTTGAATATAAAACCGTTGCAATCGTGAAAAATTCGTTAATTAGTGGTAATTATTCAATTTTTGACACATTTATATGCAATTTTTTCAGTTAAAAAATGGTCTAGATTTTACCACGGTTTCGATTGTGGCAACATAGGCGACACGCATTTGTTGTCAAATTCGAAATCATACTGTAAATGGTGCTTGAAAAAATTAGACTTGGTAATTCTACTAGGTTTAAAGGTAAGGTTAGATACTAGGTTTTAATTTTAAATGATAGTCGATGAAGAACTGTACCAGATAGAAAATAGGTGAACCTTCCTATTTTATATCTGGTACAGTTGAATATTTTAGATCTCAGGGTCACTCAATTTCGGTGGACAAGGAGGTATTAATTTTGTCACAAGTCAGAGGGGAGAGGTGCTTAAAGAAAACTTTACATCCTCCAAGAAAAAAATCAGAGGGGTTGTGTATAAGATACGATCACGGATGACGTAGTACAACGTTAGTCCGGTTGCATGATTTTGAATATTTTACTAAACTGATTTTTAATCTATCTGTCAATCGATCGACCAAAAGGTGATGTGAAGTCAACCTGCTTACTTATCGGCGGAATATAAGGCCTTGGCAAAATATTTTTTAAGTTTTTGTCACCCCCCCCCCCTTTGGAAATTGGCTTGAAAAATCGGGGGGCTAAAAAAAATTTGGAGGATATGAGTGTAAATTCAATTGTCCGTGGGCTCTACAGCCTGAAAAACTCGAAAAATGAGTGTACCTAACACTTCTAGCACGAAACAGAAATGGAAATTCGAATTCGGAGTTTCCGAAAATCGTTCAAAAAAAATTCTCTCGTTTTTGTCTTCTTTTCGTACATTTTTGCATGGAAAATAATAACGTATATATTAAAAGCAAGAACAGATTTGGTTTTCACGCTTAAACTTTAAATAAAAATGCTTAAAACCCATGTTTTTTGCTCGATTAAACAATTTACTTTGTTCCCCCCCCCCTTCAGTGTCCCAACACCGGAAGGACAAAAACTTTATAAAATATTTGTAATGGCCTAATTTTACTTTATTCTGAGCCTCATAATTATTTTAACTAAACTATTTAGAAAATTATCAAATACAATATTATTTTTTTAGGCATATCCAGTTCGAAAACGGTCCAGACATTGCACAATAGTCGGAAAATTGCAATTTTTGGCCAAAATTATTTTTTAGTTTCATATTTATTCTAGGTTATATTTGTTACAAAAGAAATAATTTAAACTTATAAAAACTCATATTTAGGGTGATTTGGGGAAAAATTATCAAATGTGTCCGATATAAATATTTGCTTGACAAAAAAAAAATTTTTTTCTCGCAGGGACTCTCCTATTTTCTCATTGAAACTCTCTTCAGGTACTAAATAAATATAGTAACAAAGATAATCAAATTTGTTGAAAGGGTACTTAAAATTTTAAAGACTTGCTAAAAATATGACAATTTTAAAATTATTTTTTTTCGGAAAACGTCAAATTATAGCAAACTTTCAATTCATGTTTTGATACAAAATACTTCGAGCTTTCAGACGCACTGTTAGAAACTGCGGCGACAAGAGGCGACAAGAGTTGTTTTTTTGATTAAAGTTTATGAGAATTTCATTTTTATTATAAGTAGCCTATCGCGCACCTCATTGAGTTTAAATTTGTTTTCATTTCATTTTTTGATAGGCTAAGATATCAGTTTTAAAATGATATATAACAATAATATTTACACCCGCGATAAGTATTTAATTTTTTGACTTTTTTAAAATGACCTATTTTTCAAACTTTTGAAATGGGCAACTTTGACAGCTTATTTTTACATGATATTTTTTTTCTATCAAAATTTTATTCGCGAATCATAAAAATATAGACAATTTACTACAAAACCGCGTTGAAGCATGTGCTAAAATGTGAAATTTTACATTCGGCAATTTTGGCCGCTACTTTATATGGAGTCCTTCTTATGTGCATTGATCCAAATTTTATATTTTTTGCACCATATCATTATCCAGGCCCTAATTTCTAAATCCTCCATTGACGCACAGATGATTTTATTGCCAAACCGGGTAATTTTGTAGGACGGTTGGGCATCACAAAGTTTCACAAGGGTGAGGAAGTTGGCGTTCTTAACCATCAGAAGTGGCTGCTTCTTTTTACTCAGACGAGTCTGATTTTGTGACTACAGGATCCGGTTGAATTTTATTGGCCTTAGGATTTTCGGTCAGCGCGCTAAAGGTGTTTTGAAGCTTTGGTATATGCTTGATTAACGTGTTTAAACTATTTCTCATCTGAGTTTTGTCAAAACTTAAACTTAAAGCAACAAGCTATTTATATGGAAAATACAGGACGTTATTTGTCCATGAAAAAAATTTATGATTCCAACCATTTTTACGATGTTGCCTGTAGATAGTTAAACAGGGATAACCACTTTAAATAGAGTTTGGAATATTAGCTTCGTAACTCAATTCGAAGTTCCAATATTAGAGTTTCCTATACAATAAAGCTATATATAAATCTTCAGAATTGTATTCTCAAATAACTTGTTTCATTCTTCTGAGCATTATTTTTAATGATACAAGAATTGTCCCGTTTAGCATAATTTGGGATTTTTTTTACATAAGGCGAACAAATTGGGAAAATTTTACTCCACTTATATAGATTACTTATATAGATTATATAGATTACACTTTTGCTTCGTGCTAAAACAAATACGTAAAATCCAATTGAAAAATTTAAGTGTAACAGGTTTTGTGCTAAATGCCAATGACGCAAAAATAGCTCTTTTTTAAGGGACATAGTACCTTTTACACCATATTTTTTGCCTAATTTCAAATATTTTTTCTCGATAACGCGAAAGGCAAATTGAATCGGGTTTTTTGCATTCGAAACATTGCATTTTATACTAATATTTGCAATTTTGTTTTCATAAGGGAACCTCTTCCCCTTGCCCCTACGGCTCCTTGAAGATAGTCGTTCAAAAAAACCATGAATTGCGGTACCATGGATTGGCGCTGGGGGCTTATCCGAATTGAAAAATTCCAAAACGACATGGAAGAACATTTAATTATCTCGTGTTTGATCCATCCTGTTTTAGAATCCGAACACATAACAAAATGGCGGACATTGATACATAAAAGTATGGTTTTTAAGCGAAAAAATTGACTTTAAACATTTCTAAAAAATACAAAAATTACAATATCAAGAAAAGGATGGGTCAAACACTAGATAATTTTGTTGGCTTTCAAACAAAAAAAGAATCATAAGAATTGCTTGAGCCGTTCTTGAGATATTTATGGTTCCGACTTTCAAAACCTGGTTTCGAGAAAAACGACGTAGAAGTTTTTACTCGTTGTTTAATCGCTCCAGACATGCGCGGTACAAATAGCTGTAACTTTGCAAATATTTGGAATTCATTCAAACGACTTCAAACACATATGGTCAAAATGTTAATAAAAAGGTACTATGCCCCCTTAACAGAAGGCAGTTAGTATCCCTCTTATCTTTTGATCCATCTTATCTTTTAATCAATGATGGTTAAAATTTTTGTATAATACTGAGAATAAATTAAGTTTATATTGTTTTAAGCATAAAATGACATATGTTAGCTAACTAATTAGGAAGACTTTTTAGTTTCAAAACTAGAGGCTGCAATGTACAAACACTATGAAGCAACTACGAAAAAGGATGAGTGATAGTTAGTTTTATCAATATAATTAAGTTTTTATTTAGGCTATAAATCAAGCCTACTTTCAATATCCCGTGCTTATAGATTATTTATAAACGGAGATATTATAGTGCCAACAAGCAGTTTTATGGAATATACAACGGCGTGTTCGTTAGTGGTAGGCAATGATAGCTACCGCCAGTGATGTCTCGGAGCGCAAGACTAGGTCCATTCTAAAATCAATACTAGGTCCATTCAAGATCAAAAAAGGGGGTTAACATTTTTAAGGAATTTGAAGATTTTACTGAACTTTTAAATACCTAAATTGAAATTACACATATTTTAGCATCATTTTAAGAGTATTGTTTTATTTCAAACCAGAAGGGTTCCGGGTAGTGCAATAAAGTGGTTTTGGATATAATTTTAATTTAATTTTAGTATATTTACGTTCAGAAATGATTAAAGATAAACATAAAAGCTAAATACAGTACAAAGACTTGATAACTATATCCTAAAATTCTTATTTAAAAATAGGTCCATTCAAGATCAGAATTCGACTAGGTCCATTTCAAAATCATTTACCCTATATAGTAAAAACTTTGGCCAAAACGAGTTTTAATACTGCACATGGATACCAGAATGAAAAATTAAATTAACTATTAGAAGTACTTATGGAGCCTCAAAGGATGCTACTTTATTTCATACGAAGGACTGCTGGTGAGATTGTTCTATTTTTACCTATATATACCACATTTCATCTTAATATCATATTATTAACAGTATTATTATTGAAATCATAAATGTGGAAGGCTGGATGATGGAGTGGATTGCCAACCTGAATCCTTAAGGTCTGAAGCAAATATGGCACTTCTCAATTCAAAACAAACAAATCATCACGTGGGTTAAAGTTGGTACAGCGAAATTGATTATTACATGGAAGGATCCTAATGCTGGAAGGCGACTCTTATAACCCCGGAATGCCTCTGCTTGTGGGTCCGCCCAATCCCTTTTGGCCCTTCTGTAACAGCATTAGTGTGAAATTCATTTGGTAATCAAATTTGGATCTACTGTAATTCTACCCACATACATTGGCAAGTCCTTGAAATGATGGTGGCTTCCCCTACTACTACTACTACTACTACTACTACTACTACTACTACTACTACTACTACTACTACTACTACTACTACTACTACTACTACTACTACTACTACTACTACTACTACTACTACTACTACTACTACTACTACTACTACTACTACTACTACTACTACTACTACTACTACTACTACTACTACTACTACTACTACTACTACTACTACTACTACTACTACTACTACTACTACTACTACTACTACTACTACTACTACTACTACTACTACTACTACTACTACTACTACTACTACTACTACTACTACTACTACTACTACTACTACTACTACTACTACTACTACTACTACTACTACTACTACTACTACTACTACTACTACTACTACTACTACTACTACTACTACTACTACTACTACTACTACTACTACTACTACTACTACTACTACTACTACTACTACTACTACTACTACTACTACTACTACTACTACTACTACTACTACTACTACTACTACTACTACTACTACTACTACTACTACTACTACTACTACTACTACTACTACTACTACTACTACTACTACTACTACTACTACTACTACTACTACTACTACTACTACTACTACTACTACTACTACTACTACTACTACTACTACTACTACTACTACTACTACTACTACTACTACTACTACTACTACTACTACTACTACTACTACTACTACTACTACTACTACTACTACTACTACTACTACTACTACTACTACTACTACTACTACTACTACTACTACTACTACTACTACTACTACTACTACTACTACTACTACTACTACTACTACTACTACTACTACTACTACTACTACTACTACTACTACTACTACTACTACTACTACTACTACTACTACTACTACTACTACTACTACTACTACTACTACTACTACTACTACTACTACTACTACTACTACTACTACTACTACTACTACTACTACTACTACTACTACTACTACTACTACTACTACTACTACTACTACTACTACTACTACTACTACTACTACTACTACTACTACTACTACTACTACTACTACTACTACTACTACTACTACTACTACTACTACTACTACTACTACTACTACTACTACTACTACTACTACTACTACTACTACTACTACTACTACTACTACTACTACTACTACTACTACTACTACTACTACTACTACTACTACTACTACTACTACTACTACTACTACTACTACTACTACTACTACTACTACTACTACTACTACTACTACTACTACTACTACTACTACTACTACTACTACTACTACTACTACTACTACTACTACTACTACTACTACTACTACTACTACTACTACTACTACTACTACTACTACTACTACTACTACTACTACTACTACTACTACTACTACTACTACTACTACTACTACTACTACTACTACTACTACTACTACTACTACTACTACTACTACTACTACTACTACTACTACTACTACTACTACTACTACTACTACTACTACTACTACTACTACTACTACTACTACTACTACTACTACTACTACTACTACTACTACTACTACTACTACTACTACTACTACTACTACTACTACTACTACTACTACTACTACTACTACTACTACTACTACTACTACTACTACTACTACTACTACTACTACTACTACTACTACTACTACTACTACTACTACTACTACTACTACTACTACTACTACTACTACTACTACTACTTATCTTGTATTTTAAACTACCACCTCTGAACCTGTAGCAACCAGTTCCTAAATGACAATTCAAATTATTTTGAAACGTCAAAAGATGACCCGTTGAACCTATTCCAAGAACTTTGATATCCATATTGCTAGATTTTATATTAAAGCTTGAATGCTCATCCTTGGACCCACAGGTATCTACTCCAGAGTGGCCAAACCGCTTTATCTCTTTAGACGAAAGAAGTCCTCTCTATAAATTTCAAAAGCGTTAATACCCAAATGAGTGATATTTTTTTGCGAATTGCAATACAACTAGTTCTCTATGCATACCAGATATTCCTGCGGAATTTTGAGTTCTGGAATTCTGGGACCGTATTTTGTTAAATGGCCAAATAGTATGACGGATCAAAATTAGAAAAAAAACACGAATCAAATGTCACCGGCTTCGAAAAAATGGGTTCATAATTGTCAAAGCTATGACAATATCAATGACTCAAGTATGTGACTGGTATGCGAGTACCTACATTTCAACTTTATGTTAAAAGTACCCGCATATGAGTCCCACCTGTTTCAAACGTTGTTTTCTGCAACAAAATATTAAGACTAACTTTTAATTTTAGTTGCAATGTTTGAGTCATGATAGAAAGCAAATACTTTGTACAAATGTGGTAAGTATAATTACGCGTAACACGAAATAAACAACAAACAATTATAATTATTTCAATCGTCTTTTTCTCAACTTAGTGATTTTCGTTATGGGACTGATATGCGGGTACCGGCAGCATACCAGATAGAAAGTAGGAAGTTTCAAAAATGAATATATTAGATCTCAGGGTCACTCAATTCAGGTGGAGAGGGAGGTATTAATTTTGTCATAAGTTAGAGGGGAGAAGTGTTTAAAGAAAATTTTTACATCCCTCATGAAAACAATCAGAGGGGTTGTGTATAAGATACGACCACGGATGACGTAGTACAACGTTAGTCCGTTTGCATGATTTTGAATGTTCTACTTACCTGATTTTTAATCTACACTGAAGTACTTTTTTACGCGGTTTAGTTTTTTGAGTATTAGGAACGGGGTAACTTCGAGACCATTCATTTATTTCTCAATACATTTAGGAGTAGCTCGACATTTCTCACGTAGATTGTAAATAGTTCCTTAGCTGCACCGTTTTCGAGTAATCGAAAAAAACAAACCGTGTAAAAAAAGACTTGAGTGTATCTGTCAATCGACCAAAAGGTGATGTGAAGTCAACCTGCTTACTTATAGGCGGAATATAAATTTGCTTTATTCTGAGCCTCATAATTATATTAACTGGACTATTTAGAAAATTATCGAATACAATATTATTTTTTTGGGCATATCTAGTTCGAAAACGGTCCAGATATTGATCCAAATTTCATATTTTTTGCACCATATCATTATCCAGGCCTTTACCTAATTTCGAAATCCTCCGCTGACGCACAGAGGATTTTATTGCCAAACCGGGTAATTTTGTAGGTCGGTTGGGGATCGCAGAGTTTCACGAGGGTGACGAAGTTGGCGTTCTTAATTATCAGAAGTGGCTACTCAGACGAGTCTGGTTTTGTGACAACAGGAGCCGGTTGACTTTTATTGGTCTTTTTTTGTATGGGCTTATCACTTTGACCACAACATTATTGATCTATTGTAATGTTGCCCGGGTGTATGCTGTATTCTGCACTGCATTTATTGGCCTTAGGGTTTTCGTCATGATAGAAAGCAAATACTTTGTACAAATGTGGTAAGTATAATTACGCGTAACACGAAATAAACAACAAACAATTATAATTATTTCAATCGTCTTTTTCTCAACTTAGTGATTTTCGTTATGGGACTGATATGCGGGTACCGGCAGCATACCAGATAGAAAGTAGGAAGTTTCAAAAATGAATATATTAGATCTCAGGGTCACTCAATTCAGGTGGAGAGGGAGGTATTAATTTTGTCATAAGTTAGAGGGGAGAAGTGTTTAAAGAAAATTTTTACATCCCTCATGAAAACAATCAGAGGGGTTGTGTATAAGATACGACCACGGATGACGTAGTACAACGTTAGTCCGTTTGCATGATTTTGAATGTTCTACTTACCTGATTTTTAATCTACACTGAAGTACTTTTTTACGCGGTTTAGTTTTTTGAGTATTAGGAACGGGGTAACTTCGAGACCATTCATTTATTTCTCAATACATTTAGGAGTAGCTCGACATTTCTCACGTAGATTGTAAATAGTTCCTTAGCTGCACCGTTTTCGAGTAATCGAAAAAAACAAACCGTGTAAAAAAAGACTTGAGTGTATCTGTCAATCGACCAAAAGGTGATGTGAAGTCAACCTGCTTACTTATAGGCGGAATATAAATTTGCTTTATTCTGAGCCTCATAATTATATTAACTGGACTATTTAGAAAATTATCGAATACAATATTATTTTTTTGGGCATATCTAGTTCGAAAACGGTCCAGATATTGATCCAAATTTCATATTTTTTGCACCATATCATTATCCAGGCCTTTACCTAATTTCGAAATCCTCCGCTGACGCACAGAGGATTTTATTGCCAAACCGGGTAATTTTGTAGGTCGGTTGGGGATCGCAGAGTTTCACGAGGGTGACGAAGTTGGCGTTCTTAATTATCAGAAGTGGCTACTCAGACGAGTCTGGTTTTGTGACAACAGGAGCCGGTTGACTTTTATTGGTCTTTTTTTGTATGGGCTTATCACTTTGACCACAACATTATTGATCTATTGTAATGTTGCCCGGGTGTATGCTGTATTCTGCACTGCATTTATTGGCCTTAGGGTTTTCGGTGAGCGTGCTAAAGGTGTTTTAAAGCTTTGGTATATGCTTATATGCTTGATTAACGTGTTTAAACTATTTCTTATCAGATTTTTGTCAAAACTTAAGCTAATTTTATCTGTATTTATATGGAAAATACAGGACGCTATTCGTTCATTTACGAATTTTTACGATTTTGCCCGTAGAGAGAGAGCAGAGGCGACCAAATTGGGAAAATTTTACTCTACTTATGTAGATTACCAAAAGTGCTTCGTGCTAAAACCAATACGCAAAATCCAATTGAAAAACTTAAGTGTAACTGCTTTTCTGCTAAATGCGAATGACGCAAAAATAGCTCTTTTCAAACAGAAGGCAGTTAGAATCCCTCTTATCTTTTAATAAATGATAGTTAAAATGTTTGTACAATACTGAAAATAAATTAAGTTTACATTATTTTAAGCATAAAATGACATATGTTATGCTAACTAGTTAGGAAGACTTTTTAATTTCAAAACTAGAGGGTACAATGTACAAACACTATGAAGCAATTACGAAAAAGGATTAGTAATAGTTAGTTTTATCAACATACAGTGTCTGAAGTTTTTGGAGCGTCTTAGTAGAATACGAAACCTAAACCTTTTTATTTTTTATTTTTAGGTAAGCATACAGTGTGACACATATGTATTCGAACAAAAACAAAGTCATATATTTTTGTACATAAAGGCTTTATTTTGGATTTTAGTTTTAGAAGTGGTTTACCCATAGATACAGAACGCAACAAACATTCATTATTCTATTGAATCGCCTTTTACCCGGATAACACACTTCAAACGCTTTTTAAAGTCGTTACATGCGGCACGCACGTCTTCCATCGGATTATCATCCCATATCTTGTTGATAACTAACTTAAAGTCGTCCAAATTACGATATTTATTACCCTTGAGCTTCTACTGCATGTACCACCATATACAAAAATCTAGTGAGTTCAAATGAGGAGAACTTGGAGGCCATTCGTTTTTCGGTATGAAATCCGTCAGATAGGCTTTGCACCACGCTGCCGCTATTCGCATAACAGTCCCGTTTATATAGAAAACTCCATAGAAAATGTGACGGTTATGCGAATAGCGGCAGCACGTGTCTACACAAGATTTGCAGTGTGGGCTGGAGCTCCATCCTGTTGAAAGCAATAATATTCTTCATCATACACTCCCCAAACGTAAGACATCAAATTTTGTTCTAAGACCATTTTTAGCTAATATTTTGCATTAACTTTCACATCCTTGTCAATAAATACAAGAGGAAGTTTCCTTTTTTTTTGAAATGCCTCCTCATACCATGACTGCTGATGAATTTTGGTATCGTGGTACATTCCGTTTGTGCTTTAAAACATCGATGATCGAAACCGACCACAACCAATCATTTTAAACATGATGCGGGGTTCGAAGAACAAACAATTTCTCATTAGAAAAGATCACTTCGAAATCACCGTGCTGACTGAGCAGCAGCTTGCATCTTTCCTGCCGTTTTTGTTTTGTTGCTTCCGTTAATCCATGGATTATACGTTTTTTGAATGCTTTCACATGCAGATCCATTTTCAAAATTCGACGAAGAGATTTCCTGTTGATATTCAGCACAACTGCCATTTTCCGTGCGGACCGGTCGCAACTGCGACAAATTCGCTCTCGAGCTACCTCTGCAGTGCACTCTTCGTTTTCTTCCGGTTTTTTCACGGTTTTCAACAGATCGCGACTCGACAAATCTTTTTACTATATATAGTATGTAAATCCTCTTTTTATGCCGAGATGTTTGAGGTTACGAAAAATAGTGCTGCATGCAGCACCGTTTCGGAATCTATTTATTATGAACGACCGTAACTTGAACATTGGTACGTGTACACCAAACGAGACACAATACGAAAATGAAACTACGTCAAGTAAGACTTGAGTCATAATGACACACGCATGTGATATTAGTTTGATTATATTAATGGTTTATGCCGTTGCAAGCATAAAATGATTTTTGTTCGAATATATATGTGTCACACTGTAATTAAGTTTTTATTTGGGCTATAAATAAAACTTACTTTCAATATCCCGTGCTTATAGATTAATTATGAACGGAGATACTAGTGACAACAAGCAGTTTCAATGATTAAACAACGACGTGTTCGTTAGTGGTAGGCAATGATAGCTACCGTCAGTGGTTTCGAAGCGCAAAACTAGGACCACTCAAAAATCAATACTAGGTCCACTCAAGATCACAAAGGGGGGGTTAACATTTTTAAGGAATTTGAAGATTTTTCTAGTTTTACTGAACTTTTAAATGCCTAAATTGAAATTACACACATTTTAGCATCATTTTAAGAGTGTTGTTTTATTTTAAACAAGAAGGGTTCCGGGTAGTAACAGTTTAAAAATATTCTACGGTGACTGCCAAAACGCTGAAAAACAGCTACTTTTAAATACGCTGCAATAAAGTGATTTTGGGTATAATTTTAATTTAATGTTAGTATATTTACGTTCAGAAATGATTAAAGATAAACATAAAAGTAAAATACAGTACAAAGACTTGATAAGCATATCCGAAAATTCTTATTTAAAAATAGGTCCACTCAAGATCATTTACCCTGCTATTTTCTCACTGATGAAGGAACATGATAAGAACATATTATCTAAATCCTAGAAAATTTGCTAATCTATTGTACATTGCATCTAACCAATGAATAGTTACTTTAGGTTTATTTCGTTTGGTTACGTTGCTAGCTACATAATCCTCTGTTTTGATACAAAAGTAGCTTGTGATTGCTGAGCGGCACATTGGACAACGGTCTAATTTACCTGGAATATAAATTAATTATATTAATTCATTTATCAACGAGTACATGTATCTGCTTTGAATAAGATTGTAATAGTCAAAAGAGAAGCATTCTTGCAAAGACAGTCATCTTAATCCCACACAGCAAAGCGTAGCGCACATACGTACAGCGTTACTTGTGATAAAATCGGACGTTTTCGGACGGCCAGCTTTCGATTTTCTCGGAATTGGTCTCGGTAGATTATTCCAATTTGCATTTTAACGGCTTCAAAACATTCAGCGGTCGCACAAATGGATGAAATGGTAGTGCCATGTACCCCCGTTGGAATGACCTACTTTAATCTGAACATTTTTATTCCGAACTCCGCTGATATAAAGGCGTTCAACAGACATCATAATCCTTAGACAAGTAGTAACGCTGGTGTGCCCATTGTTAGGGTGACTATATCGGTCCAACTAAAAATTAGGACATTTTTTGCCCAAACATGCCGATGAAGAATTACTCACTTAAGTGGCTCGCTGTCCTAAATCAAAGCCTGAAAGCCTGTTGAACAAGGTTTCTCCAGTGGACTCGGTTGTGGGCTTCCGCTCTCCAATTCCTCGGACACAAAGTACTCTCCGTTAGATCTCGCTCCACCTGGTCGCTGTGCTCCTGGTTGTCTTCTTTCTACCGGATTTGAGACAAACGCCATCTTTGTAGGGTAGTTGTCCGGCATTCTTGCAACATGCCCTGCCCATCGTATCCGTCCAGCTTTAGCCACCTTTTGAATACAGGGTTCGCCACAGAACTGTGCAAGTTCATGGTTCACCCTCCGCATCCATACCACCGACGAACCGACATGACATCCCATACATTTTCCTTCCCAAGTAACAATACAACAGCTTTTTAGCATTCATGATAATTTATAACGGTTTTATAGCGGCAATTGACATGCTTCTCAGTTTAATAACTAATTTTTATAAAGCAAAGCATAGGTAGTTCATATTTTTGCTTCAAGTGTTTTTAATACCTTATAAAGTCAAATGGTAAAGTCAGAAATTCTCAGTTTTAGAAATAACTTTATAGCTGTTCTCTATTCCTTAATAAAACCGTCTAATAATACAATAATAAATTATACTGGCGTTTGTTCATCCTCGTCCCAGTAAAGTATTTTATAAACGTGTTTTATGATTATAAATGCCATCATTATTCTTTTTGGTCTTAAAAGAGAATGAAAAGCATATGCTGTTGCTTTTTGGACAAAACAAAGTGATATCTTTTGAAACGATGATTTTACAATTGATGGAGGGACGGTAGAGGAAAGTAATGAAATTTTTTTCGGAAAGGAAGGGGGGGGGGGGGTAATAGGTAGCTACGCTTAACAAGTTGTCGTTGTGACTCCTATCTTTTGTCCAATACTGGAAGGTGCATGGGTCGAATTAAGCTATAATCAGAGATTATAACCGGATTTGAACCCACAACACCTGCCTACTTTCCCAAAAAAAAAATCATTACTTTCCCCTACCGTCAATCAATTGTAAAACCATCGTTTCAAAAAATATTAATATTAATGCCTGACCGCATTTCAAGGTCAAAGACTAAAACACGAGTTTGGTCAAAACAAAGTGTATTTTAAAACAAAGCATTTTTGTTATCACTGAAATAAAGATGGATGCCCAAAGAGAGAAAATAAGAAAAGTTATAACCAGTGCACTATGGTCCAGAAAGCGATTTTAGACGGACAAAAATGATTGCGCCTTAACGGGATATTCTAGCTCAATGAAGTCTTCGGCAACTTTTTGAATGAAAACATGACGCATCTTTTGAAAGGGTCGTCCAATGTTCAGATGATACCGTAACAACAATTCAAGTAATAATTTTTTAAATAAGTTTGTTTTCCATTTTTTAGTTTCAAAACATTAAAGGTAGATTAATTTCACGTAACTTTTCTAAACATTCCAAATTTCTAACTCTTACGTATTGTCAGCAGTGGACGTTTGTTTATGGACGACCCGTAAAATCATATTTCCTCTTATAACTCATTTATCTCAACAGATAGCTCAATATGATGTTCTACAAAAATTTGTATACGTAAGAGAAGAATATTTTTGCAGAAGACTATTTTGCTTTATCTTTATGATTTAATAAGTTATAGCCGAATTCAGGTTAAAAACAGACCAATTTTACTAAAGCATAACTCAAAAAGCGGCAAACGGATCTTGATGACACTTTGGCGATTTAATATACACATATGCATAAAGTTTTTAGCAAAAAATGGTGAAGGTGTTATTTTTTTAAAAAAAGATAAAATTCTTTGAATTTTATGATTTACTATAGCTAAAATTGTCGTTTTCTTCATAGATTCACATTCAAGTAATCAAGTATGCGACCATGCAATACTATACGCAACAAATATACTGGCAATGACCATGGTTGATTCTAAAATAGTGAATGCATTCAAAGAGTTACATTTGCAATCTTGTTTTTTAAGCGAAAAAGCTAAAAGAATGTTTAATAATAACCTTGAATTAAACGATTTTTATGATCCCTTTAGATACTAACACGGACTTTTACTGTTATACGCGTATATTCGCAATATGAAGATGTTTTTGAAAATATTTTATAGACTAAAAATAACTGCGATGTGAAAAACGACGAAGATGAAGCAGGGCTGCGGAAAACTTATGATTTGCGCGTAATCGAACTACTTACGAAGGAAATTCCACTAATTGTTATATTTACCATTGAAATTCAAGAAGAATTCTATTATGATTTTTAAATCCATTTAAAACTATAAAATTAACAATGGAAATAAATCGGGATTTTTTTTTCTTTGTTTTCAATCTTCGTATTCCACTGAAACGCTCAAAAAACTTCAGTCAATTTCAACATTTATCAAATATTTTATCAAAATCATTTATCAAACACGTTGATTTATTTGAGCGAATGCACGTGATGCTAATAATTATTAGCAAACATATAACCAACCCTTCAACGGGTAGACTTCTGTAGATAGTTTTTGCTTTGAGAGTCTCAGAGCCATATAGGAAATTTATTCTAATTGGATAACATAATATCTGTGCTGAGAATAGATTGACATTTTGGCATCAACATTACAACATTCTGACTATGCGTTTAAGAGTTCTTATGTTTTAAAATCAAAAATTCAGGAAAATTGTGACGAAAATAATTGCACAAATTTTGTCAATTTTTACTTTTGAAAGCATAGGACATCTAGAACAAAATGTTCGACCTCAAAAATATTCAGTGATGAACTAAGCACTGAGTTTTGTAATATTTGGAAAAAACAAGGATTGGATATGAAACCCAAAATAAAGATTTTATAATATGCCTTAACTGTTGCTAGTCCAGATTATTACTTTTACATGAATATCAAATCTTGACTTTCTTTTGAGTGTACTTTCTTGAAAAATAGTCATTATCTATCGTTGCCTCTTTAGAAGGTTAAATATGTACAGTTTCGGGAATACACAGAACAATCTATATGTATAGCTCTGTGGCTGGTATCCTTTGCCTCCGACAGTGCAAATAGTATTTAGATTTCTAAATTATGTAATTGATCAGCGTATATATCATAGTTTTTCTCTCAATGTAGGCATTGATACTAAACGTATCAAATAAACTTCATGAATGTTTTTCACTAACAGATTGAAAAGACCGCGATTGTCGTAAGATAAGCGTTTGTATTTGTCTCGATAAAAAATAAATAGTAAAGCAACAAGCTATTATGTTTTAGACATTTTCTAAAAAAATAGTTACACAAAATTGTGTTTTAACGCTTTGAAACTGAGCAAGAAACTGTGCCTGGGCAGTTCTTCTTCTTCAGCAGCATAGAGCCGGGGTGGCTCGTGCTGTTTCAAGCACTCGTCTCCATTCAACTCGGTCTTGGGCCACTCGTCGCCAATTTCCTAGTCGTCTCAGAAGTCGCAAATCGCTCTCGACCTGGTCGAGCCATCGTGCACGTTGGGCCCCCCTGTTCCTGGTGCCGGTGGGGTTGTTGAAGAGGACTATTTTCGCCGCACAGTCGTCCGGCATCCTTACGACGTGTCCGGCCCACCGTAGCCTGCTAACTTTCGCTAGATGTACGATGGGAGTCTCTCCAAGCAGTGCCTGTAGCTCGTGATTCATACGCCTCCGCCACTCTCCGCTTTCAGTTTGTACTCCGCCAAATATCGTCCGCAGCACTTTCCGCTCAAACACGGCAAGGGCGCGTATGTCCTCCGTAAGCAGCGTCACGGCTTCAAGTCCATAAAGAACTACCGGTCTAATAATGGTTTTGTACATTGTTAGCTTCGTGCGGCGGCGTATGCTTCCTGATCGTAGCGTTTTACGAAGGGCAAAGTAGGCCCGATTTCCCGCTTGGATGCGCCGCTGGATCTCCTTACTAGTGTTGTTGTCCGCGGTCACCAGCGATCCCAAATACACGAACTCTTCTACCACTTCTAGTTCGTCGCCGTCAACGGTTACCGTCCGTGGGAGGCGCACATTTGTTTCCTTTGAGCCTCTTCCTTTCATGTATTTGGTCTTCGACGCATTTATTTTTAGCCCAATTCTCCTAGACTCCGCTTTCAGTCTGGCGTAGATTGCCTCCGCCGTCGCAAAGTTCCTGGCAATGATATCGAAGTCATCTGCAAAGCCTAGAAGTTGGCTGCTCTTGGTAAAAATCGTGCCTCTCGTTTCGATGCCCGCTCGTCGGATCACCCCCTCAAGAGCGATGTTGAACAGCATGCAGGATAAACCGTCACCTTGTCTCAACCCTCGTCGCGTCTCGAAGGGACTCGAGAGTGTCCCAGAGATGCGTACAAAACACATCACTCGATCCAATGTAGCTCTGATCAGTCGCGTCAGTTTGTCCGGAAAACCGTATTCGTGCATTATCTGCCATAGCTTGTCTCGATCGACTGTATCGTATGCTGCTTTGAAATCAATAAAGATGTGATGCGTGGGCACGTTGTACTCCCGACATTTCTGCAAGATCTGTCGGATAGTAAAAATTTGGTCCGTAGTTGAGCGATCCCCCATGAAACCCGCCTGATAATTCCCTACGAAACCTTGTGCTATCGGTGACAGCCGGCGTAACAGGATCTGGGAGAGTACCTTGTAGGCGGCATTTATCAGCGTAATACCGCGATAGTTGCAGCAGTCTAGCCGATCACCCTTTTTGTAGATGGGACAAACCACTCCTTCCATCCATTCCTCCGGTAACTTTTCCTCCTCCCAAATCCTCGAAATAACCCAGTGTAGAGCCTTTGCTAGCGTTTCCCCGCCATGTTTATAAAGCTCTGCCGGTAGGCGGTCCTTCCCAGCGGCTTTATTGGTCTTCAGCAACCTGATTTCTCGTTTGACTTCTTGGAGATCAGGTGCTAGGACATCACTATCTTCCATGGGCGCTCCTAGGTTAATTTCCGTTCCGCCTCCTTCTGCGACTTCGCCATTGAGGTGTTCATCGAAGAACTGCTTCCACCTGTCGACCACCTCGCGCTCGTTTGTAATTAGATTCCCTCCCTCGTCCCTACACATGTCAGGTTTCGGTGTGTAGCCCTTCCGAGTTTGGTTCACCTTCTCATAAAACTTGCGCGTGTCATTAGCTCGGAATAGTTGCTCCAATTCTTCACGATCTCTGTCCTCCTTTTGGCGCTTTTTTCTCCTCAGGATCGTGGTCAACTTGTTCCTAGCTCGTCGGTACTTGGCCAGGTTCTCTCTAGTGGCAATACTTAGATAATTTTTCCAAGCATTTTTTTTCTCCTCCACCGCTTGTTGGCATTCCCCATCAAACCAATCATTTTGTGTACTCCGAGGCTCAATACCTAGTGCCGCGGTAGCGGCCTCTCCGATGGCCGAGCGTATTCTGCCCCAACCGTCTTCGAGGTTTGAAGCACCTAACTCCTCGGAAGAAGGCAGTGCCTCATTCAGTACTCGCGCGTAGTTCTCGGCAGCTTGTGGGTTATCTAGCTGCCTGATGTTCAGCCGAGGAGGGCGGCTTTGACGTGTCCGGTATACGGTGGACAGCTTTGAGCGCACATGTACTGCTACTAGGTAATGGTCAGAATCGATATCCGCACCCCGACGGGAGCGTACGTTCGTGATGTTAGAGAAGAACCGGCCCTCTATGGGAACGTGGTCAATTTGGTTCATTGTACGTTGGTCAGGTGATCTCCAGGTGGCTTTGTGGATATCCTTGCGCGGGAAAAAGGTGCTTCGGATCACCAGGCCTCGGGAAGCTGCGAAGTTTATACATCGTTGGCCGTTATCGTTTGTGTCGGTGTGCAGGCTATGGGGTCCTACCACCGGTCTATACATTTCTTCCCTACCGACCTGGGCGTTCATATCCCCGATGACGATCTTGATGTCCCGTGACGAGCAGCTGTCGTACGTTGCCTCCAGCCTCGCGTAGAACGCTTCTTTCTCATCGTCGGGTCTACCTTCGTGCGGGCAGTGCACGTTAATGATGCTATAATTGAAGAAACGACCCTTTATCCTCAATACACACATTCTCTCGTTGATCGCCTTCCAATCTATCACGCGATCCTGCATTCCGCCCAGCACTACAAAGCCCGTTCCCAGTTCGCTGGTAGCGCCACCGCTCTGGTAAAACTGGGCCTTTCCGCCACGTATCTTCCATACCTTCTCTCCTTTGCGACAGATTTCCTGCAGAGCTACGATGCCGAGTTTGCGGGGTTCCAGCTGTTCAATCAGCACCCGCTCGCAACCTGCGAAATTTAGCGATCTGCAGTTCCAAGTCCCGAGTCTCCATTCGTCGTCCTTATTCCGTCGCCTAGGTCGATGCCGAATATTCCGCTCCGAATATGCTTGAATGTTGTAAGTTTGTGTTGTTTAGGTGTGTAGCCGTACTGGGGCAACACTACCGAGTCTCGTGATGGGGCTGCCATCTTATAGTGCCGAGACTCACTACCTCCTTCCCGGTTAGTATACGACCTTAGTTTCCACCGGGGTTGGTTACCCGATCTCCGCTAAGGTTGCTCGTATTCCGGCTGGTACCACGAGGAGGTCGGGATCGGAGTTGCTGGATAAGAGGCTAACGACCACTATGGGGTCTATATTCCGCATTATCCGGCCGTTTACCAACCTGGGCAGTTAGGGATGGATAAAACGAGAACTTTAGCTACAGTAAATCATAAAGTTCAAAGAATTTTATCTTTTTTTAAAAAAATAACACCTTTACCATTTTTTGCTAAAACCTTTATGCATATGTGTATATTAAATCGCCAAAGTTTCATCAAGATCCGTTTGCCGCTTTTTGAGGTATGCTTTAGTAAAATTGGTCTGTTTTTAACCTGAATTCGGCTATAACTTATTAACTCATAAAGATAAAGCAAAATAGTTTTCTGCAAAAATATTCTTCTCTTACGTATACAAATTTTTGTTGAACATCATATTGCGCTATCTGTTCAGATAAATGAGTTATAAGAGGAAATATGATTTTACGGGTCGTCCATAAACAAACGTCCACTGCTGACAATACGTAAGAGTTAGAAATTTGGAATGTTTAGAAAAGTTACATGAAATTAATCTATCTTTAATGTTTTGAAACTAAAAAATAGAAAACAAACTTATTTAAAAAATTATTACTTGAATTGTTGTTACGGTATCATCTGAACATTAGACGACCCTTTCAAAAGATGCGTCATGTTTTCATTCAAAAAGTTGCCGAAGACTTCATTGAGCTAGAATATCCCGTTAAGCCGCAATCATTTTTGTCCGTCTAAAATCGCTTTCTGGACCATAGTGCAGTGGTGCTTTTAAACGTAAAATAAAGCAGAACTTCTGAAACATTTGCAATAGTGACCCCCTCTCAATTGAAAACATTCAATAATCTTGAACTTGGGCCTACCGACAGTCTCCGTATCATTCCAACGCCGGTTGAATCATTTGAAACCGCAGAATTATTTGACTTGAAAACTAACGAAGAATCTGCTCAACGGAATAACACGGTTACTAATCACAATGAATCTGTGAATAAACCATTTTGTGAAAATTTAGAAAACCAACATGAACTTAATTTTCATATTTAGTGATGAAGAATAAGCGCTGAGATAGTTGAACAGGATTTCCTTTGTGGAGATAGCGAAATGCTTAACAATGTGCAATATCCGTTTACTAACTACACTCCTAGCTTGTGTAGTTAGTTTTAATATCAAGCACAACCATTGGCGTAACTAGGGGAGGGCTAGGGGGACTAAGCCCCCCCTACGAGCCATTTAGCCCCCCCCCCTAGAAAAATAAAGCTGGATTTTTAAATATAACAAAAAACTATAGTTAGATAACTTTACATAATAAAAACTTGAGAGTAATTTTTATATGCATCACAACTTAAAGTTCCCGTGCATCAATGTACATTTAATTTTAATATGCCAAGGAAATAAAATGGTCGAAAAAATGCCGGGGGCTATAGCCCCCCTAGAAATGAGCGCTAGTTCCGCCAATGAGCACAACGCATTGAAAGAGCTACTAAGCATACTAACATTCATCTTTCTAATGTATTAATGTATTAAGTATCAGAATGCTGCGTCAACGTATCCGTCAGCGTCAATTTGACAGTAAACCCATGGGAAAACTGTCAGAATATTTATTTGTTTATATTATGCTATCTTCAACATAAAGTTGTACAGACAATTTGTTTTTTTTTCCCGTGTTGGGGACTTACCACCGCGACCATTATTTTGATCTATTGTGGTGTGTCCTCTTTTAGTTTACGCCATGTCGTATCGGTGAGCTATCAAAGTTTGATGAGCCACCTCAACTACTGTCGGCATTTATCCCAATCAGGTGATGCATTTCGTATGAAATTTATCACCTGATTAGGAGTAGCATTCCAAATATCGCAGGGCTGAGTCAGCCCCTTATCAAGATATCTACGTCGTTTATGATATAGTGCAACACAGTCGCACAACACATGTTCGGAGCTTTCAATTTCATGATTACAAAAGCGACAGTTAGCTTCATTAAGTTTACCGATGAGTTTCAGGTGGTACTTACAAGGACAATGTCCTGTTATCAAACCGGTGTATGTGCTCAAGTCGGGTTTTGAAAGGTTTAATAGTTTTTGTGATTGAAGAGCATTTGGCTCTATAAAACGTTTCGATTGCCGGGCATTCGAGGTAGTATTCCAGTTAGACTGTACCTTTAGTTTTTCCCAATTCCTAAGTTCCATTTTAAGGGCACATGCAGATAGTCCAAAAAAGGGTTCGGGTCCTATGAACTGCATAGATGATCCCTTCTTTGCCAATTGATCAGCGGTTTCATCCCTTTGATTCCGCAGTGACCAGGAACCCAATAGAGGTTGACCATATTGCGACAGGAAAGTTTTTCCAACAGTTTTATGCATTCCCACACCAGTTTAGAAGTGTGAGTTTTTGATTTCAAAGCATTCAATGCTGCTTGACTATCCGAGCAAATGCAGATATTTGCATTTTTGTAGTTTCTTTTTATGCATATCGATACACACTCTAGTATTGCATATATTTCTGCTTGAAATACAGTGGGGTGTTTTCCCATTGCAACTGAAACGTTAATCCCTGGGCCTGTTATACCAGCACCTGCCATGTTATTTTGTCTTGATCCGTCTGTGTAGAACACCAGTGATCCTGAGCGAAAGTTTGGTTCTCTGGCATTCCAATCAGAGCGAGTAAAATCAAGAACACGAAATTTGTGACCGAAGTAGTTACGCTTAGGCATATGATCTTCGTTCATTAATATTAAGGGATTTACGGAAAACTCTTTGAGAATACTCAAGTGTCCAACGAGATCACCATCGAAGAACCTCATGGATCGCTTGAGCCTCAAAGCACTTTTCATAGCATCCAATTGGATGAATTGATGTAGAGGAAGAAGATTGAGTAGAGCTTTGTTACCGTTGCGTAGCTCTTACCCCACAATGCCCATGCAGGAAAGTGCATACAAGGGAACCAGCAGAGTAGCGTTATTAAAATAAATATGTTTGTATTATTTGTTAGTGGTAGTTTGGGCATGCGTTTATTTGTTTATCTATTATTGTTAAAATTATTTGTTTATTATTGTTAATTGGCTAAAACCTAAAATATATTACATCTATTATTAAAAATTGTCAGAGCATAAAATCAATTAAAATAAATATAAATTTAGGGACAAGACATATTAAAAAACTCCAGTTGTTCAATAACGTTAAAATGACATGTACTAAAAAACATAACCCACACCCCTATCGATGCACTGCACGAAAGTTGCTGCACAATGCACTGCTGTAAGGCGAAGAGGATATGGATGTTGGTGGATGAGAAGCAGAGGATCCGGTTCAAGTCTTCTTGATCTAACCGTCGACGTGTGAAGACACTAAAAATTACGAGCTAAAAGCAAAAATCGCAAATTAAAAGTGAACGTCTGAAACTTACGTTAAAAGTTAAAATTGTACGACGAAGTCTAAAATCTTCTGGCTAAGAGCCAAAAGTTACTAGTTTTCTTGCCGAGTGCCTGTATAAGTACATCGTACTATACGGACGAGTCAGGTACTTACTACAAATTATTAAAAGCCTCGTTGGACGTATGGTACCAGGTGACCTAACCTCAAGCTTCTCTCCCCAACAATCCACCAGGACCCATTAATATCCGGCTGAATTCCCGTCGATTCTCTAAGCAACAGCCATCCCAACCGCATCAACGGTTGCATCGCAGCCTTCGAGGTCGTAGTCGTCCAGCAGGAGCTACAACGGGCTGCGATTCGAGCGACACGGTGTCGCATTCAGAACGTGTAGCAGAGCAGCAGTACCGCCAGCGTAGTGCCGCCGTTGCAGACGACCGCGTGGATTAGATTTTGTGGTCCGGAATTGTGCACAGAGTGAGTGTGTTTAATAAATACCAACTAAAGAGTTATTCCGTTGTTTACTTGATTCCGAAGTAGGCCCGGAGCCGACCCTGAGGACCTTCGAGTCGCTCACGGCCGACTGGGAGACAAAAGAGGTCTTGGGAACCCAACCCCAAAGAGTCCCCAGTGGTTCGACCAGGGACTAGGGGCTTTGGACTCAGCCCTTCAGGCTGAGCAGAAACAATTGAGCAGTAACAATTGGCGCCCAACAATTTAGTCGAAAAGGAATCAAGAATTCAACACGTTATTCTGAACACTGGGAGTATAGGAGGAATTAGGCACTATTTTCTAAAAGCTCTGATTAAACGCAAGTAGGGTTAAAGTGAGCGACCGTAACGTGAAACAGATTCTTTCCTGGAACTAACCGTGTTTTAATCACCCGCTTACTAGTGCGCGAACACTTATTAGAGATTCAATTCGAACAGACAGTAGATTGAATAGTAGAACGCGAATAATTAATATTTGTTATTGAACAATTTCCGTTAATGGGTCTTGACTCAGTCAACATACAACCGCAGTGATTGAAACAAATTCGGATATTGTGATTTTTTATTTATTGTGCCTTTATTTATTGATACAATATAGCAAAATACAATGAGTTTACAAACCTTATACAAAAATATGGATGTAGCTCATCTTACCATTGAAGAAGTTGAGCATGAACTTCTGATCCGCAATCTGTTATTCAGGCAGAGCGATCACGACAGTGTTAAACGTAGGAAGCTGAAAGAGAGGATGAAGGAGGAAAGAGCGATGGGGTATGTTTCGACCGCGTTCGCACGAACGTGGCGATCGGCTACAGAAGAGATCGCAATGATGAGTACTAGTCTTACAGCGATTCAGGGTTTGTTAGAGCATCCAAAGATAGATGCCAGACAAATCAAAAAGCTGCAAACTAGGATGATACACTATCGGGTAAGAATTGCCCACTTATCGTTAGCACTTGATGCAAGAAAATATTCGTCTCAGGTTAGAGCCATAGAGAGACAAATCGAATCAATATTTGAAAAATATTTTCCTATGCCATCCGCACCTTCGGATGAAATTGTGTCGGATGAAGAACCAGTAGAAGCAGATATTTCGAAAGCGTTGCAAGAGGTGAGAAGTGAGATACAGGTTTTAAATGAGACAGTGGCCGCACTGGTAGAGGAGGATGAAATGGGAGGGGAAAGCGCGGAAGGAGCTAGATCACTGGAAGCTAGACAAAATGAAATGGAAAAGTCTATGAAGCGTACCGATGAAATTTTAGACAAATTAACCGAATACGAACAAGGAAAAGGGGAAAATATAGGCCAACTTCTAATAGCTTTCAAAGATTTCGTAATTCAGACATCGGATAAAGAAAGAGCTAGAAGGGAACGTGAAATTGAATTAGAAAAAGAGAAGAAGCTGGAAGCAGAAAGTAATATTGAAAGGAAGAGAAAACTAGAAAAGCTTCTTTTAGAACTGAATGATAAATTGAAAACCGATTCGCGAAAAAGTTCACCTGCAAAAGTGTCTAAGGAATCAGGCGGTTCAATTGACGAAAATGCAATTTCCCAATTACCCCCATTAGTGCAGTTAGCTGAACAAAGAACTAAGAATGAAAGCAAGAGAGGAAATGAAAAGAAATTGAAATCGAAGCGATCTGGTCGTACATCCACAACGGATGCTTCAGAATCAGATGTAAGAAATACGACTGAACTAAGTGAATATTCGTCCACAGAAAATTCTAAGTCGGACAAGAATGATTATGAGAAAACAAAGAATCGAATGAAAAGCAAGTCGGTTAAGTTTAGTTCTGATTCGTCAGATAGTTCATCTAGCGAATCGAGTACTAATACTGATACCACGAGCTCGGATAGCAAGGATAGTTCATCTCATTCACGCTATCAACGAGAACGGGGAAATAAGACTCATAAAATCCGAAAAACGAAGCGATCTAGAGAACTGGTGAAGCGAGTACCAGTTTCTGAGTGGAAAATTAAGTACGATGGGACAGATAACGGTCGAAAGTTGGTTGAATTCCTGAAGGAGATCAAAATGAGATGCAAATCCGAATATGTTACGGAGCGTGAAATATTCCGATCTGCGTTCTATTTGTTCTCGGGTCGAGCCAAAGACTGGTACATGGAGGGCGTTGAAAATCGAGACTTTAGAAATTGGAGAGAATTGAAACGAGAATTGAAGCGAGAATTTCTTCCCCCAGACCTAGACTTTGAATTGGAATCCCAGGCAACAAATCGAAAACATGCGAAAAACGAAAAGTTCATCGACTATTTTCACGATATGCAGAAAATATTTCAGTCGATGACGAAAGCTATTTCGGAGAGACGAAAACTGCATATAATTCGGCGAAATATGCGCCACGATTATAAAAATGCACTAACTGGGAAGACCATTAAGTCTCTGAGTAAATTACGAAAATACGGTAGAATGGTAGATGAAAATAATAGGAATTTATATAATAGGGCACAAGAAGGGATGAATCAATATCGCTCGAATCAAGTGCATGAAATCGAGGCTACAACCTCAGGAAATGTAAAATCAAAGAATAATTCGAACACTAGAACTCGAATATTCAATGCCACGAAAAACGAATCGATAAATAATAAGAAAGTTGTCACGGAATCGCGAAAGCAAAAAGAACCAACTATAAGAAACGATCAAGCGAGGGGGAATCAATTGGAACCCCTAGAAGGCTCTAGTAGAAGCACGCTAGAGGTACTGGTTCAACACTATTCTCGCCCACCGATTGGAACTTGCTACAACTGTCGAACTGAAGGGCACCACTATGTTGAATGTCCCGATGCTAGGCGAAAGTTTTGTCGCTTATGTGGCTTTGCGGATGTTTACACTAGCGCATGTCCTTTCTGTAGAAAAAACTCCGAGGGTTCAGCTTGAGGAGGGTAGCTGGATCAAATATCAAAATTCCTTCCACCGAAGAGCAAACTGGAACCGAATTATTATCGTATGGTTTCGTTCCAGTCGCAGAAAATGAATATGTAATAGAGCGAGAAGTGGAAGAAAGTTTTATCACAGTGCAAGGCGATGATCGACCCTTTGCCAAAGTTACAATTATGAACACTGAAATCGTCGGTCTTCTTGATAGCGGGGCTCAACGATCTGTGTTAGGTATGGGATCTGAAAAACTGATAAAAAAATTAAAATTAAAATTATATCCAGCCTCGGTAATCGTCAAAACGGCCGATGGCAAAGACATACCAGTGAAAGGTTATGTTTACTTACCAATTACCTTCAATAACGTAACGAAAATACTGCCAATACTAGTAGCACCAGAACTCCGCCGACGACTCGTGTTAGGCTATGGAGATTTTTGGAATGAATTTAACATAAAACCGATTATAATCACGTTGAAGGGAAGCGAAATAGATCACGACGATATGGGGGACGCGAGAGAGGAAGGGTATGAGGGATTATCCGACGAACAAGCTAAACAACTTCAAGAGGTAACGAAATTGTTTAAATGCACAATAGAAGGCGAGGTGTTAGAGGTCACCCCAATGATTTCTCACACTATCGAATTAAAAAGTGAGTTTCGAAATTCACCACCGGTTCGGATCAATCCATACCCTTTCTCTCCCGAAATGCAGAAGAAAATTAATCGGGAAATAGATAACTTACTAGCACAAAATGTAATTGAGAGGAGTAAAAGCGATTGGTCACTAAGCACTGTCCCGGTAGTTAAGCCTACAGGGGACGTTCGACTGTGCTTAGATGCGCGGCGTTTAAACGAACGAACACAACGAGACGCCTACCCCCTTCCTCACCAAGACCGTATCTTGAGTAGATTGGGACCGAGTAGGTATCTGTCTGCGATTGACTTAACTAAGGCTTTCTTGCAGATACCACTTAATCCCGAATCACGCAAGTATACTGCTTTTTCGGTGCTAGGAAGAGGGTTGTTTCAATTCACTAGACTGCCCTTCGGCCTTGTTAACAGTCCGGCAAGCTTGGCGCGACTAATGGATGAGGTGTTGGGCTATGGCGAATTGGAACCGAATGTGTTCGTCTACCTTGACGATATTGTGGTAGTAAACGACACATTCGGGGCTCATCTCGAAAGTTTGCGAGAAGTGGCTAAGCGATTAATAGCAGCCAATCTATCGATCAATCTTAATAAGTCAAGATTTTGTGTCTCTGAGTTACCTTACCTCGGTTACATTCTTTCCCCAGAAGGCCTTCGGCCGAACCCAGAGAGAATAGAACCCATCGTTAATTACGAGCGGCCAGTTTCCATCCGAGCCCTGCGCCGATTCTTAGGAATGGCCAATTATTATAAGCGATTCATTGCCACCTTCAGTGAGATGAGTGCGCCACTCACTAATCTCCTCCGCAAAAAGCCTAAGTCGATCGTGTGGAATGACGAAGCTGAGAAAGCTTTTATAAAAATAAAGGAGAGCTTGATTACGTCTCCCGTGCTAAGTAATCCCGACTTTAATTTGCCATTTCAAGTGCAATGCGATGCCAGCGATAGTGCTATTGCTGCCGTGTTGACACAGGAGCATGCAGAGGGTGAGAAGATCATTGCGTATTTCTCCCAATAGCTTTCTCCGGCCCAGCAAGCTTACGCTGCGACCGAGAAAGAGGGACTGGCCGTAATTTCGGCTATCGAAAAATTTAGAGCCTATTTGGAAGGAACGCATTTTATTGTCATCACAGATGCATCTGCACTTACCCATATCATGAAAGGCAAGTGGAGAACTTCATCTCGCCTTAGTAGATGGAGCATTGAACTCCAAGGTTACGATATGGAAATAAAGCATCGGCGGGGAAAAGACAACGTAATACCTGATGCTTTATCGAGAGCGGTTGAAACTATTGATGTGGGAGCGGGAACCGATGATTGGTACACAGGATTGTATACAAGGGTTAAAGATGCACCGGATTCTAATCTGGACTACAAAATTGAGAACGGTAAACTGTATAAATATGTATCGGCGAAAACCGAAGTTTTCGATTATCGATACGAGTGGAAGCTTTGTGTCCCTGAAAATTTCCGAAAAGAAATTCTTCAGGCTGAACACGACAATTCATTTCATATCGGCTATGAAAAGCTGCTAGAGAAAGTGAGACAGCGCTATTTTTGGCCGAATATGGCAACGGTCATCAGAAAATATGTGCAGAATTGTCAGGCATGTAAGGAATTTAAACCATCAAATGTCTCGCAGCATCCTGAGATGGGGCAACCCAGATTAACCACAAAGCCGTTCCAAATTTTGTCGATTGACTTTATTCAATCCTTACCACGAAGTAGAACTGGTAATATACATCTGCTTGTTCTGTTGGACCTTTTCTCGAAGTTCACGATGCTAATACCCGTTAGGAAGATTTCAACTGTCCTAGTTATCAAAGCACTAGAAGAGCAGTGGTTTCGGCGGTATTCTACCCCAGAGATTCTTATCAGCGACAATGCTACATGTTTTTTAAGCAAGGATTTTAAATCCTTCTTACACAAATATAAGGTTGACCACTGGACTAACGCACGACATCATAGTCAAGCTAATCCCGTTGAGAGACTAAATCGTAGCATCAACGCATGTATAAGAACCTACGTGAAATCCGACCAGCGTTTGTGGGACACTCGGATTTCCGAAGTGGAATATACGATCAACAACACTAGGCATTCGTCGACAGGTTTTTCTCCTTATCGTATTATATACGGTCACGAAATTGTTGCCAGTGGAGACGATCATAAGTTGCAGTCAGATTTGAGCGAGCTTTCTGAGAAAGATAGGATTGAAACCAAATTGAACGTCGATCGGACAATATTCGATATTGTTTCCAAAAACCTCGAAAAAGCTTACGAGAAGAGCTGCAGAAATTACAATTTGCGATTCCGTAAAGCAGCTCCCGTTTATTCAGTGGGTCAAAAAGTTTTTAAGAGAAACTTTACTCAGTCCTCCGCAGGCAATACCTATAATGCGAAGCTAGGACCGGCATACATTCCATGTACGGTCATCGCGAGGAGAGGCACAAGTTCGTATGAACTGTGTGACGATAAAGGTAAATCTTTGGGTGTTTTTTCGGCAGCAGATCTTAAACCATCCAGCGCTAATTCCTAGTTTATCCTCAATTTCGAAGCACTATGTACGTTGTTATAATTTAAGCATTCAAGTATTTTGTTTTTGTATGGAGAATGAACCTATATATCGTAGCATTTCTTTTACTAGCTATGTCCATTCGTTTTCTTGTCATGCTCTGCAGTGAGCCCGAAGTTGTATTAAGAACTCCGTATAAACGGTGAGCGAATCTGATAAGGCCAAGCGTCGGTCGTAGAATATTTTCAGCGGAATTCATTCAAATTAGCCCGTAATCAATTTCCATTCATAGTTTTATAGATATTTGCTATCTGGAATTATATTTTGCACGTTATGAAAATCGCCCATCAATGTAAACAATAACGATAAATGACATCCATATGTAGCTGTGAAGTGTTTTAACCGGTTGACCTTCACTATAATGCCAGGAAGCGAAACTATAATAAAGTAAATATTAAATCACAAAATCTAGAATTACCAAATTAATGAATTTTCAATCTAAAGCAATTTTTTCTACTGCTGAAATATTTGCGATCACAATCACTTGGGATTTTCTCCATCAGAGATAATTCGCCGCGGTATTTAAAGAGAATAATCTCACCTAGTTCTTTTGAACTGTTAGCTGGTGGGAAAGCAAGACCAATTAATAGAGGAAGAGAGTAAGAACGCCAATAATGTCCACTTGGGAAACAGTTAGCCAAGTTGTATATTCAATCTATTTGGAGTTCGGATAGTTGCTCTTTTAAAAGTCGAAATTGCGGACAGGCAAAGCTCAACCCTGGGTCCGTGATTATAACAACAAGGTTTTCAGAAATAAATTAATTACTAGGGTAATTAATTTATTTAGGGGGAGTATGAGGTAATGTTACCGTTGCGTAGCTCTTACCCCACAATGCCCATGCAGGAAAGTGCATACAAGGGAACCAGCAGAGTAGCGTTATTAAAATAAATATGTTTGTATTATTTGTTAGTGGTAGTTTGGGCATGCGTTTATTTGTTTATCTATTATTGTTAAAATTATTTGTTTATTATTGTTAATTGGCTAAAACCTAAAATATATTACATCTATTATTAAAAATTGTCAGAGCATAAAATCAATTAAAATAAATATAAATTTAGGGACAAGACATATTAAAAAACTCCAGTTGTTCTATAACGTTAAAATGACATGTACTAAAAAACATAACCCACACCCCTATCGATGCACTGCACGAAAGTTGCTGCACAATGCACCGCACGAAAGTCGCTGCACAATGCACTGCTGTAAGGCGAAGAGGATATGGATGTTGGTGGATGAGAAGCAGAGGATCCGGTTCAAGTCTTCTTGATCTAACCGTCGACGTGTGAAGACACTAAAAATTACGAGCTAAAAGCAAAAATCGCAAATTAAAAGTGAACGTCTGAAACTTACGTTAAAAGTTAAAATTGTACGACGAAGTCTAAAATCTTCTGGCTAAGAGCCAAAAGTTACTAGTTTTCTTGCCGAGTGCCTGTATAAGTACATCGTACTATACGGACGAGTCAGGTACTTACTACAAATTATTAAAAGCCTCGTTGGACGTATGGTACCAGGTGAACTAACCTCAAGCTTCTCTCCCCAACAATCCACCAGGACCCATTAATATCCGGCTGAATTCCCGTCGATTCTCTAAGCAACAGCCATCCCAACCGCATCAACGGTTGCATCGCAGCCTTCGAGGTCGTAGTCGTCCAGCAGGAGCTACAACGGGCTGCGATTCGAGCGACACGGTGTCGCATTCAGAACGTGTAGCAGAGCAGCAGTACCGCCAGCGTAGTGCCGCCGTTGCAGACGACCGCGTGGATTAGATTTTGTGGTCCGGAATTGTGCACAGAGTGAGTGTGTTTAATAAATACCAACTAAAGAGTTATTCCGTTGTTTACTTGATTCCGAAGTAGGCCCGGAGCCGACCCTGAGGACCTTCGAGTCGCTCACGGCCGACTGGGAGACAAAAGAGGTCTTGGGAACCCAACCCCAAAGAGTCCCCAGTGGTTCGACCAGGGACTAGGGGCTTTGGACTCAGCCCTTCAGGCTGAGCAGAAACAATTAAGCAGTAACAGCTTCTAAGGCTTTAGAGGGAGTGCTACTCATAGCTCCTGTTATGGAGATGGTAGCAAGCCTTTGTAACTTGTTCAACTGAATTTGAGCCGTTTTTTGTTTTGTTTTCGGCCACCAGATAAGCGATGCATAAGTGATTCTGGGTTTAACTATTGCTGAGTATATCCAGTAAATCATATTTGGTTTATGACCCCATTTTTTGCCGAAAGTTCTTTTACAGACCCAAAAAGCATTTATTGCTTTACTTGTTTGTTGTTCGATATGCGTGTTCCAACAAAGTTGTTTATCTAAGGTAACGCCCAAATACTTGACATCTGTAGATAGAGACAACTTAACGTCTCCTAGTTTTAGATCAGTGAAAGACACTTTGCGTCTTTTAGTAAATGGCACAATTGTTGTTTTCGTAGGATTTATGCTCAATCCCTCGCTTTTGCACCATGATAATGTGAAGTTTAATGCGCTTTGCATTCTATCAGAGATGATAGTATCGTACTTTCCGCGGACTATGGTAACAATATCATCCGCAAATCCGATTGTTTCAAATCCTTTGTGCTTCAGTTTAACGAGAAGATCATCAACTACTAGAGACCACAAAAGAGGGGATAGGACACCCCCTTGAGGACAGCCTTTGACAGCTATTACTTTTACTTCTGTGTCTCCAAGATTGGCTGATATTTCTCTGCTTGATAGCATTTCCACAACCCAATTGATTATACTTACATTGAAGCCACGATTTCTCATGGCATTCTTCATCGATAGGAAGGATGCATTATCAAAAGCACCTTCAATATCAAGAAATGACGCTAAAAGAATTTCTTTGGTAGCGAAAGATTTTTCTATTTTTGTTACAAGAGTGTGAAGAGCTGTTATCGTTGATTTGCCTGCTTGATAAGCAAATTGCTCTTTGGTTAGTGGATTTTTAGGAAGTATTTCAGATTTAACGTACTCATCGATCAGTTTTTCCATTAATTTCAAGAAAATTGACGAGAGACTAATTGGTCTGAATGCTTTGGGAGAGGACTTATCTTTTTTATTAGCTTTTGGTATAAATATTGCCCTGACTTTCCTCCAAGTTTTTGGAATATATCCCAATACAAGACTTGACCTAAATAGTGTTTCTAAAGCGGGAATTATTACCGGTTTGCACTTTTGAATAAGTGCCGGAAAAATTCCATCTGGACCAGGTGATTTGAATGGACTGAAAGAATCGATAGCCTATTCAATTCTAGAGTATGAGAAAATTAAGTTTGCTAAATTTGTAGGTTCTTCGCTGAACATATCTAGTGACCTAGTAGGTTCATTCCGGACCTCTTGTTCTTCTGTAGCATTTTGCATGCTATTAAAATTTTGCACTTGATCGGTGAGTAAGAGCGATCCTGGAAAATGAGTATGCATCATTAGTTCCAGAGTTTCATTTACGGTTTTCGTGAATTGGCCGTTGGTCTTTTTGAGGGACCCAAGGTCATTTGAATGATCTTTCGAAAGAACTTTTTGAAGTCTTGCAGTCTCAGGAGCGCTTTCTATGTTTTCACACATATGCCTCCAATCTTTCCGCTTCGATCTTCTTATTTCTCTGTTCTAATTACTCAGGGCCTCTTTGTACTCAGACCAGTTTGACGTTGCTTTAGCACGATTAAACAGCTTCCGTGCTTTCCTGCGTAGTTTCCCTAACTTATCATTCCACCATGAGACATCTCTGTTAGTCGTACGCTGTTTTAGAGGACAGCTGGCAGTATAAGCTTGATTAATATTTGTTATTAGGTAATTAGAACTATTTTCCAACTCTTGGATGGTATCTATATCACTTAAGATGGGTTTATATTGATTAATATTAGAGATATATAGATCCCAATTTGTTTTTCGGGCATCTCTATAGGTTTCCTTGATTATATCACTAGCTGCAATTTCAAACAAAATTTGTCTATGATCAGATAGAGAGATTTCATCTGATACATGCCAGTTTATCACACGATCGGAAAGTATAGAACTACAGAGTGTAAGATCCAAAACCTCTTCCCTTATCGCATTAACAAAAGTGGGAGAATTTCCCTTATTACATATATCTATGTCATGTTTAGAAATGAAATCAAATAAGGACTCACCCCTCTTGTTGATTCCTGAGCTGCTCCATATTGTGTGATGCGCATTTGCATCACATCCGATGAGAAAAGCTCTATTTTGGCTTCTGCAATAGTTGACGAACGCTGAAACTTCTGGACAATTGTTTTAGTCTAATAGTTGTATCCTACGCTGCAGGTAGATGCGGTAGATACGCTGCGAATGCAGGTCGATTAGTTTACAGCGTTCCCCATAGGCTGGTAGATTTATAGGATCGTCCCAGGGCTGAAAACGCAAAGCGTATCTCAGGAATTCAGCATGGTATGTAGCCCATACAACAACAGCGTATTCCAGAATGCTGCGGACAAGTGCACAGTACAACGATTTAAGTGCGTATATATCCTGGAACGCTTTAGTGTTTCTTTTCACGAAACCTAGAATTGCGAAAGCCTTAGCTGTTATTGTAGAGATGTGAGCATTGAACCTGGCTTTACGATCGATAGTAACGCCCAAATCCTTAATAGCCTGTACTCGACGTAAATGGTTTTGCCCGATAGTGTAATCGTTTTGCAGAGGGTCACGTAGACGCAGAGCGTTCGGTAAGGTATGATTGGATCCACTGTGTTACCCAGGTTGATAACCCCATAAACCGCATTTTTTCTACTGCCAGTGCGTGTGGAACTTGTTGGCCTTGCTGAAGTCGATGTATATCGCATCGACCTGTCTTCTTGTTTCAATGCTCGTGATCAGTGAGTTAACGAATACCATCAAATTCGTGGCTGTAGACCGTTTTCTCATAAAACCGTGTTGGTGTTCCGAAATTATTGGGTGTACTGCATGATACACAACATCATAGACCATCTTTTCAAGAACCTTGGGGAGACAGCTCAGAATTGAAATTCCGCGATAGTTCTCAATGTCGTGGACATTTCCAGTCTTGTGTATAGGAGTGGTGGACGCGACTTTCCACATTGTTGGAAAAATACCACCAAACGATTGAAAATGATTGACAGGGGTGTAGCGAGGGATGTGGCAAATTGTTTAATGAACGATGGTGGCAGACTGTCTGGATCAGGACCTTTTGAGGAAACTACGGACGAAAGTGCTTGTTTCACATCCTCGATGGACACGATGAAGTGTGGCAGATAGATGTAGTAATGCGCTGTGCCGGTCAGCCAATCCCGATGTTCATCCGGCGTATGAGAAGGACGAATGTTCGAGAACACACTCTTGAAGAACCTAGCAAAAAGTTCAGTAGCAGCTACCGCGGAGTCCGTGCGAGCTTCTTTCAAGAAAACGTCGTGCGGAATACCGCCATTACGTCTAAGCTTCTTCACAAAAGTCCAAAAAGTCGATGGATCCCGTTTTGCGTTCGCCTCATTTCTGGCTTTTCGTAATCTGTTTCTAAGATTTCGCAACTCAGGGGTCCACCAAGGTTGGCTGAATTGCACTCGGGGCAGTCTTTGTCTAATAGGGATACATTCATGGATGATATCGAAGATCACATCATAAAACCGGAGAACAGCGTGGTCAACATCACCATCTGCTAAAACTGTTCCCCAGTCTGAGGATTGAAGGCGTGTATGAACTGCAGCTTCATCGCAGGAGTCATAGTCATAGTAATAGCGAACTGTAGCGAAGTCTTCAGTAGCCCGAATGTAGTCGAATTAACAATAAAAGGTCTATGATGAGCGTCAAGTTTTAAAATTCCACTGGGCGGTTCGAAGAGTTCAATTTTGTCAGTGTCGCTAACGAAAGCCAGGTCAAGTAGTCTGTCATTCACATAACGAATATCCTGAATCTGTTGTAACCCACATGCTAGAATAGATTGAGTCAGGACCATTTCTTGTTCAGACGAGGCGTTAATTGGAATATAACAATGCATGTCGGCGTCAAATTCTCACGAGAGCATAGGTAAGTTGTAGTCACCCAATGCAATGAGTGCATCAGTCGATTTAGTGATATCGCATAGTTGTTGCACACAGGATGCATGGTCAGAGTACACAAGCGGGTCTGAGTTTGGTCTAATGTAGACACAGCATATATATACAGACTGCATTGGCAATGATACGCACACCGCGACTTGCTCCAAACTGTTTGCGTTAACCAAGGGGACCAACTTACATCGTAGGTGCTTCTTAACGCCTGTCATCACGCCACCGCCCCGTAGGAGCTGAGACGTAGCAGGATTACGGTCAAGACGGTAGATCTCGTAGTCAGACGAAAGCTCAGAGTTTAACACGTCGCTGCTAAGCCAGGTTTCAGTCAGCGCAATGACGTCATAGTCGCTGGAGGAGAGAGCCAAGCGAAGGTCCTTGGTCTTCGTTCTTAATCCACGAACATTCTGGTAGTATATTGTTAACGAAAGAGCAGCTTGAGGAACCTGATGGACGCGTTGACGCAGCATTCTGTTTAGCCCTTTACCGCGAGACCATCGAAATCTGGTGAAAACTCCACACGTCAGATCGCGGTGCTCCAAAGAGCGTTATTATCAAAAAATTCTCCATAAAATCCGAGTATACCAGTCGATTTGTATTACTTTCCACCATCTTCAGTCAAAATTAAAAAAAAAAACATAGGCACAGTTTTGGAGAAACGGCCATTTAAATTCAAAAAGGCATAAATCTCGTAGAAAAAGATAAAATACATATACAATTGTGCTTATTTTATCACACAATGATTTGAAAAATGCTATCATTATCATAAAAAGAACATAGTAGGCCTTGTTCTGCACTACAACAAAAGTTAATGTAAGATTTACTTTTTTGAGGTAGAGTAAGGTGGGGCAAAAGTCCGATTCAATGATTTATCAGTGCCGATTCCGCATAATTTGACAACATTGATATGGATGGGTAAATACTTTGACAGCTTATAAAGTCCATCGTATACATTTACTATTTACGAATCATAATTGCTGAGTTAAATGGGAATGGTCAATTAGTGCGGTTTGGATGTTTTATTTCATTATAGTTATTGCAAAAAACCCGATTTAATCCACCTAGTGATGAAAGGAACCTTTGTTATACGGTCTTCATCTACGTTAACGTTGCGTAGAGCGTTTGTTTACATATTTTTTTTTGGGAATTGAATAAGTTTACAAAATTTGAACAAAATAGGAGCACTTATAAATTTTGATAGATCCTTTTTCATGAAATTGCTGAGTAAGTACTGAGTAAGAGTGTTACTAATTTGAGTAAGTGCAAGTAAAAGTAAGTTGTAAGAAGAAATATTACTCTTTAACATATACATTGCGTAGTAAAGGTCTAGTTTATAGGTTTTTGAACTATGCATAATTTCCTGTAATAGCATTCTATTTGACTCAATAAAGTTTTCTTGAATAAATTTCATCAATTTTATTAACCTTCGGTTACTCACGCTGTTGTATTTTGTACAACACGTGTAGGTTTTAGAATGCCATATTGTTATAAAGTTACAAATCGATCTTTTACTAACGTGTATTCTTCAATAAACTTGTTATGAGTAAAATGCCATAATTATTCAACTCATTAATACTTTAAATTGTTCGCAAAATAGATCAGCAAAAACTGACAGAAACGAAGCAATCAGTATGTGAGGTGTACCGCAATTGGCCCCAACTGGAATTTTCTCTCGTTTCTTCATATGGAAAAATGGTGTCGGTATGCAGCAAAACTATCAGCAAATGTAAAATGTTTTAAATGTATCCGTCTATCGATAGTCGGGTAATTCGGGGTCAAAATTTGGGTATTTTTTTTCAATCAAAGTTCTACAGTTACTAATCAAGCAAAATTATGTATTTTTACTATTTGTACAACATGAAAAAGTCATACAATAATTACAAAACGAGCTAAAATGGAAAACTGATTTTACCAATTCATATAAAATAAATTAGATTTTTCTATCTTCGCTGAAGAGATAGAAGGTTACTGTCTTCAGCAAAGTTTCTTGTAATAATATGCTCTTAAACTTTACAGAACACATCAGTGTGTTATATTGAAACTGAAGAAACATATTTTTTTTATTTCACTTTTTTTTCACTTAATCCCCCAATCAAAATTTAAATTCTACCAAACGATAGAGATTGCAATTTTAAGAAACTCTTCCAAAGATCCGATAAACCTAAAACCAGGTTTTCCAAGTCAAAACTCTAATGCGCACGCTTTTTTGGTTTTGGGCTATTGTTTCCCGCGAGCAACCGTGTTACAAAAGTTGGCGCGAGTGTTCAAATATTAACCTTTTGACCGGCAAAACCAATTCTTCTGAAATTTTGCAGATATATTTGCAACATTAAACTCTAATTTGATGCCAAACTAATTTAAACTAGCTAAATTATCTAAGATGAAATCGTCTAAAATTATTGTAAATTTTAATGTGTTGTATACGATTGCTCATAACTTTTGAATTAAATGTCCAATCAAAAAACAAATCAATAGTGATCTGTAAGGCTATATTACCCTTCAAATGAGAATAATAGTGCATGAATCGGTTCAGCCAACTCTGAGAAACAGGTGATCATTTGTACCTAGTCAAAACAGGATTTTTAAGGCTAACTTTTAAACAGCTTGTCCGTTTTCAATGAAACTTGGTAAAAAGTTTAGTAATAGCAAGATCCTTCGTTTGGTACTAAGATCGTTAACCGTTATGTGTGCAACAGGGTCCCCGGGTACCTTTTTAGTTTTAAAATAGTTATAACTCATTCAATTTAAAACATACGTCATTGAATTTTTGCGACGTCGTAAAACTCGTTGATCTTAAGTAATTAAGTTTTTTTTGGTGCATATCCATAAAGGGGATTAGCAATGAGAGGCACTTGAATTTTTTTATTACGTAGGAGGGCGACAAGGGTACCCGGGTACCCATGATTTGCTATGTTCATAACTTTGGTTATCTTAAACCGATTTGGATGAAACCAGTGGCATTTGATTCGTACATTTATCTAGTTTTGATTAGATAAAGCATTTGGCCATCAAATGACATGTAGTTCCCGGGAATCGGTAATTCCGGAGCAACGTCCGGTAAAACGTGGGAAGCCGCTTGTTTTGAAAGAATATCAGCTTTCAACAAAGCTCTTAGCTTTGAACTTGGCATTGTGGACCCTTTTTTTGTCTTATTTGGTGACTTTAGATCGCATTGGCCATTCTAGAATTGGGTTCCTGTAGGGTTACAAATGGCCAGTTGGGTGCCTAATCCAATATAAGAATTGGTTTAGCGGATCTTTCAGATGCTTTGAGCTGATATGGCCAGTTTAGTACTGATTAATAATTTCGGAACTGGTTCCAAATGTATAACGGATGGTTCTACGTTTTGAACTGTTTAGATAATGCTAAGCATTATCTCGAATCCTGCGGTATCAGGACCCCGTAGAAACCATTTTCGAAATAATCAATCAAAATACATCGAAATGTAAAAAATATCGCCTACCGAACTAATTCCAAGAACTTTGATACCCATATTGCTAGGTTTTACCTCCAATCCTAGACTGGCCACCCATGACCCCACAGGAACCTACTCCGGAATGGCCAACCTGATTCATCTCATTATATGAAATAGGTCATTGTATGAATTTTTAGAGTTCTTATATCCGCATGACTGATTTTCCTGCAATACAACCAGTTCTCTACCTTACAGTGCACACTCTGCCGGAATTCCGGATTTTCGGACCCCGTATATCTTTTAATGGCCAAATGGCCAAATAATTCAAAACTAGATAAATTAACGAATCAAATGACACCTCTTTCATCAAAATCGGTTTAGAATTGTTGATATTATAACACTATCAATTTTGGGTACCCGGGTACCCTTGTCGCCCTGCTAAAGGTGTTTTTTTGTCGCGCACATAACGGTTAACGGAGAGTACCATCATAAATAAAGGTAACTCTCCGCTTTCGTTCAAAATTTAGCGGATTTTGAGTGTCTTGGCGCCTCTGTAATCTACAGTGTCTGTAGATTTGCCCTAAGGAACTTAATACGGAACAACGACCACCTACCTCCATATGAGCAACTTTGTATGCCTGTCGATCTGACCGCCAGACATAAAATAGCGGATGTTGTCTTCCTTGTGAATGTATTGTCTGGTCGAGTAAGAAGCCAAGTGTTAAGCGACAAATTAAGTTTAAATAGGAGTCCAGCTGTACTTCGTCGGCGCAGAACATTCGAGCCTCCTCTACGAAGCAGAAACTATACGTAGCATGAAGCGACATGCAGGTTCATGCACGAGTTTAACGGGCTTCAGAATATTATAACTTTGGATATGACACCGAATATGTTAAGACGAAGACTTAGTCTGTACTACAGAGGTCAATTATATAGTGTTTAGACTTTATGTATTAATAATTATTTAAGTCAATGTTTAATTTATAACTGTAATTCAATTATTGCTTAAGGGCAAAAAGCCTACAAAAGCCAGAACAAATACAAAATACAAACACATCGGAAACGTCGAACCGCAAAGCAATTCAATAGTGATATACTAGGCAATAGTACCTTTCAAACAAAAGTAAAAGCGGTTAAATCGGTTCAACCACCTTCGAGAAACAGGCGATAGAAAATGAGCTGCACACACCCACACCCACACCCACACACACACACGCACACAGACACACACACACACACACACACAAACACCCACACACACACACACACACACACACACACACAAACACCCACACAGACACACACACACACACACACACACACACACACACACACAAACACCCACACACACACACACACACACACACACACACACACACACACACACACACACACACACACACACACACACACACACACACACACACACACACACACACAAACACCCACACACACACACACACACACACACACACAAACACCCACACACACACACACACACACACACACACAAACACCCACACACACACACACACACACACAAACACCCACACACACACACACACACACACAAACACCCACACACACACACACACACACACACACACAAACACACACACACACACACACACAAACACACACACACACACACACACACACACACACACACACACTCACACACACACACACACACACACACACACACACACACACACACACACACACACACACACAGACATTGCTCAGTTCGTCGAGCTCTATCGATTGGTATATGTGATTCGGCCCTCGGGCCTCGGATCAATTTCGTGTTTTTCGACCAATTTCTAAACCTTCGTTGTCTTCTATATAAAAATGGATTTCTGTCTGTCTGTCGGGATGTTCCTTATAGAATCAAAAACTACTGAGCTAATCGGCGTGAAAATTTGCATGTAGAGGTTTTTGGGGGCAAGGAAAGGATTTAGTGATGGTTGGAGACCCCTCCCCGCACTAAGAGGGGGGGAAGGGCTCCCATACAAATGAAACACAAATTTCTGCAGAACTCGAGAACTAATCAAGCAAATAGAACAAAATTTGGCATGTGGGTGTTTTTGGTGACAAGAATTTATTCTATGGTAAATTGAGACTCCTCCCCTCTTTAGAAGGGGAATTATGACTCCTCTCCCCTTTAAGAGGGGGGGGGCTTCCATACAAATGAAATACAAATTTCCTCATAACTCGAGAACTAATCAAGCAAATGGAACCAAATGTGGCATGTAGGTGTTTTTGGGGGCAAGAATTTTTTCTATGATGAATTAGGACCCCTCCCCACTTCAAAAGGGGAGGCTCCTATACAAATGAAATACAAATTTCCTCATAACTCAAGAACTAATCAAGCAAGTAGAACCAAAATTTGGCATATGGAGGTTTTTGGACGCAAAAATATTTTCTATGGTGAATTAGGACCCCTCCCCACTTTAAGAGGGGGAGGGGGGGCTTCTACATGAATGAAATACAAATTTCCTCATAACTCTAGAACTAATCAAGCAAATGGAACCAAATTTGACATGTAAGTGGTTTTGGAGGCAAGACTTTTTTCTATGGTAAATTGAGACCACTCTCCTCTTCAGAAAGCGAGTTATGACCCATCTCCCCTTTAAGAGGGTGGGCTTCCATACAAAAGAAATGCAAATTTCCTCTTATCTCGAGAACTAATCAAGGAAATGACACCAAATTTGGCATGTGGAAGTTTTAGATGGCAGAATTTTTTTCTATGGCGAATTACGACCCCTTCCCCTTTTAAGAGGAGGGGCTCCCATACAAATGAAATACAAATTTCCTTATAACTTAAGTACTAATCAAGCAAATGGAACCAAATTTGGCATATGGGGCTTTTAGGGGGCAGAAATTTTTTCTATGATGAATTGAGACCCCTCCCTGTTTAGGAGTGGGGGGCGCTCCCATACAAATGAAATTCAAATGTCCTTATAACTTGAGAACTACTCAAGCAAATGGAACCAAATTTGGGCATGTGGGAGATTTTGGAGTCTTGAATTTAGGGGCCATCCATATATCACGTGGACAACCAATTTTTTCAATTTTTCAAGCTGTCATCACGAAGACCGCTCTGAGGATAGTTTTATTTCTATCTGAACAACGAGTGTTAATACTGCACATGGATATTGGATACCAGAAGAAAAATTAAATTAATTATTAGAAGCATTTATGGAAACTAAAAGGACGCAACTCTATTCCATTCGAAGGACTGCTGGTGAGATTGTTCTATTTTTACCCATATATACCACATTTCATAAATAAACTAGAATCGGGAAGAGGAAGGGACCATCAGAGCACTTGTTTGAAGCGGTGGGCCTAGGGAGAGTGAAACAGTCAACTTTCTAGGGTTAATTTTGGCCCGATTAACAACACATCGTGGATAATGAGCGGGCTCTTCAACCCCATTTAGAACACGGGTTAGGAACCTTACGGCAATCCAGTGCTATGCGCCAACAGATGCTGCCGACCTGCAGGAGAAAGAGAGCTTTTACAGCCAGCTGAACAGCGTGGTTGAGAAAATCCCGAAGGGGGACATCCAAATTCACATGAGCGACTTCAACGCGAAGATTGGCTCAAACAACGCGGACCTTGAACGCGTTATGGGACGCCATGGCCTAGGAGAGATGAGCGAAAACGGGGAGCTGTTTACAGAATTCTGTGGTAATAACGACATGGTCATTGGGGGATCGCTCTTCCCCCATAGACCAGTACATAAAGTCACGTGGGTTTCCCGCGACGACCGAACAGAAAACCAAATCGATCACATCTGCATCAGCCGGAAATGGAGAAGGAGCCTTCTTGATGTACGCAACAAACGCAGCGCTGACATTGCATCCGACCATCATCTTGTTATCGCTGAGATACGTCTGCGCGTCGCACGTGTCCAACGACGGGAGGAGAAAGTTGGGTGCCGCTACGACGTCCGCCGATTGGAGAATCCTGAGGTGAAAAGGGCCTTTGTTGAACAACTTGAATCTCGAACCTCGGAGTTGCCATCTGGTGGAACCGTCGAAGAGCAATGGACCGGCATCAAGAACGCCTTCATCACGACCAGTGATGAAACCCTCGGCAAAGCGCGCAGTGGGCGGAGGGAGTGGATTTCGGATGAAACTTGGAGGAAGATCGACGAGCGGAGAGAGGCGAAAGCCGGCATTGAGCGAGCGCGGACCAGATCGGCTAAGACAGCTGCTCGTCAACGATACGCCGAACTGGAGAGGGCTGTTAAACGTGCTTGTAGGCGGGACAAGAGAGCCTGGACTAACTCCCTAGCCGAACAAGGAGAAACCGCCGCCGCTAATGGTGATATCCGTTTGTTGTACGATATTTCTCGCCGCCTTAGTGGTGCCAGAATGAATACAAAGATGCCGCTAAAGGACAAAGCTGGTCAGCTATTGACTGACCGTACAGAACAGCTTAAGCGATGGACTGAACATTTTGAACAACTCTTCCGAGTTTCAAATGTCAGAGACCAACAAAACCAGCAGCGTACGACGCCTACAGTTCGTCGAATAAATCGCGTGAACTCGGAGGCGCCATCGCTGGATGAATTTGTAGCAGCCATCAAGAGTATGAAATCCAATAGAGCGCCAGGGATAGATCGTATTTCAGCCGAAATGCTCAAAGCTGACCCATCTTTGTCAGCCCAGATGATGCATCAGCTTTTCAGCAATATTTGGGAAACCGCAACTTTTCCGGTGGACTAGATGCAGGGCATATTGGTCAAAGTCCCTAAGAAAGGAGACCTAACGGAATGCGGTAACTGGCGTGGCATCACGTTGCTCTGTATTACTCTCAAAGTACTCTGTAAGGTAATCCTCAACCGGATCCAGGAGAAGATCGACGCTACTCTCCGGCGGCAGCAAGCTGGATTCCGTGCTGGCCGATCATGTGTAGACCATATCACAACGCTCCGCATTATATTGGAGCAGATCAACGAATTCCAGGACTCTCTTCTGCTGGTGTTCGTTGACTTCGAAAAGGCGTTCGACCGACTCAATCACGAAAACATCTGGGGCGCACTTAGGCGTAGAGGAGTTCCAGATAAGCTAGTCCATCTCATCGAGGCTCAGTACGAGGCGTTCTCGTGCAAGGTTTTGCACGACGGCGTCTTGTCCGACCCCATAAGGGTTACTGCTGGCGTGAGACAGGGCTGCATTTTATCACCGCTTCTGTTTCTCATCGTTATGGATGAGATATTAGTTGGAGCAATATGTTGAAGGGGTTGAAACCAGATCACTCTACGTACGAAAACCCGAATCTTTAATTCAAACGTTAAATCCGTACTGCTGTATGCCTGCGAAACGTGGTGCGTCTCAGCGGATGCAACGCAAAAACTGCAGGTATTCATTAACCGGTGCCTGCGATATATTATTCGTGCCTGGTGGCCTGATAATTGGATATCCAATGAGGAACTCCATCGTCGGTGTCATCAACGGCCGATAGCCACAGAAATTCGTGAGCGTAGGTGGAAGTGGATCGGACACACCTTGAGGAAAGGAGCGAACGAGGTTTGCAGAGCAGCACTCGACTGGAATCCACAAGGACAGCGTAGAAGAGGCAGACCCAGAGGCTCATGGAGACGGAGCTTAGCCAACGACATCCGGGTTGTAGACGAGAACCTGTCCTGGCGACAGGTAAAAGCCATGGCGGGTAACCGTCAGCAGTGGAGATCTCTAATTTCATCCCTTTGTTCTGCCGGACCGGCGGACATGGACACATAAGTAAGTAAGTAAGTCTTCTCCCCACCTGCTGGAGTCATTCTGCATTAAGACGAATTATTCAACGATTGACTCAGGTGACTTAGCCCTTGGAAGGAGATTCTCTAAATCCCTGGTACGTGTAAGTGATGTTGCTTATCGACCAATTCCCTTTTGGCCCTTCATACAAGAGTTGGGAAGCATGACCAATCGTTGAATATGTTCAACTCCTTTTGACATGATAGGCTCATTGCTATGAACGGATGTTCTGCTAAGGCAGGTGGTAGTACCATATATTCATCATATTCATATTCATCCATATACCACGTGGACAGCTTAGAGGGGGGGGTTGGGGGTACGTGAATGTCCACGCTTGTCCACGGAAGGGGGGGAGGGGGTATAGAAAATGTCCACGTGGACAAGCGACATTTTTTGCAATAAATAGAACTTTCATTTGTGCCTTTTGAATTAACTAAAATTAGGTCACGACGCGTATTGTATTTTGCCTTACAATCAAATGCAGCTCGCCACGAAATAGAAAATCCATTGACAACGTATTTGAAAAATAACTCGTCTTTCTAAAATTTCACGAACCACAACGGAGAGGTCTTGTGATGTGTTAAAGTCAGCGACCAAGCTAAGGTACTCTTGTTGAACAGGGGTTGAAGCAGATGAATCTTCAAGCGAATATCAAGCTGGAACAGACTTTCCTGTAGTCCATCATTTATTTGTAGTGGACAAGATCAGCATGGATAGAAGAACTAGATCTAGATAACATGCCTAGTTTAGCTTGCTTTTTTTAATTTTTTTATATTACAGAATAACGCAAATGAAAACAGAATTGAGCACAGAATTTCACATAAGAAAAAAAAATGTCCACGTGGACAAACAATGGAGGGGGGTGGGGGTTGAGTCGATGTCCACGCTTGTCCACGGAGGGGGAGGGGGGTGTTGAAAATTGGTATTTTTGTGTCCACGTGGTATCTGAATGGCCCCTTATTTTATGATAGTTAGAGACCTCTCACCCCTGTGGTAGGGGGATATGGACTCTCATACAAATAAAACAGAAATTTTTGCGAAACTCAAAAACTAATCGAACTCGAGAAATTCGAGACTCTTCCATAAAACATTAGTCAATAGCAAGACCACAAAAACTATCTATAGTAACTCTAGATCATTCAGGACGAGACGGCCGCGAGTGTTGCTGGCGACCCGCTGTCGGAAGCGCCGCCCACTGGGGGGAGACAACTCCCCGCAGAAATCACTACTGTCTAGGTTTATTTGTTTTCCTAGGTCTACCTGGGTTTCCTAGAACGAGCGACAGCGAGTAAGGAGAGGATTGCGAAATGGTACTTTCCACAAAAAAGTTTTCCGTGGAATGGTACATTCCGCATAAGGTTTTTCGCGAAATGATATTCGGCGAAATGTTGTACAATCATGGCGAATATTACTAACCGCTGTCTGGCTATGCAATGAGGGGACAGGGGAGTTGTTTTCTACTTTATTGTGAGGAAAAATTGCAAATTTGTATATTAAACTACCCATTCCTGGTAACTAATAAGCATTAACATAAGCAACAAATCAGTGTATCTGGCATTTTATACTGCACGTTGTTGTATATTAGCTTTTTGACTGCATAGGTGTTGTAAATTGGAATCCAAAATTGTATTCAAATTCTTCGTGTCGGTAATAAGCTGTAAATTAGCATTGTCAGCCTACATTTGAATAGCATTGGTGATGCTTATTGGTTACCTGGGATGATTTCATAGTTAAGTAACTGCCAAAATGAATCATCTAAGGTTGAACTCCTCAGAAACTTGCAAAACTCGAGATTGTGACGAAGATCATCTGAGATTCATGATTTATGTACAACACAGGTTAATTTGTGGCAATACGAAGTTTGTCTGGCCAGCTAGTATAGTATAACAAATGTAAAACGTTTTTTGACTAGGTGTACACATACTATCATGAATAAATTAATAATTTACCAAGCAATTTCAAGTTTTTTATACAGTTTTAGAAAGCTTAGAGGATAAACTTTCAGCATATATATTACATCGTGTACAAAATGCTCAGTTGTAAGATTAGGCGGGTTATATATGAGAAGCAACAAATTCTACAACTCTTAAAAATGGTCTCAAATTTGCAAATGTTGACCGATTTGGCTGAAATTTTGACCAAAGTCTTAGGATTGAATATGAAACAAGTGATGTTGGGCTGAGGAATGTGGGTCATTTTTAAGGTCACTTAAAAAGCAGGAGTAACTGGCCCAGGAATAGACATGTCAATTTCTATGGGTAGATGGCCAACTGTGTTCCAAGCTGAAATTCAAGCAATTTTAGAGTGTTCTACTGTGTGCTTGCGCAGAAACTATAGACATTCAAATGTCATCATGTCCGATAGTCAGGCAGTTCTAAATGCTTTAAAATCGGCGACATGCACATCAAAACACGTCTGGGAATGTATTCAATCACTCCAAAAATTATCTTGCCGTAACCAAGTCAACTTATATTGGGTCCCAGGTCACTGTGGAATTGATGGAAATGAAACGGCTCATGCTCTTGCAAGACTCGGATCTTCTCATCAATTTATAGGACCTGAGCCCTTTTGCGGCCTATCTGCTTCTGCTTTAAAAATGGAGCTGAAGGCATGGGAATGTAGGAAAGTGGAATCAAATTGGAATAACACTTTCAATGCTAGGCAGTCGAAACGGTTTGTCTCTCCAAACATTTCTATGACTCGCAAAATACTGGAGCTTTCAAAGAAAGATCTAAGCATCTATACTGGTCTAATAACAGGACATTGTCCGAGCCGCTATCATCTGAAGCTTATGGGAAAACTTCATGATATATGTCGCTTATGTGGCATAGAAAAAGAAGACTCGGAACACCTGTTATGCCGAAGTCCGACAATTTTTAATAAAATATTAAGGTTCTTCGACAGAGGGCTGTTAGAACCCTTTGATATTTGGAGAACAATTCCCAGTACGGTAGTGCACTTTATCCGAAATGTATCACTGGACTGGACAAATGCTATTAGTCAAACAATGACGGTCGCTTCTAATAGTGGTGCGTCATCTTGACAATATAGCTATAGTAAAATGGGGAATATATCACAATAGATCAAACAAATAGTCGCAGTGATAAAAATACCCAATATGGAAAAAAGGTCACTTTAGGGCCAATTAAAGAGAAAAAAATTTCATTTTTGTAGTTAAATTGCATATTCAATTGAAAAAATCTTGTCCAATTTTTGTAGAACCATAGTGAATGTGTATATATCCTGAAAGCTTATCTAGCTCTAAGCTTTCCAAAAATGTATAAAACACTTAAATTTGCTTGGAAAATTATTGAGTTATTCATGATAGTATGTGTACACCTAGCCAAAAAACCTTTTTTTTACAATAACTTGAAATTTCGGGGGTGTTAGGGTGATGTCATATGTGTTTTAATGATGTACTAGGTGCGACTAACAACGAACACTAAGTCACTTGCAAAGTATTTTAAAAAATTTTTTGTCACACCGTGGTATATGCACTTGTAAGCACTGTATTACAGATATCAGAAATACCGAAACAATGTTTGTTGATAAAACGGTTGCTAAAAGTTTCAGTCTGACGGAAGCTGCAGTACACCAACAAAAAATAACAGAGGCAAAAATTGACAATATTCATATCTGGAACTTATCGCAGATTGAAGATATTGCGGTTTTGGTAGCTATTACTGCACTAATTTCATAAGTTCAAACTTCGAACGTTTGCCTCGCGGTCAACCCACTTTTTCCGTGCTAATTTGGCAAAAGTGTGATTCGGTACCTGATCAGAAAAATAACGAATTTTAATACTATTACTCCAGATGATTTATAGTTGAATGTGAAGATATTGAGTTGTTACATCAATATTAAATATAGTTTACTGTTGTGCCGCATTTCACGAAAATTGAAGACAACTTCAAAAGTCGCGCTTATGCCCCACCTTACTCTAATGGATAATCACGAGGAAAATCGTAGGAAAGTTTTACGACAAATAAAAATGCCCACTAGCGGGGCAAAAGTTCGTTTGAATCCAATTCATAATTACCAACGCATTATTTACTTGTCCATGAATCGCACTTTTGCTCCGCCCGTGAATCGCATTTTTGCCCTACAAGACGTTTTACGGGGTTTGATAAAATTATGGAAAATAAAAATATATTTTGAGAATTTCTCTCACTGCATTTTTAAAAAAGGTGTTTGAGTAATGTGAGAGTGTGAGTGAGTGAGAGTAATAGTTTGAGTACAATGTTTCAACAAGCAATAGCCTCCATATGTTAGGAGCCGTATTTGTCATATAATGAAATATTACATCAAAACCGCTCCAAAGTAACATTTACACTTAATTCAACAATTATGCTTCATAAACAACAAATGTTTACGATAAATTCAAGCTATCTAAGTATTCGACCATACATACTAATGTTGTCAAATTACGCGCAATCTGCACTGATAAACCATTGAATCACACTTTTGCCCCTCTTTACTCTACACATATTCACAAATATTCAGTTAATTAAAGCAAAATTCATTAATATGCGTGGAAAAATTGGAAAACTCTTTTTAATACTACAATATTTTATGTCTAAAGCTTGCCACTCACTAAAGAAGGCTACAAGTCCTAGCCAAAACAGACGTATCTGTTAAAGTCGCATAATAATCTATTATTATTATTCAAAACTAGTTAAGTCATTCATATTTTCGTTGTATTGCGTGCAGCATATCTCAAAAATATTAAAATACTTCTACCAATATTTGGTCTCTCCGATTTTGGACTCTTGTGCGCATTTGTATAGCTATTGCGTCAATTTTCTTAGGATTTTTCTCAATTCTGAGTAGTTTAGGCCGACCTCATCACTGAGTTATATTTAATCATAATTTGTGTGAGTACTACTCAGTTGTGGGTGAAATGGCATTCATTTTTAAGTAAATATTGCTCATTAATGAGCTTCTGCGTTGAACTCATAAAAGGAGTATAAGTTACTCAAAATAGTGTATAAAAAATACGCATGTTTTGAGCTGTTCCATTTTTTGTGAAAATGGGTCAAATTTTTTAAGCATGAATTAAAACAAGTTTGACATAAGTATAGTTCAACAAATAACGGATGGCAACTAAAATTTTGATTTTTTTTTCAAACTGTCAAAACAAGACAAAGATATATTTACCGAAATTAAAGTTACATTATCCATTGTTGAAAATAAATTAGTGTACTTCTGAAAACGGTCCGTAATCGGCTGTTTGGCGAAGCTTTCGTATGACGTCAAAACAGGAGTGTTGTACGGCCATTTTGTCAACTTTGCGAATGCATCTCTTGATTCTACCAATCAACTGTTTGAAATTCGTGGCTGTCCAGTTATTTTTGTACACCAAGAAACTCAAAATCCCGATGAAATCTTCGATTGGGTGAACTGAGATACCTAAAAATAAAAAATAAGAAAACTTATCCAATTTAATTCTACTATGTGTATTTTATTCAATGACAGATACGTATTTCGCCTACGACTTGCAGGCTTCCTCAGTGTCTGTTTTCGAACTAAGAGTTGATTCTCTTAGTACCAGATGATTAACTTGATAGCTGCATAGAGATTTACGCAGAAGTATGGACAATCCGCATCTAGCTGCATAGTATCTTTTGAACAAGATAACTCACCTTGAATACAATGCCTAGGGTGAGCACACGTCCTGATTTACCAGGACATGTCCTGTTTTCGCGTACGTTGTCCTGATGTCCTGATTTACAGCGGACAATCCTGATTTTCAAAATGAAAACCTGCTTTACTAAAGAAATTGAAGTACAAATATCCTGCTTTGTCAGTCTCTCTAGAAACATAGGTTATCTCGTCTTCATAGATATTTTGATGCCCAATTTTACATTTTCAATTTCGTATATGTAGCATACTTTCAACTGTTTAAACTGCTGTAGACCCGACGACGAGACGTCCATAGAACATCAAGATCATCATCGGGGTTATGAATACCCAGGTTAGCAATGTTAGACCGGTGGTCAAGTCTATTGCCTGCACACCGACACGAACGAGAACTTTGTAGCTTTTCGAGGCCTAGTGATCGGAAGCACTTTTTTCCAAGCATAACTATCCTCAAATCCACCTTGGGATCAGCCTAATCTATCAAATTATCATCGACGACCGGTTTGTTTGTTTTCTCAAATATCATTAATATGCGTTCTCTACGGGATGCGGATACACCCTGAATTACCTAGTACCAGTATGTGTGCGCTCAAATCAACCGACTGAATATAAGGTGCTCCCAGATTTTGTTACGGCGTCTTTCAACAATAGCAAAAAATTTCGTAAGGCAGTATCAGGCGAGCTTTACGGAAGCCCGTGCTACTATGGGTCAAATTTTCACACTCAGACAATTCTGCCCGAGTTGTCGGGAGTACAATATGCCTACGGTTTATATTCTCGTGGATTCCAAGGCAGCATACGATACAGTTAAACGTGAAGAGCTGTGGCAGTTAGTGCACAAGATTGGTTACCCGGGCCAACTAACGCGGATGAGTCCTTCCGAATTGCTCTTTGTCATTTGGACTATTTGTTTAACATCGTTAATGAAGGTGTGATCCGTAGCCAACAGCAAAAGTAGCCAACTCCTTGTCTTCGTAGACGACATTGATATTATTACTAGAAACTTTGAGATTTCCTTAAACTCCACAAGACTTGTAAGTCTTGCTTATGAAATATAGATGTGCACTTGAACAAAAGGTGTTGCGAACTATTTTTGGCGGAGTACAAACAGAAAGCAGAGATGGGCGCAGGCATATGAACCATGACCTGCGTGCGCTACATGAAGAGATTTCTATCGCACATGGTGAGAATCGGGAGGATACGGTGGGCCAGAAAAGGAGGAGCCTCACGTGCTGGGTAGTTCAGCCAGATTGCAGTCGACTTGCGAGTGTCGAGATGCTCGACGAATTGGCGACGAATAGCCCAGGACAAGTAAATGGGGAAAAGCTCTTGATACAGCACGAGCATCAAGCCTAATTCGTTTCTGCTCTCCTATATGACGTTTTTCTGAGACGTTCAGCACACTTGGCACACTTTTCTTCTGGTTTCGGGTACCATTTCGACAGTAGTTAGATTTAGCTGACTCACTGTCACTGAAACTTATCCTAGCATTTATACTAGAAAGCATTTGGCTCTACAACAGTGTTGAATTTGGCTATCTGTATGGTTAGAGTGGTATATCATGACAATAATCATATTTGTCTAGCATTGTGTGAATTGTACCTCTAAACACAAGGAGCTCACAAGGTTAGTCGATTTGTCGAATCTAAATCGATGAATTTGAGGTAGTCGACGAATTTGTCTACCTTAGCTTAGCTCGAAAACAGACACTGAGGAAGCCTGCAAGTCGTAGGCGAAATACGTATCTGTCATTGAATAAAATACACATAGTAGAATTAAATTGGATAAGTTTTCTTATTTTTTATTCTTAGGTTTCGTATTCTACTAAGACGCTCCAAAAACTTCAGTGAACTGAGATAGATTTTTCGGGTCGTGGTTTTTGGGTAAAAATGGGATCGAATGGGTATTCAGGAACGATTGTGTTTTTTTGGTGTAATGCGAGGAAGCCCGGCCAAAACACGTATTGTACATCTGCATGATGTTTTTGTAGAAACAGGATCAAAATTTTCTTCAAACATTCGTCTGATGCATTTTATTTGATAGCCAAGCCAGAGGGCTTGTTGTTTAAAAACGAGAATGATAACGATGTCTTTCTGCGTCCATAATTTTGGCTGGTCTTCCACTACCTTGCTTGTGAATAGTTGTTGGGCATCTTAGGATATGGTAAATAGTCTAAGCCGCAACATATTTGCTTTTTAAATGCTATACCGTAAACTTTTTGCCGAGATTTCTGATGCAGTTCGTAGAAGTGTACAACGCGCTACCGAAATGCTTCTTGGTTCGACGCCATTTTACGCAAAACTGGAAAAGCATCAACAAAACAAAAAATATTAATGAAAAGAAGAGAGAGCTTACACATACATTTTTTCCATGTGTGGACTCATTACTGCGACCAGTATAGTTGATCTATTGTAATATCGCCCGGGTGTTTGCTGTATGACCTGCACTGCATTTCTTTTTGCTATAATCGCTATTGAGTGAGCGATATGCTTATTTTAAATTGTATGCGTGCTTGCGTGTATTGGGGTTTACCCTTCCTTCAAAGCTTGATCTACTTTACCCACTTTTTCCTCGCTGCCAGCACTATCCCATATTATAGCCGTCCCTGGCGAGGACTCATTCGTACCTCTGACCAGTACACTTAACTATAGGAGGGACATTTGCACTGTCAAGAGGCTTCAGAGGGTAAATATAGAATTCAGCACGAAGGAAGGGTAAATGGAGGAGCCTGAGAATAAACCCATGCTAAAGTCACTTGACATCGAATGGCTTGATTCTACTAAGATTCGAACCCAAGGCCACTCGCTTGTCAAAGCAGACTCGGTAACCTTGCGGCTACGGAGCCCCTTTACACATACATACTCTCATTTCTTTCTGAGCTTGTTTGTTGTTGAGCATAAGGGCCGCGAAAAAATTCCATAATTTTAGTTGCCACCCGTTATAACTAACATAACCTGTATAAATCCAGTGATACCAGCTCCAATACTTGTATAGTGACTATGAGGTCTGTTATGCGTCCACATTAAAAATTGCTCAAGCGTCACACATAATTGACGGTAAAGTTGACCGAGGAAATTGAAAAAAAAACTTAATACGTTTCCTCTTGTTCAGCCCTTTGGTATTCTAGCTTATAAGCATTTTGCCTCTCTCCAGCGCCCATAATAGACCGCTTTAGTCGGAATTGTCGAGCCAATTTCCTCTTCTACAATCCGGACATTCAGAATTATTATTATTAAAAAATTTCACTTTTTAGCAGTAAGGCTGGAAACTTTCCCCTACCCCGGGGTATCCGTTTTGCCAAAGAGTCAAATTAGACTCTGAGGTCTCATAGAGTTTTGCACGGACGAACATAACCCGACCGCATAGAGGGGTTAATAACGAACGCTCAAGAAACATTCGAACGATCGCGCAAGAAAGATTCAAACGATTGTTTTGTGAACATTGTTTGCGACGCAGTGAATGCATTCAAAAATTAATCTTTTGCCGAGCGTTCGTAGTACCTACAATTAACACACCGCACGAAAGATCCATCGCGTGAACAAAACCACCAACGAACGCTGTCGCATATTTTCCTTTGCTTTGCTTGTTCTTCTTCGTTCGTAAGAGTGTGCAATTTTGTACAGAGATGGTCAGTGCGATTGAAACCTTACGATGAGCAGGTTCGTCGATGATTTCAAAATGAATGCTGTTTGATATGATTTTTTCCATGCTTGGTTGCAGCAACTCATTTATGACTAATATTAGTCATAAATCGGTCGCCATAACCTGTTTGTAACAACTGTGCTACTAGATCCGTTGGCATCACAATTGGTCCTGCATCTTACTACTAATTACCGACGAAAGCACCTTGTACAGACTTGACAAGCATGTTATTAATCATCAGCCGTATTTCGGTCCTTCGGTAGAAGATAGGTTACCCCCTTAGTAATGAATTCTGAGTGTTCGGGGGTTTCTTAAGACCATATTGAAGCATTCCGCTCATCATCCATGAATTGTAGAGAACTTTTTATACTAGAAATTGTGGACAAAGTCTGGCCCAGGTGCAGCCCAATTCATAATATACCGTGTACCCACACGAATATCCTGGGCGGTCACTAACAGTGTTCATACTTTCAATTCCATCAGTATTTTCCTTCTCTTCTACCAACCACATCCCATCATTATTGTGCTGAGCGGGGTTCTCCCATAAGAATTGTGTAACTTGGCCAATCTCCGGAAGTCCTTCGCTGTAGTCGGATTTTTCTCCCTTTCATTAGTGTTTTGCAAGAGCTCTCAATTGTTATACATGGGTGTCGAGGATCTCCGTGGCGTTTATTTCACTGTTTAGTTCTCAATCGATTTCCCCTTGTATACTGTGTTTGTTAATCGGCTGATTTCTACTCACAGAGATGCGATTCTTGATTACAATCGTCGCGTCCAAGCTGGCTTCTGTTTACTGGGCCGACCGCGACTTTCACCATTGTCTTGAGGATAAGTCCGCATACCCAAAGTCTTCAAAACGGCTATAGCTGCGGAGTAAACAACACACTGCAGTTCCTCAAGGTTCTCGGTGGCCTCAGAATATCATGGCAAAATACCTTCGTTAAGGGTGCTTACTGCATTCGTCAGCTGATAGGAGTACTGCAGCTTGGGTATCCGCTGTCGAGATAGGGGATTTGTACCTCGAAATTGTGTAACCACTGCGTCCATTTGGAAAGCTAGTTCGTCTCGTAGCTGTTGTTGTTGTCGACCTGTGTCTTGTTTTGGAGTGCGTGACCCCTCAACCGGTGTGTTTACACTTACAGTGAAATCAAATGGAAGTGTCCAAAGTATGTACAGCTGCTAGTGGGGTCCAAAACAGGTTGGTTATCCTATACTCAGATTTCATGGATATTTTTTGATGCTTTGTTATGGTATGTAGCAATAATACATACATGCAGACATGCTTCTAGACCATTGTCAAAAAACATAAATTGAAGAATAAAACATAGGTAAAAACAAATAATAGAAGAAATATACTACTTACTGAAACATATCGCACAGATGCATGTGTGTCGGCAAGGAAGTAAGGCTCGCGATAGCGGAAAATAATGACACACGACGCACAGCTGCTCGATTCCTGAGCGATCTTGCGACGTTGAATCGCTGCATAGCAGAGACTCTGTATTATTTGTGCATGCTACTGGTTCTGCCAGCAATATCGAGCTCGCTGTTTGGTTATGGTAGCCATTTTCTGTCAAAATTGGTTCACCAGCAGTTAGATAGAGTTGCTAAAAAAAAAATATCAGTATCGTATAGTAATCTCCATATTACCTGCGACTTTTTTTAATGATTCTAGTAAACGATAAAGCAATCAAATCACAAAAAACTAATTCTGAAGCGCATGCGTGTGAATTGTGAGTGATTCTATCGTGTCGTGATTCTTTTGAAGATTTTTCGATGAAATTGATATGAATGAAACATCAGATAACATCACCAGTTAAGTTAACTTTCCCGTTACCGCTGTGAGTGAGATCCAGCTAATAAAAAAACTGACTAAAGAAATGACATTGGAGCTCAGCCACTCGCGGCCTCCTGTCATCATTAAACCTAATTTGCTCAACGATGATTGTTGTGCGTGACTCTGTTCAAAGTTGCTAGAAAAAGTTCCAACAATATTTTGTTGAGTTCAACATTTAGGCGATTTTATGATCTGTACGATACAAATTTGATTGCCTGGTGTTTTCCTTAGGCAGCACGGATCGATTTCGTGATGATACTATGATATTTGTTGCCATTTGCTTGCAGTCAATATTTTCTGCCTCGTTCATCGACTGATACTCCGCAAGTTTTCGAGCAAAATATTCGGAAGTTTCATGCGCACTTGGTTTCGACGAACCGAAAATGAGTTACCTGTCAGCTGTCATTTCTTTAGTCAGTCTCTTCAGCTGCTCCGGTAAAGAAACTGACTAAATAAGTGACAGGTAACTCATTTTCGGTTCGTCGAAACCAAGTGCGCATGAATCTCGATTAAACCTTCTGAATCTTTTGCTTGAAAACTTGCGGAGTATCAGTCGATGAAAGCGGCAGAAAATAATGACTGCAAGCAAACGGCAGCAAATATCATCGTATCATCACGAAATCGATCCGTGCTGCCTAACGAAAGCAACAGGCAATCAAATTTGTAGCGTACAGTTCATAAAATCGCCTAAATGTAGAGCTCGAAAAAAATATTGTTAGAACTTTTTCGATCAACATTGAACAGAGTCACGCACAACAATCATCGTTGAGCAAATTATTTTTAATGATGACAGGTGGTCGCGAGTGACTGAGCTCCAATGTCATTTCTTTAGTCAGTTTCTTTATGCTCCGGTGCTCATTGTGCAGTACTATTACTCGAGCTATATTGGGTGCTTTGCCCAAGGTTAAACGCGGTCTAAAGGAAACCCGCGCTTGAAGCAAACACCGCGCTAGAACTGTTGCCAGAATGCTGTAAACAAACATGTTGTTCACGTAACTGGGTGGTTAAAAGTAACTAAAACTTTATGATTTCGGCGTAATTTCTTCCAATAATATCAAAATCGACCCAGCAACCATGAAAGAGCATTTAATTTTTGAGCAGCGCGGTGGATAACTTTCAATGAAACTCACAATAAATAACCACTCATTGCGAATGAACACAAACAATAGTAACCCATCTTCATCTGTCACTTTGGGTAAAAGCAAAGCAAGCTTGGTTATAACTCGATCGGTTTAAAGAAACTGACTAAAGAAGTGACAGGTAACTCATTTTCGTTTCGTCGAAACCAAGTGCGCATGAATCTCGATGAAACCTTCTGAATCTTTTGCTCGAAAACTTGCGAAGTATCAGTCGATCAACGCGGGAGAAATTAATGACTGCAAGCAAACGGCAACAAATATCATCGTATCATCACGAAATCGATCCGTGCTGCCTAACGAAAACACCAGGCAATCAAATTTGTATCGTACAGTTCATAAAATCGCCTAAATGTTGAACTCGAAAAAATATTGTTCGAACTTTTCCTAGCAACTTTGAACAGAGTCACGCACAACAATCATCGTTGAGCAAATCAGGTTTAATGATGACAGGAGGCCGCGAGTGACTGAACTCCAGTGTCTTTTCTTTAGTCAGTTTCTTTAGATCGGTTAGCTGATATACGTAGCTAATCAATTAAACTGTCGTTTATTCGTGAGCTACTCAAATGATAATGATTTATTTTACCATAATTGTCATCCTTATATAAACTTCAACAGGCAATAAAATTTGTAGCTGAGTCGATTTACGCTGTTCAACAATTATGTATACTATGTATACTATTCTATGTCACGTTAAAACTATCCATTTCCTTTATGCTTCTATCTTCTTCAAAATAGCTCCTTGTTTCCTATCCTTAAAATATCCCTGATTATTCCATTCCTGAAAGTTAAATAAAATATCTTATGGTAACAAATAAATTTTTTGTGCAACGTAAGAGCATCACTAGACACAATCGCGGACAAGACACTTCTAACTCTTACAAAATGTTAAAATAAAACAAGTAACCCACAAAATTAGCTGCACACTACGGGAACTGTTGTGTAATCTTAAAGATAAAATACCTCCCGATGAGCAACCGGGGATTTATCAGATTCCATGCAAAGATTGTCCGGTCGTGTACATAGGTCAAACTAAAGAAACTGACTAAAGAAGTGACAGGTAACTCATTTTCGTTTCGTCGAAACCAAGTGCGCATGAATCTCGATGAAACCTTCTGAATCTTTTGCTCGAAAACTTGCGAAGTATCAGTCGATCAACGCGGGAGAAATTAATGACTGCAAGCAAACGGCAACAAATATCATCGTATCATCACGAAATCGATCCGTGCTGCCTAACGAAAACACCAGGCAATCAAATTTGTATCGTACAGTTCATAAAATCGCCTAAATGTTGAACTCGAAAAAATATTGTTCGAACTTTTCCTAGCAACTTTGAACAGAGTCACGCACAACAATCATCGTTGAGCAAATCAGGTTTAATGATGACAGGAGGCCGCGAGTGACTGAGCTCCAGTGTCTTTTCTTTAGTCAGTTTCTTTAGGTCAAACACGTCGCAAGTTCAAAACTCGCCTAAAGGAACATATGAAAGCAGTGGAACACAACAGAATGTGCGATTCTAGTGTTGCGTCACATAGTGGTAACCAGCTACATAAAATCGATTGGGAGAGTGCTAAATTAATTAAAACTGTGAAGAAGGTTTCATTGCTTAATGCTTGGGAATCAATGTTCATTTCCAATGCAGCAAAACCGCTTATGAATGATGATGACGCATTAATAATCTCGCCTCTCTTCAATCTTATAAGAAAAAAATTAAGCTGTGACATCTTTCTCACTCTCTCTATGACGTTCCATCGATGATGATACAATAACGACACAGTGATCAGTTGGACATCGGCTCTCGTCCTGAAGATAGGCATATGATGCCTGAAACCGGTCGACGTGTAAGTTAAAAGTAATTTGTTTTATTTTAACATTTTGTAAGAGTTAGAAGTGTCTTGTCCGCGATTGTGTCTAGTGATCTTATGTTACCCAAGTATAATCAATAAATATAGAATGCGAGTGTCGCTGCAGTGCGCGTGGTAAACATCACACATGTTCAGATAATGTATTTATATTATATATGCATGTGTCTGTGTGCCTGAGATTCATCAAAAGAGGAATCTCATTGTCAAACTTTGACAACCAGTTTAGAATTTCAAATATAGCTGCCAAGTAATGTGATTGGAAATTTCGCTTGCTTCAAATTTCTACAAAAATCGGTGCAAAAGGGTGCAGTTGTGGGATTCAATTCATCCGGACGAAAAGAAAAATCTGAGGGGTTGTGCACAAGAAACGACCGCATAGGTGACGTAGGACTACGTAAGTCTTTTTCTAGCGATAGTAGGATGTATCCATGTATGTAATAATACGGTTCTACATGTATGCAACCTACATACGCAACGTTTATCAAAGTAGTAGTAACATTGTATACGTTCAATCCTCAACCGATGTTGGAGTTATACCCATGAATTGATTGAATCTATTTCATTAAAACGAATCGAAGTCACACTAAACCAAACAGTAAACAAATTTTCATGATCTGTTTCTACGTTGAATAGTGCTTTTCCTCTGGTAGTCGGTAGACGGGGTGCGCGTGTTTTCAAAAAGCTGACAAATTTGCGCAAAAGTTTTCTGCAGTTTACAAAAGAAGAACACTGATAATAAAGCATTTACAAGCTACAGAAGTTTTGGTAGAGGCAGAAAATATCGCCCGTGACCAGAAAACTTCCCGCCATTTGTTGGTCGTCCGCAACGGCGAAAAGTTCAACTTTTCCCTCGTTGCCTGTATTATTATGCTGGGCAAGAAAATATAATAAATTCTTCAATCGTTGTGTGATCCTTAAAAGGGCCGATTGTTTGATTATCATAACTCTAGCTTGCAATAAACTTGCACTAACGCACCTAATGTAATTCTCTTTTCGGTAAATTGGAGTACCGATAAGCGATAACCGCTAACCAGGCACGGCTTGTTGCAACGGACCAGCCGGAAAGCCACAGCAGCTATGCGATCGACGAAGTCATTCGTGTATGGTCATGAGTAACGATGAAATACCAGTCCAGGTGGCCAACTGCAAGTGACGTGGCATAATTCTGGTCGTTTTGTTGTTGCGAGCAGCATATTTCCTGCCAATTCTAGAACTTCAGCAGTCAGATATTCCATCACGGCAACGAAACGAGTGCTCCAGCTCCAACACGCTACTTTCCTTTCCTCAGCAGTCGATGAACACGACCAACTGACGACGATATGCATCGTAAGGCAAACAATATTTCAAATACAAACTTTAAAATTATGCCATGGATGTGACTCGAAAGCTGCCTTTCCGATGTGTCGCAAGCTAGCTGCTTGCCGATGTGCCGCCAACGAAAGCCGCTGACCGACTGACGATGCGCAGTAAAAGGCATAGCAGCCAAAACCATATCATTCACTGGCGGATGACTCGATGGATTCTTCGGTTTGTTGGCGTCTCGCTTGGTGAATTTGGATGTCTTCGTTGCCTTATCCGGGGAAGCAGCAACAGCCGAAGCTCAACAATTTTCAATCGGATTCTATAGGGCGTAAATTAAATACAATCATAAGGAAGCTTAACCCATAGCTCACATCGTATATATTTCTGTCATCCGTGCTAGGGAAGCACTGACGTGGAAAAGCAAAACAATGAAAATAATTCAATATTCCAATGACGCGCATTGCAAATCAATAGTTTTCTATAATTTCAATATTTTCCAAATCGATTTTCCGATCAATTGGTGCAAATATCTAGGAAATCTATTGAAAATTGACTGAATTATAAGCCGATGCGTGAAAACGCATTTCCAACAACCAATCACGAAGCGAAAATTCTGGTAAAACAGGTTCATTATTTTCAATTTTTCAATAGTTCAGCATCAAGAATCCATACTTTTCTTCATTTGGGCCAATTCTTAGAAGAGTTTCCAATCGATTGGTGTAAGAATATTGAAAATCGATTGGGAAACTACTAAGCTATTAGCGTTTAAAACCTGACCACTTTTCGAGAAAGATTTTTTGAAATAACACCCCATACCAGCTACCTTCCTGAAAGACGTAGTTCTACGTCAAAAGAACGTTTGAAAACATTTCACTGGCATGAAAACACAGCGAAGAGCGCACTGATGACAGCACCAACCAGCGCACAGCACAGATAGAGAACAGATAAATAACAATGAGAAACTTTTGACAATCAAGCTCCCGATTCACATACTTGATACAGATTGTTAGCATCATGTTTACCACAATGAGTCCTGTAGAAAAACAGTGACAGTGGCATTTTATATATATTGATTCTACTGTTTCTCATGATTTTTTTCAATCCATGTCTTCTTCCTGCCTAAAAGTCACATCTACTACCGAACTGGAAAATTGTATGCCGCTGTTGTTGCTGAACATTCCGAGGCCTCTGCTTAAACTTAATTTTTTGAAACTGTGCCGTGTCCTCTATGGCCGGACACCAACCTGTCCTCTATGACCGGACAGTAAAGTAATCAGCAAAATATTCTTACTTCATCTAGAATTGCTATATCTTTGATTCCTAATTCCTATGTAAAATAAAACTAGTTAAGCAATGCAAAACGTAGAAAAAATCAGAAAAAAAATTGCAGTGAAATATCAGCAAAAATGTCAACCTATCGATATACTTTGTAAATGGAGTTGCCGCAAAGATTTTTGCATCCATTCCACATTACCAGCACTCCCAACAAAAAATTTATGTGAATAGAATTTTATTCAACTTTTATACAGCAAACCTGCCAGGACTGGAGTCATATGGTCTGTGCTGGAGTATTAAATTGTTCTTTTTCTTCTATTGATGCTGGTTTTAATAGATCAGTTTATCATGTCCGAGCATAGAAGACAGCTTTCGATTTGAGCTAATTTGTACTCAAAATACTATCTACTTTCAAAATCAAACTTGCAATGCAAATTTTGTTGCTTTGTTTTTTTTTTTGGTTGTAATATTGTTTCTCTCTACATTAAAGTGTAAATATAGTAGAGGTAATAAAGCCGGTATTTTTTGTGTTTTATCTTAAAAACCTTAAGTGTCCGAGCATAGACGACTTCCCCCTACCAATGGTTCCCCACGTTGAAGGGATTTACCAATTCAATCCCATTTTATCAACAGCATCTTTTCACTACACTTCCCATGCAACGGTAAACATGCGTATCGATAGAGAATCACATTATAACCGAGCATTACAGCTGTACCGCACTTTTACAACACAGATATCAAATTCGCCTAGGTTTAATCATCTCGCCGTAATGAATTTGCAATCTGTTGAGGCAATGGACTTTAGTCTTTTTACAGGCACACTTCCCTAACACAGACACACGCTATGTCCGAATGCACTTATTATTTAACTTTCAAGCACCTCAGATTTCCATTCACAAGATGTTAGTATTGGTCAAAATGATTAATTTAAAACCCCGAATTAATCCACCTAGCGGTGTGACCTAGCCTTTCTACTGCCGCAATTATTATTTTTTAATTTCTCAGGAACATCTATAATTAACTTGACTATATTTTTAAATATCCGTTGCTTATTTTTCAAAATCCTTATCCAAATTTATCTGAACTTATCTGAATTTAAAAAAATAACTGAATAGAGCATTAGATATGAAAAACGCAAAAGAGAAATTGGACTTTTTCTTAGTTGGCGGTCTTTCAGTTAATAATTTTTGCATGAAAATCAAAACTTGAACTTCTTTTGAATAAATTAGCTTGATCGTATCGTTTATACGATATTGCCCGTTAGATATTTTAGGAAACGATGAGATCAAAGAAACAAAAGCAGCGCCATAAACATGCTTGAGGATGGCCATATTATCGATATAATTTTCGGCGCTTGTTATTTTTGCTGGTATGAGTGGTTGAACTAAAAGTCCGGTCAGTATGAAATTAAATAGCGAACCATGGGACAGCTAGACCTTTCATTTGGCACTAAGATCATTAAAATCAGTCCTGCCATCTCCGAGAAATGTTGGCTCAATCAAAAGCGTTCCACGCAGACACACTCACACACACACACACACACACACACACACACACACACACACACACACACACACACACACACACACACACACACACACACACACACACACACACATACACACACACACACACACACACACACACACACACACACACACACACACACACACACACACACACACACACACACACACACACACACACACACACACACACACACACACACACACACACACACACACACACACACACACACACACACACACACACACACACACACACACACACACACACACACACACACACACACACACACACACACACACACACACACACACACACACACACACACACACACACACACACACACACACACACACACACACACACACACACACACACACACACACACACACACACACACACACACACACACACACACACACACACACACACACACACACACACACACACACACACACACACACACACACACACACACACACACACACACACACACACACACACACACACACACACACACACACACACACACACACACACACACACACACACACACACACACACACACACACACACACACACACACACACACACACACACACACACACACACACACACACACACACACACACACACACACACACACACACACACACACACACACACACACACACACACACACACACACACACACACACACACACACACACACACACACACACACACACACACACACACACACACACACACACACACACACACACACACACACACACACACACACACACACACACACACACACACACACACACACACACACACACACACACACACACACACACACACACAGACATTGCTCAGTTCGTCGAACCCTATCGATTGGTATATGTGGCTCGGATCAATTTCGTGTTTTTCGACCAATTCCTAAACCTTTGTTATAGTATAACAAAGGTAAAAACCTGATTTAATCCACCTAGTGGTGAAAGGAACCTTTGTTATACGGTCTTACTTGCTATTTGAGATATAAATCGACACGTCTTCGGAAAATAATTCATCTATTGGGTAACGTTGCATTGTGCGTTGGTTTACATAAAATTTTTGAAAATTGAATAAGTTTACAAAATTTGAACAAAATAGAAGCATTTATAAATTTTGATTGTTCCTTTTCTCGTGAAATTGCTGAGTAAGTTGTTACTAATGTGGATAAGTGCAAGTAAAAGTAAGTTGTAAGAGCAAATATTATTCTTTAACATATACATTGCGTAGTAAAGGTCTAGCTTATAGGTTTTTGAGCTATGCATAATTTCCTGTAATGCCATTCTATTTGATGCACATCAATAAAGTTTTCTTGAATAAATTTCATCAATTTTTATTGACCTTCGGTTACTCACGCTGTTGTATTTTGTACAACATGTGTAGGTTTTTCAATGCCATATTGTTATATAGTTACAAATCATTGTTTAACTAACGTATGTTCTTCAATAAACTTGTTATGAGCAAAACGTTAGAATTATTCGATGCATTAATACTTTAAATTGTTAGGGAAACATCAGCATAAACCGAAAAAAAATCACAGGAACGAAGCAAACAGCATGTGAGGTATACCGCAATTGGCCTCAACTGGCATTTTCTCTCGTTTCTTTATATAGAAAAATTAGAGGGGTTGTGTACAAGACACGACCGCATATATAGGTGACGCAGGACTACGTAAGTCTCTTTGTAGTGATAGTGGCATGTATTCATGCTTGTAATCGTTCGATTCTTCATGTATACATGCTGTATGCAACATTATACATGCTACATGCGTTGTATGTAACATTTATCAAAGTAGTAACATTGCATACGTTCAATTCTTAAAAGATTGTGCATTTGAAAACAATTTAACAAAATCAAGAACACAAACTATTGTTTTCCTGCTACCTTACTGAAATTAAAGATTGTTTTTATTATCCATGGTTTACCAATTCAATCCTATTTTATCAACAGCACATCTTTCCACTACACTTCTAATGAAACGGCAAGCATGCGTATTCATACAGAGTCGTATTATAACCGAACACTACAGCTGTAGCACATTTTTCCAACACAAATGTCATGTTCGCCGAGGTTTAATCGTCTCGCAGTAAAGAATTTGCGATCTGTTGGGACAACGAACTTGTGTCATTTTTTCTGGCACACTCCCTAACACAAACATCAAATTGGACTAGGTTTAATCGCGTTCGTAAGAAATCTGTTGGCTCGAGGGGGTTTTGTCACTCTCTCTGGCGTACTTCCCAAGCAAGGACATCAAAATGGTCTAGGTTGAACTGCGGTGTTAAGAAATCTTGTTGAAATGAGGTAACTTGGTCACTTGTTTTGGCTTACTTCCCAAGCACAGATATCAAATTGGTATAGGTTTAGATCATCGCAAAGGATCTTCCAACCAATCACGAAGCGAGAATTCTGGTAAAACATAGGTTCATTATTTTCAATTTTTCAATAGTTCAACATCAAGAATCCATACTTTTCTTCATTTGGGTCAATTCTTAGAAGATTTTCCGATCGATTGATGTAAGAATACTGAAAATCGATCGGAAAACCGCCGAGCTATTAGCGCTCAAAACCTTTCATTTTTCGTGACGGTCGCATTTTTCGATTTTTTGGAATGACACCCCATCTTAAAACTTGCCGTAAGACGTAGTCCTACGTCAAAATGGTGCCTGTATGCAGCAAAACTACCAGCAAATGTAAAATGTTTAAAATATATCCGTCTGTTGGCAGTCAAATAATTCGGAATCAAAATTAGGGTGTTTTTTAGATTCAAAGTACTACAGATCCTAAACAAGAAGACATAGAGGTATACTATATTCAGTGAAGTTGTGTATTTTTACTATTTGTACAACTTTGTAATACATGAAAAAGTCATACAACAATTACTAAATGAGCTGAAATAGAAAAAGTGATTTTACAAATGCATTTTACAATAAATAAGATTTCTCTATCTTCGCTGAAGAGACAGAAGGTTACTGTCTTCAGCAAAATTTCTTGTAATAATATGCTCTAAAGCATTGCAGAACACATCAATGTGTTAACAATAAATAACAAATAACATCAATGTGTTATATTGAAACTGAAGAAAAATAATTTTTTTATTTTACTTTTAGGGGAATTAGTCAAAATTTAAATTCTACCAGACGATAGAACATTCAATTTCAAAAAACTCTTCCAAAGGTTTGATAAACTTAAAACCAAGTTTTCCTAGTCAAAACTCTAGTGCGCACGTTTTCTTTGATTTTGGGCTATTGTGCGCGCGAGTAACTGTGTTACAAAAGTTAGTGCGAGTGTTCGAGGGTTAATATCTTTTGACCGGAAAAACCAATTCTTATGACATTTTGCATATATATTCGTAGTGTCAAAACCTCTCGTTTGACATTAAAATAATTGAAATTAGGCAAATTAACTTGGTTAAAATCATTATAAATTATAGTTAATTTTGGTGTGGTGAATACGGTTGCTCATAACTTTCAAACTAAACGTCCAATCAAAAAACAATTCAATAATGATCTATCCGGCTATATTACCCTTCAAATGAAACTAATAACGCATAAATCGGTTTGGCCATCTCTGAGAAACAGGCGATCGTTTGGACCTTGTCAAAACTGGTTTTTTAAGCGTAACTTTTAAACTGCATATTGGTTTTTGATAAAACTTGGTAGAAAGTTTAGCGATAGCAAGAGCTTTCATTTGGTACTAAGATCATTCAAATTGGTTGTGTAGTTCCGGAAAAAACCGTGTCACGTTGTTTTCTCATTTTTGCCTATAACTTTTAAACGAAACGTCGTACCACGAAACAACTGAATTGGTGATATACTAGGCATAAATACCTTTCAAACAAAAGTAATAGCGGATGAATCTGTTCAGCCATCTTCGAGAAACAGGCGATAGAAAATGAGCTGCACACACATACATACACACACACTCATACAGACATTGCTCAATTCGTCGAGCCCTATCGATTGGTATAAGACACTTGGCCCTCCGGGCCTTGGTTCTATTTCGCGTTTTTCGACCAATTTCTAAACCTTTGTTATGTAGTATAACAAAGGTAAAAAGGTAGCTGCAGCTATGGTATTTCTCTGCAATTATCTTAGTTTCGGGTTATAGAAGGTGTAAGCTCTACTGACTTCGCAAGGACCCATGAAGAATGACTGAGTACTTGCAGCGCATTCCGGAATCAATTTCTAGTCATCAAGCCCCGCCCGAAAGTAATAGTAGAATCATATGGATTTTACTATTACTTTTAGACTTTCAATTTCTTTGGTATGTTATTACCAAATATGATATATGATATAAATATGAGGGGGTAAGAAGGAAAGGGGTGTAAATGACAAAATTGAAAAAATCGAGATAATGGTAGGAAACGATACTTTGAGCGTGGTTTTATGCATGCTAGAAAATTCACGTCAAAATTTTACCGTTTGATGACTTTTTTTAGAATCATGAAAAAACAGCAAAATAAAAGTTGGTTTTCACTTGGAAGGAAAGGGGTGTAAGTGCACTATATGAGCAATGCCAGCTCAACTAACAAAACGGTTTAACTTGAATTTTTTTTATTGGGATGAAATTTTGCTGATATGTTGGACGCTACACAAGGATTCATTTTCCATGAAACATAACTCTCGTTTTCGTCTGGAGTAACTTTTCAAAAAGGCGTATTTATAAACAAAACTTTTTTTTTTTTTTCAAAATATATCTTGGAAACTACTTTATTTGTTAAAAATGACGTCAACGGAAAAGTTGTAGGAAATTAAGCGTATTTTCGAAAAAAAAATACGCTGAAAGAAAAAACTTAGCAAAATCAGAATAAAAAACCTTAAACGTGAATTATCTCAAAACATGTCCCCTCAGATTCGTCTCATTTTTATTAATGATAAGTTAAAACATGTTCTAAAATCTGGCGAAGAGCTACTAATGGGCACTCTATCGGATTTTTTGTTTTATTCCGACAATTTTTCAAAAATTTTCAAATTTTACTTATTTTTGTAAAATTAAAAAAAAAATCAAATTCTTCGCATAACAAATTGAACAAATTAGAGTGCTCTGAACACACTACCACTATAGCCGAGAATAATTGAACAAATTACGTCATATAAACTTATTTCTTAGGTTCAGCCGTTCTGAAGTTAGGCCATTACAAATATTTTATGAAGATTTTGATTTTAAGATGTCATGCCACTCAAGGGGATGGGGGGGAGCGAGAAACAAACAATGAGATTTTTTAATCAGGTAAATCAGGGATTACATACAATTAGAATTCTAAGAAAATCGATGACTAACGATGTTTCCATTTCCGAAAAAAGCGATTTCTTAGATTACTACGATCATGAGCCATGAGTAGTGCAAGATACAGCCTTTACAAGTACATTACATGTACGCTGTCGCCACGCAGTGAGACACTTATGTACTATTTTCCCTACTATCAGTAAGGCTGCTATACTAAAACCGTTTTCCCGAAGAAAGTAATATTTTTAGTTACTCATATCATGATATATAACGTATACGCATATACGCTAGCCCCGCCGATGACAAAATTCTGAACTATTTTTCATACCATCTTGAAGGTGATAATCACTTGTATAAACTTCTCGAAGACCACTACTTTCTAGGTAATCAGTAGCGTAAGTTACAGCGTATACTGGAATATTACATATACGGTAGCGCCACGTAGTGAGGCAATTCTGCACTATTTTCTATACCATCTACAAGGCTGCTAAACAACTTTGCCTAAGAAAGTAATACCTTAGGTTACATGAATAATAAGCTATAGCAAATAAAACGAGTTCGCATATACACTAGCGCTGCACGTTGAGAATATTCTGAACTATTTTAATTTAATTTAATTTCCGAGATGACAGTCATTTGAACAACCTTCCCGAAGACTGCAACTTTCTTAATAGTCAGTAGCGTAAGATACTGCACTAGCGCCACGTAGCGAGAAAATCCTGAACTACTGCTGCCTACCCGCTAACCTACCTTTCAATGAAGACGATTGTAATATGATTCCCACTTGCACCCTTTTCACTCCAAGTAGTAATTCCCTATAATCGCTTGGAATGAAAGGGGTACAAGTGCATAACTGAGAAGGAAAGTGGTGTAAGTGCAAATAACATTTTCAAAACTATCTTATAAATCCCGAAAATCAAAGTGGTTTTCCAAGATTTCAATAGAATTTAATAAAGTAAAGCTAACACAACCATAGTGCGTCATCGGTTTTCTATTATATAATCTGACGAATTTTCTAGACGATGTTAACTTTGGATCTGATTTTCTCGAAATTTACTTTTTGTCACTTACACCCCTTTCCTTCTGACCCACTTACAATTTGAAAATACCATCTCATACTAAGTGAATATTTTTTTTACAAAATCAAAACGAGAGGCGAAAATACTATTGGGAAAAAATGTGCTCAAACTGTTTCATTATTCAATTATTCTTGACTAATATGATTCTATGCAGGGTAGTTGATCCAATAGTTGTGGTAGTACCAATAGTTGCGCTACTATTAATTATTAATGCATATTTTCGTCACCGTAGCATTTTAGATAAAACAATTACATTCATTATATAAAACAGGCTTTTAGAAGTATTGGTAGTTAGACTACACCATTTAAAATTAAAGCATTATTTGCTAAAATGCCAATTTTCCAAAATCTAACGCGAGTTAGCATCGGAGCCACCCGGACGGCGACGGTTGGAATTGCTGACCACCACGTTAGCAACGAAGCGACCAGAACGAGGGCATCGAAACATGCTGACATCGATATCGGAGCGGATGGCAACCATCGATGGAACGTAGCAGCTTTCGGGGTGCAGCGTTTGCATTATGAACTGTAGTTAAGCTCACTTGTTAAATAAAGTTCAGTTCGTTTTAGGCTAGCAGGTAGTTAAGTTGTGTTTTTTTAAAAAGATAATCACGTCCGTGGTTTTCTAACTGGAGGCTCCGGCGAGATCCTCCTGGACGGGAAAAGTATACGTGATAGTGCAGTGTAGAAGTCTTCAATAATCAGTGCAATTAAACTCTTAAGTGAAAATAATTTTTGTGGGGTTCAAAGAGCCCGATTGTACTTAGTTTTTGGTTCAAAGAGCCAAACACTGCATACCACAAAGCGATCTACAAGACACCGAGGACCTGATCCCGATCGGCACCATTGGCCCGAAGTAACCACGGTAAAACGGACTACCCATAAGTGCCTGCTTGAAGATTCCCCGTTCCTGAGGACTGCCACCAAAAGTCCAACTCGGTGATGTTGGCCAAACCCAGGACTTGGTCCTTTATGTAAGTAACCTTTTTATAGTTATTCTGTTAAATTTTTGTTTGATTCAAGTGTTAGTGATTTTTCCGTGAATAAGTGTTAATTAGACATAGATAGTGGAAATTGTGATTTGGCTGCAAAGGAAAAGTTTTCCCTCAATCTTTAGTGGTATTTCTAAATTAGTGCTTTCAAAATTTTTCGGAAGAAGAGAAGAGTAGACCTCTACTTCCAGCACATCATCATGCCAAACCCAACACCAGCAGACCCACCTGCCGTTAGTCCCCTAACGATGCAGCAATTCATTGAATTGGGTCGGTTACCAGATTTCATAAGAGATGTGCAACCGTTTGATGGCAAGTCAACCGAACTTGTGACCTGGTTGACTGACATCGAGGGCATTTTTAGTATGTACCGGGAAGCCGGAGCTACGGCCCCTCAGATTGAGTTGATTGAACGATCTGTTCGCAGAAAAATAAGAGGCGAGGCTGCAGACGTCTTAAATTCAAATAATATTCAATACGAATGGGCCGACATTAAAAAGACGCTTATTCTCTACTATAGGGATAAGCGAGATCTCAAAACATTAGATTTTGAGTTAACGTCTATAAGAAAATCCGGGAGTGAAAGCCTCGGAAGTTATTATTCAAGAGTTAACGAGCTTTTATCCTCAATCATCGCTCAGATTCAGACAGAAGAAAAGTATTTCCTCCAGATAGATTCTCACATTGACTTTTTTAGAGAAAAGGCAGTAGATGCATTCATCAGAGGTCTGGAAAAGCCTTTGTGCCAACTTCTGAAAACTTCTAATCCAAAAACTTTGAACCAAGCATACCAATTCTGCTTGGACTATTATAATATGGATACCAGATCAGCTCCATATCGAAACGAACACCCCATAAATATCCCAAAACCAAGAGAGCTTGATATCTCTAAAATTGCCCCTAGACTACCCCCCAGAAGATTACCGCCTATTCCTGCTCCTAGAAATTTCCAACCCTTCCAAATGTCCCCATTTGAGAGGCAAAATTTTCAACCTTTCCATGAAAACAGGCCAAGACCCCACTTCCCATCACATCCTCGAAACCAATTCCAACCACCTCAATTCCAACCACCTCCTAGACCTTATGTTCCAAAACCACTCCCAAGACCCGAGCCTATGGACATTGAAAATGGACTGCAAGAGGAACAAATTTCAAGTGATTCTCAATATTACGAAGAAGCCCCAGCTGAACAAGACAACGAACCCCAACCATCAACATCCCAAACTAATTTTTTAGAATGGAAGCCGAGTTGGTAAAACCAACTCTTCCATACATTAATTTAAAGACAAATATTGGCGAATTTCGAATTTCTAATAGATACAGGGGCAAACATCAATATAATCGAGCCAAAATTGGCCTATCAGTACAAAAGTTCTAAACCATATGATTTTAGGGCAAATAACATTTCTAGTGCAAATGGAACTTTCAAAGCCACATCGGCAATCGACATTGTTTTTTTTTACCCGAAAATAAACTATTCTGCCCAATTCCTACTTCACAAGTTTCACCCATTTTTTAAAGGTATTATTGGAACAGGGATTTTGAAGGCCTTGAATGCAAGGATCGATCTTGGAAACAGTGTCATACATTTGGAAAAAGGTACCGAAACATTAGATGCTCCACTTTTGCAATATAACTCAGTAAGCTCAACATCAAATCATTTATTCAGAACTGATCATCTGTCAGCAGATGAAAGCAGTAAACTTTTAGAAATACTTGATGCACATAAAGAAGTTTTTCATCAACCAAATTCAAAACTAACATGCGGAACGAACGTTGAATGTTTGATTAATACCACTGATAAAATTCCGGTTCATCAGAAGGTGTACCCATACCCTGCAGCCTATGCAGAAGAAGTTAAAAAACAAGTTGATAAATTATTGGCCGACGGTATAATTAGACCGTCTCGGTCTGCTTGGACTTCACCAGTATGGATCGTGCCCAAAAAGGCAGATGCTTCCGGTGAAAAGAAGTTTAGAATGGTTATCGATTACAGGAAATTGAATGAAAAGACAATTTCTGATCGTTATCCAATGCCTGAGATTGGTTATGTGATTGATCAGTTGAAAGGGCATAAATATTTTTCAACATTGGACCTCGCATCGGGCTTCCATCAAATTAAAATGAAAGATTCCGACATCGAAAAGACGGCATTCTCAATTAATAATGGCAAGTATGAATTTACTAGAATGCCATTTGGCTTGAAGAATGCGCCCGCAACATTTCAAAGGGCAATCGACGACGTTTTAAGAGAGCATATTGGGAAAATATGCTATGTATACATCGACGATGTAATAGTTTTCGGAAGAACATTGGAAGAACATTTGAAAAACCTTGCCGTCATTTGCAAAGCTTTAAATGACGCAGGATTAAAAATTCAATTAGATAAATCGGAATTCCTTCATCAGGATGTCGAATTCCTTGGCTATATTTTAAGTTCGGAAGGTATTAAGCCGAATCAGAAAAAAATTGAAGCCATCAATATTTATCCAGAACCCAAAAACCTAAAAGAACTTCGTGGATTTTTAGGAATGATGGGTTACTATCGACGATTTGTCAAAGACTTTGCAAAAATTGCAAAACCCTTGACAAACCTTTTAAGAGGGGAGAGTAAGCCCTTATCTAACAAGAAAATTTCACTAAATGATAAAGAAAAGCAATGTTTTCAAAAAATGAAAAGCTTGCTTTCTTCTTCTGACATTCTTATCTATCCAGACTTCAATAAACCCTTCATCCTGACGACCGATGCATCTGATTTTGCAATCGGTGCAGTTTTATCCCAAGGTGAAATGGGGAAAGATAAACCCATACACTTTGCCTCCCGGACATTATCCAAAACGGAAGAAAATTGTTCAGTTCCAGAAAAAGAAATGTTAGCTATTTTCTGGGCACTTCAAACTTTTAGAAATTATCTTTATGGTGCAAAATTTAAGATTCTAACAGATCACCAGCCCCTCACCTTCGCGCTGTCACCAAAAAATACAAATGCAAAGCTTAAGCGATGGAAGGCTTATCTAGAAGAGCATGATTATGAGATCATTTATAAGCCTGGTAAAACGAATGTAGTCGCTGATGCTTTAAGTAGAATTGTGTGTTCCATGACGGTAACTCAACATTCTGCTGATAATAGCGATGATTTTTACATTATATCTACTGAAGCCCCGCTCAACTCTTTTAAGCATCAAGTTATACTGAAGAAAGGTCCAGATAAAGTAACCGTTACTCACCCATTCCCAACTTATACTAGAGTAGACATTTCATTAGCTGATATTAACGAAAATTCCATTTTGCAGGTTTTCAAAAATCATTTCAACCTATCAAAAATAAACGGATTATTAACAGATGAACCCTTGATGGGTCAGTTACAAGAAATTTATAAAAAACATTTTGGAGATAAAAGATCGTTAAAAGTCCGTTTTTGTCAAAAGTTGCTTCAGGATGTTCAACAAGAAGATGACCAGTGGAACGTCATCCGACAGGAACACTATCGAGCACATCGGGGTGCTGAAGAAAACAAATTACAGCTTTTGAGGAAGTTTTACTTTCCAAAACTCTCTCAAAAGTTGAAAGATTTTGTGACCAACTGTCAGATCTGTAATGAAAATAAGTATGATCGTAGACCTATAAAATATCCACTCCAAGAAACCCCCATTCCAACTGCTCCCTTCAAAATCGCCCATATAGACATCCTATTCCTTGAAAACGGCCATTTCCTGACCTATGTCGACAAGTTTTCCAAATTTGCACAGATTAAACCCGTTGATTCAAGAGCCGCCGTTGACATAGTCCCAGCCGTAAAAGAAATCCTGTTGAAATATAATCCTCCAGAAATATTAGTCATGGATGGTGAAAAATCCTTCATGACAGGAGACTTGGTAAACTTCTACAATGCCCATCATATTGAACCTTATGTCACTGCGACTGGAAGGAGCGAGATGAACGGAATTGTCGAACGTTTCCACTCCACCCTGTTAGAAATTTACAGAATGACAAAACACGAAAATCCAGAAAAATCACCCACTGACCTACTATTCCTATCCTTGAATAAATACAATTCCTCCATCCATAGTTCCACAAAACATACTCCCTATGAAATTATACTTCCCTCTCCTAGAACCCCCGAAATTATAGAAAAAGTTTACAAGAATATTTCAGAAAAACAAAAGAAAGATTTAAAATATCATAACAAATTCAAAAAAGAAGTAGTAATCAGATGTAATCAAGATGTATACGAAAACGCAAGGCAGAGGATCAAACATAAAAAGAGGTTTAAGAAAAATAAAGTTAAACAGGTTAACAAGAGTACCGTAACCATGGATGATGGAAGAAGAATTCATAAAAATGATGTTAAAATAAGGGAAATTTAATCCTGTCTAATGTTTTGACGTAGGACTACGTCTTTGTTTACTATACTGGGACTGGGTAGCACTTTGTGAAAACGAAAATAGAAATGTAACGTTTGAATGAAAGATTTCAAATGCTAATAACTACTAAACTACTGAACGAAACTGAACAATTTATATGTCGATGGATAGATAAAATGACCAGCAATTTTATGGAGGGCTAAAAGAGCAATTTTAAGGTGAGCGTAAGAAGGGGGGCCCCTATACAAATGAAACACAAATTTCCTCAAAACTCAGGAACTAATCAAGCAAATGGAACCAAATTTGGTATGTGGGAGTTTCAGAAGGCTGGATTTTTTTCTATGGTGCACTGAGACCCCTTCCCCTTATAAAAGGGGGGCTCCCATACAAATGAAGCATAAATTTCCTCATAACTAATCAAGCAAATGGAACCAAACTTGGCATGTGTGGGTTTTAGAAGGCAAGAATATTTTTTGAACTGAGACCCCACCCTTCTTCAGGAGGGGGGGGGCGCTCCCATACAAATAATATGCAAATTTCCTCATAACTCGAGAACTAAGGCGGTTTTGTGGGCGGTTTTGGAGGTAAGAATTTTTTCTATGTTGCACTGAAACCCCCTCCCCTTCTAAGAGGGAGGGGAGGGGGGAGGCTCCCATACAAATGAAATACAAATTTTCTCATAACTCAAGAACTAATCAAGCAAATGGAACCAAATTTGGCATGTGGGAGTTTTAGGGGGCATGAATTTATTTTATGATGGTTTGAGACCCCCACCCCTGTGGTAGGTGAATAAGGCCTCTCATACAAATAAAACAATCATACAAATTTTTGCGTATGTGCCATAGTTTCTGCTATGTAACAAGCGGTAAGCTGTGAAATAAACTAATATAATCTTCTCGGAGCAAAAGACAGTGAATCGACGCTGCTTACTTACGTGCCTGTTGCCGTTTAGGTCAAAAGAGAAGGACATTTATGCCATTTATATCAAAAGAGGAGGACATTATGAACCCTCGTCCACGTATTTTCAAAGCCACCATTGCATTCAATGATGAATTGAATCTCAATATTTCGCTCTTCTCTTTCAAGCATTCACTTCAACAATGGAACTCACGAATTCTTATAAACATACATATACCAGAAATGCAGTTCACATTAGTCTTTGATGTAATGATCTGTCAAAGTCCTACGTCATCCTTTCGTGCAACCCTTAGGGCTGTATACCTTGTAGTTTTTCTCGTTACAGAATTCTCATGTTTATAAAATTAATTCATACCAAAAAGATTGATGTTAAAAGGATAGATAATCTCCCTATAATTGTTTTCGATTCAGGAACCGCTAGAATTCAGGAAACATCCCATTATTATATTCACCACTTCAATGTTACTTCTTTGAAAACACACGTAGAAACACTTAGAATTCAATTTGAACAATTGCGATCCAATCAGTTTACAAGCCTCACGAAACAAACATTTGAACAGATTCATGAAACTTTGAAAAATTTGGCCCCCTCTAGACGACATAAACGTTGGAACAGTTTAGAAACAGCTTGGAAATTTATAGCCGGAAGTCCGGACGCAAACGACTTGAAAATTTTGAATACTTCAATTAATGACCTTATTTCCAATAACCATCAACAAATTAGAATAAATAGAGCACTAAATTTACAAATGAAGGAACTTGTATTTAAAACAAAAGATGCAATAGAGCTTTCAAATTCAAAATCATTAGAAATTTATTCAATAAACATTTTACTTAACTTGAAATATTTGGCAGAAAAACTAGAACAAATTGTAGATAGCATATCTTTGGCAAAAGCAGGAATTCTTAATGAGAAAATTCTAAGTCAAGAGGAAATAGAAATTTTATATCAAGATCTATCAAAACAGAATATTACAGTTCATAATGCTGTGGAAGGACTCAACTATGCAGACTCAACGATTGCAACCAACGGCAAGGAACTAACCCTCATGATAAAAACTCCCATCTTGGATAAAAGGATATTCAACAAGATTCACGTTTTTCCTGTAACAGCAAATCACAAGCAAATTCATTTGACGAACAGAAATTACCTAGCTCATGAAACCGGCAACTTCATTGTCAACACATTGGAACCAAAAATCTACAAACTTCACGAAGTGGCATTCGATAGCTCTAGATGTATATCAAAGTTACTCTCCGGACAGCAAGCAAATTGTAACTACACCATGAACCCACCTAAGGAAGAAATCATCATAATCAATGACGAAAACATCATCATCAACTCGGACAACAACATGTCTTTTACAACAACTTGTGGGCTTATCAATCGTACCTTTACCGGACCCTTTTTAATAACGTTTCAAGATTGCAAAGTCAACATCAACAACATTACCTACTCCAACGAAATACAGAGTATGGGTGGAGATCCAATTCACCTACCATTGGACGGCATAACAATTCAAAAGCAACTTACCATAGCTAATTTGAGCCTGGAACACCTACACCACTTGCACCTGGAAATGAGAAAGGAGATGGAATACATCCGACTGAATAATACGAGCATAGAATGGCCAGCTTGGTCCATTTTTGGGGGAATATTCGCATTCCCCTGCATGATAACAGGTATCGTGATTCTTTTGAAAATCTTTCTCCACAGATCGGCTACAGTCAAAATTAAGCAAATATCCAGCGATCCATCAACGAAGGAACCACTGAGGGACATCCAACCAATTATCAGACCATTGACCTTTGGAGAGGTGATTCGGACGGAACCTCATCTCTAAAGGGGGACGAGTTAGCATCGGAGCCACCCGGACGGCGACGGTTGGAATTGCTGACCACCACGTTAGCAACGAAGCGACCAGAACGAGGGCATCGAAACATGCTGACATCGATATCGGAGCGGATGGCAACCATCGATGGAACGTAGCAGCTTTCGGGGTGCAGCGTTTGCATTATGAACTGTAGTTAAGCTCACTTGTTGAATAAAGTTCAGTTCGTTTTAGGCTAGCAGGTAGTTAAGTTGTGTTTTTTTAAAAAGATAATCACGTCCGTGGTTTTCTAACTCGCGCAGTTGGAGCGCACAACTATAGGCGCTCGTCTATAGTTTTGCTACGATGTTTTTTCACTTAGCAACCTAGCAATGTATATGGAATAACACAATTAAAGGAACATCAAACTTAATTAAGGAAACATTAGCGCAACTGATTATCTATACCTATAAAGAAGGATTTCTGTCTGTCTGTCTGTCTGTCTGTCCGTATGTTCCTTATAGAATCGAAAACTACTGAGCCAATCGGCATGAAAATATGCATGTAGAGGTTTTTTGGGGCCAGGAAAGGTTTTAGTGATGGTTAGAAACTCCTCCCCCCACTAAGAGGGGGGGCTCCCATACAAATGAAACACAAATTTCTGCATAACTCGACAACTAATCAAGCAAATAGAACAAAAGTTGGCATGTGGGTGTTTTCGGTGACAAGAATTTATTCTATGGTAAATTGAGACCCCTCCCCTCTTTATAAGGGGAATTATAACTCCTCTCCTCTTTAAAAGGGGGGGGCTTCCATACAAATTTTCTCATAACTCGAGAACTAATCAAGCAAATGGAACCAAATTTGGCATTTGAAGGTTTTCGAGGGCAAGAATATTTTCTATAGTAAATTAGGACCCCTACCCACTTTAAGAGGGGGGGCTCCTGTACCAAAGAAACACAATTTTCCTCATAACTCGAGAAGTAATTAAGCAAATGGAACCGAATTTGGCATGTGGGTGTTTTTGGAGACAAAAATTTTTTCTATGATGAATTGGGACCCCTCCCCGTTTTAGAAGGGGGGGATCCTATACACATGAAATACAAATTTCCTCATAACTGAAGAACTAATCAAGCAAATGGAACAAAATTTGGCATGTGAAAGTTTTCGAGGGCAAGAATATTTTCTATGGTAAATAAGGACCCCTCCCCAGTTTAAGAGGGGGGGCTCCTATACAAACGAAATACAAATTTCCTCATAACTCGAGAACTAATCAAGCAAATTGAATAAAATTTGGCACATGGGTGTTTTTGGAGACAAAATTTTTTTCTATGATGAATTGGGACCCGTCCCCACTTTAGGAAGGGGGGCTCCTATACAAATGAAATGCAAATTTCCTCATAACTCGAAAATTTATCAAGCAAATGGAACCAAATTTGGCATGTGAAAGTTTTCTAGGGCATGAATATTTTCTATGGTGAATTAGAACCCCTCCTCACTTTAAGAGGGGGGGGCTCCTATACAAACGAAATACAAATTTCCTCATAACTCGAGAACTAATCAAGCAAATGGAACCAAATTTGACACGTGGGTGTTTTTGGAGACAAAAATTTTTTCTATGATAAACTGGGACCCCTCCTCACTTTAGGAGGGGGGGGCTCCTATACAAATGAAATACAAATTTCCTCATAACTCGAGAGCTAATCAAGCAAATGAAACCAAATTTGGCATGTGAAAGTTTTCGAGGGCACGAATATTTTCTATGGTGAATTAGGACCCCTCTCAACTTTAAGAGGGGGGGGGGCTCCTATACAAACGAAATACAAATTTCCTCATAACTCGAGAACTAATCAAGCAAATGGAACCAAATTTGGCACGTGGGTGTTTTTGGAAACAAAAACTTTTTCTATGATGAATTGGGACCCCTACCAGCTTTAGGAAGGGGGGCTCCTATACAAATGAAATGCAAATTTCCTCTTATCTCGAGAACTAATCGATCAAATGGAACCAAATTTGGCATGTGGGAGTTTTAGATGGCAGAAATTTTTTCTATGGTGAATTACGACCCCTTCCCCTTTTAAGAGGGGAGCTCCCATACAAATGAAATTTAAATTTCCTTATAACTTGAGAACTAATCAATCAAATGGAACCAAATTTGGCATGTGGGAGATTTTGGAGTCTTGAATTTATTTTACGATAGTTAGAGACCTCTCACTCCTGTGGTAGGGGGATATGGACTCTCATACAAATAAAACAGAAATTTTTGCGAAACTCAAAAACTAATCAAACTCGAGAAATTCGAGACTCTTCCATAAAACATTAGCCAATACAAGACCACAAAAACTATCTATAGTAACACTAGATCATTCAGGACGAGACGGTCGCGAGTGTTGCCGGTGACCCGCCGTCGGAAGCGCCGCCCACTGGGGGGCTTGCAAAACTCGAGATTGTGACAAAGATCATCCGAGATTCATGATTTATGTACAACACAGGTTAATTTGTGGCAATATGAAGTTTGTCGGGTCAGCTAGTTATGATATATATCTATACCTATAGAGAAGGATTTCTGTCTGGCTGTCCGTATGTTCCTTATAGAATCAAAAACTACTGAACCAATCGGCGTGAAAATTTGCATGTAGAGGTTTTTGGGGCCAGGAAAGGTTTTAGTGATGGTTAGAGACCCCTCCCTCCACTAAGAGGGGGGGCTCCCATACAAATGAAACACAAATTTCTGCATAACTCAAGAACTAATCAAGTAAATAGAACAAAATTTGGCATGTAGGTGTTTTTGGTGACAAGCATTTATTCTATGGTAAATTGGGATCCCTCCCCACTTTAGAAGGGGAATTATGACTCCTCTCCCCTTTAAGAGGGGGGGCTTCCATTCAAAGGAAATACAAATTTCCTCATAACTCGAGAACTAATCAAGCAAATGGAACCAAATATGGCATGTGAAGGTTTTCGAGGGCAAGAATATTTTCTATGGTAAATTAGGACCCCTCCCAACTTTAAGAGGGGGGCTCTTATACAAACGAAATACAAATTTCCTCATAACTCGAGAACTAATCAAGCAAATGGAACCAAATTTGGCACGTGTTTTTGGAGACAAAATTTTTTTCTATGATGAATTGGGATCCCTCCCCACTTTAGGAGGGGGGCTCCCATACAAATGAAATACAAATTGCCTCATAACTCGACAACTAATCAAGCAAATGGAACAAAATTTGGCATGTGAAAGTTTTCGAGGGCAAGAAAATTTTCTATGGTGAATTAGGACCCCTCCCAACTTTAAGAGGGGGGGGGGCTCCTATACAAACGAAATACAAATTTCCTCATAACTCGAGAACTAATCAAGCAAATGGAACCCAATTTGGCACGTGGGTGTTTTTGGAGACAAATTTTTTTTCTATGATGAATTAGGATCCCTCCTCACTTTAGGAGGGGGGGCTCCCATACAAATGAAATACAAATTTCCTCATTACTCGAGAACTAATCAAGCAAATGAAACAAAATTTGGCATGTGAAAGTTTTCGAGGGCAAGAATATTTTCTGTGGTGAATAAGGGCCCCTCCACACTTTAGGAGGAGGGGCTTCTATACAAATGAAATATAAATTTCCTCATAACTCGAGAACTATTCAAACAAATGGAACCAAATTTGGCACGTGGGTGTGTTTGGAGGTAAGAATTTTTTCTATGATGAATTGGGACCCCTCCCCACTTTAGGAGGGGGGAAGGGGGCTCCTATACAAATGAAATACAAATTTCCTCATAACTCGAGAACTAATCAAGCAAATAGAACCAAATTTGGCACGTGGATGTTTTTGGAGCAACCATTTTTCCTATGATGAATTAGGACCCCTTCCCTTTTTAGGAGGGGGGGGGGCTCCCATGCAAACGAAATACAAATTTCCTCATAACTCGACAACTAATCAAGCAAATGGAATCAAATTTAGCAAGTGGGTGTTTTTATAGGCAAGAATATTTTCTATGGTGAATAAGGACCCCTCCTCACTGTAGGAGGGGGGCTCCTATACAAATGAAAAACAAATTTCCTCATAACTCGAGAAATAATCAAGCAAATGGAACTAAATTTGACATGTAAGTGGTTTTGGAGGCAAGATTTTTTTCTATGGTGAATCGAGACCCCTCTCCTGTTAAGAGGGTGGGCTTCCATACAAATGAAAATGTCCTCTTATCTCGAGAACTAATCAAGCAAATGCAACCAAATTTGGCACGTGGGTGTTTTTGAAAACAATTTTTTTTTCTATGATAAATTGGGACCCCTCCCCACTTTAGGAGAGGGGGCTCCCATACAAATGAAATACAAATTTCCTCATAACGCGAGAACTAATCAAGTAAATGGAACCAAATTTGGCATGTGAAAGTTTTCGAGGGCAAGAAAATTTTCTATGGTGAATTGGGACCCCTCCCAACTTTAAGAGGGGGGACTCCTATACAAACGAAATACAAATTTCCTCATAACTCGAGAACTAATCAAGCAAATGGAACCCAATTTGGCACGTGGGTGTTTTTCGAGACAAAAATTTTTTCTATGATGAATTGGGACCCCTCCCTACTTTAGAAGGGGAGGCTCCCATACAAATGAAATACAAATTTCCTCATAACTCGAGAACTAATCAAGCAAATGGAACCAAATTTGGCATGTGGGAGATTTTTGAGTCTTGAATTTATTTTATGATAGAGACCTCTCACCCCTGTGGTATGGGGATATGGACTCTCATACAAATAAAACAGAAATTTTTGCGAAACTCAAAAACTAATCGAACTCGAGAAATTCGAGACTCTTCCATAAAACATTAGTCAATAGCAAGACCACAAAAACTATCTATAGTAACACTAGATCATTCAGGACGAGACGGCCGCGAGTGTTGCCGGTGACCCGCCGTCGGAAGCGCCGCCCACTTTGGGAAGGCAACTCCCCGCAGAAATTACTACTGTTAAGGTTTATTTGTTTTCCTAGGTCTACCAGGGTTTCCTGGAACGAGCCACAGCGAGTAAGGAGAGGATCACGAAATGGTACTTTCCACAAAAAAAAATTTCCGTGAAATGGTACATTCCGTTTAAGGTTTTTCGCAAAATGATATTCAGTGAAATGTTGTGCAATCATGGCGAATATTCTTTCTTTCCGCTTTCTGGCTATGCACTGAGGGGACAGGGGAGTTGTTTTCTACTTTACTGTGAGGAAAAATTGCAAATTGCAAACCCATTCCTGGTAACTAATAAGCATTAACATAAGCAGCAAATCAGCGTATCTGGCATTTTATACTACACGCTTTTGTATATTTCTTTTTGACTGCATAGGTGTTGTAAATTGGCATCCAAAATTGTATTCCAATTCTTCGTGTCGGTAATTAGCTGTAAATTAGCATTGTCAGCACTATAAGAAGGTTATTAGTAAAGTAGCTGTATATTTAGCCAAAATAGCATTTAAGGCGACTTAAATGCTTTTTAGCCTACATTTGAATAGCATTGGTGATGCTTTTGGTTACCTGGGAAGCTTTCGTAGTTACGTAACTGCCAAAATGAATCATCTATGGTTGGACTCCTCAAAAACTTGCAAAACTCGAGATTGTGACAAAGATCGTCCGAGATTCATGATTTATGTACAACACAGGTTAATTTGTGGCAATACGAAGTTTGTCGGGTCAGCTAGTATAATATATAATATAAAAACAAAAACTAATGCTCACGATAATCTAAATCTAAATTTGTTTTGTCATTGTCAGACATTAACAAAATACCATATTCAAAGTTCAGTATAAAATAGCAAATATAATTGTCTACGGTCATGATGTGCAGCAATCCCTCGACTCTGCGGCGAAGCTGGATTCGCCTGTTCTAGAAAGAACTGCTACCAACATAAAATCAAATATTTTCTCTCTTCTGCCTCTACATATTGTATTTCATTCTTGCTAATAAAATCGTACAGTTAACACGTGTTTTTTCATGCGACGGAAAATTCGAGAAAACGCGTAAATTTATTTCATTTCGGAATATTGCGGATCTCTCGTTTTAACGATTGTGCTTCGTCCACCTCCGCGCGATTTTACGTTGAACAATAATAAATTATTTAAAAAAATATATATAGCATAGGAATACAATCTGGCATCAGTGTTGATATTCGACTTCTACTACGATTTGAGAACTAGAATTGTTATTTGAAAAAAGGTAAACTGAGATGTATACCAGATTATAAGCACGATAGCGCGAACCCAACATCACCTAAGCACACAATAAAAACCATGAAAGAACAAAAACGATGACAAACTGACACCGCTAAAACTACGCCAGCTTTCTATTTGGTGATGCCATATGTTCTCCAAAAAATCTATAACTGCTTCAAACTATTAAAAGGTTACCGCTGAGATCGCTCCTTATAAACACCGCAACAGTTTTACGTTATTCTTCGTAGCTGGGCTTGAGAACTGGACTGAAACCTGTTCAAAATTCATAACAAGCAATATATGGGTCACGGGAAATTTGCAGTCAAAATTTTTTTTTCTCTTCGGAATATTTTTTTTACGTTCTTTGTTAAAAAATATCGACACGTATTTTTTCATTTCAATGTTACTATTGGAATTCGCAAGATAAGATATGACTTTTTAAAACATTGCAATCCGAAAAAAGCACTATTTTTTAAATGCCGATTGTAAACGTAGTTTTTAATATCGAAAAATGACCTTCTAGCAGATGCGTTCACTATTCCACAAGCTTTCAAAATTGGTACATCATTCCTCCTCTCGATTGTTTTTCAATAGTTAAATAGTTCATTTTTATAAACAATTGCAATTTTTTCAAAGTTGGAACTTTTTTTTCTCGATCCCTTTTATTTTAAAACACTTGCTGATCTTTCTCGAAAAAGCATGCAAAATATGGAAATGGAGAAATGAAAACTCTAGAAGCTATGAATTTTTATATCGAAGTGCTCACGTTAATGCAAACGAGCGGATGAACGCGCGCGCTTCAACGACACGTTACACATAACCGTTATGTGTTCGGCTGGATACCGGGGTACCTTTTCAGACTTTATTGCCTAGAAAAACAAGGTTTACCTCAACTCAGCCGGAGCGCCAGGGATGCCACATATAATTCTGTGTTTTTTGTTGGAAAAATCTGACAATCTGTAGGGCGAGGAAAAATATCCGTGCAAAAATCTGTCCAATGCAAAACAATTAGAGTGAAAGAGATAGAGAGTCATTTTGCTGACTATTTCCGACTCTTTCACACTCATGTAAAAGCTCAAAAATCTGTTTAATCTGTGTAATTTGGCGAAAATCTGTATTCTATGCATACAGATTCTGTACAGGCGATTTCTTTCAAATATCTGTTAAACACAGAATAATCTGTGCATGTGGCAACCCTGTGCGAGCCAGCTAAAACTCATAGAATGCTCTTAACTAGTGGGAATAAACCATTTGCAATCATTAGGCTGCCTGTAACAGCAGAAGGGGTCGAATGGGGGGGCTTTGAATTTTTTTCCCCCATAAGTGTTCGAATGGGTACCCGGGTACCCACCGAAATGAAACGCTTCTAACTTTATCAATTCTTGACCGATTTGGGATCTTGAAAATTTGTCTATTTTTAGAGTACGAGACAGCCAAGACCTGAAAATACGTCTAGTTGCCGTAAATCCGGATCTCCGGGACCATGTTCCAGACCCTAGACAAATTTGGACAATTGTCAATAAAACCACACAATATTGGTATCAAAATTCATGAAATCGCTTCAGGAGTTGATGTTTATCCATTTTGAGTCCATTTAACAAGTAGTTTTTGGAATGGCCACTCCGTAGCAGGTTCCTGCGGGGCCCTATGAGGCCGCTAACATGTTTAGATAGAAACCTTAGCAATATGTATATAAAAATTCATGAAATTCCTCCAGGAGTTGAATTTTATCCATTTTGAGTCCAATTGAAACTTGTTCCCGGAATGGCCACGTCGGGGCAGATTCCCGTAGGGCCCTATATGACCATAAACTTGTTTGGGTAAAAATCCTAGCAATATGTATATCAATATATGTATATGTAATTACAAACGAGCGCGAGGTGGTCGACAGGTGAAAGCAGTTCTTCGATGAACACCGCAATGGCGAAGAAGGCGGAACGAAAATTACCTAGGAGCGCCCATGGAAGATAGTAATGTCCTAGCACCTGATCTCCAAGAAGTCAAACGAGAAATCGGGCTGCTGAAGACCAATAAAACCGCTGGGAAGGACCGCCTACCGGCAGAGCTTTATAAACATGACGGAGAAACGTAATCAAAGGCTCTACACGAGGTTATTTCGATGATTTGGGAGGAGGAAAAGCTACCGGAGGAATGGATGGAAGGAGTGGTTTGTCCCATCTACAAAAAAGGTGATCGGCTAGACTGCTGCAACTATCGTGGTATTACGCTGGTATACGCCGCCTACAATAGCACGATAGCACAAGGTTTCGTAGGGAATTATCAGGCGGGTTTCATGGGGACTCGCGCAACTACGGACCAAATTTTTACTATCCGACAGATCTTGCAGAAATGTCGGGAGTACAACGTGCCCACGCATCACATCCTTATTGATTTCAAAGCAGCATACGATACAGTCGATCGAGACAAGCTATGGCAGATAATGCACGAATACGGTTTTCCGGACAAACTGACGCGACTGATCAGAGCTACATTGGATCGAGTGATGTGTTTCGTACACATCTCTGGGACACTCTCGAGTCCCTTCGAGACGCGGCGAGGGTTGAGACAAGGTGACGGTTTATCCTGCATGCTGTTCAACATCGCTCTTGAGGGGGTGATCCGACGAGCGGGCATCGAAACGAGAGGCACGATTTTTACCAAGAGTAGCCAACTTCTAGGCTTTGCAGATGACTTCGATATCATTGCCAGGAACTTTGCGACGGCGGAGGCAATCTACGCCAGACTGAAAGCGGAGTCTAAGAGAATTGGGCTAAAAATAAATGCGTCGAAGACCAAATACATGAAAGGAAGAGGCTCAAAGGAAAAAAACGCGCGCCACCCACGGACGGTAACCGTTGACGGCGACGAACTAGAAGTGGTAGAGGAGTTCGTGTATTTGGGATCGCTGGTGACCGCGGACAACAACACTAGTAAGGAGATCCAACGGCGCATCCAAGCGAGAAATCGGGCCTACTTTGCCCTTCGTAAAACGCTACGATCAGGAAGCATACGCAGCCGCACGAAGCTGACAATCTACAAAATCATTATTAGACTGGTAGCTCTTTATGGATTTGAAGCCGTGACGCTGCTTACGGAGGACATACGCGCCCTTGCCGTGTTTGAGCGGAAAGCGCCGCGAACGATATTTGGCGGAGTACAAATTGAAAGCGGAGAGTGGCGGAGGCATATGAATCACGAGCTACAGGCACTGCTTGGGGCGATTCCCATCGTACATCCAGCGAAAGCTAGCAGGCTACGGTGGGCCGGACACGTCGTAAGGATGCCGGACGACAGTGCGACGAAAATAGTCCTCTTCAACAACCCCACCGGCACCAGGAACAGGGGGCCCAACGTGCACGATGGCTCGACCAGGTCGAAAGCGATTTGCGACTTCTGAGACGACTAGAAAATTGGCGACGAGTGGCCCAAGACCGAGTTGAATGGAGACGAGTGCTTGAAACAGCACGAGCCACCCTGGCTCTATGCTGCTGAAGAAGAAGAAGAAGAAGAAGAAGAAGATGTATATCAAAATTAATGAAATCACTCAATAAATGGACTCAAAATGGATAAAAATCAACTCCTGGAGTGATTTCATGAACTTCGACATATATATTGCTAGGGTTTCTAGCCAAATATGATAGTGGCTTCACAGGGACCTACAGGAACCTGCTCCGGAGTGGCCATTTCGCGGACAACCCATTAAATGTACTCAAAACGGATAAAAATCTATTCCTGGGCGGATTTCATGGGTTTTGGCATACATGTTGCTAGGATTTCTATCAAAACATGTTGGTGGCCTCATAGGGCCCCACGGGGATCTGCTCCGGAGTGGCCACTCCGGAGACAACTCATCAAATCGACTTAAAATGGATAAAAATCAACTGCAGGAGTGATTTCATGAATTTTGATATACATATTGCTAGGATTTCTACCCAAACAAGTTTGTGGTCATACAGAGCCCTACAAAAATCTGTCCTGAAGTAGCCATTCCGGGGATAAGTCATAAATTGGACTCAAAATGGATAAAACTCAATTCCTGGAGGAATTTCATGAATTTTGATATACATATTGCTAGGGTTTCTATCCAAACATGTTAGCGGCCCCATAGGGCCCCGCAGGAACCTGCTCCGGAATGGCCATTCCGAAGACTACTCATTAAATGGACTCAAAATGGATAAACATCAAATCCTGGAGTGATTTCATGAATTTTGATACCAATATTGTGTGGTTTTATTGACAATTGTACAAATTTCTCTAGGGTTTGGAACATGGTCCCGGAGATCCGGAATTACGGGAACCATATAAAGACGTAAGGCCGTTCCGATCCTATATGCTAGAAATAGACAAATTTGCCAATCTTCAAGATCCAAAATCGGTCAATAAATGAAAAAGTTGAAGGCATTTCATTTCCTTGGGCACCCGGGTACCCATCCGAACACTTATGGGTGTTAATTTTCCCGTACACATAACGGTTAATAGCATCAAAGGCGGCCTCGTTATGAAGCTGCCCGTGGGTTAGAACCAAAGTAAATTGACATATACAAGGTATATAACAATGCGAGCTGTCATATACACTTTGCACTAACACATCTACACTAGTTCCGAGATTTCGAGCATTTTGTATGGAAAATTAGTTAATTTTTTAAAAAATCGTTGGATACGCAAGATTTGTCTGTTTTTTTTTCTCACAGCTTTTATGTTTATACTTAGAACATTATTTCTAGTATGTATTTTCATGAATATAATGAAGAGCAATATTCCAAATTGCAAGCGGAAAATTTTTCGTCAAAACGGTATCAAGATGTCTCAAAGAAATGTCCTTATATCGCTTTCCTACAAGTAGTAAAACAAAAAAGAAATTATTTAAAATGCTCGGACATGATTGTTCAATAACCCGCATGAGCAATATTGTTATCCGCCCGCGATATTTTTCGTCAGATTTCTGGTAGGCTTTTAAAATGTTAATTATCATCTAAGACTGTTTTGTAGCAATCTAAGATTACTTTTTATGGTTTTCTACGTAGTGTTGAGACAAGAGCATATATATCAAACAACGTGAGCGGGCAAATTTATGATAAAAAGGTATCATCTTGCAACAGTATATACGTCTTGGATATCACCGATTTGACTAATCGGACTGAAGTCATTTCAAGGTAGAATTTTCTCATTAATATTAAAAAAGTACTTTCTAAAAATGACTTCAACTTAAGGATTTTCAAGCAGTAGCACAAGCATCTATTCGTATAAAACTATTTTTTAAAAGAAGACATCAAAAGCAGATATTCAAGAGCATCATGCAAAATGTTGGATGGAACGTGTTTTTATTTACGTAATATACCGTATTGATCGTGAAGTATTAGAAACATTAATCCATTTTTCAATTGCACATCGAAATAGTTAGTCACGCATGTTTTCAAATTTTTTACGCATAATTAAAGAAGGCTACAAATGCAAATGACTTTAATATATATTCCTTACGTTTCATTGTAAAGGTTCAAATATTTCTCTGGTATAATATAGCTGTATTCATTAATTACAATTAATTTAGTTTTAATTTTCATACAAGTTCCACCATATTTCAGAACTATTTCTTCGTCTTTCTACACACACTAATGCAACCCTCGATGGTCACATACCTGGTATATATCAATTTACTTTGGGTTAGAACATCGATTGAGCATAACCGCCCGCTTCACATTAACACACGCGCTGAGACATAAAAACTCATAACTTCCAGAATTTTCATTTCTCCATTTCCAAATTTTGCATGCTTCCTTGAGAAAGATCAGCAAATATTTTAAAATGAAAAAAATCGAGAAAAAAAAGTTCCAACTTTGAAAAAATTGCAGTTGTCTACAAAAATGAACCATTTAACTATTGAAAAACAATCGAAAGGAAGCATGGTATAACAATTTTGAAGCTTGTGGAATAGTGAACACATCTGGTAGAAAGTCATTCCTTGATATCAAAAACTATGTTTACAATTAGCATTTAAAAAATAGCGATTCTCTCAGATTGCGATACTTTAAAAAATCATATCTTGCGAATTCCAACAGTAACACCAAAATAAAAAAATACGTGTTGACTTTTTTTGAACAAAGAACGTAAAAAAGAGAAAAAAAAATTTGACTGTAAATTTCCCGTGAAATGACCCATATATATACACCGAAAAAACTATACACGTGCGTTCAATGTGCAGAACACATAGATATTCTCCATAGATTGCTCCTGGTGGTGCTTTCATAAGAATAACACATGAATCATATTCAATGGTCAAACAATGGGTAAAACACTTTGCGATGACCTGATATTCACATCAGCTCATCGTGATAGCTACGTGAATTTCAAATAGAATGACATTTCATAAGAGTTACCCTTTGATTAAACGTGTAAAACTAACCAGTGAAATATTTATAACAACTAACACTTTAATTTCATGTGGATTGCAACAGGATACGATCTAATGGTAAAACACGTGGATTTGCAGTGCGAAAGCAGTGACTACCATGTTGATTGAAGGTTTGTTGGAAAAACATGGTTGTTTAACGTGTTTCCCACGTATTTCATTTCATTTCACGTTAAATCGAAGGGAAACGCCTTTAATACCCGAATGATTGACAAATGAAACAAGATTATCAATATTTGCACGTTTAAATTCATGTGTAATATCTCTTGGTAACGCTGTGTCTATTTTTATCAGTAACTAGCTGACCCGACAAACTTCGTATTGCCACAAATTAACCTATGTTGTACATAAATCGTGAATCTCGGATGATCTTTGTCACAATCTCGAGTTTTGCAAGCCCCCCAGTGGGCGGCGCTTCCGACGGCGGGTCACCGGCAACACTCGCGACCGTCTCGTCCTGAATGATCTAGTGTTACTATAGATAGTTTTTGTGGTCTTGTATTGACTAATGTTTTATGGAAGAGTCTCGAATTTCTCGAGTTCAATTAGTTTGTGAGTTTCGCAAAAATTTCTGTTTTATTTGTACCCCTACCACAGGGGTGAAAGGTCTCTAACTATCGTAAAATAAATTCAAGACTCCAAAATCTCCCACATGCCAAATTTGGTTCCATTTGCTTAATTAGTTCTCAAGTTATAAGGAAATTTGAATTTCATTTGTATGGGAGCTCCCCTCTTAAAAGGGGAAGGGGTCGTAATTCACCATAGAAAAAATTTCTGCCATCTAAAACTCCCACATGCCAAATTTGGTTCCATTTGATTGATTAGTTTTCGAGTTATGAGGAAATTTGTTTTTCATTTGTATAGGAGCCCCCCCCTCTTAAAGTGGGGAAATCCATAGAAAATATACCATAGAAAATATTCTTGCCTACAAAAACACCCACATGATAAATTTTGTTCCATTTGCTTGATTAGTTCTCGAATTATGAGGAAATTTGTATTTCATTTGTGTAGAAGCACCCCCTCTTAAAGTTGGGAGGGGTCCTAATTCACCATAGAAAATATTTTTGCCTCCAGAAACCTCCACATGCCAAATTTGGTTCTATTTGCTTAATTAATTCTCGAGTTATGAGGAAATTTGCATTTCATTTGTATAGGAGTGGCCCCTTCTAAAGTGGGTAGGGGTCCCAATTCATCATAGAAAAAATTTTTATCTCCAAAAACACCCACGTGCCAAATTTGGTTCCATTTGCTTGATTAGTTCTCGAGTTATGAGGAAATTTGAATTCCGTTTGTATAGAAGCCCCCCCTCTTAAAGTTGGGAGGGGTGCTAATTCACCATAGAAAATATTCATGCCCTAGAAAACTTTCACATGCCAAATTTGGTTCCATTTGCTTAATTAGTTCTCGAGTTATGAGGAAATTTGCATTTCATTGGTATAGGAGCCCCCCTTCCTAAAGTGGGGAGGGGTCCCAATTCATCATAGAAAAAAATTTTGTCTCCAAAAACACCCACGTGCCAAATTTTGTTCCATTTGCTGGATTATTTCTCGAATTATGAGGAAATTTGTATTTCGTTTGTATAGGAGCCCCCCCCCTCTTAAAGTGGGGAGGGGTCCTTATTCACCATAGAAAATATTCTTGCCCTCGAAAACTTTCACATGCCAAATTTTGTTCCATTTGCTTGATTAGTTCTTCGGTTATGAGGAAATTTGTATTTCATGTGTATAGGATCCCCCCCTCCTAAAACGGGGAGGGGTCCCAATTCATCATAAAAAAAAATTTTGTCTCCAAAAACACCCACATGCCAAATTTGGTTCCATTTGCTTAATTACTTCTCGAGTTATGAGGAAAATCGTGTTTCTTTGGTACAGGAGCCCCCCCTCTTAAAGTGGGGAGGGGTTCTAATTTACTATAGAAAATATTCTTGTCCTCGAAAATCTTCACATGCCAAATTTGGTTCCATTTGCTTGATTAGTTCTCGAGTTATGAGGAAATTTGTATGGAAGCCCCCTCTTTTGAAGAGGAGAGGAGTTATAATTCCCCTTATAAAGAGGGGAGGGGTCTCAATTTACCATAGAATAAATTATTGTCACCGGAAACACCCACATGCCAAATTTTGTTCTATTTGCTTGATTAGTTGTCGAGTTATGCAGAAATTTGTGTTTCATTTGTATGGGAGCCCCCCTCTTAGTGGGGGGAGGGGTTTCTAACCATCACTAAAACCTTTCCTGGCCCCAAAAAACCTCTACATGCATATTTTCATGCCGATTGGTTCAGTGGTTTTCGATTCTATGAGGAACATACGGACAGACAGACAGACAGACAGACAGACAGACAGAAATCCTTCTTTATAGGTATAGATATAACAAAGTAATACAATTTACGCTTATTTTGAGATTTGTTCACGGAATCCAGAATCTGCAATTCTGTAGCACATTTGTGTATCTGGCACTTCTGGTGCCATCGAAAGACAAGAAAGATGCGAGCAAAAGAAAGGCAAGTAACAACTGTTGTGCAAAAAAAAAACATTATTGAGTCGTGAACATAACTGGCAGTTTGCTCAGTCAAAGGCCGATTGCACGCAGCAGTACGAACGCGTTCTAAAACTTTTTGACATTTTCGTTTCGATCAAGTTGCCTTTACCGTTTGGAGCATCGAATGACTGCAAGCAAAACAGTCAAATGACTGGCAATCACCACGCTAACGAAAAGCAACCGCACAATCGTATGATTCAATACTACAAAAAAACAACCACTACATGTGCATGGAAGAAGTCGGTCAGACTCCGTCCAACACAAACGAATATTTTGCTTGCGTCCGACCGACGTCCGGGTAACCAACTATTACTGTGAGTAGCCGATTTGGAGACAAAAAGAGAAACGAAAAAATACGTCACCGTATGCTTCCAGTCAGTTTGCAGTTTGTATTCTCAAAGCGCAAAGCAAAACGGGAGATCGACTGTTTGCTTTTGCTAAGATGCCGCATGAATTGTAAAACGGCAGCAGCGCAAGCGGCAGATTGACTGGATTCAAAAAACAGTCAAATGATCGTTCAAAAAGCGGAGTTTGAATGCGGAAAGTTCGCATTCACGGCAGTCATATTCAACTTGCGATCCCTTTTCAAGCCCTGCGCAGGACTACGTAAGTCTCTTTGTAGTGATAGTAGCATAAAGTGACCAGATTTTTTTTGAATGAATGCGGGACATATTGAATGGAATGGCTTATTTGCTAAATCGGTTCGGTAGTAAAGATGGGATCATTTAGGAATTGGGCAATTCATTTTGGTGATAACGGCGCTCCCAGTGGCCGTGAATGCTAGCTTTTGGTAGCGTTGTGTTATTTGTAAACAATTATGATCGGTATATATTTTTCGCAGTTTTATGGTAACATGGTTTCGAGATATTCATTATGTAGGAGGAGAAATGAAAGTAATTATGTACGGTCACCTGCAGAATCCATCAGCGTAGGCTCGGGAGCTGGCGGGACTGACGGATTATCCTAAAAGAGCTGTGGTATGAGTAATTGAAGGGTGCAAGGAAACTCTCGTCAACTGCGGTTGAGGGTCATTCGGAAAGTCAAGGTTGATCTCAGCGTCACGGTTTGTGCTTTAGCGAAAAAACTGAATACTGACCGCTGTACTGTACGGCGAATCCGTCTCGGAATGGCTACAAGTGTTACCGAGCAAGTGGGGATCCCAACAAAAGCCTCAAACAATAAACAAAGACTAGAATCCAGTCACGTGGGCCGTGCGGCCGGGTGGTGACGAAACGCGATGCATGTGTCTGACTCGATGATGAATAAGCTTCAGAGAAGGCCGATTTCAGCCAAAATCCAGGGGTTAAATTCTTCATGCTCTGGCTCGCGGTAGGGTTTGTAATAGTTTCGAGATTGGTTTTTGGGATCGGTTCGTAATAAAAACGTGATCATGACTTGGCATAGAATCTGTTTCATTGGCATCCGAATGAAAAACCAGTATTTTATGACGAATAAGAATTTGGAGAGACACAGGGCTAGGTGCCTCACCAGGCGGATTTTGCCCTTCATCAAGTTACATGATAGCCTGCCGCAGTTTCAGCATGCATGCTACAATGGACAATGGACTTCAGTACATCTCAAAAGAGCTGCGTGCACCAAATTGTCCCCGGGTTCCTCCAATATTAAAATATTGGGAGATAATGAAACGAAAGCTCAAGATTAAGACAACAGTAACCAGCGATATTGGTCAGATGAGGAGTTCGAGGTGCTGGCTGGGCGGGCCGTGACTGGGGAGGGTGTGCACCGGCTAATGAGCGGTGTCAGCAGTAGGTTTTTTCATGCAATGTAACATTATTTCCTATGTTTCATCTTTACAATTTTTTTCGTTTAAAAAATTAATGAATGCGGGACATTTTCCGGGACACTCAGTAATCCGGGACAAGCCATCCAAATCCGGGACAGTCCCGCATAATCCGGGACGTCTGGTCAGCCTATAGTAGCATGTATTCATGCTTGTAATCATTTGATTCTTCATGTATACATGCTATATGCAACATATATACATGCTACATGCGTTGTATGTAACATTTACCAAAGTAGTAATATAATATAATATATTATATTATAGTAATACGTTCAATTCTCAAAAGATTGTGCATTTGAAAACAATTTAACAAAATCAAGAACACAAACACGTTGCTCTCCTGCTACCTTTCTGAAATTAAAGATTGTTTTTATTACCCATGGTTCCCCACGTTGAAGAGATTTTACCAATTCAATCCTATTTTATCAACAGCACATCTTTTCACTACACTTCTAATGAAATGGCAAGCATGCGTATTCATACAGAGTCGTATTATAACCGAACACTACAGCTGTGGCACATTTTTCCAACCCAGATATCAAATCCGCCGAGGTTTAATCGTCTCGCAGTAAAGAATTTGCGATCTGTTGGGACAACGAACTTGTGTCATTTTTTCTGGCACACTTCCCTAACACAGACACCAAATTGGACTAGGTTTAATGGCGTTTGTAAGAAATTTGTTGGCATGAGGGGCCTTTGTCACTCTTTCCGGCGTGCTTCCCAAGCAAGGACATCAAAATGGTCTAGGTTTAACCGCGGTGTTAAGAAATCTTGTTGAATTTGTTGAAGATTTTCCGATCGATTGGTGTAAGAATATTGAAAATCGATCGGAAAACCGCTGAGCTATTAGCGCTCAGAACCTATCATTTTTCGTGAATCGTGACACTCGCATTTTTCGATTTTTTGGAATGACACCCTATCTCAAAGCTTGCCGTAAGACGTAGTCCTACTTATTCTTATTCTTATTAATACCATCACAGCCTCAATTAAGGATTCCTGGAAATAATTTTAATTATTTCTAATCATAGAAATATTTCAAATTATTTTCTTGTCTGTATTGTCAATTGCAAAGAAAATTGTACCATCCAAAGTGCGATATCGCTCATAAAAGTGCTATTTTGCATTAAATCGTTTCGGTATCTTCGGCGCACTTATTGCTTGGAAGATAACGAAAAAGTGCGCCGAAGATACCGAAACGATTTATTGCAAAATAGCACTTTTATGATCGATATCGCACTTTGGATGGTACAATTTTCCTTGCAATTGACAATATTAACATTTGCATAATATCAGAAATATATTGCAAATGTTCAATCGGCCAGGCCAACTGTGAAGCATTGCCGCGAAGACGATTTTTCCAAATGAATCTTGTGTGAATAAGTTATTCATACATAGATGCATTTCAAAATCAACAGGGGAAGAAGAAACGGGGACGTCTCGTACCAACCGTTTCTGATTAACTGTAACTTTGTTTCGTTGGGAGTATCTTTGCTAATAAAGGTTAACAATACTCCGGACCCTCGTGGATGAACTTATGGCATTTAGACCAAAAGCCCGGCTGCTATTGGCCAAGGTTATAGCGCCTTTTTTCGCTCTCTGAAAATAGGTTAGTCTTCCAAACTACAGAGCAACTACCACACAACTATAATTTAAGTTATTTCTATAGAAATAGTCTATAGAACATTTACATAGTAAGTTTTATAAAGAAATGAATTAAAAAGAACGATCATACCATCATTTCTGTTGTCTTCTATATAATACTTATCTCTAAGAAATGGACACTATACTGCTTCAACTTTGGTACCGGACGTTACCATTGCTTGAACTGCAGCGGATTTTAGCTTTGAATACGCCCGAAAACGATGGTATACCAACTGTCCCAGATGAATTCTAAAATTGCTTCATTCAGGGGTGGCCGTGGCAGTGCTTATGGGTGATGACCGAAATTAGTTCTGACGTCCTTGATCACGGTCGTAATGCTCATAGCATTGGGTATTGGGTCTTAATCTTCGGGTTCAATCGTCGCTCTACGATTGTCACAGAAGTCACGGTATTATATCAGGAATTGTCCAGTTTTTCGGAATTCACTCAGCACTCAGCTGGTCCAGATAGATAATCCATAGAATAAGTATAAAACTTTCTTATAACAACATATTTCTCTAGAAAAAACCCGATTTAATCCACCTAGTGGTGAAAGGAACCTTTGTTATACGGTCTTACTTGGTATTTGAGATAGAAATCGACACGTTTTCGGAACATAATTCTATTGGTTAACGTTGCGTAATGCGTTGGTTTACATAAAATTTTTGAAAATTGAATAGGTTTACAAATTTTAAACAAAATAGGAACACTTTTAAATTTTGATAGATCCTTTTTTCATGTAATTGCTGAGTAAGGATAAGTAAGTTGTTATTAATTTGAGTAAATGCAAATAAAAGTAAGTTGTAAGAGGAAATCTTATTCTTTAACATATACATTGCCTAGTAAAGGTCTAGTTTATAGGTTTTTGAACTATGCATAATTTCCTGTAATGCCATTCTATTTGATTCACATCAATAGAGTTTTCTTGAATAATTTTAATCAATTTTTATTAACCTTCGGTTACTCACGCTGTTGTATTTTGTACAACACGTGTAGGTTTTTCAACGCCATATTGTTATAAAGTTACAAATCGTTGTTTAACTAACGAATATTCTTCAATAAACTTATTCTGAGCAAAATGTCATAATTATTCAATGCATTAATAATTTAAATTGATTGAAAAATAGATCAGCATAAACCGCCATCACAGAAACGAAACAATCAGCATGCGAGGTGTACCGCAATTGACCCCAAGTGGAATTTCCTCTCGTTTCTTCATATGGAAAAATGGTGTCTATATGCAGCAAAACTAGCCAATGTAAAATGTTTAAAATGTATCCGTCTGCTGGTAGTCGAGTAATTCGTAGTCAAAATTAAGGTATTTTTTTATAATCAAAGTTCTACAGTTCCTAAACAAGCAAACATAGAGGTATACTATATTCAGCAAAGTTGTGTATTTTTATCATTTGTACAATTTTGTAATACAAGAAAAAGTCATACAGCAATTACAAAAAGAGCAAAAATATAAAAACTGAGTTTACAAATTCATATACAATAAATAAGATTTTTCTATCTTAGCTGTAGAGATGGAAGGTTACTGTCTCTGGCAAAATTTCTTGTAATAATATGCTCTATAACTTTGCAGAGCACATCAATGTGTTATATTGACACTGAAGAAAAATAACTTTTTTTATTTCACTTTTAGGGGGATTAATCAAAATTTAGACTCCACCAGACGATAGAGCTTTTAATTTCAAGAAACTATTCTAAAGGTTCGATAAACCTAAAACCAAGTTTTCCCAGTCAAACCTCTAGTGCGCACGTTTTCTTTGGTTTGGGGTTATAGTGCGCGCGAGTAACTGTGTTGCAAAAGTTGGCGCGAGTGTTCGAGGGTTAATATCTTTTGACCGGTACAACCAATTCTTATGAAATTTTGCATATATATTCGTAGTGCCAAAACCTCTCGTTTGATATTAAAATAATTGAAATTAGGTAAATTATCTTGGTTAAAATCATTATAAATTATTGTTAATTTTGGTGTGGTGTATACGGTTGCTCATAACTTTCAAATTAAACGTCCAATCAAAAAAACATTCAATAGTGATCTATTAGCATATATTATCTTTCAAATGAGACTAATAGCGCATAAATCGGTTTGGCCATCTCTAAGAAACAGGCGATAATTATTACCTTGTCAAAACAGGTTTTTTAAGCATAACTTTTAAACTACTTGTTTGTTTTCAATTAAAAATTTCTGAATAATTTAGCTTTAATAAGGGCTTTCATTTGATACTAGGATCGTTCAAATCGGTCATGTAGTTCTAGAGAAACCCGTGTCACGTATTTTTCACATTTTTGTTTATAACTTTTAAACGAAACGTCGTGTCACGAAGCAACTCAATAGTGATCTACTAGACAATAATACCTTTCAAACAAAAGTAATAGCGAACGATTCGGTTCAGCCATCTCTGAGAAACAGGCGATAGAAAAAATCATTACATACATACACACACACACACACACACACACAGACATTGCTCAAATCGTCGAACCCTATCGATTGGTATATGTGACTTGGCCCTCCGGGCCTCGGATCAATTTCGTGTTTTTCGACCAATTTTTAAACCTTTGTTATAGTATAACAAAGGTAAAAATATGAAAAAACGTGACCCGTGCCGTAAGACGTAGTCCTACGTCAAAAAAATCTACAACTCTTAAAAATGGTCTCAAATTTGCAAATGTTGACCGATTTGGCTGAAATTTTGATCAGAGCTTCAGGATTGAGTATAAAAGTTGAGGAATCTGGGTCATTCTTAAGGTCACTTTAAGGACCCCTGAAGTGAGAAACATTTTGTTATTTTAGTTAAATTTTATATTTAACTGGAAAAATCACGTCTAACTTTTGTAAAACCATCGTGAATGTGAACATATTCTTTAGTAGCTTATCTTTTAAGCTTTCCAAAAATGTATAAAAAGCTTAAAACTGCTTGGAAAATGATTGAGTTATTCATGATAGTATGTTAATACCTTGCCAAAAACCCGAATTAATCCACCTAGCGGCGTGACCTAGCCTTTCTACTGCCACAATAATCATTATTTAATTTCTCAGAAACATCTGAGCAGAACAGAAAAATAATGTTAACACAAAAGATAATTTTTGCAGCCTTGAATGAATATATATATAGAAAATTAGAAATTAACCCTCTAACGGGTCTACAGACGGCCTTAACTTTCGGGCTTCAGAGCCACATACGAAACTTGTTTTGAATTGACAATATGAATCATGTGTTCATAGCAGATTTTTTGATATTAATACCATGCGTTCAAAAGGTAGCATCTTTGAAAAACAAGAGTTCAGAAAAATTATTATTATACTTCGCTTTTGAAGAAAAAGGATATCGACACCAAAATATTAATCTCAACATTTTACTATTAGTTTGCTTGGCTTCAATTTTGCACATATCTAAATTAGAAAAAAATAACTGAATAGAGCATTAGATATGAAAAAGAGAAATTTCTTAGCTGGTGCTCCTTCAGATAATTATTTTTGCATAAAAATCAAAACTTGAGCCTCTTTTGAATGTACTTTCATGAAAAGATAGTCATTAGCCTGATCGCATCGTTTTTACAATGTTAGAGGGTTAGGAAAACAAGAAAAAGTCGAAAAATAGTGCAAAAGCTGCGCCATAAACATGCTTGAGAATGAAAATCGGTTAAGGGACCTGTGAGATAATGAAGTCCATATTTTTCGTATTTTTATACATAACTTTTGAACTAAAAGTCCGATCAAAATGAAATTCAATAGCAACCTATGGGGCACCTAGATCTTTCATTTGACACTAAGAACATTAAAATCGGTCCAGCCATCTCCGAGAAAAGTGAGTGAGATTGAAAGCGTTACATACCCACACACACACACATACACACACACACACACACACACACACACACACACACACACACACACACACACACACACACACACACACACACACACACACACACACACACACACACACACACACACACACACACACACACACACACACACACACACACACACACATACACACACACAGAAAATGCTCAGTTTTCGAAACTGAGTCGAATGGTATATGACATTCGGCCCGCAGGACCTTCTTTCCATTTCCGGTTTTCCAAGTGATTTCTATACCTTTATACTATATATTTATATAGTAGAAAGGCAAAACGTTCTTTTGCAATAACTTGAAATTTTGGGGGTGTTAGAAAGATTTCAAACGTGCGACTAACAACGTACACTAGGTCATTAGAAAACTATTTTTTTCGTGTCACACCGTGTTATCGATAATATCGAAATAGAGCAGCATCACCAGAAAACTGCCCAATTTTCATTAAGGGGACATAAACGACTAATACTTTTGAAAATTTCATTATTTTTTTATTTCAGATTTTGATTCTGCAGTCTTTTCCGCTTATTCTGATACTAATTTTGTAATGACCCGACCAGGAAGTGGCCGAAAAACGATCATACACATAAGAATTCCAGTGCGGCGTGGAACAACCCTCACGGAATAAAACGCCGCTTCTGAAAAACACGATTTTCAAACTTTATGTACCTTTTACTCAGAAACTACACAACGTATTAGAACAAACGTATTTTTTTGTTTTGTTGGTAGGAGCTTGGTAAAGACTTTTATAACTTTTGGGCTTTGTAAACGAAATACAGCTTGAGAAAAACGAAAAAGAAGAAGAAAAGACGCATGAAAAAATAAAATTTTGTCTTCTTTTTCATTTTTCTCTGGTTGTTTTGACGTAGGACTACGTCTTTGTTTACTATACTGGGACTGGGTAGCACTTTGTGAAAACGAAAATAGAAGTGTAACGTTTGAATGAAAGATTTCAAATGCCAATAACTACTAAACTACTGAACGAAACTGAACAATTTATATGTCGTTGGATAGATAAAATGACCAGCAATTTTTATGAGGGTAAAAGAGCAATTTTAAGGGGGGCGTAAAAGGAGGGCCTCCTATACAAATGAAACACAAATTTTCTCAAAACTCGAGAACTAATCAAGCAAATGGAACCAATTTTGGCATGTGGGGGTTTCAGAAGGCAGGATTATTTTTCTACGGTGTACTGAGACCTCTTCTCCTTCTAAGAGGGGGGGGGGGGGCTCCCGTACAAATGAAATACAAATTTCCTCAAAACACTAAAACTAATCAAGCAAATGGAACCAAATTTCGAATGTAGGGGTTCCAGAAGGCAAGAATTTTTTCTATGGTAAATTGAGACCCCTCCCTTCTTTAGGAGGGGGGCATACAAATAATATTCAAATTTCCTCAGCAACTCGAGCATATTCGAGCAAAAGGAACCAAAGTTGGCTTATGAGGGTTTTTGGAAGTAAGATGTTTTTCTATGGTGTACTGAAACCCCTTCTTTTTCCCATACAAATGAAGTACAAATTTTCTTATAACTCTAGAACTAATCAAGCAAATGAAACCAAATTTGGCATGTGGGGGTTTTAGAAAGCAGGAATTTTTTCTATGGTATAATGAGACCCATATGTCTTTTAACAGGGAGAGGGGGGATTTTTTCTATGGTGGATTAGAACCTTTGCTTTCTTTAAAAAGGGGAGGTCCGATACAAATGAAATACAACATTCTTCATAACTTCATAACTTCGAGAACTAATCAAGCAAATGGCACCAAATTTGACGTGTAGGTTTTTTTGGAGGCATGAATTTTTTTATTTTATGATGCTTTGAGACCCCTCGCCCCTGTAATAAGCGGCTAATTCATTACCATTTCAACCTTTATGATGCACACAAGTGATTTTTAAAAGAAATTTCTATGTCTCAAAGGTTGCAGGCGTTGTACTTATGAACCCCCGTCCACGTATTTTCAAAGCCACCATTGCATTAAATGAAGAATTGAATCTGAATATTTCGCTCTTCTCTTTTAAATATTCACTTAAACAATGGCACTCACAGATTCTTATAAACATACATATGCCAGAAATGCAGTTTACATTAGTCTTTAATCTGATAATCTGATATAGTCCTACGTCACCGTTTCGTACAACCCTTAGGGCTGTATACCTTGTAGTTTTTTCGTTTACAAAGCTCAAAAGTTATAAAAATAAAAATATAAAAAAGGTAAATAAAGTTTGAAAAGCGTGGTTTTTCAGGAGCGGCGTTTTATTCCGTCGAGGTTGTTCCGCGCCGCACTGGAATGCTTATGTGTATGATCGTTTTTCGGCCACTTTCTTTGGTCGGATCAGTACAAAATTAGTATCAGAATAAGGGGAAAAGACTGCAGAATCAAAAACTGAAATAAAAAAATAATGAAATTTTCAAAAGTTTTAGACGTTTATGTCCCCTTAACCTTCTGTCTGTACAAAAAAATACTTATGTTGTCTGTACATTGGGGTCAATTTGACCCCAAAATTCAAACTGCTATATCTGAGCAAAAAAATAGACGGATTTCCAAATTTTTAGATGTTTCAGAAAGGTAATTCAATGGAATAAATGATAAAATTATGAATGTCGACTTGGAAGTTGGGACCTTTTACAAGGAGGGGTTATAGCAAAGAAAAGTCGGAAAAATCGGATTTTTTCAGATTTGTGACGTTTTTATCACTAAATCCTTACCATTTAGAACGATGCTTTCTTCTACGAAAATATACGCGAACACGAGATCTTCAAAGTTACTTGTGACATTTTACAGGATTTGCACGCTAAGTGGCGTTTATCTGGAAAAATCGATATTTTTTGGACGCAAATTTTTTGGGTTCTACTCGTGTAAATCGTTCTTGTTCTCGCTAAAGTTGATTATATATACAAGATACGAAGTGAACAGAGTCCGGTGATAGATAACAACTTTAAACTAAAAACTTCCAGCTCAGAATTCACCCACCAGGTGGTGTACGTGTACCATTTTATAAATATTGTTCGCGGTTAAACAAGTAGATGACATGCAAGTTTCTTGTCTTCGGCAAGATTGGTCAGTTTATTCTATGATAGACAATTTAGCACAGTATTTGATCATTAGGTGGCGCTAGTGTGCTTTTTGTTTGATTTATTTATTGTGTATGAACATATTGTTTCGACAAGAGGTCGTCGCCTTTGACATTAATTCGCTAAATAAAACTAGTTATTCGCAATACTACATGGCTAAGTAATGTACCGATTCAGCCAGGATTAATATTAAAACGATCCGCAGAAATTCAGCATAGTACCAGAAGAAAATAAATACACCACTAGCGTCACCTGACGACTGAAATTTGTACCAAAACTTTCAGAATAGAGTGGTCTCGACTATTTGAACAATTATGCCGTAGACAAAAAATTTTATATCTTGTCAGTATTCTAACCTGCGTTAAAAAAAATAAATGAACGACAAATGAATTGAACAACAAACAATTGCCACCTAGCGGTCAAATTCTAAAGCACACTGTAAGTTTTATTTGTCATAAAATCATGTTTACTGAAAATCTTGTCTATCTGTTCAAACTTTCCGAGAGCAAGAACGACTTACACGAGTACAATTCATAAATTTAAGACAAAAAAAGATAATTATTCTCGCATTAACGCCACCTAGCAAGCAAATCCTGTAAAATGCCATAAGTAACTTTGAAGATCTCGTGTACGCGCATATTTTTGTAGAAGGACCCATCGCTCTAGGTGGTAATGATTTCGTGATATTTGTTATTTATTTATTTGACTGATGTTAGGCTCTGCCCATTATCGATATTAAAAAAAAAGTTACATAGTTATTACCTACTAATTACAAATAATTTACATAAAATATTCTCAGATTATCTCTAATTTGCTTCTTGGTCAAGTCAACATTTATAATGTCACGATGATTGTTAAATGTGGCCATCATTCTATACATTGGCTCATTTCTGGCGTAATTTTGAACTCTATTAGTCAAACGAAAAGGTCTAACACTTCTTAACGACGAACGTCCTTCATTCGCGGTCACTTGGCTTAATAAATATGGCGAATTATACCTGCCGGCGAGTATGTCCTTTAAGAACAGAGCATCTGTCGTACGCCTTCTGCTCTCCAAACTTTCCGTTCCAACCAATAAGCATAACGATTTATAGTTAGGCATCTCTCCGGTCCATCCTAAATTCCGCAGGGCATAGCGAATAAATTTCTTTTGGATTCGCTCAATTCGCTTTTTGTGCACTTCGTAGAATGGTTGCCATATTACACTTGCGTACTCAACACCACTTCGTACCAAGGCATTGTATAATGAGATGATAGTATGCGGATCCTTTAATTCTCCACTGAGTCGTTTGATCACGCCAAATAAAGAATTTGCTTTTGCAACAACCTTTTCAGTATGCCGGATGAAGTTAAGCTTGCTGTCCATTTCTACCCCCCGATCGCATACATGGTCTCTTCTTGGTATTATTTCACCGTCCATGTAATAATCAAATAGCAATTTATTTGTTTTTCGGGTATAGGACACCAGATTACACTTCTTCGTATTAACTTTTAGGCCGAACGTTTTGCAGAATCCGATGAAATGTTGTACACCATCCTGAAGAATTCGACAGTCCTTAACAAATTTCACCGGGAGAAAAACCTTCACATCGTCAGCATTAATTAAGATGTGAACTCCAGGGAGAAGTTCCGGGAGCTCATTCATGACTGTGACGAAAAGCAATGGCCCAAGATGACTCCCCTGAGGGACACCAGACCAGACCGGGAATGGAGCTGACTTGCTCTTGTCAATCTTGACATATTGCGATCGATTCTTTAAATAGTCGCTTATCCACCTCAGATTTATACCGCCTATTCCATATTTTGGCAGCAATGTTGCGATCGCATCAATATTTATTACGTCAAAAGCCTTAGACATATCTGTGTAAATTGTATCTACTTGCCACCCATCCACCATCCATTGCGCAGTTCTCGAAACAAATTCCGCCAAATTAGTTACTGTTGAGCGTCCTTTAAGGAATCCGTGTTGGCAAATTGATATTTTGGGTTCAATCTTACGATACAAATGCTCATAAACCATGGATTCGAACATTTTCGGTATGGCCGAGAGAATGGCAATTCCTCTGTAATTTTCAACCAGTAATTTGGAACCTTTTTTATGAATTGGTATGATGTGCGATATCTTCCATAGTTTTGGAAATGAGCCTGTTGCTAAAGACACACTGAATAAATTATGCAGTGGAAATAAGAAGCCCTCCATACAAGTTTTTAACACAGAATTTGGAATTCCATCTGGTCCACTGCTTTTAGATGTATCTAGAGCCGAAATCGCTTTGCGGACATCTGATAACGATAATTCAAATGTAGCAAAATTTAGATCTAGCTGTGGAGCTACACTGGAGGGTTCTGTTCGCTGATCATTATCAAAGACATTTTTAAAATAGTCAGAGAATAATTCTGCAGCTTCAGTGGCGTTTTCAGCTTTCTTGTCTTTATATGTTACATTTGTCGGTAGTCCTTTGTCCTGACGCTTTGAATTGACGTATGTCCAAAAAGTCTTCGGATTTGATTGTATATCCCTTTGCAATCTGTCCATATAAAGGCTGTGTTGTGCTCTGTTTCTGGATTTGAAAGCATCCCTGGCTTGTCTATACGCCAATTCGTCTGAAGAGAGCCTACTCTTTCTAAATTTGTTATACAGTTTCTTCTTCCTTTTTAATAGTGAAATTGTCTCGCTGTCAAACCACGTGGGATAACTGATGTCTACATCACGCTTGCGAACGACTGTACAATACCGAGATAAAATTTCATATAATTTGGCATAAAATGCTATTACGTTGAAATCTAATGCCGTTTCTGCCATTAAAACATTATTGTCCATACGATCAAACGCTTCGAAACGATTTATGAAACTAGTCATTTCATCAAGTATCGGTTTCACTCGAGCAACATTGAATGACTCTGTAGAAATAAAAATGTTCTGCCATTCAACATGCAAAAGTTCGTCAGAAATTACGGTATAATCAGCTTGGCGTAAATTTAGCGTTATTTTTGAATCACCCTGTGATCGAGGAGCAACGCTTCGATATGTTTTAACGTTGATGGCAACTGACATTGCGTTGTGATGCAATTCATGCTGAATCAGAGGATGACTCACCTCAATTTGACAGCTATCCTCGTCGTTCGTAAATACAAGGTCCAAAAAACGATTGTTATTATTTGGAATTCCACAGACTTGTGACAATCCACAAGCGGCCAAGTTATCGACAACTACCACTTCTTCAGGCGATCGAACGTTGCAAGGTAAGAGCGATATATCCTCCTCATTTTCATAGCGCCAACAAGTATTTTTCAAATTGAAATCGCCGATAACAAAAATTTTACTTTCAGTTCCCAATGAATCAACAAGTTCGCGGACACTTTCAGTGTGAGACAGACATCGTTGCAAATTTGACCCAGGAGGTAAGTAGATACAACATAGAACAATATAAATATTTCCTATGGATACTTTTACCGAAATTTCTTCATTATTCACAGATTCTCGTACGATGCAACTTGGAAAACGCTTGTTAACGGCTATTAAAACTCCTCCACCAGTCTCTTTATCTGAGTTTGATAACGTTCTATCACAACGGTAAGTAACAAAATTATCTGAGCAAATCATCTGATTTGAAATTGACGAGTCTAAATTTGTTTCACAGAAGATATACACATCGTAGTCGCATTCAAGCGTAGACATGAAGACCATTTCACAGCGTTTTTTGCTACGAATGCTGTTCATATTTTGGTAATATAGGGTAAGGAACGAGTTAAGCAGTGTTACCTATTTTAATCAGTTGAACATAAATGATCCGAAAATGCACTTGTTTATTCATATTTTCAAAATCTTTTGATAGGATCATCTTCACAAATCACTTAACCATACATTTGGTTCACACAAACACAATTTACTTGGTTTCCGACAAGAAATATGATGAATTAAAAATTGTTGTCCAAAAACGTACATTTTTCAGCTGCTCTTCAGCAATCGCCACCTCGCTACTAACGAATTCATCAAATTTTCAGCACTGATTACAACCACTCTGAAAGTCAAGCACTCAATTGTCACATACCATATTATTCAGTCTCTTTTTTTCTATTATCTAAGGCTTTGTCACTAGCCGAAAGTTTTATTATTTTCTAACAAAACTGAAAACAAATTCTGAATTGATGGAACCTGTTCACCAGTAGCAGCAGCTGCAGCACAACTGATGAACTATCGTGTTGCCAAGATACTGTTTCGGTTCTGGAAATAAGAATTTTAAGTTTGAAATTAACTGAAACCTCCTATGGTGAAAACGTGGTTCAATACTTTTAAGAGAAATGTATGTTCATAATTAATTTTTCTTTATTAAAAACAACACAAAAGACAGCTTTTTCAATAATTTTCGAAGATTTTCTCAGTGATTTAATGAAGCAACGATGTGTTTCAATGTTATTTGCTTTGACAACACTGTTCTAAAGTTAGATCGTGTGCACTTCTATGTTTGCCTCTTTTGTTCTCCCACCATCCTTATGAACAGCGAGTGAGACGTCAAACTCGCAGTTTCCCATAAGAACACCAGAGAATAAAAGAGACGACGAATACCGTTTGCCGAACGGTGCGGTGAGTGTATGCCCCGATAAACAATTTAGACAGATGGCATTTTACGCATATGCCGATACGCTATGCCGATTACGCATCAGATGCTGATTAGTAGGTCGCGGATAGGAACGCGAACTTACTGAATAGGGGGAAAAGTTCGAGGGTTTTTTTAACGGGACGTAAAAAAATTCAGATTTCAGGATTGCTGAAAACAGCACCCTGCGGGTGAAAATGGGTTCGGTGTGTTCAAAATTAGTTCCACCGCTCCAACTTTTAAAGCGAAAAATCAAAAGTTTAGCTCAACAATAGTGTCTTCCAATGGTAACAGCTTGAAGAACTAAAGATAGCAAGAAGATTGGTATGCTGATATTCGCCACTTAGTCAACCCATCGCTTGTAATAAGGTAAAACAATCAGTGACCCGCTTAGACTGCTTAAAACTAGTTCTTTACCCTACATGGAGAACAGTGTCAACTGCCGCGGCAACTGAGTAATTCTTCTCCTTACTTATTTCAGATGATCGGTTGGAATAGCATGTGCGAACAATTGCTGTGTCGGACGGGAGCGCGTGCCGAAAAAGATCGGACACATGACTTAGCGGTGTGTGCATTTCTTGTTGCGGCACAACAGCTGCCGAACAAAACGACACCGAACGATTTGTCCCCACAGTGGATGGTAAAGACTCATTACAATATACAGATAACTGCTCATCTCTAACGCATGTGTTAACCTTTGTTTCAGCTTGTCCGTTCTGAGTCGTGAGATAGTTGAATGGAGCGTTCCAGTTAGTTTCCTGCAGTGGGGGTGGCGAAATTATCTGGCTGAGATCTACGTCGCGTCTCGTTTCCACGTCCCGGATCACGAAATAAAAATACTCTGCGCTCAGTGTCGACAAACTCCCGAAAATAAATTCCCTTTTGCCAGCTCGTTGGCTGCATTGCCTTTTCTTTTAAACGGGGGTCAATTCCCACTTTAAAAGATACAAACTTTAACTCATCCAAGTTTGCATCTTTGCGCACAAGTTTGACAACCTCAACGGATTGGTCGGTTTCTAAATTCTGTTGAACAAATCTCTCAATTTCTTCCACAGTGGCGTGTGGAGAGAAACGAGATAAAAACAACCAGAATTTTGAATCTGCGGAACCAACAACTAAATCATTTTCAGCTTCTTTATTACCACATAGCATTTTAACCGTGTTTGTGTCGTTAGGAGAGGAGTCCACTTGGATGCGCGGTCGTTTGGGTGGTCTATTGCTGATTCTGGGCCACGGGTTATCGGGTTGAGGTGTTAAGGGATGCTTAGTTAAGATAAGGTTGATCTTTTCCGCATTACTCTTAATCTCGGTTTTAAGCTCTTCAAGAATTTGATTCTGCTTGCCCCAAGTGGCTTGCAAGTAATCATTTGTTGAGCCTAGAGCATCACGGAAACGGATACTACCCATGAGTTTTCTACATCCCGGGCACATCCAAAATAAACCAGGATTCCGCTTCACTTCCGCCCACATATCTTCTTTAATTTGCGCACAGTTCAAATGAAAAACAGATTTGCAGAAACCCTGACAAATAACTGTTTGCAATTCATCACCAATGTCAGTGGCACACGAATGACACAACGGTTGCATATTCGAAACACAATCACAAGTCACAAAATCGCAAATAAAATACTTAGCGATCTAAATTAGTGAAACTTTAGTGTTTTAGAAAACCTTGACTATTCACAACGGAATTAATCCAAAGAAATTTGATTAAAATACTTGATTTCAAGCAAATTTTCACAAAAACCAACTACAAAGAGCCTATACTAAGCGGTTTGTTTACAAAACAGCTATAGCTATATAAACGTCACAAATCTGAAAAAAATCCGATTTTCCGACTTTTCTTTACTATAACCCCTTCTTGTAAAAGGTCCCCCTGCTAAGTCAACATTTATAATTTTATCATTTAGTCCATTGAATTACCTTTCTGAAACATCTAAAAACTTGGAAGTCCGTCCAGTTTTCGTTGAGATATAGCAATTTGAATTTTGGGGTCAAATTGACCCCAATGTCCAGACAACGTAAGTTTTTTGATAAAATTGTCACAAAACGTAAGTTTTCGAATTTTTTTGATCAAATAACTTCTATAATAAAAGATCTCCGGTAGACACACCTAGTCACGAAAGAAGTAGATTAATTCATTGAAAAACAAAAAAGTTATGGCTTCTCAAAGTGGCCTGGGGTCAAATCGACCCCAGTGTACAGACAAAGGGTTAATCAAATAAACACTTTTGATTGCGTCCGTTTACGTACTGGCTCTCAGAGTTTCGATTCTTTTTTATTAACAGACTTTGCTAATGGTAGTTAAGGATTAGTAAAACGACCAGTCTGATACCTCCCAATCGAGATTCCAGCGTACAACCGACATACTGCAAATGTGCACGAAGCAAATACTATGGAAGAATATGTGCATAGGAGAAGGAGGAGCGTGATAAATTAATTTTCGTTTTCAATTACATATTTAGGGTGGATGCTCCAGTAATAGAGGGATTATGTCAGGGGATAGTGTGTAAAGACAATTTGAACGCTCAATTTATCAGTTTTCAATTGAACTACATGATAATATGGTGCACCATAATGTTGGCTATCAATACATACCAAAATTATACCATTCTGCTGGTTGATATATCTAAAATATTGCTTTTCCTTATATTAGCATGTGCTCCTAAAGTAGTGGTAATGTTCCTTTAATAGTGGAAAATTTGCCTATAATAGTGTAATGTTGTTTACCGCCTTAGAACGCTTGCAGTGAACATGGCAGCAGGTGGATAACAGCGTAGGCTTGATAAAATGCTATGGATTGTTACGAATTTCTTAAGAAATTGTACTTTATTGGTCTGCTGAAAAGGAATTTGTAATTTTGGCATCAACATCTTGAATTTTAACTGTGTATCTTAGATAAAACTTTTAACAAATATATATTTAACAATAGAAAACTGAAATTATCTCGAAATAAGCCAAAATTATGATACAGTCACCCCAGTATTACGGGCCACCCAGTATTATGGGCCAGTCTATACTTTACGTTAGTTTTGTACATTGAAAACTAATATTTAACCATCGAGTATGAGTTTAATAGCCAGAAGCAACATTCCGCTGCATGCTTGACAGCAATACACTTAGTTCCAATGCGCTAATTTTCCTAGTTTTCCGATAATTGTCAGTAGGCTCCAATCGACCGTCGATTTATTTTTATTTTTGCTGTTGTTATAAAAATTCGGTAGTGAATTATAAGCTGAATAGCGGCATAAATTTTTATGTCTGGGCGCAAAATGGATGGGAATCGAGGGAATAGGTATGTATTCAACTTATAACTTGACTTTTTTGCTTAACGTAAGAACAACTTAACACGAACAAACAAGACACATCACTTATGGTTCTTACAAAACATTAAAATTAACTTTTTCGCTAACCGGTTTCGGGTTTAATCCAACCCATCTACGGAGCGGTGGTCGACTGCATACGCATTGTGATTTGTTGTCTGCTACAGATTCAATTTCGTCAGTTAGAAGAGAGGCGATGAGATGAGCGCCTCATCTTCATTCATTAAAAGTCGATCGGCGGTGCTGATGTACATCGATTCCCACGCATTTAATGTAATTTTAATGTTTTAATAATTTTAATGTTTTGTAAGAACCATAAGTGAGGTATGTATTCATTGAATTACGGTGAAACCACCTAGAAAATTTCATTTTCCGGTTTAATATACGAAGTTAAACAATGGCCCATAATACTGGGAGTAAAATTAACTTTTCCCAGTATTATGGGTCAAGCATATAAATCAACAGTACTCGCTGTTTTTGACTAAAATTGTAATTTGTTTTCAGTAAAACGAAAAAACGTGCAAGGAAAATCAGTATACAGAAATCGAAGCACTATGATCCTGATATATTGCATCACGCTCTTGATCTAGCAAGACAAACCGAAAAAGTTCAGGAAGTTGCAAGGGATCACAATCTACCGTACAGTACAGTTCCGCGTTAATTTTGGAAACCATCCAAAACTAATACGCTAGGACCAAATACTTTTCCTCTTCCTGAACTTACTTACTTTACTTAGTTGGCTAGCCGTCCTAAGACAAAACCTGATGAACGCAGTTAGTCCAATGCATTCGGTCGCGGGCCAACGCTCTCCAATTCTTCGGACACCGTGTACTCTCCGGCAGATCTCGCTCCACCTAGTCTGACTATCTTGCTCATTGCACCCCTGGTCATCTTATTCCTACCAGTTTTGAAGAAAATACCATCTTTACAGAATAGTTGTCCGGCATTCTTGCAACTTGTCCTGCCTATCGTATCCGTTTAGCTTGTCGCTTTTTGTATACTTGATTTGCCATAGAAACCATCACGTTGATGAAGCCCTCTGTGTGATTCGAATGAACTTGGACAATCCATTCGAAATCTGAACACAGAATTTAGTACCATCCATCATAGATTGAATCAGTTTGATGAGCTTCCTGAAGAAGAAGCTAAAATTGAATCTAACCTTACCTCACTCAGAGAGTTGCTGAGTTAAGTACAAGATACAACAAGATCCCTAAATCGCGAGAATTACACACACACACACACACACACACACACACACACACACACACACACACACACACACACACACACACACACACACACACACACACACACACACACACACACACACACACACACACACACACACACACACGCACACACACACACACACACACACACACACACACACACACACACACACACACACACACACACACACGAGCGCGCGCGTTTTTCTCGAAATAAAACCAATTTTGTTTCACTGACCCATAATACTGGGAGTATTGACCCATAATTCTGACGAGGTTTAAAAGTGGCCCATAATACTGGGTATGGAATATGCTTACATTTTGTTGTTCTGCAAAAAAGTATGGGATTTTGGAACAAGATTGCCTACAGGGCATCAATTTGTGAAATATTTATATCCAATTAAGTTAAAAATAAACTGTAAATTATTTAAATCGGTGTTTCCACCAATAATTTTATAGCGTCATCATGCTTAACTGGCCCATAATACTGGGATGACTGTATATTTCGAGTTTTCACCACTACTGGTACTACCACAACTACTGGAGTATCTACTCTATCGTCATATTGTAAAAGGGTATTTTTTCAGTTTTCAATTTTATTATTGTCTTAACCACCCTAAAAATATTTTTTCTGAATTTCGTATTAGCAAGTTCTAACATTTTCTTATATCATCAAAATACATACATAGAATCGTATTATGACTATTTAGGCTACTGTGATAATCATTTAATGAAAATACCGTATTTCGCACTGTTAATCTTACACTAGAAATGCGTTTAGTTTAATCAACTTATGGATTTACTTAGTTTTCCTTCTTGAAGAAGAACAATTAATTTTCCTTGAGCGAATCGTGATAATCGTGCAAATCGGGGTAGTCTAAACAGGTAAAAATGTCGCAATACAAACATGGATACATGCGACTATCGCTACAAAGAGACTTACATAGTCCTACGTCACATATATGGTCGTGTCTTGTAAACAACCCTTCAGATTTTGACGTAGGACTACGTCTTACGGCAAGTTTTGAGATAGGGTGTCATCCCAAAAAATCGAAAAATGCGAGCGTCACGAAAAATGATAGGTTTTGAGCGCTAATAGCTCAGCGATTTGCCGATCGATTTTCAATATTCTTACACCAATCGATCGGAAAATCTTCTAAGAATTGACCCAAATGAAGAAAAGTATGGATTCTTGATGTTGAACTATTGAAAAATTGAAAATAATGACCCTATGTTTTACCAGAATTCTCGCTTCGTGATTGGTTGGAAGATTCTAAACCTATACCAATTTGATGGGGGGGCCCGTAGCCGCAAGGTTACCGAGTCTGCTTTGACAAGCGAGTGGTCGTGGGTTCGAATCATAGTAGAATCAAGCCATTCGATGTCAAGTGACTTTAGCATGGGTTTATTCTCAAGGCCCTCCACATACCCTTCCTTCATGCTGAACTCTATATATTTACCCACTGAAGCCTCCTGACAGTGCAAATGTCCCTCCTATAGTTAAGTGTACCGGTCAGAGGCACGAAGGAGTCCTCCCCAGGGACGGCTATAATATGGGATAGTGCTGGCAGCGAGGAATAAGTGGGTAAAGTAGATCAAGCTTTGAAGGAAGGGTAAACCCCAATACACACAAGCACGCATAAATTTAATAAGCATCACTCACTCAATAGCGATTATAGCAAAAAGAAATGCAGTGCAGGTCATACAGCAAACACCCGGGCGATATTACTAGTGATGTCAGGTAATCGCTCGATTAATCGAGTAATCGATTAGAACATGGAATAATCGAATAATTTCTAATCGAATAGTTCAAAGGAGATAAAAAAATGCGAATAATTCCCATTAATCGTTCATAATCGTACGATTAATCGAATTTAAGCGAATTATTCGACTATTTGTGGTCGAATAATACTAGCACGATTACTTAACTAATCGATTAGTGCATACAACGCTAATCGATTAATCGGTAATCGAATAATTGAAAATTTCAGACATCACTAGATATTACAATAGATCAACTATACTGGTCGCAGTAATGAGTCCACACATGGAAAAACATTCCAATTTGATATCTGCGCTTGGGAAGTAAGCCAAAACAAGTGACCAAGTTTCCTTATTTCAACAAGATTTCTTAACACCGCGGTTAAACCTAGACCATTTTGATGTCCTTGCTTGGGAAGTACGCCAGAAAGAGTGACAAAGCCCCCGTCTTGCCAACAGATTTCTTACGAACGCGATTAAACCTAGTCCAATTTGTGTCTGTGTTAGGGAAGTGTGCCAGAAAAAGTGACACAAGTTCGTTGTCCCAACAGATCGCAAATTCTTTACTGCGAGACGATTAAACCTCGGCGAATTTGATATCTGTGTTGGAAAAATGTGCTACAGCTGTAGTGTTCGGTTATAATACGACTCTGTATGAAGGTGAAATTAGTCATTATCGATTCTGCTAATTTGAAAAGCAGTTTTTTTGTTTGAAGCAAGAATTCGGTTCATGAAAATATATTCGCTGTGTTCAGATTGGCAAGAAGAATGCAGTATATACATTTTTACAAACTCAATCCCGCTTTTGGGCCGAAAAACTGCTTCCGAAATTGGGCTTTCCGACGAAAAGTCAATGACTGCTAGTTTCCCGTGAATACGCATGCCGTTTCATTAGAAGTGTATTGAAAAGATGTGCTGTTGATAAAATAGGATTGATTTGGTAAAATCCCTTCAACGTGGGGAACCATGGGTAATAAAAACAATCTTTAATTTCCGTAAGGTAGCAGGAAAGCAATAGTTTGTGTTCTTGATTTTGTTAAATTGTTTTCAAAAGCACAATCTTTTGAGAATTGAACGGATGCAATGTTACTACTTTGATAAATATTACATACAACGCATGCAGCATGTATATATGTTGCATATAGCATGTATACATGAAGAATCGAATGATTACAAGCATGAATAGATGCTACTATCACTACAAAGAGACTTACGTAGTCCTGCGTCACCTATATATGCGGCCGTGTCTTGTATACAACCCCTCTGATTTTTTTACATCCATCAATACAAATGTGAATGCAAATGGTGCCGCTGACCTACGAATCACCAAAACTAACGAAATCGAGCAGTTAGGGGTACCTGAAATAATAAGCACCGTCGAGGCAAAAGCCACCACCTTCGTTTCTAAGTTAACACATTTTAAAAACACAAGTAATTCTGCCAGTTAAACCGATGTTTGCTTTGACTGCTGTGTCAATTGATGTTTAATATTTTTGTTTTAACCAGGAACATTTTTTGTGTGAATTCGGGGTAAAATAGTATAATCAATATATATAGAATGCCAGTGTCGCTGCAGTGCGACTATCACTATATATACTATCACACATTCTCAGATAATGTATATACATTATATATGCATGTGTGTGTGCCTGAGATTCATCAAAAGGGGAATCTCATTGTCAAACTTTGACAACCAGTTTAAAATTTCAAATATGGCTGCCAAGTAATGTGATTGGAAACTTCGCTTGCTTCAAATTCCTGAAAAATCGGTGCAAAAGGGTGCAGTTGTGGGATTCAATTCATCCGGACGAAAGAAAAAGATTGTTTAAAAACATTTCTCTTGCATGAAAACACAGTGATGAACGCACTGATGACAGCACCAACCAGCGCACAGATAAAGAACAGATAAATAACAATGAGCAACTTTGACAATGAAGCTCCCGATTCACAGACTTGATACAGATTGTTAGCATCATGTTTACCACCATGAGTCCTGTAGAAAAACAGCGACACTTGCATTCTATATATATTGATTCTACTGGCAAAATGCACCCCGAAACTCGAGGTAGGATGCACCCTCAGCAAACATGCTTTAATTACTTTGCTTCTTTCCAAAAATGATACGAAATTACGTCTGACGCACTGGAGTGTGTATACTGGTGTTTCAACAATTGCGCTACTGTGATACACAGAATTCCAAAGGAAATGTATCTTCAATAATTCATCTTCCATCCCTCGCTTAGGAAATGTAATCACAGCATTTGGTGAAGAACAAAAACAACCTTGTCAGTTAGTACGGAAAATGTACGGAAATGACCACAATTTCTTTATTATTCTAAAGCAAATATTTTGCATTTTTTCCTGTATAGACAATAGAAGTACCTTTCCAATGATGTACAACACATATTATTGAAACATTCTGATTGAGTTTTATGGACCAAAACTAAAATTAGTCCCAGCCTGGACTGCCGCTGGAAGCATACCTGTCCCATGTTACAAAACACGGAAATGAGAAAATCGCACTCGAAGTTGAAAACTGATTTTTCTAAAATTATTTAGTATTGATGTTATTATTTGTCCCTCTTTGAGATAATGTTGATAAACTTCACTCAATTTTGCATACAACTTGAAAACATATTATATGAAAAGGTATATGCAGCGAGACAAATATGCGTCCATTTTCCCAGTGGGACAGATTGACTTCAAATTTTTTCGAGTTTTTCTAGTATAAACACCAGGTTTTCGATTCATATTATAAAAATACATATATAATTATAACGTTTGACAACAAAATGTCGAAAATGACAAAATTTAGCATGGGACAGTTATGCTTCCACCGGCAGTGCAGCAGTCTTCCCTATTGAATTTTCCATTTCACGCACAGGGAGGATGTGGTATCCTGGTGTTTATACCTTATTAGAGGATTTGTCGGTAATGTGAATTCGTGTTGGGTAGTTACCGGTAGCGTGTAATAGGGTGATTTATATATATTTTAGACAGGCGTTACGCATACTCTATTTTGGACTTTTACGGCAAGGTCAAATGGAAAATGTCCAAAATACATTAGGCGTAACGCTTGTCCAAAAATAGACAAATCAACCTAGGCACAAGGAGAAAAGTGTCGGAATTACTTGACACCTTTTCGCGTAAATGGAACGAGCAGTCAGTCATGAGAGGGTGAACTACAAGACATCACAGATTAGATAATAAAATGGTGGTAGAGTTAAATGGTAACATTAACAATGGAGATTTTCACATAGCGCCTGTTATGCCACGTTATGTGTTATGATATAAAGTAATTTTTTGAAATCAATAAAAACAATTCAAATAACTTTCATTGTGGTGTTACTTCGCATTGCTATGCGAAAATCATTTTTATTTTTAAAGTTTTGTAAGTTATGATACAATTTCGTTATTGTGATTTTCAAATTTCAATTACGAAGAATCTTCGCTTCTTTGCATTTCTTAATGTATCTTTCAAACTACAAAACCAATCATCATAAAAATTGAAAGTTAACGGTTCGAAAGACACCTCTTTCATTTGCAATCAATTTCGTTCGAATAGAAATAAATTTCGTTTTTGCTTCGATATAACGTAACTTCGATGGTAACGAAAATAAAAATAAAGTAACTTTATTTTATACTGTACGAGGAATTACTGTACACGAAATAAATCATGTACGCGACATAGCAGACACTACTTGAAAATCCCTAACTTATTTTGTAAGGTCTCGTATTAGATCAACATAAAAATTTTAACGTACGCTGAACTTACCTTTAGACATGTTAACTGTCCACCTGCTTGCTTTAGGTATTGTGCCAATATGGAGGTTGGTAGTGGACAACCAGCGTCTCTAAGATGGATAACGTTAACGAGAATTACCTACAATTGAGAAATAATGTTTTAATCATTGTTCGATTATTATTCCGTTCAAAGCTCTGTCAGTGTTCTTCATATCATAGTGTAGTAGATATGGCATGGATTAGAAATACTCAGAGTATGAGAGATACGCGGAAGCAGCCATCTTGGAAGCCAAACAAGCAGAGTGATTCGACGAAATTTCGCAAATCGATTTTAATTTGTCATTTTTGATTTAGCTGAAACTTTGCATAGCTGTTATATTTAAGAAAAGATGTCATTTTATCATATCAGTTATTTTTTTAAGATCTCGACTGCTTTTTCAAAAGGGCTTAACGAACCAAAAATGGTGCTAATGTATTAAATATTTTATATCGGAAAAATGGTTTATTTAATCGAAATAGTGTCTTCAGCAAAGTTGTAGATAATAAAATTGCCATTTTAAAAAAATATGTGCACTGTAAAAATCTTTTTTTTTTGTTAAAAATAATTCCCGTCGTAAAAAGTAAAGCCATTCTAATTTTCATAATTTGTTGGATGGATTTAATGAATACTCCAAAAGTTCTTGTGCTGATTTGACTAAAACACACTTACCTTCCGATCCGTTAACTTTGAAATCACTGAAAAGCGACTATTAAAGCATATTATTGAAATTACGCAACTGACTTTATTTCTAAAATTCATCGTACCGTCGAACCGTCGTACTTACAACTGAGCATCTTGTACACGTTGTAAGATTAGGCGGGTGACATATGAGAAGCAGCAAATTCTACAACTCTTAAAAATGGTCTCAAATTTTCAAATATTGACCGATTTGGCAGAAATTTTGACCAAAGTCTTAGGATTGAATATAAAACAAGTGATGTTGAGCTTAGGAATGTAAGTCATTTTTAAGGTCACTTTAAGGACCCCTAAAGTGCGAAAAATTTTAATTTTTTAGTTAAATTTCATATTTAATTGAAAACATCTCGTCTAACTTTTGTAGAATCATAGTGAATGTATATATATCCTAAAAGCTTATCCTCTAAGCTTTCCAAAAATGTATAAAAAACTTAAAATTGCTTGGAAAATTATTGAGTTATTCATGATAGTATGTGTACACCTAGCCAAAAAACGTTTTTTGCAATAACTTGAAATTTTGGGGGTGTTAGGAAGATTTCAAATGTGTTTTTATGATGTACTAGGTGTGACTAACAACGTACACTAGGTCATTTGAGAAGTATTTTTTCCGTGTAACACCGTGTAATTTGTGTTGGATAGGACGGGAATATGCAATTACGACGATGTAGCAACATACCCTACTAGTTTTTACCTTTGTTATAGGGTAAGGGCACTATAATTCGACCTATGAAACCAACGCATGGCTAACAAATTGCAATACACCGTCCAACTAGCGCTGTTTTTTCGAAAATATGATAGTATAGTACAAAAGAATGTATATTCAATTAACATTTAAAAGGAAATAAGTGTACGATGTATATTTTTCACTCATTTCCTCGTTTCAATTCAACATCCCATTCGGCTAATTTTCGACCCCTTGTTTTAGTTTTCGACCCTTGCGTGTTCTAATATTCGACCCAAGTACAAAGTAATGTATTTTAAAGTCGAGAGTCGTTTGAATTGATGAATTTAAAGTTAAAAAATAACTGCAACATTTCTGATATATCACATTGGTATTATTTTTTTTAATCTAAACCGTAAATTTTTTTTGTAGACTATTTAGATTACCCTTCTCCTTTGAATGAATAGATGGAAAATGTTTGAAATGCAATTCCGGAAAACGCCTGAAATCATACATTTACTTTCGGGTCTGACTACTACTAATTTCCATGGCTTTTGAACGATGGGTCGAAAAATGAAACAAGCGTATTTCAAAGCATTCAGCAGGCTGTTTCGACCGGTCGAAATTTAGAACACAAACAGTTTCGCGTTTCAATTTTCGTACTTTTTTAAGCGTCTTTAATTACATCATAAAAAACAAATATGCACTGCAACAAAAGAAAATTGGACATGAATTTTGCCTTTTCGTAGTATAATAACATATTGCAAGAATTCAGTGTCCTAATATACACAATTTATGGAAATTTTAATTTCGTATCTGTTTCACTTAGACGAAAAGAAAACACTCGAACTCCAGTCCTAGTTTAAAAAACTTGATTATTTGGACGTACAGACGCAAATTTTGGTAGGGTATTGCAAAATTTCTAACAAAATAACTACGTTGACAATATCCTAAATAATAGCTTTTCTCTACCTCTTTCTTAGAAATTTATTTGATGAATGTTTCAGTAGTGGTGCGAAAACTAGCACATGGTCGAAAACTAGATCCCTTACCCTACTATATAACAAAGGTTTAGGAATTGGTCGAAAAACACGAAGTTGATCCGAGGCCAAGGTTCGACGAACTGAGGAATGTCTGTGTGTGTGTGTGTGTGTGTGTGTGTGTGTGTGTGTGTGTGTGTGTGTGTGTGTGTGTGTGTGTGTGTGTGTGTGTGTGTGTGTGTGTGTGTGTGTGTGTGTGTGTGTGTGTGTGTGTGTGTGTGTGTGTGTGTGTGTGTGTGTGTGTGTGTGTGTGTGTGTGTGTGTGTGTGTGTGTGTGTGTGTGTGTGTGTGTGTGTGTGTGTGTGTGTGTGTGTGTGTGTGTGATACTTGGATTTTCTATCGCCTATTTCTCGGAGATGGTTGAACCGATTCGTTCGCTTTTACTTTTGTTTGAAAGGTATTACAGTGGACCCCCGTTCGTTTGAACGATTCCTCATGCAAACTAACGGGGTTAGCTTTTAATTTGAACAACTGGTAACCCTAAACATGCTGGAGCTTGTGTGAACTGGCTGCCCTGTTCTTTGTTATTGTTTTGGTGGTTTGATTCAGTTGGAAGTTGCAAGCAGCGAATATTTCATTCTCCGATCAGATTTCTACCATAATCGTTGGGAAACGCGTTGTGAAACAGATTAAACACGCTAGATCAGTACAAACAAATCGTGTTTATGTGCATTGTCTGCATAAGCAAATGATGTCATATGGAGAATGACATTTGAACCATTTTTAATTTGCACGTGGTGCAAACCAACGGGGTTCAAATTAAAAAGTGTTCAGATTAAAAACGGTCAAACGAACGGGGGTCCACGGTATTGCCTAGTATATCACTATTAAATTGTTTCGTGGTTCGTCTTTTCGTTTAAAAATTATAAGCAAAAATGTGAAAATTACGCTATTTTCTACGGAACCACACAGCCGATTTCAACGTTCCAAATAAAAGCTCTTGCTATTGCTAAACTTTTTACCAAGTTTTATTGAAAACATACAATCAGTTGAAAAATTAGCTTTAAAAAACTTGTTTTGACAAGGTTCAAATGAACGCCTGTTTCTCAGAGATGGCCAAACCGATTTACGCGCTATTAGTTTCATTTGGCAGGTAATATAGCCGAATAGATCACTATTGAATGGTTTTTTGATTGGATGTTTAATTTGAAAGTTAAGAGCAATTGAATACACCACACAAAAATTAACAATAATTTATAATGATTTATAAGAATATATAAGAATAAGAATATATAATATAAGAATTGGTTTTACTGGTTTAATTGGTCCCATTTTAATAAGCTCCGCTCCGATGCCATCTTTTCCAGCTGACTTGTTGTTCCTTAGCTGCATGATGGCCTCCTTAACTTCGCCTATCGTTGGGGTTGGCACCTCTTCTCCGTTTGTTGCACCGTCGAAATCGCTTTCCCCGCCGCCATGGTTTTCCGCCTGGGCGCCATTCAGGTGTTCGTCGAAGTGCTGCTTCCACCTATCCGTCACCTCACGATCGTCCGTCAGAATACTGCTAGTCTTATCCCGACACATTTCGGCTCGCGGCACAAAGCCTTTGCGGGATCCGTTCAGTTTCTGGTAGAACTTCCGCGTTTCCTGAGAATGATGCAGCCGCTCCAACTCTGCATATTCCTGCTCTTCCAGGTTGCGCTTTTTCTCCCGAAAGATTTGGTTTCGCTGCATCTTCTTCTGTTTGTGTTTTTCCACGTTCTGACGTGTGGCACTGCGCATCTTGGCCGCCCGCGCAGCGTTCTCCTCATCCATCACCCTCCTACATTCATCGTCAAACCAATCGTTCCGCTGATTTCGGGCCACATGCCCGATGGAGCTCTCCGCTACACTGCTGATGGCTGTTTTGATAGTGTTCCAACAGTCCTCGACAGGGGCTTCGTCCAGCTCGTCCTCTTCCGGCAGTGCAGCTTCGAGTGAATGCGCGTAGTTTGCGGCGACGTCTGGCTGCTTCAGCCGCGCGAGATCTAACCGAGGCTGGCGTCGGTACCGAATGTTGTTCACAACGGAGAGTCTTGGGCGCATCTTAACCATCACTAGGTAGTGGTCCGAGTCAACGTTAGCGCTTCGATAGGATCTGACGTCGATAATGTCTGAGAAGTGCCGACTGTCGGTCAAAACGTGGTCGATCTGTGATTCTGTCTGATTTGGTGACCTCCAGGTGTACTTATGGTGGATTCTGTGCTGGAAAAAGGTACTACGTACGGCCATATTCTTGGAGGCGGCAAAGTCGATAAGTCTTAGGCCCATTTCATTGGTTCGCTGGTGTGCACTGAACCTTCCAATCACCGGTTTGTATTCCTCCTCCTGGCCGACCTGAGCATTGAAATCCCCGATGACGATCTTGATATCATGTTTTGGGCAGCGGTCGTATTCACTCTCCAACTGCGCGTAGAATTCATCCTTGTCGTCATCGGTACTTCTGAGGTGAGGGCTGTGCACGTTGATGATGCTTATGTTGAAGAAACCTTCAAACCTATCAATATATACTAAATTGTTCAATTAACAACTACCCTTCTAAAGCGTGACAGTGTGCCAAAAACATAAAGTTGAGCTAAAAACCTAAACATGTTTATAAACAATACACATGAATATCAGTATAAAGTAGTTCATATGGGGCCGTCCATGAACTAAGTGGATTATTAGGGGCAGGGGGTCGGCCAAAAACAACGCATCATCCAAAAACTATGAACGAAAATAACCCGGGGAGGTCTGAAATAACTAAAAATGAGTCCGTACTCAATGGACAGCATTTATATAGGCAGTAGCGTTTCTAGGGTTAACAAGGGGGAGATATATGAAGGGGTGTATCCTAAGGGGGCATACCTATTTGATCATTTAACAAAAGTAACCACTACTTCGTTCGAGAACCCGCGGCCGCAGAACATGTGGCCTATGCCACCCCCCTCCCCCATCCTTAAAACTGGCAGTTAATACACGGCATAATATATTCGTCTTATATTAGAGTGTTTATTCAAAGCATCTGAAATTCCAAAGCAAAAGTGAAAATTAGTTTAAAATACTTAGCAGACCTATGATGCAATTTGCTCCAAAATGGATGGTGCAATCTAATCTGTCAAAATATTGTGCTCAGTAGTAAAGAATGTGGTGTATACTGACGTATTTCTGTTGTGTATGTGAAATTCACAAATTGGATCGATCTTATGGCTTGGCACAATCTCACCCCCGTGAAGCTCGAAAAGTACAAAGTTTCGAAAAATATTATTTTCGTAATCAAAACTTATCCAACGCATAATAACCATTCAACACATTGTAAATGGTTAGTTTATATACCTTTAAAATAGCAAGTTGATGGGATTTCTTGTTTGGGTTGGTTTATGCGGGACATTGTTTACAAGCGTTATTTCCGAGTATTTTTGATCGCGAACTTTGAAACCCTGTTTAGGCTAAATAGTGTGCTAATATTATCTGTGTTCCACTCAAAGTTATGAATAAATATGTTATGTTCATCATCATTTTGAATTTAGGTCACCAGTTTGTATAGATATAATAAATTTTCACAAATTAACATTTTTCGTTTTTGGCACAATCTCATTCCGGATGGCGGTATTACAAAGTTGTATAAATGATGGGGTGCACGTTTCGAAGGCAGGCACTCCCAAATCGGTTCACGTCTCGATGGGTAGCAGGTGCGCCGTTATTGGAGCAGTGCATAAGCACAGCCTCTCCCTGAAGTAGTCGCCTTCGGATTTCGAGCCAGGAGCAGTGAGGTTTTTAGTGGGTTAGAGTCCCACACCGTGCCACATGATGATTACCATCATTAGTGTGCCAGGCATAGAGCGTTTCCTCACTAAAAAAAATCAGAGGGGTTGTGTACAAGACACGACCGCATATTCAACGTAGGACTACGCAAAGTTATTGTAAAGGTTCGTTTAGAACGGGCAATTTTGGCTACATTTGGAATGCGATATGTTGCTAGTTTTTGCTCAATGTTGCTTCTGTCGCCACCTGCACATTTGTGATACGTCGCCATAGTTACTTGGAAACATCAGCAACAGTTAGGAACAATTGCATGCCACTAGTTGCCAATCTTGACACACCTTACTAAAAACACTTATGAGAAAATTGATTGCTAATGGAAATCATAATACTCTTCATTGACAGTTATGACGGTTCTGAAAAGAACCATTTTGAAAGTTTAAAATTGACTGGAACGATTGGATTGGCTACTTTGTGCTGTAGAGAAAAAGCATAGTGTTATCTATACCTATAAAGAAGGATTTCTGTCTGTCTGTCTGTCCGTATGTTCCTTATAGAATCGAAAACTACTGAACCAATCGGCATGAAAATATGCATGTAGAGGTTTTTTGGGGCCAGGAAAGGTTTTAGTGATGGTTAGAAACCCCTCCCCCAACTAAGAGGGGGGGCTCCCATACAAATGAAACACAAATTTCTGCATAACTCGACAACTAATCAAGCAAATAGAACAAAATTTGGCATGTGGGTGTTTTCGGTGACAAGAATTTATTCTATGGTAAATTGAGACCCCTCCCCTCTTTATAAGGGGAATTATAACTCCTCTCCTCTTTAAAAGGGGGGGCTTCCATACAAATTTCCTCATAACTCGAGAACTAATCAAGCAAATGAAACCAAATTTGGCATGTGTAGGTTTACGAGGGAGAGAATATTTTCTATAGTAAATTAGGACCCCTCCCCACTTTAAGAGGGGGGGCTCCTGTACCAAAGAAATACAATTTTCCTCATAACTCGAGAAGTAATTAAGCAAATGGAACCAAATTTGGCATGTGGGTGTTTATGGAGACAAAATTTTTTTCTATGATGAATTGGAACCCCTCCCCGTTTTAGGAGGGGGGGGGGGATCCTATACACATGAAATACAAATTTCCTCATAACTGAAGAACTAATCAAGCAAATGGAACAAAATTTGGCATGTGAAAGTTTTCGAGGGCAAGAATATTTTCTATGGTAAATAAGGACCCCTCCCCACTTTAAGAGGGGGGGCTCCTATACAAACGAAATACAAATTTCCTCATAACTCGAGAACTAATCAAGCAAATGGAACCAAATTTGGCATGTGGGAGATTTTGGAGTTTTGAATTTGTTTTACGATAGTTAGAGACCTCTTACCCCTGTGGTAGGGGGATATGGACTCTCATACAAATAAAACAGAAATTTTTGCGAAACTCAAAAACTAATCGAACTCAAGAAATTCGAGACTCTTCCATAAAACATTAGTCAATACAAGACCACAAAAACTATCTATAGTAACACTAGATCATTCAGGACGAGACGGTCGCGAGTGTTGCCGGTGACCCGCCGTCGGAAGCGCCGCCCACTGGGGGGCTTGCAAAACTCGAGATTGTGACAAAGATCATCCGAGATTCATGATTTATGTACAACACAGGTTAATTTGTGGCAATACGAAGTTTGTCGGGTCAGCTAGTCAGATATAAAATTATAATTCTTACATCATACTGAAAGCTACTATCCAGTGACTCCACTACGTAAAAGACGTTTGACCAAAATGTTTGTCTTAATATTTGAAAGAAGTAACCGTAACTGCGTATTACAATGGTCATAGATAGGCACTGTGAAATAGAAATGATTTTTGATTTTATGAATTTGCAGATCAGATTATTACATTACATTACATATTGCCGAACTTCGCATCGTGTAAATTATAAGCAATCTGGCACATGCTAAACCGTTATTTAGAGCAGCATGAGATCGAAATCAGACATCATGATAATGCTGATTATTTAAGTTTTATGTCTGGACACTGTGAATTAAAGTAATGTATGGTATAATCATAAATGACATTCTTTTTCTTACATTTGATTTCCGATGGCAACACCATCGAGTTTATGTCGCTTGTCCGAATATTTCAACTGGTTTGTTTAAAAGGTTTGAAGTGAAGAAATAACATTGTCTCTGGTTATGATAGTGGTGAATTAACACTACAGAGTAATAAATGTTAATAAAATTGATTTGGCTAATCAAACTTACTAACCGTTAAAATCAGGTACATGGTGTCATCTCCTTACCGGTTGGCAAGGAAAAGCTCCTGGCACAAATGTCGATATGGAAATAACTTCATTACTTCCATCCATGTTTCGCTGAGCGCAAGGATATCTACCTGTCTGAGAACCGCATCGGTTGAAATAACTGCTGAATGTACGTTTAGACTTTGTACATTCAGGTTCAGCAGTACAGCAAAATGCCTTACGTTAGATATAAATTCTAGAAGTTCAGTACCTAAAGTAACCAATTTGTGGTTTTCCAGGCGCCTAAGTTCCGTCCGTAATTCCTGGATTCTCGGCGATGCAGTTCCCTTGGCATGGTAAAACTTAAATACGCCTCTGTTATTCGTCAAGTACAATCCTTCAATCGATGTAACTCTTGACATTCCCACGTACACCAACTGCTGTTCCTGTCCCTTGTCATACACGGAGGATAATCGAACAAGGTTGTTTCAAACATTAATTTAGTTGTTGAACAAACGAAAATTGTTACTGTTTTGAACTAACTTTTTGTGGTTCCAAATTATTGTTTCAGTATATTAGTAACTCATATTAATATTTAAATCAAGATGGAACTTCTATATTATTAAAAACTTAAATTTTGTTTGCAATTACCTAAAATTTAGTTTATTTCAATCGGCAGTTTGCTTGGTTTAAACAAAACATTATTTGTTTTATAATGTCTTGAATAACCCCTAACAGTTTGGTTTAATTTAACACTTTATTATGCTTGTACACCATGCAACCCGATATTTTGGTTAAAATAAATTAAAACGTTAAATAGTTGAAAACAAATTATCGCAGTTATTGAACGTTGGTGCTACTCTGTCAGAGTTGATAATAAATCATAATCTATCTGCCTCTCTTTCTTACAAGCCAGGTTCGTTTGTAGCAAAATACAGGTGTGGTTAAGTTGTTTGGCGTAATTAAACATCTTTATGCTACTGAAAAGTATTGTTGAAAACGTGTAAGTGCATTGAAACTGAAATCTACTTATCCGTCCACCCAGAAGTAATGATCATTACTTATTTTTGAATATTTTTTTTAACCGAAGCAACAATGGCGCATTTCATTAGTAACGTAAGGAATCTATTTCACAATTTTGAAGATCAGTTCGGTGAGGATTCTGCGAATTATCAATGTGTTTTTTTATTGCAGATATCATTTTCATTAAATTTTCATAATTTATACTACAAATTAATAAAAATAAAATATATTGCAACAAATGAAATTTTAGTTGAAATAACCAAAATAAAATATGATAAATATCACCAAATAATTCATAGTTAATATGAACCAAATGTATGTTTGTGACTAAATCAAACTGAGAATTTGTTTGAAATAACCCAAATTTTGATAGAATTTACTGAAGTTTTCTCTCCGTGTACTCGTATACGATTTCAGGAAATGTGCCGCCTTGACTCTTGTGTACGGTAATAGCATTCGTACCTACTAAAGGAAATTGTATACGTTTGCACTTAATGCTACTACTTAGCTTAATATTTGCAGATCGCTGTTCAATAGGTGTTCAATCGGGCTGAAGAATGTCAGACTTAGAGTACACAGCGGACCTCGATTTGACCCGCAAGATCTTTCCAATGGAGTCGTTTTCTGTCTCTGCGTTGTACCGCTCTACATAGGCGTTTCGATGAAATATTCGCACTGCGCCTGGTAGGTTCTGCTTACACCATTCTGCTGTGCGGAACCTACCCTCTATAAACTTAGTTTCATCAGGTTCGAGTTGCTCTCCATTCCCAACTTTGGTTAAAATAGCGGAAAATTGTTCGTTGGTCTAACGCATTACTAATTATGTCATATGCCGCCGCAAGCAGGACATGTTATGATTATAGACATTAAGTAACAGAGGAATTCGTATAAACGTGATAAACAGTATCGTTCAAGCTTTAAAAGAGACAACTAATGACTTTGTTTGCTCGTAATTTATTTTGGTAATGCTGAATATGGCAGTAAATATCTAGCTGTATGCAGCCTCCATCAAATATTATGTATGATTATCGATTTATTTATTGAACAAAGTGAAGTTTACTTAGGATTCCTTGTAGAAAACATCGTATTTTTATTAAAACAATACTTTACCCGAGAATTGTAGCATTTTTCAAGTTGTATGTAAGCAATGATAATAAAGCACAGGTTGTGAGTATTTCACATTTAATATTTTGAACCTACATTATTTTTAATGATATTCTATCCGGCAAGTTGAAAGCATGGAATGGTACCGTGAACGTACCATATTCTGCGCAGTTAAGATATTTTTATGATTCTTCCGCTATTCTAAGTATTCTAGATTTAAATTAACAACGTGGATAGCAGCAACGTGTAGTGCTACGGTCTATAATATCTGGTAAAAAATATGGGAATTATAAGTCGACCAACAATTGAGTATATTTTTTGTTTTGTAAACGTATCCACGGTGCCACATTCTGCGCACTCTCTTGTCCATGTTCCTAATTCTGCGCATGTTTGCTCCTAATTCTGCGAAAAAGTGAAAATAAATACTCCTGCCATGCTGTTTATGTCTTTATACGCTGAAAGAACATCAAAAAATCCGGCATTAGCCATTACCATAATTAAATCCATGATCCGGCCTTCTTGTGCTGTTCGGATGGCAAAGGAATATTGTTACCATCTTGATTGCCTCATTTTAAATATTTTATTCTCGATAACGTGAAGGGCAAATTGATTTGGTTTTTCTGCATACTGAATATTACACTTTAGACTAATACTAAAAATTGTGTTTTCATATAGAAACCACTTCCCCACTCTCTGACAGTCCCATGAGGTTGGACATTAAAATAAATAGAAGACATGGTTTCATGAATTGGCGCTCGTAGGTTCGGACCCCGAGACACAGCACAGGATTCCAATCAATGCTAGTTAAAGATTCTACTTGAATTTTTATGCCTCTATACCTCATTAATTTGGGTGAGGTTGCGTATTCTTTCGCGATTTCTTCGTAGGATACATTACTGCGCAGAATTGGGAACATGAATAAAAAATCTGTGCCTAAATCTGCGCATTATTGCATCGCATTTTTCTGACGAAAGCAATGCATGCAATCACTCTTTTTGTCTAAAACATGACTAAAATTAATTATTCTTTCTAATTATGCTGGGTAATTTGATGATTGCAAAGAATTTCGATCATAAATTTGTTAATTTTCTAGAAGGACAATCTTAGCTCTTAAATGTCTTTGGACACTTTACTCTTTGTTCTTACAAAGTATAAAAATTACCTTTTTGCCGACCGGTTTCGGATAAGTACGGGACCGAGTAAAGTGTCCAAAGACATTTAAGAGTCATTCTAGTTCTTACGTTAGCACGACTACGTAATTGAAGTGACAATCTTAGCGTTGGTGCTAACGACGATGTTTTCTGCCATATAAAATACTATCAGTTTCACGTTAAATTATTTCGCTCTCAAATATTATGGCCCGTTTGTGAATAATGACGTAATATTCAGCAGACATTTATAAAAAAATAACGCAATGATCATAGTTATGCACAATGTTAAAAAATACCTATATAAAGAAAAATTCGCAGAATTAGGAGCTGCGCAGAATTAGGAGCGGTCACGGTATATCCATAAATTTCCAATGACTCGGCACTGTTTGATTTTGTAAAACTATAATGCAAGCCAAATATATTAACAAGCCGAAAATGTTTGATGACTGATCCCGTTCCCGACATCTTTACATCTTTTCGGCTTCTATAAGACTCACCTGTTACGTTAGGCGATACGCTGGCCTCTACGTGCGCCGGAGCGGTCGCCTCACGCAACACTTCAAAGTTGAATCACTGAATTACTACGATTTTCTTTTCTTCTCAAACAGTACAGTTTACAGCACACTGCCACCGTCAACGCTGGCCTCTTAACTGGTACAATTAATAATGCCTGCTCACGGACTCACTTGCGGTATTTACGCATATACCGTATGGTCGCCATCTACCGCTCATTTAAAAACGATTCCAAGTTAGTTTGTCTATAACAAATCTAAATTGAGGTCTATCGAAACGCAATTTGCGTCATAAGGTAAAGAAAACAATTGTGTTTACAAGAAAAAATCAACTGGTTTCTAAAAATTTAATAATAGTGACTTCGTTTTAAAAAAGTAATGCACTATCACGACCCCTTTTACCGCTCATCTCAAATACGATGATCCATTCACCGCCCATATGGGTGCCATTTACCGCTCATACATTTTTTTGCCAAATAAATAAAACCCGCGTTTTGACCCATGTTTTGGGTTTGGCATTTATAGCAGAATCGAACGCTAATATAAATACTGTTGACATGTTTGACATGTGGCATTTTTCGCTTCTCACTGTAAAGATTATTTATTTTGGAAATGAGCTTTTATAAATATAGTGGAAATTTATGTTTATTCGTATCATTAATCATACAAAATTATTGTTTGTCAATAATTTTTACAATAATGAGCCGTTTTAAAACGATATAAGGATTTTTTGTTTGAAATGAGCGGTGAATGGCGACCTTATGGTATTTTGCTTGAACAAATTGAGACATTGTAAAACCAAATGCATAAAACCACTCACTTCTCACTTAAATTGATTGTATGTTATTAATAACAATTTCATATGGTAACTATGGCGACAACTGAACGAATACTGCACAGAATTTGGAAAAATTGTTCAACTTTACTAATAAAAAGCTGTGCAAAAGGCAGATATTTTGTGATTCGAATGGTATGCGAATCATGAAAATATTTTCAGAATTGGCTGAGCTATAAGCGTTCAAAATCTATCACTTTGTCGTGTCGCGATCATTTTTGCTTCTCCAACGTGCCACCCTATTAAAGTAAGACGTAGTCCTACGTCAAAAAATATATATATACATACATACATACATACATACATACATACATACATACATACATACATACATACATACATACATACATACATACATACATACATGCCTTCCTACATACATACATACATACGTACATACGTACATACATACATACATACATACACGCATGCATACATACATACACATACATAATACATGTATTGAATACAATCGACCCTTGATTAATTTATTTCGATTTTATACATGTTAACGGTTTAATAGGTATATGGCGCTGAAGTGTTAAAGTTTGAATAACTTTTGAACCAATCGTCCGATTTTCAGTAACTTGGTTTCGTTTTATAGATCTCAGCAGTAACTTTCAAATGATAATAAATTGTAGGATGTTTCCTTCTGAATTAATGCTTATCTGCAACAAAAAGCAGTTTTAAATACATTTTTTCCACATTTCTTTATGTAACTTTCAAACCACAAGCCCATTTCATTCGTCATGAAATCTTGAAGTTAGCGGGAAATTAGCAATCATTGACTTTTCGTCGGAGAGCCCAATTTCGGAAGCAGTTTTTGGGCCCAAAAGCGGGGTTCTGTTTGTAAAAATGTAAATACTGCATTCTTTTTGCCAATCTGAACAAATCGAATATATTTTTATAAACAGATTTTTTGTTTCAAACAAAAAAACTGCTTTTGAAATTGGCAGAATCGATGACTGCTAATTTCACCTTAAGGTTTTGATAGACTCTTCTTTCATATGCAATCAATTTTGTTCAAATCGGCTAAGGGACCTATGAGATAATGATGTTCCATATTTTTCGTATTTTTATACATAACTTTTGAACTAAAAGTCCGATCAGTATGAAATTAAATAGCAAACAATGGGACACCTAGACCTTCCATTGACACTAAAATAATTAAAATCAGTCCAGCCATCTCCGAGAAATGTTGGCTCAATCAAAAGCGTTCCACACACACACACACACACACACACACACACACACACACACACACACACACACACACACACACACACACACACACACACACACACACACACACACACACACACACACACACACACACACACAAACATACACACACACACACACAAACATACACACACACACACACAAACATACACACACACACACACAAACATACACACACACACACACAAACATACACACACACACACACAAACATACACACACACACACACAAACATACACACACACACACACAAACATACACACACACACACACAAACATACACACACACACACACAAACATACACACACACACACACAAACATACACACACACACAAACATACACACACACACAAACATACAGACACATACACGCGCACACACATACATACTTACACGCACATGCATACACACACACATACACGCGCACACACATACACACTTACACGCACACGCATACACACACACATACACACACAGAAAATGCTCAGTTTTCGAAACTGAGTCGAATGGTATGACATTCGTCCCGGTAAGCTTTCTTTCGATTTTCGGTTTTTCGAGTGATTCCTATACCTATACCTATATTTTTATATAGTAGAAAGGCAAAAATATATAACATATTTGAGTGTTTCTTTAGCGTTTGTGCTAAGGTAGGAAAAAAATGACGCATTTGACAAACACCCTCTCTGTTTATTTTTTATTTACCATTATAAATGACCAATCAAAATCTTGTTTTGGCACGAATGCGTTTCATAAGTGTAAAGAAAGGGTCAAAAGTACATTTTTGCGAAATATTAACAGGCAAGATAAGATATTATCGAAATTTTCTGAAAAGTGCGTCAACTATGGACCTGCGTCAAATTTGGTGTGTCAACGGTAATTCCTTGCTTTCTCGTTAGTGAGATAATTATAGAATACCTAGTCCCGCATTGGTTCTGCTTTGCCAGTTGCGCAGTTTTGGAAGCGCATGTTTATTACCAGCGACGGTGAGTCTCGACCTGCCCCAATAGTTTGCTAATATTATCTGTGTTCCATCTTAAGTTATGAATAAATAAATAAATATGTTATCATTTTGAATTTAGGTCACCAGTTTCCATAGATATAATAAATTTTCACAAATAAACATTTTTGGTTTTTGGCACAATCTCACCCCCGTGGCACAATCTCGCCCCGGATGGCGGTACGCTTTTTTACCCAATAGCTAATGCCTACACTTTTTCATTTCCAGACCACTGTGAAATGGAACCAAATTTGTCATGTGTCGGTTTTGGAGGCAGGAATTCTTTCTATTGTGAATTAGAACAGGAATTTTTTGAAGTAGGACTACTTCTTTGATTTCTATATTGGGTGCACTTTAGAAAAAAGAAAAGGGAACATGTAACGAAAAGTGCATAATAAACGCTAAGAGGTCCTAGACCTTACTCTATGTAGCGCCTCTATAGCTGAGAAAGTCAAAAATTGGCATGTCTCTGATGAACCAAGTTTATCAGACCACAGACATATCATTTTCGACATCGAGGCGAATCCTCTAAAGAGAGAATAATTCAGGAATCCGAGGAAAACCAATTGGAGTTCCTTTAGGGATCATCTGATTGCCTCACGTAATTCCTGTCATAATAATATACGAACTCCAGTTGAGCTGGATATCGCCGCTAGTGACCTGCAATGTAGGATCACAGACGCGTATAACACAAACTGTCCCGTAAACACGCGAACAGTTTGCCGTGATGTGCCCTGGTGGAATGAGACGCTTAGCAATCTCCGTCGGAAGGCAAGGCGTCTGTTCATCAGGGCCAAAATCACGTCTAACTGGGAAGACTACAGAGCTTCCCTCACCAAATACAACGCTGAGCTACGCAAAGCCAAAAGGAAATCACGAGTTAAATTTTGCGAAAGCAAAGTTTGAGCCAGAGGCTACGCGTCTGCAGAAAGCGATGTCCAAGGACCATTGCAATGGTCTAGGGCAATTGAGAAAAGAGAATGGGAGTCTCACTGTTACCACCAGGGAAACTCTGGAAGTTCTGATGAACACGCACTTTCCTGATTCGACAGTGACCACTGGACAAAACATAGGTGGGCAACAGTGGAATGGGTCATTACACAATGTGCCAAATGATTCGGTTCTACTTGCACGCCGATTGTTTACGGAGGCTTCGATCAATTGGGCACTCAGCTCTTTTGAACCAATGAAATCTCCAGGTCCGGATGGTATTCTACCCATTTTCTTACAAAAAACGGACGGTGCTATAATGTCCGAGCTCATCAACCTCTTTCGAGCCAGTTTCACTTTGGGGTATATCCCAGAGAATTGGCGGAAAGTAAGGGTGGTGTTCATACCTAAGGCTGGCAAAAAAGACAAAACCATGCCTAAGGCTTTTAGACCGATAAGTCTGACTTCAACGCTTCTTAAGCTGATGGAGAAAATCACGGATAACTATATCCGCAATGAGTTTTTAAAAAACTCTCCGTTACATGTAAATCAACATGCATACCAACACGGTAAATCTACGGAAACCGCATTGCACTGCTTAGTGACGTTAATTGAGAAATCGCTCAAATATCAAGAGACGGCACTTTGTGCTTTTCTTGATATTGAAGGCGCTTTCGATAACACGTCCTTTGCGTCAATTAATACGGCTCTCTGTCAAAAGAGAATCGACCACACTACAATGAGCTGGATTCAAGCAATGCTCTCGAGCAGATAAATTACAGCATCATTGGGAGATACGTCGGTCACGATTTCGGTGATCAAAGGATGTCCACAGGGAGGAGTTCTCTCCCCCCTGCTCTGGTCACTGGTGGCCGACGCACTCCTTCACAAGCTGTCACAGCTTGGTTATGAGACCATTGCTTACGCCGACGACGTTGTACTTATCGTCAGAGGAAAGTTTGACGCAGTACTGTCAAGTCGCTTGCAAGGAGCTCTAAACACCACCATGTTATGGTGCTCACAAGAGGGACTTAATGTAAATCCCACCAAAACAGTCGTTATACCATTCACTAGGCGAAGGAAACATACCATTACTCCGCCTATACTGAATGGTGTCAGACTGGGCTTCAGTAATGAAGTCAAACACCTCGGAATAATTCTCGATAAAAAACTGAACTGGGCTGCTCACCTAGATTATGCTGTTAAGAAAGCAACTTCGGCTATCTGGGCATGCAGGTCACTGTTTGGCAAAACCTGGGGATTGAAACCTCAACTAGCCTTCTGGTCATATACTACTATTGCACGGCCTAGGATAACCTATGCTGCAGTCGTATGGTGGCCAAAGGTGAATGAGGTGACAGCCCAAGCCAAACTAAACAAAGTTCAGCGCCTGGCCTGTCTTACAGTTACCAGTGCCATGCGTACAACACCTACTGCAGCCATGGAGGCAATGCTATGCTTACTGCCTTTGCATTTTCATGTGAAGAAGGAAGCAGAGCTCGGCGCACTACGGTTGCAAAGGAGTAAAACCATACTCGAAGGTGACCAAATCGGTCATCTTCGCATACTTCGGGAATTCAATCTGACACCCTTAGTAACTTCAGTCTCTGACTGCATGGAAGCCAGGCCCAATATGGACGTTCCATATGAGGTGATTGAAACAGATCGCTCAATGTGGAATAATGGAGGGCCAGATCATCCATCTGGAACTATCTGTTTTTTTACAGATGGTTCAAAAATGGGGGCCTGCACAGGCTCCGGAGTCTACGGACCCGGCATCAGGGAAACCATCTCATTAGGAAAGTGGCCCACCGTTTTTCAAGCAGAAGTATATGCCATATACATCTGTGCGACAATATGCTTGAAACGAAAGTACAGGCATGCGAAAATCGGTATCTTCACGGACAGCCAAGCAGCACTACTGGCTCTCAAGTCCGCCAAATGCGTGTCCAAATTAGTTTGGGAGTGCAGCACAGCATTGAGGGAACTCTCCCGCCAAAACAAAGTTTTATTACTTTGGGTGCCCGGTCACTGCGGAATCGAGGGCAATGAATTTGCTGACAACCTAGCAAGACAAGGATCAGCTCAGCAATTTATTGGTCCTGAACCGTTTCTGGGCACCTCCACATACGCCGTGAAAGGCGAACTGATGACATGGGAAAAGCTAGAAATAGCATCCCGTTGGAATCAAACACAGGGTTGTAGACAAGCTAAACAGTTTATCTACCCAAACCCTGCAGTAGCTAAAAAACTACTCCATTTAACTTGTAGTGAACTACGCACGATCACGGGACTCCTAACAGGACACAGCCCCGCTCTTTATCATTTAAAGAATATCGGCAAGGTATCATCTGACACCTGCCGCTTTTGTAACTCTGAACCTGAAAGTTCAGCGCATCTGCTCTGCTATTGCGGAGCTCTTGCATTATCAAGGCACAACTTCTTAGGAAGTTTCTTTCTTACTCCATATCAGGTATGGAGCCTAAATCCCAAAACGGTCATTGGTTTTATAAACCATGTAGTACCGAATTGGGGCACAGGATTACAACTATTCCGCTCAACTCCATCAATGGGTATGAGCGATCCCTAAACTGTGTACAGCAATCGGGGCCTGCCACAAAAGACGATCATTAAGACTGTCGCAGTGGCCTTTTAACCCAATGCCCTTCTGGCATACAAAAAAAAAACGGAAAGTGGTTATAGTTTGCACGCTTATAACTCCTCCGTCAACAGATTCTAGAGATATTGGTATCAATCGATTGGAATTTTTTCAAAAAATCCATTACAACACAGTAGATTACATGTTTCCCTAACAGACGTTTAATAATTGATAAAATATGAGTCGTATATTTAATATTTCATTATTTGCATTTTTTTTGCCTTCCCACGTCAGTGGGAACCCTAGCACGGATGACAGAAATATATAGGGGAACTGTGGGTAAGACGAACAGGGTGGGTAAGACGGACAGGTGGTTGATTCTACGAGTTAAGCATTATTATTCGTAAATGTTTTGATGGGCATCCAACCATCTTGCTATCTCATGATGTCTGAACGTTTCCATCATCATTTAGAACTTTCCAATTTTGATATAGTACAGAAAAACTAAAAATGGGAAATGATTCTGCGTCTGGATGTAACTTTTTTCCCACCGAAATTAAGCTTTTTGAGTGGTTTAATTTCAAAATGTTGCCCATAGCATGAAGTATTTCGATTTAATACCTTTTCAAGTAACGTCTGCATTGAAATAATATGTAATTTCATTTGCGTATGAAAAATTGTGAACGCTTTAAAAAAAAGTATAATGATGGGGTGAAATGGACAACTGCTAGTGTGGGTAAGATGGTCAGTGAACATATTATAATAAAATTGTTGATTTTGCCTCTTAGTGATATCTCAAGCATATAAATGAAAATTTAATCGGCAAACGTGAACTTCGAACAAATTAGCAGCGGCCAGGCATGAAACAGTTTTTGGAATGCTTATTCATATTGTCACTGCCAAACAACTTTCTATTGGCTGCCTCTAGTGGGAGGGGGTGAACTGCCCCCTTCATTTTTTGCACGCTACACCACCATATTTTACGTATTCAATTTGTTAAGGGTCAAAAATAATAATATGCGCTCAGTTGGGGCGATTTACAATACCTGTCCATCTTACCCCCACACATTGTCCGTTTCACCCGCAGCACTAAAAAAGTTCACTTTTTCGGACCATTTTTAAAACTCAAAATGCACATTGAAAAACATTTTTTGTTAAATATTTCACTAGCTGCTTTTGAAAACAATATGTTGAACTTAAGTAAACTGTATTTAGGTTTTATAAATCATAAGTTCTCTGTATTATATTAGCTGTTCTTCTTAACCTGTTCGTCTTACCCACAGTTCCCCAACGAGATGAGCTATGGGTTAAACTTCCTTTCCTTACCTTCTTCGGTCACCTGCTTTCGTTGGCGAAACATCAGCCAGCAGCAGCTAGCTTTCGACGCACCGGACAGCTAGTTTTCGAGACACATCCGTGGCATAATTTTAAAGGTTGTATTTGAAACATTGTTTGCCTTTACCTCGGTGTGCGTGATCAGTCGGTCGCCGGCTTTCGTTGGCGAAACACCAATCAGCAGCTAGCTTGCGACGCATCGGACTCGGACAGCCAGTTTTCGAGTCACATCCGTGGCAATTTTAAAGGTTGTATTTGAAACTTTGTTGGAGACACATCGGCAGGCAGCTAGCTTGCGACTCATAACGTCATAAACATAAAAGTCTATCTTGATTACAGATCCTACCAGTAGCGTTTGTCCCATAAACAGTATTCCCACCATTAATCCACACACCACATCCACAATCCACAATAACCTATCTGATGGACGAAAGTAGACAATGGACACTACGAGTCAGAAATTTGAGAATTCGAGAATAACAAATGGACCTTTGCAGGTCCACTATTTAAATTAGCTGAAGAGTTGAAATTATGAATTTCTCACATGTAAGAACACAATCCTTTACCTTTCGTTACTCGCGTCAACTCCGATTTATAGGCATGCTAAAACGTAACAGAATTCTCTCGAATACTAATGCCACTTGGTGAAAAACTTATGGAACTTTTTCCACCATTTTCTGCGGATCAACCTTACTGAAAAAAGTAATTTTATTTATTGCTAGATTTCCGAGATATACCGAGAAAAAGTCAACGGTTCACAGGTGTTGTACAAAATACAACAGCGCAAGTAAACCTTCCGTTACTGCGCAACTGGGGAATCTATTATATGAAATTCGTACAAAAATCACCGGTTTTGGCATTGGGAGACGAATTGCTCGACATTCGTAGTCTTACTTCAAGCCTGCGCCCGTGCCACTAGGCATGGACCCTTGTACTTTTTATAGTGAATTAAGACCCCTTCCCCTCTAAGAGGGAGGGGGAGGAGGGGGGGCGGTAGAGGGCTTCCATACAAATGAAAGACAAATTTCTGCATAACTGGAAAACTAATCAAGCAAACGAGCCAAATTTGGCACGTTTGGCAATGACACGAGTTTAAACTTTAAAATCGAATCGGTCATGCTTACACTGAATAGCCTTGTACATACTTACCGCGTCTTCTGGGGATACCAATTCGTTACTTTCTGGTTCACGAATGATGAATACAACAAGAGGATATACTGATCGTGGTGGAGCTCCCAGGAGGAGAGGATCTTTAGTCTTTAGAATGATGACCTTCTCGTCGTGAGGGTTTTGAAGCCTGAAATTCAGGTAAAATTAGTTTAATTTTATTATATTTAACTTTATGTGGCTGAGGTGGTAGTCTGACAGACATAAAAAATCAAATAAATGGAACAGATGCATTATGTATTATTGCATTTGGATTCTAGAGTTTGCCGTATCTTTCTGACTTATTGCGGAGATTCCACCTATTTAGAATCCCACGCGAAAATTATTAGCGTTGTTATTTTCTGTGTTTACCACCACCATGCTTGCAATTTAGCAATTTAAACCATTAGTTTTTCGTTATTGCCTCCCCAGTGCACTCCCCTGTTTGCTTGACAAGCATAGTTTCAGTGTATTTAATAAGTATAGCATAATTATTAATAAAAAATGAATTTGCGTAGGACTCGTGAAATTGCTGGAAGGTACAATATATCTGCGGTATTATTACAGCCATACCCAGGTAACCAATAAGCACTAGTATAAGCAGTAAATCAATCGCTTACTAGCATGGCTGGCGTTTTATACTGCAGGTTGCTGTTTATCAGCCTTTTGACTGCAGAACTGTTGTAAATTGGCATCCACAATTCTATTTAAATTCTTCTTGTCAGTAACTAGCTGCAAATAAGCATTGTCAGCACTATAAGAGGGCTAGCAGTAAAGTAGCTGCATATTTTGCCAAAATAGCATTTAAGTAGCATTTATGGCAACTTAAATGCTCATTGGCTTGCATTTAAATTGCGTTTGGATGTAACTTTTTTTCCATCGGAATTAAGCTTTTTGAGTAGTTTAGTTCCAAAATGTTGCCCATAGCATGAAGTATTTCGATTTAATACCTTTTCAAGTAACGTCTGCATTGAAATAATACGTAATTTCATTTGCGTATGAAAAATTGTGAACGCTTTAAAAAAATGAATAATGATGGGGTGAAATGGACAACTGCTAGTGTGGGTAAGATGGTCAGTGAACATATTATATTAAAATTGTTGATTTTGCTTCTTAGTGATATCTCAAGCATATAAATGAAAATTTAACCGGCAAACGTGAACTTCGAACAAATCAGCAGCGGTCAGGCATGAAACAGTTTTTGGAATGCTTGTTAATATTGCCGCTGCCAAACAACTTTCTATTGGCTGCCTCTAGTGGGAGGGGGTGGACTGCCCCCTTCATTTTTTGCACGCTACACCGCCATATTTTACGTATTCAATTTGTTAAGGGTCAGAAATAATAATATGCTCATTGTTGGGGCGATTTACAAAACCTGTCCATCTTACCCCCACACATTGTCCGTTTCACCCGCAGCACTAAAAAAGTTCACTTTTTCGGACCATTTTTAAAACTCAAAATACACATTGAAAAACATTTTTTGTTAAATATTTCACTAGCTCCTTTTGAAAACAATATGTTGAACTGAAGTAAACTGTATTTAGGTTTTATAAATCATAAGTTCTCTGTATTATATTAGCTGTTCTTTTTAACCTGTTCGTCTTACTCACAGTTCCCCTATTGGTTACCTGGGTAGATTGCTAAAGACATGTTCTTAATTGAGGGGGTGAGAAGGAAAGGGGTGTAAATGACAAAATTGAAAAAATCGAGATAGGAAACGATACTTTGAGCATGGTTTTATGCATGCTAGAAATTTCACGTCAAAATTTTACCGTTTAATGACTTTTTTTAGAATCATGAAAAAACAGCAAAATAAAAGTTGGTTTTCACTTGGAAGGAAAGGGGTGTAAGTTCACTATATGAGCAATGCCAGCTCAACTAACAAAACGGTTTGTCTCGAATATCTTTATTGGGATGAAATTTTGCTGATATGTTGGACGCTACGCAAGGATTCATTTTCCATGAAACATAATTATGTTCATCTGGAGTAACTTTTCAAAAAGGCTATAAATAATAATTTTTTATTTTCAAAATATATTTTGGAAACTACTTTATTTGTTAAAAATGACGTCAAAGGAAAAGAAGGAAATTAAGTGTATTTTCGAAAAAATACGCTGAAAGAAAAAAATTTGAAAATCAAAATAAAAAGCATAAAACGTGAATTATCTCAAAACATGTCCCCTCAGATTCATCTCATCTTTATTAATGATAAGTTAAAACATGTTCTAAAATCTGGCGAAGAGCTACTAATGGGCACTCTATCGGATTTTTTGTTTTATTCTGACAATTTTTCAAAAATTTCCAAATTTAACTTATTTTTGCAAATTTAAAAAAAGATCAAATTCTTCGCATAAAAAATTGAACAAATTAGAGTGCTCTAAGCAGGCTACCACTATAGCCGAGAATAATTGAACAAATTACGTCATATAAACTTATTTCTTAGGTTCAGCCGTTCTGAAGTTAGGCCATTACGAATATTTTATGAAGATTTTGATTTTAAGATGTCAGGCCACTGAAGGGGATGGAGGGGGGGAGGGGAGGAGCGAAAAACAAACAATGATATTACATACAATTAGAATTCTAGGAAAATCGATGTCTAATGATGTTTCCATTTCCGAAAAAAAAACGATTTCTTAGATTGCTAAGATCATGAGTTATGAGTAGCGCAAGATACAGCCCACACACACAGTACATTATATGTACGCTGTCGCCACGCAGTGAGAAACTTCTGTACTATTTTCCCTACTATCAGCAAGGCTTCTATTACTAAAACCGTTTTCCCGAAGAAAGTAATATTTTTAGTTACTCATATCATGATATATAACGTATACGCATATACGCTAGCGCCGCCGATGACAAAATTCTGAACTATTTTTCATACCATCTTGAAGGTGACTGACAATCACTTGTATAAACTTCTCGAAGACCACTACGTTCTAGGTAATCAGTAGCGTAACTTACATCGTATACTGTAATATTACATATACGGTAGCGCCACGTAGTGAGGCAATTCTGCACTATTTTCTATACCATCTACAAGGCTGCTATTACTCAAACAACTTTGCCTAAGAAAGTAATACCTTAGGTTACATGAATTATAAGCTATAGCAAATAAAACGAGTTCGCATCAGGGCTTCGACCGATCCTTTTTTTCTACCGCAGTCACACCAACGCGCATTCAAGTTCACATCGTCCGTTTAGAGGTGGAATTCGAACGCTATGCATAACACAACTGGCAGTTTGCTCAGTCAAAAGCCGATTGCACGCCGCAGTACGAACGCATTCTGGAGCTTTTTGACATTTTCGTTTCGATCAAGTTGCCTTTACCGTTTCACTATGGGCCAGAAATTAAAATTTCGGGACAAATATATTTGCGGTTAAACGACGTGTCTCAGCTCAATGTGGTCTTCGGCAACTTTTTGAATGAAAAAATGATGCATCTTTTGAAGGGGTCGTCCAATATTTACGAGTTACTTTAACAACAATTTAAGTAATAACTTTTTGAGTAAATCTTTTTTCACCTTTTTGGTTTCAAAATATTAAATATAAACCAATTTTAAGTATTTTTTCTGAAGATACCAAACTTCTATCTTTTACCCATTTACAGCAATAGACCTTTGTTTATAAACGACCCCTCAAATCACATTTCTTCTTGTAACATGTTTATTTCAACAGACAGCTCAATGTGATGTTCTAGAAAACATTTTGCACATAAAAGAGGAATATTTTTGCTGAAGACTGTTTTGCTTTTTCTGCATTAATTAATAAGATATAACTGTTTTTAGGCTAAAAACCGTTTGATGAAAAATGTGTATTTTTTCAAGGGTGGTGTCTTCGGAGAAGTAAAATAATAAAATATAGCGCATCTTTCTGCACTATTAGGGTGACCATGAATTCATCTATTAGGGTGATACAAACTTTTGTTTTCTTAATTAATTTAAAAAAAAAAAGTTTTTTTCTCCAAAAGTTTCAGAAAATACTAAAATAAGCAACTTTGCTGAATTAAGTTACTATCTATCTCTTACCGGTTACGAAATATAATGATGTGTTAAAAAAGAGCGCTTAAAACTCAATTGCACTCAATAACTTTGCACACGATTATTTTATTGCTTTCAAGTGTTCTACAAAGTTATTTAGTATGTTAAAATACATATTTTCTGTGAAGACTGTTTGACGCTAGGACGCATATTTATTAAGTTATAAAATGTATGAAAAAAAAATCCGCACTATTCCCAGGTATTCCCAGCCATGATATTCTCAGGTATTCTCTGAAATACACATTTGGGCAGATAGCTTTAATAATTCCCTACAAATTGGTATGCAAACTAATTGCAGATACTTGCAGATGGCTAAGATATTCGGATTTTTCATCAGACGGTTTTTAACGTAAAACCAGTTATATCTTATTAATTAATGCATATAAAGCAAAACAGTCTTCAGCAAAAATATTCCTCTTTTATGTGCAAAATATTTTCTAGAACAACACATTGAGCTGTCTGTTGAAATAAACATGTTACAAGAAGAAATGTGATTTGAGGGGTCGTTTATAAACAAAGGTCTATTGCTGAAAATGGGTAAAAGGTAGAAGTTTCATATCTTCAGAAAAATTACTTGAAATCGGTTTATCTTTAATATTTTGGAACCAAAAAGGTAAAAAAAAAGTTTACTCAAAAAGTTATTACTTAAATTGTTGTTTAAGTAACGCTTAAATATTGGACGACCCCTTCAAAATATGCATCAATTTTTTATTCAAAAAATTGCCGAAGACCACCTTGAGCTGAGACATGCTGTTTAACCGCAAATATTTTTGTCCCGAAATTTTAATTTCTGGCCCATAGTGCGTTTGGAGCAGCGAATGACTGCAAAACAGTCAAATGACTGGCAATCACCACGCTAACGAAAAGCAACCGCACAATCGTATGATTCAATACTACAAAAAACAACCACTACATGTGCATGGAAGAAGTCGGTCGGACTCCGTCCAATACAAACGAATATTTTGCTTGCGTCGGACCGACGTCCGCGTGACAAACTATTACTGTGAGCAGCCGATTTGGAGACAAAAAGAGAAATGAAAAAATACGTCACCATATGCTTCCAGTCAGTTTGCAGTTTATATTTTCAAAGCGCAAAGCAAAACGGGAGATTGACTGTTTGCTTTTGCAGAGATGCCGCATGAATTGTAAGATGGCAGCAGCGCAAGCGGCAGATTGACTGGATTAAAAAAACAGTCAAATGATCGTCCAAAAAGCGGAGTTTGAATGCGGAAAGTTCGCATTCACGGCAGTCACATTCAACTTGCGATCCCTTTTCAAGCCCTGGTTCGCATATACACTAGCGCTACACGTTGAGAATATTCTGAACTAATTTCAGTGTCATTTCCGAGATGACAGTCATTTGAACAACCTTCCCGAATACTGCAACTTTCTTAATAGTCAGTACCGTAAGATACAGCCTATACAAGAATATTACATCTGCACTAGCGCCACGTAACGAGAAAATCCTTAACTACTGCTGCCTGTCCGCTAACCTGCCTTTCAATGAAGACGATTGTAATATGATTCCAATATTTGCACTTGCACCCTTTTCACTCCAAGTAGTAATTCCTTATAATCGCTTGGAATGAAGGGGATACAAGTGCATAACTGAGAAGGAAAGGGGTGCAAGTGCAAATAACATTTTCAAAACTATCTTATAAATCCCGAAAATCAAAGTGGTTTTCCAAGATTTCAATAGAATTTAATAAAGTAAAGCTAACACAACCATAGTGCGTCGTTAGTTTTCTATTATATAATCTGACGAATTTTCTAGACGATGTTAACTTTAGATCTGATTTTCTCGAAATTTACTTTTTGTCACTTACACCCCTTTCCTTCTGATCCACTCAATTCTGAAATAATTAAAATCTGAGTTTGCATAACTCAATAAGGCCATTACAAATATTTAAAAAACTTTTTGTCCTTCCGGTGTTGGGCCACTGAAGGGGGGGGGGGGGGCGAAAAACAAACAAAGAGAATTTTTTAATCGAGCAAAGAAATGGATTTTAGGCATTTTACTTAAAGTTTAAACGTGAAAACCAAAACTATTCTTGCTTTTAATAAATACGTTGTTATTTTTCATGCAAAAATCCACGAACGAAAACGAAACGAAAGAAATTTTTTTTGGCCGAGTTTCGGAAATTCCACTGTTTGCTTTTTGTCACCCCCCTCCCCCCTTGGAAATTGACTTGAAAAATCGAGGGGCAAAAAAATAATTTGTAGGATATAAGTTAATTTTTTTTTCATAAAATCAATTGTCTGTGGGTTCTACAGCCTGAAAAACTCGAAAAATGAGTGTACGAGTTGAGTTAATGCTACTAGCACAAAAAAGAAATGGAAATTCGAACAAGGGAATTTCCGAAAATCGGCCGAAAAATTTTTCTTTCGTTTTTGCCTATTTTCGTAGATTTTTGCATGGAAAATCTATACCTATAAAGAAGGATTTCTGTCTGTCTGTCCGTATGTTCCTTAAAGAATCAAAAACTACTGAACCAATCGGCGTGAACATTTGCATGTAGAGGTTTTTGGGGCCAGGAAAGGTTTTAGTGATGGTTAGAGACCCCTCCCCCACTAAGAGGGGGGGGCTCCCATACAAATGAAATTCAAATTTCTGCATAACTCGAGAACAAATCAAGCAAATAGAACAAAATTTGGCATGTGGGTGTTTTTGGTGACAAGAGTTTATTCTATGGTAAATTGGGACCCCTCCCCACTTTAGAAGGGGAATTATGACTCCTCTCCCCTTTAAGAGGGGGGGCTTCCATTCAAATGAATCACAAATTTTCTCATAACTCGAGAACTAATCAAGCAAATGGAACCAAATTTGGCACGTGGGTGTTTTTGGAGAAAAATTTTTTTCTATGATGAATTGGGACCCCTCCCCACTTTAGGAGGGGGGCTCCCATACAAATGAAATACAAATTGCCTCATAACTCGACAACTAATCAAGCAAATGGAACAAAATTTGGCATGTGAAAGTTTTCGAGGGCAAGAAAATTTTCTATGGTGAATTAGGACCCCTCCCAACTTTAAGAGGGGGGGGGGGGCTCTTGTACAAACGAAATACAAATTTCCTCATAACTCGAGAACTAATCAAGCAAATGGAACCCAATTTGGCACGTGGGTGTTTTTGGAGACATATTTTTTTTCTATGATGAATAAGGACCCCTCCCCACTTTAGGAGGAGGGGCTCCCATACAAATGAAATACAAATTTCCTCATAACTCGAGAACTAATCAAGCAAATGAAACAAAATTTGGCACGTGGGTGTGTTTGGAGGTAAGAATTTTTTCTATGATGAATTGGGACCCCTCCCCACTTTAGGAGGGGGGGGGGCTCCTATACAAATGAAATACAAATTTCCTCATAACTCGAGAACTAATCAAGCAAATAGAACCAAATTTGGCACGTGGATGTTTTTGGAGCAACCATTTTTCCTATGATGAATTAGGACCCCTTACCTTTTTAGGAGGGGGGCTCCCATGCAAACGAAATACAAATTTCCTCATAACTCTAGAACTAATCAAGCAAATGGAATCAAATTTAGCATGTGGGTGTTTTTGTAGGCAAGAATATTTTCTATGGTGGATAAGGACCCCTCCTCACTTTAGGAGGGGGGGGGGGGCTCCTATACAAATGAAAAACAAATTTCCTCATAACTCGAGATACAATCAAGCAAATGGAACTAAATTTGACATGTAAGTGGTTTTGGAGGCAAGATTTTTTTCTATGGTGAATCGAGACCCCTCTCCTCTTTAGAAAGCGCGTTATGACCCATCTTCCCTTTAAGAGGGTGGGCTTCCATACAAATGAAAATGTCCTCTTATCTCTAGAATTAATCAATCAAATGGAACCAAATTTGGCACGCGGGTGTTTTTGGAGACAAAATTTTTTTCTATGATAAATTGGGACCCCTCCCCACTTTAGGAGGGGGGGCTCCCATGCAAATGAAATACAAATTTCCTCATAACGCGAGAACTAATCAAGCAAATTGAACCAAATTTGGCATGTGATATTTTTCGAGGGCAAAAAAATTTTCTATGGTGAATTTCGACCCCTCCCAACTTTAGGAGGGGTGGCTCCTATATAAACGAAATACAAATTTCCTAATAACTCGAGAACTAATCAAGCAAATGGAACCAAATTTGGCATGTGGGAGATTTTTGAGTCTTGAATTTATTTTATGATAGTTAGAGACCTCTCACCCCTGTGGTATGGGGATATGGACTCTCATACAAATAAAACAGAAATTTTTGCGAAACTCAAAAACTAATCGAACTCGAGAAGTTCGAGACTCTTTCATAAAACATTAGTCAATAACAAGACAACGAAAACTATCTATAGTAACACTAGATCATTCAGGACGAGACGGCCGCGAGTGTTGCCGGTGACCCGCCGTCGGAAGCGCCGCCCACTTTGGGAAGGCAACTCCCCGCAGAAATCACTACTGTCAAGGTTTATTTGTTTTCCTAGGTCTACCTGGGTTTCCTGGAACGAGCGACAGCGAATAAGGAGAGGATCGCGAAATGGTACTTTCCACAAAAAAATTTTCCCTGAAATGGTACATTCCGTTTAAGGTTTTTCGCAAAATGATATTCAGTGAAATGTTGTGCAATCATGGCGAATATTACTATCCGCTTTCTGGCTATGCACTGAGGGGACTGAGGGGTTGTTTTCTACTTTACTGTGAGGAAAAATTGCAAATTTGTATAGTAAACTACCCATTCCTGGTAACTAATAAGCATTAACATAAGCAGCAAATCAGCGTATCTGGCATTTTATACTACACGCTTTTGTATATTTCTTTTTGACTGTATAGGTGTTGTAAATTGGCATCCAAAATTGTATTCCAATTCTTCGTGTCGGTAATTAGCTGTAAATTAGCATTGTCAGCACTATAAGAAGGTTATTAGTAAAGTAGCTGTATATTTTGCCAAAATAGTATGTTCCTTATAGAATCGAAAACTAAAAGTAGCTGTATATTTTGCCAAAATAGTATGTTCCTTATAGAATCGAAAACTACTGAACCAATCGGCGTGAAAATTTGCATGTAGAGGTTTTTGGGACCAGGAAAGGTTTTAGTGATGGTTAGAGACCCCTCCCCCCACTAAGAGGGGGGCTCCCATACAAATGAAACACAAATTTCTGCATAACTCGAGAACTAATCAAGCAAATAGAACAAAATTTGGCATGTGGGTGTTTTCGGTGACAAGAATTTATTCTATGGTAAATTGAGACCCTCCTCTCTTTATAAGGGGAATTATAACTCCTCTCCCCTTTAAGAGGGGGGGGGGGGGTGCTTCCACACAAATTTCCTCATAACTCGAGAACTAATCAAGTAAATGGAACCAAATTTGGCATGTGAAGGTTTTCGAGGGCAAGAATATTTTCTATAGTGAATTAGGACCCCTCCCCACTTTAAGACGGGGGGCTCCTGTACAAAATAAATTCAAATTTTCTCATAACTCGAGAAGTAATCAAGCAAATGGAACCAAATTTGGCATGTGGGTGTTTTTGGAGACAAAATTTTTTTTTATGGTGGATTGGGACCCATCCCCGTTGTAAGAGGGGGGGATCCTATACAAATGAAATACAAATTTCCTCATAACTCGAGAGTTAATGAAGCAAATAGAACCAAATTTGGCATGTGAAAGTTTTCTAGGGCAAGAATATTTTCTATGGTGAATTAGAACCCCTCCCCACTTTAGGAGGGGGGGCTCCTATACAAACGAAATACAAATTTCCTCATAACTCGAGAACTAATCAAGCAAATGGAACCAAATTTAGCACGTGGGTGTTTTTGGAGACAAATTTTTTTTCTATGGTGAATTGAGACCCCTACTCACTTTAGGAGGGGGGCTTCTATACACATGAAATACAAATTTCCTCATAACTCGAGAACTAATCAAGCAAATGGAACCAATTTTGACATGTAAGTGGTTTTGGAGGCAAGATTTTTTTCTATGGTGAATTGAGACCCCTCTCTTCCTTAGAAAGCGAGTTATAGCCCATCTCTACTTCAAGAGGGTGGGCTTCCATACAAATGAAATGCAAATTTCCTCTTATCTCGAGAATTAATCAATCAAATGGAACCAAATTTGGCATGTGAAAGTTTTAGATGGCAGAAATTTTTTCTATGGTGAATTACGACCCCTTCCCCTTTTAAGAGGGGGGGCTCCCATACAAATGAAATTCAAATTTCCTTATAACTTGAGAACTAATCAAGCAAATGGAACCAAATTTGGCATGTGGGAGATTTTGGAGTCTTGAATTTATTTTATGATAGTTAGAGACCTCTCACCCCTGTAGTAGGGGGATATGGACTCTCATACAAATAAAACAGAATTTTTGCGAAACTCAAAAACTAATCGAACTCGAGAAATTCGAGACTCTTTCATAAAACATTAGTCAATAACAAGACCACAAAAGCTATCTATAGTAACACTAGATCATTCAGGACGAGACGGCCGCGAGTGTTGCCGGTGACCCGCCGTCGGAAGCGCCGCCCACGGGGGGGAGGCAACAAGCGCCGCCCACGGGGGGGAGGCAACTCCCCGCAGAAAGCACTGCTGTCTAGGTTTATTTGTTTTCCTAGGTCCAGCTGGGTTTCCTGGAACGAGCGACAGCGAGTAAGGAGAGGGTCGCGAAATGGTACTTTCCACAAAAAAAATTTCCGTGAAATGGTACATTCCGTTTAAGGTTTTTCGCAAAATGATAGCATGGGTGTTGTAAATTAGCATCTAAAATTGTATTCAAATTCTTCGTGTCGGTAATTAGCTGTAAATTAGCATTGTCAGCACTATAAAAAGGTTATCAGTAAAGTAGCTGTATATTTTGCCAAAATAGCATTTAAGTAGCATTTAAGGCAACTTAAATGCTTATTGGCCTACATTTGAATAGCATTGGTGATGCTTATTGGTTACCTGGGATGCTTTCATAGTTACGTAACAGCCAAAATGAATCATCTAAGGTTGAACTCCTCAGAAAGTTGCAAAACTAGAGATAGTGACAAAGATCACCCGAGATTTATGATTTATGTACAACATAGGTTATTTTGTGGCAATACGAAGTTTGTCGGGTCAGCTAGTAACGTATATATTAAAAGCAAGAATAGATTTGGTTTTCACGTTTAAACTTTAAGTAAAAATGCCTGAAATCAATATCTTTTTTTTGCTCGATTAAAAAAATCTTCAGTGGCCCAACACCGGAAGGACAAAAACTTTATAAAATATTTGTAATGGCCTAATGTGACCGAAAAACGATCGAATACATAAGCATTCCAGTGCGGCGTGGGACAACCTCGCTGGAATAAAATGCCGCTCCTGTAAAAGCACGATTTTCAAGCTTTATGTACCTTTCTCTCAGACACTACACAACGTATTGAAACAAATTTTTTTGGTTTTATTGGTAGAAGCTTGGCAAAGACTTTTATAACTTTTGAGCTTGGTAAACTAAACACAGCTTGAGAAAAAAGAAAAAAAAGGAAAAAAATGAATGAAAAATAAAAATTAGTCTTCTTTTTCTTTAGACCAACCTAGTGTTTTGGTCTTGACCATGAAATGAGGTCAGGCATATATAACTAATATTTTTTGAAACGCTAGTTCTTTTCCAATTGTCAAAGAAACGGTAGATGAAAGTAATTAAAAGATGTGGCTTTTCGGTCTCGAGTTTCTTACGAAAACTTTATTTTACGTTCAGCTGACGTTTCGAAGAACTATGCCTTCATCTTCGGAGCAACTATTGTTATAAAACATTACAATTATTTAAACAATCTTCATCATTACACATAATTACTTACAACGTTGATAATTGTTTTCTTAGTCAAGTGTTTAAACATGAAAGTGTTATTTTTGTTTAACCCTCTATACTGAAAGCATAACAAATGGACGGAAACGGATTTTTTACAAACTAACTATTGTATTGGCTAACTTAAAATTCCAACTTACACTATAACCGTCTACGCACATCACAACCAGATTGATTATTCCAATATGAACTTTCTAATATGCTGTTGTAAACGAAGCTTCTGTATTTAATTTGAGAGACGGAGAGAAAGAGAGTAAAAAATTAGACGATTACTGAGCAAGTGAATGCAAAATACCCGAATATGCCACATTTAAATTATTCGTAACAGTTCTAAAATTTATTGTAAGTTGGTCCGTAAATATATGGCACATTTCAAGTATTTGCAGTGCTTGAACTCGATTGTCTTGATTTAAAATCGTTACTTTAGACAGATCAAAATTATGATCATTATCTATCATGTGTACCATCAGCGCCGTCGTTTTGAACTCATCTTTTTTGTTACTCTCCGCACTGCCCGACGCATTAAACTCTTGATATCGTTTCATAAGTGAACGATGACCAGACAAACGTTGTTTGAGTTGTTGTGTTGTTAACCCAATGTATGCACTGTCGCAGTCTATGCAAGGTATGCGATAGATTACATTGCGCTTAAAAAGTTTTGGAGTCGGATCTTTTAATTTTGAAAATAAAACTGAATTTGTTTTCGCGCACTTAAAACCCAATTTAACGTTTTTAAAGTTTCTGCGTATTATTCTTGCAAGTGCGGGAGTTAGAGACTCAACGTGATGAAGAGATCGATAAACTTGTGGTGTATTCTCAGTAGCAGCACCACTATTTTCATTTCTATTTGCCACTCTGTTCATCAAGCGGTTGACGAGAGCGATCGGGTAATTGTTTTTAGCCAAATACTCACGTACCGTTTTCTTCTTCTCTGCTAGCGGTTTGCATGTTGATAAGCGAAAAACTCGACTTATGAAACCGCTGGCCGTGTTAAGCTTCTGTGTTAGTGGATGTAACGAAAGATAATTTAAAATTCGTCCCGAAGAAACGGATTTCATGTACCAGTCGGTGACGAGTTTTTGTTCCTCGGTTCTTATTAGAATCATATCTAAATAGGGCAAACGGTTTTCGTTTTCAACTTCGCACGTGAACTGAATGTGCGAGTTGTACGCGTTGAGAGCGTTCTTAACATGTTCGATTTTGTTTAGGGGAACAGCGGCTATCAAATCGTCCACATATTTTTTAACAAATGGAATGGGAATATCGATCATCTTCAGCACATTGTCTAGTAGCGTTTCCATTACGAGGTCAGCAAGTGCCGGGGAGAGAGGATTCCCCATTGCAGTGCCTGCCAATTGCCGAAAGTACATGCCACGGAAGACGAAATAACTGGAGCAGAGATTAAATTCGATCAGTTTTATAAACAAGTCTGTGTTTTTGATGGTTGTATTTTTCTCAATTGCACTCCAATTATTTCGCACCGCTTCAATTACCAAGTGTCTTGGTATACACGTAAACAAGCTGACGACATCGAATGACACCAGTACATATTCTGGTGGTGAACGTAAAATAAAGTTTTCGTAAGAAACTCGAGACCGAAAAGCCACATCTTTCAATAAAAATTCAACGGTCTATTATAATTATCGATGAAAGTAATGAAATTTTTCAGAGCGAGGGGAAAGAGCGGAACGGTCTCAAATCATCATAAAATAAATCCATGCCTCCAAAAACCCCACATGCCGAATTTGGTTCCATTTGCTTAATTAGTTCTCGAGTTATGAGGAAATTTGTGTTTCATTTGTTTAAAAGCCCCCTGTTAAAAGACGGATGGGTCTCAGTACACCATAGAAAAACTTCCTGCTTTCTAAAACCCCCACATGCCAAATTTGGTTCCATTTTCTAGATTAGTTCTAGAGTTATGAGGAAATTTGTATTTCATTTGTATGGGAGCCGCTCTCTTAGAAAGGGAAGTGGTCTCAGTACACCATAGAAAAAAATCCTACCTTCTAAAACCCCCACACCTAATTTGGTTCCATTTGCTTGATTAGTTCTCGAGTTTTCCGAAAATTTGTGTTTTATTTGTATAGGAGCCCCCCCTCCTCTTACGCCGTCCATAAAATTGCTCTTACCCCGTCCATCCAACGACATATGAATTGTTCAGTTTCGTTCAGTAGTTTAGTTTCGTTCAGTAGTAGTAGTAGTAGTAGTAGTAGTAGTAGTAGTAGTAGTAGTAGTAGTAGTAGTAGTAGTAGTAGTAGTAGTAGTAGTAGTAGTAGTAGTAGTAGTAGTAGTAGTAGTAGTAGTAGTAGTAGTAGTAGTAGTAGTAGTAGTAGTAGTAGTAGTAGTAGTAGTAGTAGTAGTAGTAGTAGTAGTAGTAGTAGTAGTAGTAGTAGTAGTAGTAGTAGTAGTAGTAGTAGTAGTAGTAGTAGTAGTAGTAGTAGTAGTAGTAGTAGTAGTAGTAGTAGTAGTAGTAGTAGTAGTAGTAGTAGTAGTAGTAGTAGTAGTAGTAGTAGTAGTAGTAGTAGTAGTAGTAGTAGTAGTAGTAGTAGTAGTAGTAGTAGTAGTAGTAGTAGTAGTAGTAGTAGTAGTAGTAGTAGTAGTAGTAGTAGTAGTAGTAGTAGTAGTAGTAGTAGTAGTAGTAGTAGTAGTAGTAGTAGTAGTAGTAGTAGTAGTAGTAGTAGTAGTAGTAGTAGTAGTAGTAGTAGTAGTAGTAGTAGTAGTAGTAGTAGTAGTAGTAGTAGTAGTAGTAGTAGTAGTAGTAGTAGTAGTAGTAGTAGTAGTAGTAGTAGTAGTAGTAGTAGTAGTAGTAGTAGTAGTAGTAGTAGTAGTAGTAGTAGTAGTAGTAGTAGTAGTAGTAGTAGTAGTAGTAGTAGTAGTAGTAGTAGTAGTAGTAGTAGTAGTAGTAGTAGTAGTAGTAGTAGTAGTAGTAGTAGTAGTAGTAGTAGTAGTAGTAGTAGTAGTAGTAGTAGTAGTAGTAGTAGTAGTAGTAGTAGTAGTAGTAGTAGTAGTAGTAGTAGTAGTAGTAGTAGTAGTAGTAGTAGTAGTAGTAGTAGTAGTAGTAGTAGTAGTAGTAGTAGTAGTAGTAGTAGTAGTAGTAGTAGTAGTAGTAGTAGTAGTAGTAGTAGTAGTAGTAGTAGTAGTAGTAGTAGTAGTAGTAGTAGTAGTAGTAGTAGTAGTAGTAGTAGTAGTAGTAGTAGTAGTAGTAGTAGTAGTAGTAGTAGTAGTAGTAGTAGTAGTAGTAGTAGTAGTAGTAGTAGTAGTAGTAGTAGTAGTAGTAGTAGTAGTAGTAGTAGTAGTAGTAGTAGTAGTAGTAGTAGTAGTAGTAGTAGTAGTAGTAGTAGTAGTAGTAGTAGTAGTAGTAGTAGTAGTAGTAGTAGTAGTAGTAGTAGTAGTAGTAGTAGTAGTAGTAGTAGTAGTAGTAGTAGTAGTAGTAGTAGTAGTAGTAGTAGTAGTAGTAGTAGTAGTAGTAGTAGTAGTAGTAGTAGTAGTAGTAGTAGTAGTAGTAGTAGTAGTAGTAGTAGTAGTAGTAGTAGTAGTAGTAGTAGTAGTAGTAGTAGTAGTAGTAGTAGTAGTAGTAGTAGTAGTAGTAGTAGTAGTAGTAGTAGTAGTAGTAGTAGTAGTAGTAGTAGTAGTAGTAGTAGTAGTAGTAGTAGTAGTAGTAGTAGTAGTAGTAGTAGTAGTAGTAGTAGTAGTAGTAGTAGTAGTAGTAGTAGTAGTAGTAGTAGTAGTAGTAGTAGTAGTAGTAGTAGTAGTAGTAGTAGTAGTAGTAGTAGTAGTAGTAGTAGTAGTAGTAGTAGTAGTAGTAGTAGTAGTAGTAGTAGTAGTAGTAGTAGTAGTAGTAGTAGTAGTAGTAGTAGTAGTAGTAGTAGTAGTAGTAGTAGTAGTAGTAGTAGTAGTAGTAGTAGTAGTAGTAGTAGTAGTAGTAGTAGTAGTAGTAGTAGTAGTAGTAGTAGTAGTAGTAGTAGTAGTAGTAGTAGTAGTAGTAGTAGTAGTAGTAGTAGTAGTAGTAGGACCCACAAGCCGAGGCACTTGTGCGCATTCCGGGGTTATAAGAGTCGCCTTCCAGCATTAGAATCCTTCCATGTAATAATCAATTGCGCTGTACCAACTTTAAAACTTTAACCCACGTCCCACGTTATGATTTGTTTGTGAGAATTGATAACTGCCATATTTGCTTCAGACCTTAACCCTTGAATGCACACGCTGAAAAAAATCATTTAAAACGAAAACTTACTTATCTAAAGGCGGTAAACATAATTTACTTTGGCGATGTTTTTCACTATGTTGTTTAAAACAACATTGCGCATTTAAGGGTTAAGGATTCAGGTTGGCAATCCACTCCATCATCCAGCCTTCCACATATATGATATCAATAATAATACTTTTAATAATACGATATTAAGATGAAATGTTCTTACGTTGCACGAACATACGAAAGTGAAATGTTGTATATATGGGCAAAAATAGAACAATCTGAAACATGATGAAACAGATTAATCACGCTAGGTCAGTACAGAGGATGGTAAATGGTTGAATAATGCGCTCCAGAACTACCACGAAGTTCCACAGCCTCTTATTTACCAACCCCTATCTCTACCTCCTCGTGGTACCATCCGGGATACGTTCCTTAGTGGAAACCGGGCAACCGGCGGAAACTAGGGTCGTATGCGGACAGAGAAGGGGGCACTCATGCGAAGGCTGAGTGTAAACTCTCCACCTGCAAATGACGGATCTCGGTAGAAGCATGTTCGATAAACCTGAAAATACTGAGAACCTGAGCAGAGGGTCTAAAGCCCCTAAAGGGGGATGGTTGAATAGCTGTTATCCATGGCTAAAAGTAAAAACCTGAATGGATAAACCCCTAATCCAAGGTGTCATGCGACCCGTGCCGAGGGATGAATGGGGAGGGGGGGGGTTCTATAAATACCCAGCCTCAAACGGAGCCTGTGGAGTACCAGAGCGCCCTCCACAGTAATCAGCTCTTACCGCATCATGAGGGGCTCTGATGCGGCGGACTCTTCTTTCCCCTCAACTCGTGGGATTCTATATGAACAATCAAAATCAAAAAAAACTTTATTACAGTGAGCGCGGACGGATTAGATAATCCGTTCGCAAGAGGTGGTATCCAGCGATCTCCGCCGATGCATACGAGCAGAAGCGCCAGCGTAAGCGGAAAGGGAAGCGGCATACCTGTCGCTCCAACTGCATCTACGCCGGACGCAGCGATGAATGGCCCGTCGCTAATAAAAGCAGTGGAAGGAAAGAGAGACATGCTACCAAGAGTGGTAGCGGCGTCTCATCAGCTCGATGCCATTATCGAGTTCGTGGCAGGCCGCAGCACCCTAGCGAATCCGTGCTGCGACGAAGGAACACGGCGAACTCGAAGCGCGAGTAAAAGTGGTAGAGAAGGCGTTTGTATCGAGGTCTGTACAAACGGATGCCTGCCTGTCAACGACCTACCACACCGTAGCCCTTGCGACAACGGAGAAGTCCAGTGACAACAAGATATCCACTAAACGTGCAAGGCAGTCCTCAGGGGAACAAAACCCCACGGGCCCGAAGAAGCGCTTGATCGCTGAGGATCGTAAGCAAACTGTGAAACCCACCGAGGGTAATAAGACGCAGTTAGCTCCCGACAATCAGTGGGAAACAGTGAAACAGAAAAAGGCCAGGAAGAAAGAGGAGGATCGAACTCCACCGAAAGTGGCCAGAAAAAAGAGGAGCAAAGGCGATGCCCTTATCCTCAAAATTGAGGGGCTGAGTTATGCAGAAGGTTTGAAGGCCATGAGAGGGGATGACCAGCTGAAGGGTCTTGGCGCGGATGTGCGGAGTATCCGCCGCTCCCGCACCGGCGACATGATCCTTGAGCTCAAAAACGGATGCCACTGAGAAGGGTTCTGCCTACAAAGTGCTGGCAGAAAGGGTCCTTGGTGATGGCATACAGATCCGCGCACTGACGCCTGAGATGACTCTCCAGCTTAAAAACCTGGACGAGATCACTGAAGCGGTCGAACTGACACGAGCTCTTAAGGAGCAATGTAACGTGGTGGTGACTACCGAAGCAGTTCGTCTGCGCAAGGGACCGGCGGGAACCCAGGTAGCTACAATAAGACTTCTACTGGTAGACGGGAATACAGCCCTGAAGGCGGGATGGTCCGTATGCCCACTGAGCGTGTTCCAACAGCCGGAGGCTTGCTTCCGGTGCTTTGAGCGAGGACACAAGTCCTGGAGCTGTAAGGGGCCTGACAGAAGCCATCTGTGTAGAAGATGTGGCGGTGCGGGCCATATAGCGAGGGACTGTTCTGCGCCGCCCAAGTGCCTAATATGTACAGGCCAACAGGACGCTAAGCACACAACAGGAGGCTCAAAGTGCCCGGCAGGCGCGCCGGCGACTAAAACACGGGCGTAGTGCAGGTAACGCAACTAAACTTGAACCACTGCCATGCGGCCCAGCAGCTGTTATACCAAGCAGTTACTGAGTCGTTGACGGACATTGCCATCATCTCGGACCCATACCGCATCCCTGCTGGAAACGGTAACTGGGTCTCGGATAGGTCCGGGATGGCGGCTATATGGACGACAAGCAGGTTCCTGCTGATCATTTGGTTGAGGTGCTGTCGCGAGCGTGTGACGCCACCATGCCTAGGAAAAGCCGACCTAGGTATGGTAGGTCACCGGTTTACTGGTGGACAGAAGAAATTGCGGAACTCCGCGGAGCCTGCTTTCGTGCAAGGAGAACTATGCAAAGAGCTCGTTCGGACGAGGGCACAGCAGAATGTCGAGTAGCACTAGTTGCCGCACGCGAAGCGCTTAACAGTGGGATAATAGCTAGCAAGCGAGCCTGCTTGGAAAGGTTGTGTGCCAGTGCCAATGCGAACCCGTAGGGTGATGCCTACAGGGTCGTAATAGCAAAGACCAAGGGCGTGATGGCGCCCGCAGAGCGATCGCCAGATATGCTGGAGCGGATCATAGAGGGTCTCTTTCCGCGCCACGAGCCAAGGCCCTGGCCTCAGGCCGCTGAGTCGTCCCACGGCCGACGTTCCAGTATCTCAGACCATAGCGTAGGATGGTCGGCCTCTGTGCCGAACATCCAAAGTAACGTGGGCGACGGCGGTTTAGAGGTCGGGGAGGAAGTAACGGTTACGAACGAGGAACTCATTGAGATCGCTAAATCCCTAAAGGTGAGCAAGGCACCGGGACCTGACGGAATCCCGAATATGGCCATTAAAGCGGCTATTCTGGAGGCTCCCGAATTATTCGGGGCAGTAATGAGTAGATGCCTGGAAGCTGGCCACTTCCCGGACAGATGGAAGCGACAGAACCTGGTCCTATTGCCAAAGCCTGGAAAACCTCCGGGTGTCCCCTCGTCATATAGGCCGATCTGTCTGCTCGATACTGCCGGCAAGGTGCTGGAAAGGGTTATCCTTAACAGACTCGTACAGTACACTGAGGGTACAAACGGTCTGTCAAGGAACCAATTCGGCTTCCGAAAAGGCAAATCTACGGCGGATGCAATCTTGTCTGTCACTAAGACAGCTGAGATGGCGATCCAGCGCAAGAGGACAGGTATTCGCTATTGCGCAGTAGTCACGCTCGACGTGAGAAATGCGTTTAATAGTGCTAGCTGGGACTCCATAGCCAACTCGCTTCGGAACGTCCAAGTGCCGGTGTCGCTGTACAGAATCCTGGAAAATTATTTCCAGAATCGTGTGCTATGCTACAACACGGAGGAGGGTCAGAAGTGCGTTCCAATCACCGCAGGGGTTCCGCAAGGTTCCATACTGGGCCCGGCGTTGTGGAACGTCATGTATGACGAGGTGTTGAAGCTAAAGTTCCCGGTAGGGGTGGTGATTGTCGGCTTTGCGGATGACATCACCTTGGAAGTCTATGGTGAATCTATCAGAGAGGTAGAGTTGACAGCTGCCCACTCTATAAGCATTGTTGAAGATTGGATGCGATCCAGGAAACTGGAGCTAGCGCATCATAAAACGGAGGTTATCGTAGTAAACAACCGCAAGTCAGCACAGCAAGCAAATATCAGCATTGGGGACTTCAATATTTCGTCAACGCGGTCCTTAAAACTTCTTGGAGTCATGGTCGACGACAAGCTCAAGTTCGGGAGCCACGTCGACTATGCCTGCAAGAAGGCTTCCACAGCTATTTCGGCATTGTCTCGTATGATGTCTAATAGCTCTGCGGTATATGGCAGCAAGCGAAGGCTATTAGCCAACGTGGTCCAGTCCATACTCAGGTATGGCGGGCCGGTGTGGTCATCGGCGTTAGGTAACAAAAGCAATTTAGCCAAGCTGGAAAGCACCTATCGTCTCATGTGCTTAAGAGTGGCGAGTGCGTATCGCACAGTTTCACATGACGCAATTTGCGCCTTAGCGGGTATGATGCCTATTGGTATCATCATCAGCGAGGACGTAGAGTGCTTCAACCAACGTGGAACTAGAGGCATACGGAGTACCACAAGATCGGCCTCGATGATCACATGGCAGCGGGCATGGTCTAATTCCACAAAAGGCCGGTGGACACATCGACTTAACCCGGAACTATCCGGGTGGGTCAACAGGCGTCACGGCGAAGTCAACTTCCACCTGTCACAAATTCTGTCAGGGCATGCTTGTTTTAGACAGTATTTGCACAAGTTTGGGCATGCGGAGTCCCCCGCGTGTCCCGAATGCGCGGACGTTGAGGAAACTGCAGAACATGCTTTCTTCATATGCCCTCGTTTCGCGGGCGTGAGAAGCAACATGATGGCAGTGAGCGGACAGGACACTACTCCGGAAAACTTAGTTCAAAGGATGTGTTCTAGCTCGGACGTCTGGGGAGCGGTCAATGCGGCTGCTACCCAGATCGTACTTGAGCTACAAAACCGCTGGAAAGCCGATCAACGGCGAATAAACAGCCTAACTACCATAGTCCAGTAGTTATCTAAGAGTGTGCGTTAAGCACAATAGCCCCTTCCTGAAGTAATATCGATAAGGTGGTGCCAGGGGGGATTGAGGCTGGAGACTCGAGTAGGGTTTCAGTGGGTCTGGATCTTCACGCCCCAGTAGGGGGGTCGGGATACCAAACCCCACTCCCTGAGTTGTCTTCTCAGGTGTCTGATAGCAGATTTCCCTACTCGTTAAAAAAAAGGTCAGTACAAACAAAACATGTTTATGTGCATTGTCTGCAAGAACAAATGATGTCATATTGAGAATGACATTTGAACCATTTTTAATTTGCACTTCGTGCAATTCAGTTGGGTTCAAATGAAAGAGTGTTCAGATTAAAAACGGTCAAACGAACGGGGGTCCACGGTATTAAGTTAAGTTTAGGTGTCCAGCAGACTAACAGTTCAGCATAAACGTTAAGACTAGGACACGTCAGCCGCAGAAGGTTAAACAAACCAAGCAAAGAGTGTGTATATACGTTTAATTTACATTTACGTAAAAATTTATACTGCGACCGCCACGGGAATGACACTTCCAATACCAACCTGTACAAAAAAACGTAGCCAACATAGAGCGGGCCCAAGCTGACAGCTTTATAGATGGGCTCAAGCTGACAACCGAGTCGGATGTATAAATTGTTAAATTTTGTTAGTTTTAATTTGATTTTAGCCAAGGTTTCAGCATCACATAGCCAATGTCAGGCAGACAATTGATGCGAAATACATGAAGCTGTGAAAATGGTTAGTTAAATTCGTTTTGTGAAATCGCTTTGCGTTTGCCGCCTTTTTCATGTGAGCAACGAAAATGTGACGTCATATCAGCCCCCTGGTGACCGCACATAATTGCGATCAGCTCCTAATTCCGATCACTCAACCTAAATAGTCAATTTTTAGAAAATTGAGCCAAAATCTGTAGTAAATGAGCTTGCTTAGTTATTGTGCTATGAGTCAGTTGTTGAAAAATGACTGCCCCATTGTGCATTGTGCCCCAAAGCGCTTTAAAATAAATTAAATTCAACAGGCAGTAGCAAAAAACGCCATCAAAATGTATTTTCTTAGCCGAAGTGCTAAGCGCACGATCAAATTTGCTAAGATCTTAGCAGCGTGAAAACATATTACCTTCTTCGGTATTCTATGATAACAAATAGATACAAGCATATATAACCGTTCTTTATCAAATTTGGAATATTTGAAATATTCTGAAAATATGCTGAATTTACGGAATTTATTCCATTAAAGTGATTGATCGGAATTATGAACATAATTTTTTTTCTGCTTCTAATTTCGATCACTATATCAAAGTTTATAAACTGGCAAAATGCAAGCTAACGAAGTTGCTATTTTGATTTTTGGATCAATCGCAACATTATAACAAGGTAGGATTATCGAAAATTTTTGACGTAGAACTACGTCTCACGGCAGGGTGTTGTCAATTCAAAATTTGGAGTGAAGCCAAGAAAGAATGAAAGATTTTGAACGCTAAAAGCTCTTCCAATTTAAAACGGATTTTGATCATAAACGATGCAGCAATTCTCTAAATATTGAAAATTAACGAAAGCTTTAAAGCTAAAAGTTTTCCATACATTTTCCGTATGATAGTCTTGCTTCCCAGGCACGGACGACCATTACACACACCAAGCTTGTGGCTGCTGCTGATTAGCATAAGCATAAGCATAGGATACCGCCCGTGTGCTGCTACTCCGTTATTAACCAGGACCGATGAAAATTGCAAAATGATGCCTGGAAAAGCATACTTGGGACAGCATGCTATTATTCATTGTGCATCCTTATCAGGTCCCTGCATGCTGATCGATACCGACGCCGTCCACGTCCGAATGCGGGTTCTGGTGGGATGGAAAGGAATGTTAGTCCAATACTTGCTGATACTAAAGACCAGGGAATTCTCTACATCTTCACAAGTATTTCTGGAAAAGAATTGTTGTTAGTTAATGCGGGAGCTAGATGGATAATGTAAGTAGGGGAGTGTCGTCGTGGTTGGGCCACGTTTTGGAAATCGCCCATAACTTTTATTTCAAAAGGAATTTTGGAAATCTAAATACATCGTTGCAAAGGTCTAAGAATAAGGTATATTTCGGGAAAGTTTTGAACTGATTGCTTGAAAAATAAAAAAGTTATAGGCATTTACGTGAAGACAAAAAATGTTGCCATAGTCGGACCATGTTGTACACGTTGGGCCACCGCAGAAAATCTAAGACATACGTATTGAAATTCTATATAGAGACATGAAAAGAATGAATTCCGTAAACACCGGCTCATATAGGTACCAATATCTTATTTTTAATTGCATTTTTGCGAAATTTTGGCGATCTTGTAGAATTAATATTGCTCCAATCGCCTTTTCCGAAGTGTTCAACTAAAATAAAAAAAAACCACAAAAATCTAGATTTTCATCGTATTAATTTGGCTTTATTTCATGACATTTTACGTGACTGACAGTCTCTAGCGATTATTGTGCTTCTGCGCTTAAAATTAGGCTTATACAAATTTGAAAAAAAGTTTATGTCACCCCCCCCTTTGAAAATTTTCGAAACGTGAAGGGGCAAAAAATAAAGTGTCATATTAGTCTGTTGCATTTTTTAGTGACAAGCAGATTTTTTCACAGTTCAATGAGTTTACATCTCTAAATTATCCAATATGTGCAAAGTTATAGTTATCTCGTTAGTCTCGATCAACTTTCTTTCACGAACTAAGCTTTCTGATTCTGCTGTAAGTCACAGGCAGCTATTGTGCTTAACCTTTAAGTTCCCGACGTCGAAAATTGGGGTGCCTGCAATCAGACTTTCGGCTTGATTCCATTTTAATTTACCTTGTTTTAAGAGAACCGAATTAGATGGAGGCAACAATCAATTAAGCAATATATTAGTGAAATTTGGTCCCGCTTTTGACTGAGATATTCCGATTTTTGAATTGCAGTGGGATTATTTTTTTCCGTCAAAGGTACTAGATAAGATGAAAATAGAAACACAATTTTTCGGGGCTCAAAATTGATCGTTTTACTGCGTAATGTCCAAGTAATTACCCTAATTTTGGAAGTAGGGGACGTAAAACTCAACGATACAGTTTTTACCACTCATTGGATGCATGCAGCATGCAGGATGTCACTGAGCTGTTCGAAACTTGAAATTTTCGAAACGGTGTGCATCCTCAATATACAAAGGTAAACACGTTATTGTTGGAGAAGAAGCATCAGCTAGGGAGAGGCCTGATATTCATGACTAAAAGGTTGACCAAGAAACGTGAATAGCTTCAGAGATTTGTTTTCTTAAAACATGTCGATAGCACAGCATAAGCGTTCCAAGTAATAAAGTGGCAGGGACCTAAACTGCTATTTTCACACTATTGTTAGATTACGATACTATGTCGTGGTTACCGAGTTCTGAACTAGTAAGTGACACGGATTTCGATTATTAAAAAAGCAAGGTAACTAACCGAGTGGCACGGAGGTTCAAAACAAAATTCAAATGAAGGTCAAGTTATACGTTTGTGGCTCTCCAAGGTAATCCTGTGGCACTCCACTATTATCAAACTGGTTCATCTCTACCAGGATGCTTACTTTATGTGCTTGGGTCGAAAAATTTCGAAGTTTGAAAGACTTGAACTAAAATTTAAGTACTGTACAAAATATCTGTATTTAAATTTGAATAATATGGAAAAATAAACGCTGGTTTCTTCTCTTTTGTTTGGTTATTGAAGGTTTAATGTTCTTATTTTTTTCTTGCCCCCCCCCCCTTCAACAATATTTTGAGACCAGGACATGAACTTTTTTTCAAATTTGTATAAGCCTTATGGTGGCCCAACCATGACTACTCAAGTGGCCCGACCTTTACAAATAGCGCCTTTCTAGTATTTCACCTTAGCCTTCTCAAACACCTTACCGGAGGGGGTTTTTCTATAGTCTTAGTGTGCAGCACAACACACTTCATACATTTTCAAAATTTATCTCGATAATTGCATTTCATGAATCATTTCTTGAAGAAAAGTTCATTGCACCTGGAAAACTTTTTTTTGTAAGAATTAGTTACTGAATTCAGTACGGGTGTTTTGAATACACGATTGAAACTCACAATATTGTGAAAAGTTAGCTATCACAGTGAGAAGTTTTAAAATGGTTGTATCATAGATATCATGAGTTACTAAAACTGTAAAATCGTGATGGCCCGACCATAACAGTGGCCCGACGATAACGACAATACCCTATGTAAGTTCCAGTTATATGCAACTAAGCTGGATTTTCGAAAAACCTCTTATACAGCCGGTAATTACGAAAACTAAGATATAAAACATATCCTTTTTATTATAAATCTAATATAATGGTAATGCTACTCATAAAAACCATCATTTGTTAATTTGTATCGAAAACTACTATGCACATGCGAGATTTACGGCTCGAAAACCGTATGACAACTTGAACCTATTATACCTGAAAACAAACATCAGGCATAAGGGAACAAGCCAATATAGTCCCTAAGTTGATAAGCATTTCCCCTTACCAACGCTAATATGCAGAGATATAGCGCCTTGCGTATTTACTTCAGAGCACAGTATAGCCTAGGTGCTACATTGGATTTGGAACTTTGACCTTCTGTTTTTATACGACAGACTTCACAGCCTGTAAGAGTACGAGACAATTGTAGGACTAGTGCTACAAATCCTTTGACTCTTTCAGCCGTGACTCGAACATGTGACGTCTAGCTTCCCGATCAGATGATTCTAACAAAAATCTTACAGAATTGTTGCTCAAGTTGATCTTTCTATCAAACTTTGTTATAAATGTCATAGAAAAACCTACGACGCCCAAAATTTTCTACCAAGATTATATCTCGTTGTGTTACTTATAAACCGCTTTGTTACAATTTGGTTATACAGTGGTTTACCGATTTTATCTACCCATCCGAAAATTTTTGGTAGATATATTTGGAAAGTAGACAAATTTGGGGGAAAAAATTGCTCCAAAATAATTTAAATTAACAAAAAATATTGTTATTATTAATCATTTTTTACAATTATGTATTATTTCAGCGTAATTTTACGTATAGGGCTCATTTTATTCATATCAACCATTAGCCATAATGCATGTCAACTCAGCAATATTATGAAAAAAGACATATCGAAATTCAAAATCGCTCCGATTTCATTCAAATTTTGTGTACTTATTCCTTTACAGTAAATCTTAGATCCGTATTTTCATTTGGTACTTAGGGTTCTCTTTTCTGAGTCAGTGTGGTCCCAAAAGTTGCCATTTTTTCACTTTTCTTTCTTTAAAATTTCATAACTTTTGATCCATTGAACCGATTTAAATGATGTTAGTACCAAATGGAAAGTATTTTAATGAGCTTTTTAGAAAAAAATATTGGACTGAAGCCTAACTTTTTTTTTATTATCGCAAAAACAGTGAAAAGATTCACTTTTTATGTTTCCATGGTGTGTAGACCAAAGAAACACTTTATGTGTCGAGAATACAATGGAGACGCATGGTTTTTGTTTTTACTTGTAATAAAAGGGGTTTTTGACAAAGAAATGTGTCTCTCAAATAAAACGCCATGCGAGTCCATTGCATTCACGCATCTTTATTTCTTAAAAAAAAGAGTATCTCAAAAACTGAAAATTAATTTTTGTACGCGAATTTCGGAATTTATGCGGTTTTTTTACGCGAATTTTGGAATTTACGCGGTTTTGATTTACGCGTAAAAAGCGACTTGAGTGTAATTACATACCACAGATGCCCATGCCATATAGTAAACTATAAAATACAAAGAAATATTCTCTATTATGCATAAATTCATGAAATCTTCCAAATTTTCATGCCTCATGGTTGAAATGACAATTAAAAAAAAGGTAGATAAAACCGGGTCTAAATGGTGGACAAAATCGGGGGTACCTAAAATCGGGTGTAGATTAAACCAGGTGTACATATAATCGGAATACCACTGTATAGCAAGACAGAATACTGCATAAACTGCCCAGAAACTTGCAAAACTCAAGATTGTGACAAAGGTCATCCGAGATTCACGATTTATGTATAACGCAGTTTAATTTGTGGCAGTACGAAGTTTGTCGGGTCATCTAGTTTGATATAAGAAGACAAGTTTAAAGTTTCTAAATGCCCGTGCTCTGTATATTTTATCCGTTTCTTAGAGTTCCGATAAGAGTTTCATCAAGCACACTTTTTTCTGATTAAATAAAATTTATTGTGACAGGTGGCTTTAAAATATAATTGCCTTTCAACTAATATACGAACGAGTTTATATTAGGACAGTTAAAATATAATCAATTAGCTAACGTCCTCGGCACATTAATAGTTCTTTTTGACAGTCTTTTTATCAGTTATTTCATACTTGACAGCAATAAAATCGCAAATATGTAAACAAATGGAAGCAAATGTAAAGCAACATATCAAATATTTTATATTAACGGTTGTATAACATTTCGCCGAAGACCATAACGCGGAGTACCGTTTCGCGGAATACCATTTCGCGGAAAGTACTATTACGCAGAAAGTACCTAATAAACACCGATAATTCTTCCGCGGAGAGTACTATTCCGCGGAAATCAGTTTGGCGGAAAGGACCACTTTGCGGAAAACCATTTGGTGGAGAAAAATGAAGTCCACATAGCAAAATGTGCAAGATGCTGCAAACGTTTTATGGAGTGTTGACAGCGATACGCCTTCGGAAACGTCTGAAACCAGGGATGGCACAATCACTTTGACTCAATTCACATTCATTTGACAGTACCGTCTCAGTCATGCAGAATTTGAAAAAGTTACATATGGGACGATTGAAGAACTAGTTATTATCTACAACTTTTCTGAATAAAGTATTGCTGTATCTTTTGTATTTACGGTGCTACAATGCTAGTACCTCTTTACCCAAGTAACAATTCAAAGTCACTTGGTTTTACTTGAATTTTATAAAGGTTTTATTGCGGTATGAATCATTACCACTGGATTTATTGTGGCATTGCACAATACCAAGAGGATACGAGTCCAAACACACTTATAGCTAGCTAGAAAACCATAATAAAACTGTCAATAACGCGAATTTATTGTGGTTGCTTATATTACCACGTTAAAACTTGTTGGCTGCACCACGTCTCCTATAAACTTACCATAAGTGTGGCGTAGCAACACAAAATGGCGCACCAATCAAAATTGATCTTATCGCGGTTACTTGTCAAACCGCAATAAATCTGTTAGTTTTATAGAGCTATTAAAATGGCAACACCCTAACCAAACAGTTTTTTTGCTGCTATTATGAAGAATACCAAAGTTCAACACCAAAATCATTTTTTTATGCGAAGCCATATTGCCATATTCTAGTATTTTGTTTTAGCTCGCAAACAACAATTCATCAAAGCAAAGTATTTCGCAGAAAGAAGGTCATTATCAATCGGTTTTCCTGACAGAGGAAGCAACTAAGATGATTTTGCTAGAAATTGAGATTGACTAACTGAATATTTTCAGTTTGTTAAAACAACCAGTTTCCGAAAATTGAAAAATTTCAGTGGCGCGCTGATTTTATCGACCTATCATATCAAAATTCACGATGAAATTAAATGCGCACATAGTGCAAACCAATGAAATTGCTTAAAATTTAATAAATATTCTATGGGATATTTTATTCTGGTCGCTATAAACCAAATCGTTCAGAATGATCTGTCTGTAAAACTAAAACTTTTCTGCTCACGGATATATTTTCAAGTTGACAAAGCTAGCGAACTTATTTGGCGTTTGCTAGAAAAGCGAAAAGCGAAAAGCAAAAAGCGAAAAGCTTTTTTAAATTATGGCGATGGCTGTCAAGCAGCGAAAGCTTAATCGGTTTTATTGTTGCTTTTAGCAGAGCGTGATACGACTACTTGAGTTTATAACCTGATTCTTATAGCGGTTATGAAAACATTCTGAGGAGTGGGCCACTTGGTCAGAAAGCAATTTTATAGCGGTCATCAGAAAGTTCTGGTGGAGCTCATAGTTTTATTAGCGGTTTTATGAAATTGGTCATGAAAACCGCTATACGAACGTAATAAAACTTGGAATTGTTACTTGGGTAGTGACTAAGTGAACGTTCGTTTAGTCATTAACGACTTACTAGCATTGTAGCGCCGTAACTACAAAAAAACAGCAAAAATTTATTCAGTAAAATTGTAGATAATAACTAATTGTACACATGTCCCATACACTACTTTGTCAAATTTTGCTTGGCTGAGACGGTACTGTCAAATGAATGCGAATTGAGTCAAAGTGATCGTGCCATCCCTGCCTGAAACAAATAGATTTTATAGTCGTATTGGATTTTATTTGACTGAATAAAAACTTCTGGCTGTTTGCAACATTTATGAAGTCTGATTAGAGTAAAATGTTGCTTAGAAAATTCTTGATCGTTTGCTATCATTAACTCATTTTTTGAAATTTTGCGACTTGGTTCGGTCTGATTTAACACCGATCATATGATATCGCTACAAGCAATCGAGTTGAGCAGGCGAGTCGAGCAGTCGAATCAAGCAATCGAGTCAAGCATTTGGGTCGAGTCGAGCAATCAAGTCGAGCAGTTAAAGCGTGCAGTCCAGCCGAGCAGTTAAATCGAGCAGTTATGTTGAGTAGTTCAGTTGAATCGAGTAGTCTAGACGAGCACTTTTGTCGAGTAGTCGAATCGAATGATTTAGTCAAGCGGGACGGGTCGAGTCAAGCGGTTAAGTCGAACAGTTGAGTCGAGCAGTTCATTCGTGTAGTGGAGTCGAGCAGTTCATTCGAGCAGTCGAGTCGAGTGAACTAAATGAACGTTCATTTAGTTACTAATGAGATACTAGCATTGTAGCACCGTAACTACAAAAGATACAGCAACACTTTATTCAACAAAATGGTAGATTTAGTTATTATCTACAAATGTCCCGTACATCAATTTGTCAAATTTTGCACGGTTAGGACGCTACTGTCAAGTGAATCAAAATTGAGACAAGGTGATTGAACCATCCCTGCAGTCAAGCAGTCCAGCCGAGTGGTTGAGTCGAGCAGTCGAGTTGGGCAGTTGAACCGAGCAGTCGAGTCGAGCAGTTTAATCGGTTTAAGTTGCTGTTTAACCGTCCGACCGAACGGACGTTCTTTTTTGACTCGCGTCGTAGTACCGCGTATTTTAACTTTTAGTAATATTGACAAACGTGCATGCAGGCACTTTTTTATTTACAAACATATTGGTTTTCGTCGCTTAAAATGTACCGCCGCGCGTGTAATCATGAAGTGTGGCATCAGAAATTGCATCGCCAACGACAGTCGTGACCTATGGAAGTGCGAAGGAAATTGTAATCGCTTTTTCCACGGAATTTGCGTAGGCGCAGCTAGAAATAAGGAAGAATTACTGCGGTCATTCATGCTGCCGTTATGTGCTGACTGCCAAACGCAGTTCACTGCTGAACTTAACTTTAAAGTAATCACACAATCGTTGTCACAAATTTCAGACAATATAGGAAAAATATTGGAAGCAAATCACAAATTGCTTACCAACTTAAAAAATTTGAGCACCACACACGACGAAACACTAGAGCACTTTGAAAAAGTACTTCTAGACATCTACAGCAAATTATCGACCGTTGAAAAACCAACAAATCCAGCGTATCAGAAATCAAAAACCGAATATGATCACTTTTGGACGTCCAGCCTACAGACCCACTTGCAGTAGAAGCAGTTGCTAAATCTGCAGCGACAGCAGCAGTAGCAGCAATAGCAAAAACACCTTTAATTGACCCACCTCCAGAATTATTTACTGCTCTAAGAAATGACCTGACAGACTCGCATACCATTCTGGCCTGCGAAATTTAATCGCAAATTGACGACATAGCAAAGACAATCGCTACTTCGCCTACCCAAATCATTCAAAAAACCACCAGCGTCATAATTCAAGTTCCAGACGAAACCAAGGAATCAAATAACAAGAAACCAAACTCCGGCTGGCGCTTTATTGGAAACAAAAGAAACTGGGGGCCGGATTGGAGTTCATATGATTCCAAGCAGCGCTTCCGTCGTCTACAGGAAAAAAAGGAAGACAAAGCTAGATGCAGGCGTAAACAACGGAAAAGGAACCAGCAGAAGACCTCGTCGGTCAACAGCACACAACGGCCCAGAAGTAATACACACACGGAAGACAATTATAACTGTAACTCTAGACCCGGCAACAGCAACAGCAACAATAACATCGTCAACAGTGACAGCAGCAGCTCCAATGCAAACATATTCAAAACGAACGTCAAAGCCAATTCAGCACTTCTCCCTATGGACAAAGCCCTTTTGGCAGCATCTAGACATCATTTTTCTGGACCGCCAAAAACTGACATTACATCAAAATTTATAAATTTCCAAAAAGGGCAAATAATTAACCATTATAACACTGAAAAAACCCAACCGCAGTTAATAGTAGCAACAATATTGAAATCAACGGAAACAGCACACCTACAATCCCAGTATCAACTGAACGACTGTCAATTCGTACTTGACCCATTGCTACGAAAGCTACAGGACGTCATCCTATCAGGAACCTGTTTTTAGTTACCGATAAGCCTCTAGTGACGTCCTATCAGAGACCTGGTTTTCGGTACAGACATAAGCCTCTTATATTATATAAATAGAAAAATAGATGTTAGTAACAAACGTATCCTAGATGATTCAGGGCGAGCCGGCCGCAGGCAACGGCGTGTGTTCGCCGGTGACCCGCCGTTGAAATCGCCGGCCGGCCGGTCTATTCGCTTGCTTAGGCCTACTGACCTCTAGTTAGTTTTCCCTAGTCTTCGCATCGATTTAACTTTTGTTGAATATAAATATTGCCGCTTTCAAACAGTATAATCAATATATATATATAGAATGCCAGTGTCGCTGGTGTTTCATGGGTATTTTGGTGGCAAACATGCTGCTGGTTCGTGTTTTGGATACGGGAACAACATTGTCAAATTGCCCAATAGAAAAACTTTCCTGCCGAAGTAATACCCCGAAATACTACGTGATTTACGGAAAAGCAGGAAGGATTTTTTATTGGGTTGCCTTTTCAGTTTGACAATCAGATTCCCGTTGTGAATCGAGCACTTATACATATGCGCATACAATGTAAATATATTATTTTTCAAATGTGTGATGTTTACCACGAGCACTGCAGCGACACTAGCATTTTATATATATTGATTCTACTTTTCAAAATGAATACCAAGTAACAACGGTAGTTGAATTGCCAGAGCAATGGCTGTTTACGGGTTGGTTTAAGGCGATCAAAGCTGCATAAAGTAAGCACTTAAATGGTGTTTGAATAAGCGATGTTTAAGCTACTTTAAGTTTTTCAAACCAGTTCTCTCCCAAAAGTTGATAAACAAGCTTAATAGCGGATTTTTCTGCTAAACAATTTGTTTCTCAACAGCCATAAACATCAAACCGTTTTACGGCTGCTTAAAGGTGTTAAAATGTAGAGTGGAAGCTTTCATTAGGCACACAGCTTTCAAACTACTTTAAGGCTGCTTAAAGGTATTAAAGTGGCTTTATAAACTTCTACCAAGTGTTTTATCGGCTCACAGCACACTTACTGTCAGATCATAGAATTTCGCAATTCGGCTGACAGCAAAAGCTTATCCGTTATCGACATTATCGACTGCTTCACGCTAGGCACACCGTTTGTATTTGGATGGGCTGCAACGAGATATCCAGGCCAATCCAAAATGTTTCTGGAAATTTGTAAATAATAAACGTAAGGACAAAGGAGTTCCTTTGAATGTCACTCTAAACTCTAAAAAAAGTGAAAATATGCAGGATGCCGTCGATATGTTTGCTGATTTCTTCAAAAGTGTTTACGATAGTGCAGCGATTAACAATATACCTGAGTTTATCGCATCTAACATAAGCATGCCTGTAATTGATCAGAACATGGAAAAAATTCGTGACAAAATAATTTCGTTGGATGTATCGAAAGGATCAGGACCGGATGGAATACCGAACTCTTTGCTAAAACGTTGTGTGGATGGCTTGCTACTTCCGCTCTATGTACTATTCAACGCATCTTTGACAACAGGAATATTTCCAGATATCTGGAAAATGTCGCATATTGTACCAATTCACAAAAATGGTTCGAAGATATCCGTAGAAAATTATAGAGGCGTTTCTATTTTGTCGGCAATACCGAAGATGTTTGAAAGTATTGTATACGATCATGCATATTAGAGATGGTCGGGTAGCGGAAAATTTACCCGAAACCCGCACCCGTACCCGTACCCGCCGGGTACGGGTCGGGTTCGGGTATTGAAAAAAAATAATTTGCGGGTTCGGGTCGGGTACGGGTTTGGTTTTGAAACCGGGTACGGGTCGGGTCGGGTCTATTGACCTCGTTTAACACTAAAGATTGTCGGGTATCCGGACCCGTACCCGTGCCCGACGGGTTGCGGTCGGGTTCGGGTATCAAAAAAAATAAACTTGCGGGTTCGGGTCGGGCACGGGTTTTTATTTTTTTTCCTAATCGGGTACGGGTCGGGTTCGGGTATTCAAATTTTCATACCCGACCATCTCTAATGCATATACATGGATCGAGCCTCTAATGCTAAACTGTCAACACGGATTTCTGAAAAAACGTTCAACAGTGACCAATCTTACGGAATTCGTTTCCAGGACAGTGCAATGGATGTCAGATGGCTTCCAAGTCGATACTGTGTATACAGATATGTCCAAAGCGTTTGATGTAGTCAACATAGGGGCAATGACCGCAGTTCTCCGGAAGTATGGATTCAATGGTGTCTGCTTAAAATGGATAACTTCGTACCTGACCAACCGCTTACAATATGTTAGACTACACAATACAAATTCTAAAGTGTTCAATACGCGCTCAGGAGTACCTCAAGGTAGTCATCTGGGCCCTCTGCTGTTTGTTATCGTCATGAATGAGTTACCCGATATGCTAAACGATGTTTTCGTGTTAACCTATGCTGATGACGTAAAAATGTTTACTCCTGTACGTTCCCCAAAGGATTGTGCGACTCTTCAAGAGAACTTGAATCGTTTTCTGGACTTTTGCAAATTGTTTGGACTAAAAGTAAACGTTTCCAAACGCAAAGTGGTCTCTTTTAGTCGCAAATCGAGTAAAATCGAATATGGATACCGCCTAGGTGATGATTTAGTCCCAAGGAAAACTTGCCATTGTGATTTAGGCGTTGAAATGGACAGTGAATTGACCTTCGGCAAGCACATCGAGAAGATAGTAACGAAAGCAAATTCATTATTCGGAATGGTGAAACGATTTAGCCGTGAATTAGATGACCCGTACACGATAATTGCTATCTACACTGGTTTGGTCCGCACCACAATTGAGTATGTAAGCGTGGTATGGCGTCCATTTTATAACATACTAGCTGACCCGACAAACTTCGTATTGCCACAAATTAACCTGTGTTGTACATAAATCATGAATCTCGGATGATCTTTATCACAATCTCGAGTTTTGCAAGCCCCCCAGTGGGCGGCGCCTCCGACGGCGGGTCACCGGCAACACTCGCGACCGGCTCGTCCTGAATGATCTAGTGTTACTATAGATAGTTTTTGTGGTCTTGTTATTGATTAATGTTTTATGGAAGAGTCTCGAATTTCTCGAGTTGGATTAGTTTTTGAGTTTCGCAAAAATTTCTGTTTTATTTGTATGAGAGTCCATATCCCCCTACCACAGGGGTGAGAGGTCTCTAACTATCATAAAATAAATTCAAGACTCAAAAATCTCCTACATGCTAAATTTGGTTCCATTTGCTTGATTAGTACTCAAATTATAAGGAAATTTGTATTTCATTTGTATGGGAGCCCACCCTCTTAAAAGGGAAAGGGGTCGTAATACACCACAGAAAAAAAATTCTGCCATCTAAAACTCTCACATGCCAAATTTGGTTCCATTTGCTTGATTAGTTCTAAAGTTATGAGCAAATTTGTATTTTGTTTGAATGGAACCCCCCCCCCCCTCTCCTAAAAAGGTAAGAAGTCCTAATTCATCATGGGAAAAATGGTTGCCTCCAAAAACACCCACATGCCAAATATGGTTCCATTTGCTTGATTAGTTCTCGAATTATGAGGAAATTTGTATTTCATTTGTGTAGAAGCCCCCCCTCTTGAAGTGTGGAAGGATCCTAATTCACCGTAGAAAATATTTTTGCCTCCAAAAACCTCCACATGCCGAATTTGGTTCTATTTGCTTGATTAGTTCTCGAGTTATGGGGAAATTTGTATTTCATTTGTATTGGAGCCCCCCCTCCTAATGTGGGAAGAGGTCCTAATTCATCACAGAAAAAATTCTTGCCTCCAAAAACACCTACACGGCAAATTTGGTTCCATTTGCTGGATTAGTTCTCGAGTTATGAGGAAATTTGTATTTCGTTTGTATAGGACCCCCCCTCCTAAAGTGGGGAGGGGTCCCAATTCATCATTGAAAAAAAATTGTCTCCAAAAACACACACATGCCAAATTTGGTTCAATTCGCTTGATTAGTTCTCGAGTTATGAGGAAATTTGTATTTCATTTGTACAGGAGCCCCTCCTCTTAAAGTGGGGAGGGGTCCTAATTCACCATAGAAAATTTTCTTGCTCTCGAAAACCTTCACGTGCCAAATTTGGTTGCATTTGCTTGATTAGTTCTCGAGTTATGAGGAAATTTGTATGGAAGTCCCCCCTCTTAAAGGGGAGAGGAGTTATAATTCCTCTTATAAAGAGGGGAGGGGTCTCAATTCACCATAGAATAAATTCTTGTCACCGAAAACACCCACATGCCAAATTTGGTTCTATTTGCTTGATTAGTTCTCGAGTTATGCAGAAATTTGTGTTTCATTTGTATGGGAGCCCCCCCTCTTAGTGGGGGGAGGGGTCTCTAACCATCACTAAAACCTTTCCTGGCCCCAAAAACCTCTACATGCAAATATTCACGCCGATTGGTTCAGTAGTTTTTGATTCTATAAGGAACACAGGACAGACAGACAGACAGACAGACAGAAATCCTTCTTTATAGGTATAGATATTGTCAGTTCAGAGAAAAATTCTCATCGGGCGATTTTGAACGAAAAAGAAGAAGCAACTGCGCAGTTGTCAAACTTCTCAAACACTGAAACAAAAACGCCGTTATGAATTACACGTGATACACTCATAATTGGAAATGCACAAAAATCGTCTGTTTTTTTCATTTAAATATAGAAAAACGTTTATCTAGTCACATATTGCCATATTTTATTTACTCACATATTGAAAAAACATCCCGTCGAAATTTATTTGTTTATAACATTCAAACAACCGAACCGATTTTAATGATTTTGGTTCCAAATGAAAAGTTTCCCGATGAAGTTTTTAGAGAAAGTATTAGGCTGAAGCAATAAAACGAAATACACTTCTAATTAAAAATACGCGTGAATAATAATCTTTTAATTATGTTGGATTTGGTGTAGGCCAAAAATAAATTACCCATAATCCGTACCTATTCAGCTTTTTACGAGCCATACTGGTAGACGTGTTCGTAATATTTGAACATTTTTGACATTTCCCTAATACATTGCACGTTTTCTTTCCTAGGTCTATAGAGCTTTCTGACAGCTCAAGCACCCACACTAGCGAACACGAAATACGCGTGTATATACATGATGTTTACCTCATTTTGGGGAACAGCTGATGCTGGAGGAACAAACCGAAAAATAGCGATTACTACTAGGATTACTAGTTGTGTTTCTCCGTTTGCCACACTGCAGAGCACATATTTCGGTCAAATTTTTCATCCTGTTCCAAATTCAAACACATATTTTGAAAATTTGCTGGTATTTAAGCCAGCGGAAGACGAAACTCATTCTGTACCTTGGTGACAAACGAATGCATCTCTTTTGTTTACTGTTGTTGTTTGCCTCATTTTCAAGCACCAATACACACATAACTGGAAAGGTCTATAGAACAAGACAAATTTTGATATTTAACTTTTGTCATACAAATAAGATTCTAAGTTGAATTTATATTTTATTAAAATTATGTACTTCTTTAGGTTTGTGAGTATGAGTGTGAGTGGTAAGCTACTAGAATAATGAAAATCAAAAAGACTGCACACGATTAAACAAGCAACACATAATTCCCCAGCATTTCCAACCAATAAGCATTTCCAATGCAATTTAAATGCAAGCCAATAAGCATTTAAGTTGCCTTAAATGCTGTTTTGGCAAAATATGCGGCTATTTTACTGCTAGTCCTCTTATAATGCTTACAATGCTTATTTGCAGCTAGTTACCGAAGAAGAATTTAAATAGAATGGTGGATGCCAATTTATAACAGTTATGCAATCAAAATGCTGATAAACAGCAACCTGCAGTATACAACGCCAGGGATGCTAATAAACGATTGATTTACTGCTTATACTAATGCTTATTGGTTGCCTGGGTATAATTGGTTCATTTTGGCCGTACTTGATTCATCGGAAGTCCAGGCGTAGAAATTGTATGTCTCAAAGCGCACGTGACGTGGCATTGAAATTGATTTTAGCGAGGATGTTTGGAGAGTCCAATTCGCCCACTAAAACTTTCCTGATTAACAGAACTCTTTCAGTTTTTCTCCTATTGTCGAGAATTTCAATGTTGAGTAGGTTGCAGTGGTCTTGATACGGCGAAAGCACTAAAGGGTTTCACCAGGGTAGAAATCTCAAAGCATGCCGTAAGAATTTTGTCTGCACTGCTTCCAACCTGGAGGACCAAATTCCAGTGAGGGGCTCCAAACTTCAGCAGCATACTCTAGGATAGAACACACAATAGAGAAGTACAGGGAACGTAAGCAAGATATATATCTAAAGTCTTTGGATACCCTAAAAATGAAGCCCAAATTGATTGCCTTTAGATATTACATATGAGTAGTGTTTCCGAAAACAGAGGCTCGTATCAAGAAGACTTGGGAGTTCTTTGATTACATTTACCCTTTCCAGTATTTCGTTGCTGATGCGGTAGTTTCATATAATAGGTTCTTTCATGCGACTAAAAGAGATGATCATACACTTGCGCACGCTAGCGGAAAGCTCATTCTTTAGACACCAGTCTGCAAAAATGTCGATTAGTTTCTGTAGTTCACAGCAGTCTTCAATTGATTTGACCGGCACAAACATTTTAAGATCATCAGCGTATAGCAATCTGGATCCTCGTGGAAGTACAGCACAAACGTCGTTTAAGAATAAGGAAAACAATAGCGGTATGAGGTTACTTCTTTATGGAACGATATTGAAAAACATACAGGACAGTCCGTCCGCTTGTCGAAACCCTCTGCGTGATTAAAAAGGACACGAGGGTGTCCCCGAAACGCGCACGCAGCACATCACTTACTCCAGAGTAGCGTTGATCAGCCGCGTCAGTTTATCCGGAAAACCGTACTCAATGTATAAAACGCTGACTAAATAATAGTCCGCCATCTTGGATTTCAAAATGGTGTCAAACATCTATTTTCGACTACTGGCAGTTATCTCCGATCTAAAAAAGTCTGTATTGCAAGGTTTTTCATGAAAAATGCTAAATAATAGTCCGCCATCTTGGATTTCAAAATAATGTCAAACATCTATTTTCGACTACTGGCAGTTAGACCCGTTCTAAAAAAGTCTAATTGCAAGGGTTTTCATCTAAAATGCTAAGCAATAGTCCGTCATCTGGGATTTCAAAATGACGAGACTTACAAAGAACGCATGAGACTATTTTGCAAGATGACATTTAGTATCAGTGATGAAACTGACCGTCACCAGCCCCGATAGGGGTAGCAAGTACATGTAGTTCACTACGAGTTGAGTAAGGTTTTAAACTACCGCACGATTTAGTTAGATACTCTGTCTAGCTCACAGCAGCTCTATGTTTGATTCTAATGGGATGCTTTTTATGAGCTTTTCCATGCCAATAATTCGTATTTACATTGCTAACTCTAAAAAAATATGTTTCTGCGTCGTTGAAATGTATATTTTAAATGTGCTTTTTAAATTTTTGTGCGATTAAGGCTGTGAACCATTTCGCGAAATTTTTAACTTTTTAGTTAAAATTTGACAGTTTGATGGTTATTTCTCCTCGAGTGGTTAAAATCAGTTCAGAATGCGAACCATTTCATATTTGACGTATTGATAGTTTTTTTTTGTTCAATGAGAGCCTATAAGGTGAGGATGAAAATATTGTTTATTCTGTTCGAGTTAAAATTGGATGAATTTTTGATGTTGATTTGCTTTTATTTGATAGATAAAATTCATCTCATTTCAACCCGGGTTGTTTGAACAAATTTATTATGCGATAAGCATCCATACCAATGCAAAAAAATCCAACGAAAAATCAGTGAAACACGTCGAAGCTCTCTTCCTCACCTGTGCATATCTCATTGGCTCTGAAGCGAACCATCGAACTGTCAAAACCTTGGTCAAAACTAACCATGCTCCCGAGCAGGGTTATTTTCGAAAAACCATCGAACTGTCAAATTTTAACCAAAAAGTTAAAAATTTCGCGAAATGGTTCACAGCCTAAATGTATATTTTTGCAGGTTATGACTGAAAATAATTCAGCGTGTACGCATAATGTTTACGTGTTTCTTAAGATGAATTTGTGTTCAGTGTTCTGAACTGTGTTTTATCAGAACTGTCAGTTTCGGTTGTCAGTTGCGTTTGTCAGAATGAGCGCAAAACGCTAATTTTTCTTTGAACGGACAATACGTTAACCGGATCGAGCGTGCGCAGAAAAAGTTTGTGCGATATGCTTTGCGCAATCTTGGTTGGAGAGATGAAATGCCTGACTACCGATCTCTTTGTTTGCTAGTAGGAATCAACAGCTTGAATGACCGCAGGATTTTAATTGATGTTCTGTTTCTAAAAAACCCGAATTAATCCACCTAGCGGCGTGACCTAGCCTTTCTACTGCCACAATCATCATTATTTAATTGCTCAGGAACATCTATAATTAACTTGACTATATTTTTAAATATCCGTTCCGTATTTCTCAAAATCCTTATTTACCAGTAAAATTCACAACGTATTGCGTAGAATAATTATATTGTCTTTCCTTGGGTGCGTAAATACTTGTAAGCGTCATTTATGTTACTTGATTATTTAGTTTTATAATCGGTCGGCCTTAACTTTCGGGCTTCAGAGCCACATGCGAAATTTGTTTTGAATTGACAATATGAAAATGTGTTCATAGCAGATTTTTTGATATTTTGATATTAATACCAAAGTTAGCATCTTTGAAAAACAAGAGTTCAGAAAAATTATTATATACTTCACTTTTGAAGAAAAAGGATATCGACAACAAAATGATTAATCTCAAAATTTTACTATTAGTTTGCTTGGCTTCAATTGTGCAATATATCTGAATCAGAAAAAATAACTGAATAGAGCATTAGATATGAAAAAGAGAAATTGAACTTTTTCTTAGCTGGCGCTCCTTCAGATAATTATTTTCGCATGGAAATTAAAACTTAAGCTTTTTGTGGATGTATTTCATGAAAAGATAGTCATTAGCTTGATCGCATCGTTTTTACAATGTTAGTGGGTTAGGAAAACAAGACGAGGTCGAAAAATAATGCAAAAGCTGCGCCACAAACATGCTTGAGAATGGGAAATATAATCGATATGATTTCCAGTGCTTGTCATTTTTGATTTAATTATTAAAACATGATACATGACATAAGACATCTGTCCTTTAAAATGTCACTAACGAAAACAAATCTTACAAAATTACTACCGCGCAACGTTTACTTCCTATTTTTCATATAACATTTCTAAGCTCTAGTATCTATTGATTGAAAAGAGCATCCATAGATGTGCAAAATTTGTTTGAAATTTGTATAAATTTATTTGGAAAAATCAACCCACTAGTATTTTTAATCCTATACACCACTATACCTACATGCTTAAATTAACTGCTTTTTTTCGCTTTTTGCTTTTCTTGTACAATTGTGAGTAACAACAAGTGAAGAAAATGACAATTGAAATCTGAAATCAAAGAAAAGAAAAAACTTTTACCGACTAAATTCCACTATTTTATATTTATTTGCAACAGACACGTAGTTCGCTTACGACGTGCAGGCTTCATCAGTGTCTTATTTCAAAGCGTATACGTATCTGTCGCGAATAAATATTAAATAGTGGAATTTAGTCGGTAAAAGTTTTATCTTTTCCTTGAATTCAGAGTTCGTATTCCACTAAGAGGCTTCAAGAACTTCAGACAATTTGCATGTTTCTCGCTTCTCTTGAATTTCAATGCAAATTTAAAAATTGCAAATTGTAATCACATACACACATACATACACACATACATGCATACATACATACATACATATATACACACATACATCACACACATTGAATACAATCAACATTTGATTGATTTGTTTTGATTTCAAACGTTTTAACGGTTTAATATACGGTGCTTAAGTGTTAAAGATTGAATAACTTTTGAATGAACCGTCCGATTTTAAATAACTCGGTTTTGTTTGATAGATCTCAGCAGTAATTTTCAAATAATAATAAAATGCGTGATGTTTTTCATTGAATTGATGCAAATTGAATTACAAAAATATGTTTTAAATACTATTTTTTCACATTTCTTTATGTAACTTTCAAACTACAAGTCCAATCGTCATGAAATTTGAAAGTTAAGGGTTTGTAAGGCTCCTCTTTCATATACAATCAATTTGGTTCAAATCGGTTAAGGGACCTATGAGATAATGAAGTCCCATATTTTTCGTATTTTTATACATAACTTTTGAACTAAAAGTCCGATCAAAATGAAATTCAATAGCGACCGATGGGACACCTAGACCTTTCATTTGCCACTAAGAACATTAAAATCGGTCCAGCCATCTCCGAGAAAAGTGAGTGAGATTGAAAGCGTTACATACACACACACACACACACACACACACACACACACACACACACACACACACACACACACACACACACACACACACACACACACATACACACACACAGAAAATGCTCAGTTTTCAAAACTGAGTCGAATGGTATATGACATTCGGCCCGCAGGACCTTCTTTCCATTTCCGGTTTTCCAAGTGATTTCTATACCTTTATACTATATATTTATATAGTAGAAAGGCAAAACGTTATTTCGGAGAAATACAGCGCACCATACTTGTTCAGCCAGGTGACTAGATATGAAGGGCAGAACCAGCTTAAGAAGAATTAGGCCGTTCCATTTATCGAACAGGTCGCAGAATTATGCCCGAAATGAGCCCATGTATCGAATGATGGCTATTTATAACGATCTTCAATCCGTAATTTCCATTGATATGTCAAGTGGTCAGCTTAAACATAACCTTAAACAGTATTTTAATAATCATGTGTAAAATTTTTATGTATTTATTTACTTGTTAGAATCTATATGTACATCTTTAAGTGTGATAACGGGCAAAGCCTATACATCAAATAAAAAAAAAATCAAATAAATAGGCGGGCAAGGCTTCAGGTGTAAAGATATTCGTACTGTCTGTTCTGCAGATGCAAATGGGGGGGGGGGGATCATACGGCGAGTGCTTATGGATCAAAAGATGGCGGGTTCAATTCCCGGAAAAAAGACATGCATTTTTGATTAGCTAGCTTACTTATACGAATTAAAGTTATTCGAAATTAAAAATATCGCGTTCGAAACATGTTTACAGCAAAATAAAAAAAGGCCACGTTTCATTTTTTAAATTTAAAGATAGATTTTTTTTGGCTGCATAAAGGTTGATGAAGCGTTGATTAAGCGACTGGAAAAGCAGATTGCAAAACTATTTCTCGTTCTAAAAATAGAATTGACAGCATTGCGCAAATTGGCTATTTAAAAGCGCAAAAAAGTTTCTATTAAGCTTCATTGCAGCTTCGAAAGCAGCCATTAATTAGCCTGAAGCTTGATAAAATCACCAGATTTAGATGTTTAAGAGCTGAAAAAAGGTTTTTATTTCTAAACCTAAACCATAGATCAGCCACAGGTTGAATAAAATCAGCTATAAAAGCGTTTGATCAGCCTGAAATTGTTACTTGGGTAAGCGGTTGTCTTTTGTTTTAGCATTTATAAATTCCATTTGAGCTGGACTTGTTTCCAAATAAAGTTTACACACAGACTAACAGACGAGATAGTCGCGTTAATTCCATCGTCCAATCAACAAAAACCACTCATTATTTAAAAAAAATCCGAAAGGTTGTGTACAAGACACGACACGATAGTAGCATGTATCCATGCATGTAATCATTCGATTCTTCATGTATACATACTATATGTAGCATAAATACATACTACATGCGTTGTATGTAACATTTACCAAAGTAGTAACATTGTATACGTCCAATCCTCAATATATTTCAAAGATATTTCTATGTGCATTTGGAAGCAATTTAACAAAATCAAGAACATACACTTTTGCTTTCCTGCTACCTTACAGAAATTAAAAATTGTTCTTATTACCAATCGCTTCACCGCGTTGTAGTACCAATTCTCGCGTCACTTTTCAAAAGGACCTAAGTAACAATGAGAGATTCTCTTTGTGCCTCTTCTCTTTCGGTTGCCACGGTGCACAGTGGTCCAATCAGCGAAATACGTGATCATGTGATATTGCGCCAAAACGTGAAGTTTTTCGCATATAGTGTCTTTAGGACATGGGCGTAGCCAGAAAAGTTCCTTGGGGGGGGGGGGGGGGGGGTTTACCAAAACAAATCTGACATAGCCTAACCGTAAGCAGCTTATTCAGGAAATGGAGTATTATTTTCAGTTAAAAACTATTTTGGTTGAAATTGAGTGTTCTGCATCAGACAAATGCCGCCTAGTTGGTTTCGAGGTACGATGCTGGGTCAACAAATCAGTCGTCGCATGTTCGAATCTCGGCTAGGCGGTGCTGCTAGATAGAGTCAGTAGGATTTTTGTACTAGCCCGGTAACTGTCCTGTACTGTAGTAGCCGACTGCGAAGTCTGTCAATGAAGAGGGATCAAGTCTTAGAAAGGACGTTTAATCCCACGGTTTTGCTTTGCTCATCAGACAAAAAATCAAATTGAAATAACAGAGTTAAAGTTATGGCTTCCCAGCCGGCATTGAGGTACGTTGTATGTTCGAATCTCGGCTGGAAGAGGCTGTTAAAATCCATAGAACTGAGTCTCTTCAAGACGCAGCGAGAGTGCTGAAGAACAACTTATGCTGTATGATTCTCGACATCGCTCGTAAGGTGATCCGACGATCAGATTTCGAAAAGAGAGGTTTGATTCTTAGTAAATGTAGCAAACTTCTTGGCTAAGCAGATGACTTTGCCAGATGGCTAAGCAGGTTACAGAAACTTTGCCACGACGAAGGCCATCTGGTCGGTGTTAAATCAGACCGGACCAAGTCGCAAAATTTAAAATAATAAGGTAATGACAGCAAACGATTAAGAATTTCGTAAGCTACATTTTACTCTAATAAGATCAAACAAATGTTGCAAACAGCCAGAGATATGAAATGGTTTCGAACGATCGATAGCTTTCAACTACACAGCAGCAGCAAACTTTGACTTCGTTTTTCACGAAATCAAATTTTTGTCACTTGGTTCGGTCTGACTTAACACCGACCATCTGTGCTAGACTGAAGGCGGAGCCTTGCAGGATTGGGCTTTAAATCAACGTGTCGAAGACCAAATACATGAATGATAATAGCTCAAATGGTCGCTGTTAAGTCAGACCGAGCCAAGTGACAAAAATCTTATTTCGAGAAAAACGCGTTCAAAATTTGCTGCTCTGTATGGTTTGTAACTATCAATTGTTCGAAATCATCTCATAACACTGACTGTTTGCAACATTTATGTAGTCTTATTAGAGTAAAATGTAGCTTAGAAAATTCTTGAACGTTTGCTGTCATTAACTCATTCTTTTAAATTTTGCGATTTAGTCTGGTCTGATTTAACGCGGATCAAATGAGACGAACGTGCTTTTTTCGCGGACGGTAATCGTTGACGGCGACGATCCAGAAGTCGTAGATGAGCTCGTGTATGTGAGATCGCTGGTAGCCGCGGATCACAACACAAATAAGGAGATCCAGCGGCATATTCAAGCAGGACAACGGGCCTACTTTGAGCTTCGCCAAACGCTGCGATTAAGAGGCATAAGCCACCTTAGGAACCTGACAATGTACAAACCCCCTATTAGACCGATAGACCATGCTCACGGAGGACTTACGCGCCTTTGCGGATGGCATTTGACGAAGTGCAAGCTGAAAGCGAAGAGTAGCGGAGGTGCATGAATCAAAGGCAACATACACTGCTCGGGAAGATTACCAACGTACATTTGGAGTAAAGTACAGTGAACTAGTCACGTCGTAAGGAAAACGGTTCTATAAAACAACCCCACCGACACCGGCACATAGCGACTCAACGTGCGAGATGGCTCGTCCAGGTCTAAAGCGACATTTTTTATTTTTTAAGTAAAAACTGCGACTTCAGAGATACCTGGAAAATGGACGACGAGTAACTCAAGATCGCATTAAATGGGGCTTAAAACAGCACAAACCACTCCGGCTCTAAGTTCACGACGCCGACGGGGATCGTACAATCAGCCCCGTACATTTTCCTATACTTTAAACAACAGCTGGCTGTGAAATTTCAAGCCTGAAAGTGTATAACAAATTTTCTCCTGGGGGGGTTTGAACCCCCAAACCCCCCCCCCCCGTCGCTACGCCCATGCTTTAGGAACATTTCTTGGTATAATAAGCCCCTTCTTGTGAGAGAAATCTTTGGGTGATTAATTCCCTTAAAAGTGAAATACGAAATTTATTTTCTCGTACATTCGAGATACAGGTTTGGTACTTTCGTCAAAGTTATAGCAAATATCAATGCAAACAACTTTGTCAAAGACACCATACTTGTATCTCTCCATGGAAATTATCTATGAAGCGTTATTCGTTGGCAAACCTTTCAAAACAGTTTTTAAACCCTGACTTATTCTGGTCAACTTTTACGTGTTTATAGTGTTTTAAGAAGTTGCTTATCTTGCTAAAATCAACATTTTATTAGAACATTATTATACGTGATTTTCTGAAGTTTCGAGTTTTGAGCTTTTTTGATGAAAAATAGTATAACTTGAGCTTATATATTTCCCAAGGTGGCAAATGGTAGTAGATCAAACAACCCGTACTTAAAAGTACAACGTTGCCTATTTTATTTTTTGCTTGAGTAATGTTAATTGTTAACTGCTTGTCAATTCGTGTTTTCCAATTAAATAGTTATTTAGTCATTCCGAGAAAATTCGGCCTTCTGTGACTGTTGTTGAAATTCGGCCATTTGGATTTCGGCCTATCGTGATTCGACCGTTTGTGTTTCGGCCATTCGGTACCAACCCATTATGAGTGTGATCTTTTGAAAAGACACTAATCGAAGGTATTGAACAAAATAGACTTAAGTTAGTTATTTGGAAGCTTTTCTCTTATTAATTGCGTCAACTAAATTTAAGTCTACATTCATTTTCGACTCGAAAATAGACGAAAAAATTTCTGGTAACTCAATTTGTTAGAAAAAGATTGTCAACGTAAATAAAATGGCGTACATTGCATCCGAAGTACATTTAAATTGTTCTATAAACATGATTGAAATGGATTTTTAAAACAACTATAACTTTTGAGGATACAAACAGATACAGACAATTAACACTCGCTTTTAAAGGTTTTTTGTTGTAATTTTAAGTAGGAGTTGTTTGATCTTCCACCATTTGCCACCTTGGGAAATATTTAAGCTCAAAGTAGTACTATTTTTAATCAAAAATGCTCAAAATCTCCGAAACTGCAGAAAATCGCGTATAATAATGTTCTACCAAAACGTTGATTTTAGCAAGATAAACAACTTTCTAGAACACTATGAACACGTAAAAGTTGACCAGAGTAAGTGAGGGTTTAAAAACTGTTTTGAAGGGTTTGTCCACGAATAACGCTTCATAGACAATTTCCATGAAGAGATACAAGTATGGTTTCTTTGACAAAGTTGTTTGCATTGATATTTACTACAACTTTGCTGAAAGTACCAGACCTGTATCTCGAATATATGAGAAAATAAATTTCGTATCTCACTTTTAAGCGAATTAATCACCCAAAGATTTCTCTCACAAGAAGGGGCTTGTTATACCAATAAATGTTCCTAAAGACACTATATGCGAAAAACTTCACGTTTCGGCTCTATATCAAACGATCACGTATTTCGCTGATTGAACCACTGTGCGGTGATGCAAATGTACTTTAAAACATTAGCCTTGCATAAATCAGTTGCAGGTCTCACTACCTACCAAATCGTCAAGAAAACTTTTGTTGAAATGCATTTATGTCGCCGTAATAATCGGAAGAGAGGAAGACCAAAGAGAATCTCTCAATGTTACTTAGGTCCTTTTGAAAAGTTACACGAGAATTCAATACCATTTTATCAACGCAGCTGCATTGTTGCTAGATTATTTGTTTCAGATGGCGACTCGCTAAGGCTCTCTAGTAAAATCAATATATCTCGCGTAACTTTTCAAAAGGTCCTAAGTAACAATGAGAGATTCTCTTTGTGCCTCTTCTCTTTCACCTCCCACGGCAATACAAATGCATTTTAAAACACCAGCTTTGCATAAATCGGTTGCTAGCGTTACTATCTAGCTAAACGTGAGGAAATTTTTTGTTGGAATGCATTTATGTCACCGTAACAATCAGAAGAGAGGGACGCCAAAGAGAGTCTCTTAAAGTTACTTAGATCCTTTTGAAAAGTTACGCGAGATATATAGAATGCCAGTGTCGCTGTTTTTCTACAGGACTCATTATAGTAAACATGATGCTAACAATCTGTATCAAGTCTGTGAATCGGGAACTTCATTGTCAAAGTTGCTCATTGTTATTTATCTGTTCTTTATCTGTGCACTGGTTAGTGTTGTCATCAGTGCGCTCATCGCTGTGTTTTCATGCCAGTGAAATGTTTCTAAACGTTCTTTTTCTTTTTGTCCGGATGAATTGAATCCCACAACTGCGCCCTTTTGCACCGATTTTTTCAGAAATTTGAAGCAAGTGAAGTTTCCAATCACATTATTTGGCAGCCATACTTGAAATTTTAAACTGGTTGTCAAAGTTTGACAATGAGATTTCCCTATTGATGAAACTCAGGCACACACATATGCATATCTAATGTAAATACATTACCTGAACATGTGGGATGTTTACCACGCGCGATGTAGCGACACTGGCATTCTATTCGCTATGTGCGCGAAACGGTGCTGCCATCTTCCCAAGTTTGTTCTATTTGTGAAGTCTGTGCACAGGTTTGTTAAAGAGTGAAAAGGATAGACAAAACTTTGCACCAAATCTTCACAAACTTTCCATATGGCAGTTCCATGAGAGTACAAGAGATCGATTTGTGCTTACATAGCGAATACATATATATTGATTATACTATCCATACAGAATTAAATTACAACCGAACACTACAGCTGTAGCCCACTTTTCCAACACAGATATCAAATTCGCCTAGGTTTAATCGCCGTAAAGAATTTGCAATCTGTTGAGAAAATGGACTTTGATCATTTTTTTTGGCACACTTTCCTAACACAGACATCAAATTGGACTAGGTTTAATCGCGTTCAAAGGAAATTTGTTGGCACCAGGAAGCTTTGTCACTCTTTCTGGCATACTTCCCAAGCAAGGACATCAAAATGGTCTAAGTTTAATCGCGGTGTTAAGAAATCTTGTTGAGATGAGGAAACTTTGTCACTTGTATTGGCTTACTTCCCAAGCACAGATATCAAATTGATTTAGGTTTAGATCATCGTAAAGAATCTTCCAACCAATCACGAAGCGAGGATTTGCAGTTGGACAATGCTTCATTATTTTCAGTTTTTCAATAGTACGTACTTTGAAATCAATAGGATTTATTATTGGTGTGAATGCGTAGATTTGCCGATCGATGGTCGTAAAAATATTTAAAATCGATCTGGAAACCGCTAAGCTATTAACGTTAAAAATCTTTCATTTTTCGTGACGCTCGGATTTTTCGATTTTTTATAATGATACTATCCCAAACCTTGCCGTAATACGTAGTCCTACGTCAAAAGCATGTTTCGCAACACATGTTACTCCGCAACATGCATAACAGAGGGTGCTAGTGTGCAAGCAAAATGTGTAGGACGATGGTTTTTAAAGGATTTTCTTCTATGTGTCATCAAATATACTATATTAACAATATAGTCCACTTCACAAAATCTCATATATATCTGAAAAGACGCAAAAGTAACACCCTCTTGCGGACAAAAAGGTGACTAAAAGCTTTTTGTAACAAACATTTTTAAGCGTGCAACCAATGCATAAGTAAAAGGTGCGGTAGATTGAATATGCTATCTTTATCCCTATGACGTCATTCTTCTAAATTGTAACATTAGATATAAAAATTAATTGTGAATACTAGAAACTATCCAGCTTTTTACGAACCATAATGTCGGACGTGTACGTAATAGTTGAACAACATTTTTGACATTTCAGTAGCATGCAGGAATAAACTAAAAACAATTAATTTATAATTGTCATAATTTTTCATTCATGCTCTATTGTATTAACCCTTGACGTTTGTTATCAGGATTGAAAAAATCGGATTCATGAAAATGTAGCGAACAAATCAGACTACTTTTGCTGATTGACGGTTTGCGACAAAACTTTGCCCACGTATCCGTTTGCCTAGAGATATAATAAAATAGGAACATAACTGGAAATCGAAATAGTTTACCTTTTGATAGAAGTAATTCGGAAAAAGAACACACTGGAGGGAGTTTCTTTTAAACTGGAACATCCGAAAACTGCACAGTATATGCGACCCATTTCACAAATTTAGCACTTGAACAATAATAAAACTAACAGGATTAGTTTGTTATACGAAAAATTGACAAAAGTCTTGGTTTGAGCGATCCAACCAAATGTTTAAATTGTAGCAACGATTTTATTTTAAACCGTCTAGTAAATTTTCACTTAATACGCGGCTACGAAAATAAGGTGCTGCCACCAGTAAATGTTTAGTCTTCAAAACAAGCAAGGTCAGGAAATCATTAAAGAGTGTGAGGAACAGAAAGATTTTTGACAATAATTCTTCATTTACACTCACATATCTCAATAGAGTTAACAAAAGGGCGAATGCCCCAGGTGTAAGCAAAACGCGTGAGTTATTTTTTGCTGGACGAGCCTAGCAAAATCAACTCTCCAATGGCTTTTTACGCTTGTTGCATTCGCCCTTTTGTTGATTCTATCTTCATATGCGCAATTCCATGAGTGTAAAAGGGATAATGGAGAATTGAATTGAATTGAAGATAGAACCAGCAAACCCGAGAATGCGTGAACAAACCGAGCGAGAGCTGATTTTCTTATAATGGTCCAGCAGAAAATAACTCATCCGTTTGGGTTACATTTGTGACACTCGCCTTTTGGTTAATTCTATCTAGAACTCTATACTGAAAGTTGAGTTGTTTCCGATAGACGTGTTCAATTTACGGTGTACTTTGGTAACCTTTTATGCCGCAATGACGCTAGTAGTCGTGTCTTCAGGATTATAGAGGAGTGAACTATATTGTTAATATAGTATATTTGTTATCATTGAGGTCCAACAAATTTCACAATGATGTCACTTTTTAGTAAGAATGCGAATTTATAACTGGTGCGCGTCTTCCCACGATGCACCAAGTATTAGCTGCGTTTTATTACCAGCTCCGATCGGCAAAACTTTCACTTAAAGTGAGTGCGAAGAACGCTGTTAAGTAAGTGTTGTGCTACTGGCAGAAAACGAAAATACCAATAATCCAGGAAGCACATTGCATTACGAGAATCGTATCCCTCCATGCTGGATTATCGGCACTCTGCAAGCAAATATCACGAAAGGAGAGCAAAACGCAACATAATCGAAAGGCTCTCTTCTGCAAAAAGCTTGACAATCTTTTCGATATATCCAAACGCACGGCGATAACGGATATGCAGCAAAAAGCTTAAAAGGAAAGGGATCCAATAGTGAAGCAAGCTCTGTTGGACGATATACAATTTCTGAAGGATCAGAAAGAAGGTCGTCGTGTATGTACTCTTGCTGGTGTCGATGGAGTTCTTGCTGGCAAAATCCAGGAGAAACAGAAAGCAGAGAAGCGTAAGAAGCAAAGACAAAAGCTGTTGGAAGAAGCTGTTGGAATCGTAAGCACATTTAGGGTATCAGACTATTTTGATACTGGCTCTCTTCAGCAGATATTTTTCGGCATTCGGCAACACATGGTAAGCCGAAGGAAATAAACTGAAAATCGACCACTGCCAAAATAGCGCTCTATCTTAATAGATTCAACATTACAACATTTTTTGCTTGCTAGACCCTTTAGAACGCTCACTGCAGTAAAGAGCTTGTCATTACGTTGGAGGTCGCTCATTAAACTACTTACGGAGCGTTGGGGGACCACCTAATGTTATCATAGGGGTCTTAAGAGCATATAATCTTCTTCTGCACGGCCAACCACAAATTTTGTGATGTTGAACTCATCACTAAAATGAATAACGGATGACCAAGCGTACGCATTATAGTGGCGTAGTTGTCATTATGTGGAGGATCCAGTCGTTCACATAATTTTATCTAAAAGTCCGTTGCGGGACCACTTAACGTTATCGCAGGGACCTTAACAACACGTCATTTTATTCTGCATAAAAAAACGAACATTTTGTGATGTTGAGCTCATCGCTAGGTCAATTTTTGAAAAATAAGGGACGGCCTACTGCTCAAACGTGAATATCAGTTTGTTACAATATCACAGGGCGCTGATATTCTATATTCTAGTGCATGAAGTTCATGCTTGCTGTATATAGTTATTATGTACGTTTGATCAAAGCAAGCAGATTTTCAATGCAAGGTAGATTGATAATCCAGAAGTTTGAACGTTATGCTGATGAATATTAACAGCACTGGTCGCCATAGTTACCATATGAAATTGTTATTAATAACATACAATCAATTTAAGTGGGAAGTGAGTGATTTTGTGCATCTGATTCTACAATGTCTCAATTGCTTCAAGCAATATATATGCGTAAATACCGCAAGCGAGTCCGTGAGCAGGCATTATTAACTGGACCAGCTAAGAGGCCAGCGTAGACGGTGGCAGAGCGCTGAAAATTCTACCATTTGAGAAGAAAAGGAAATCGTAGTGATTCAATGTATTCTGAAGTGGGCAATACATCGTTAGATGGTGCTTCGCATGAAATAGCTGGTCCCTCCAACGTTGAAGTGTTGCGTGAGGTGACCGCTCCGGCGCACGTAGAGGCCAGCGTATCGCCTAACGTAACAGGTGAGTCCTATAGAAACCGAAAAGATGTAAAAATGTAGGGTACGGGATCAGTCATCAAACATTTTCGGCTTGTTTATGGATAGAGTAAGGAGGGGTAAAAGTGCGATGCGGGTAAAAGTGCGATTCAATGATTTATCGGTGCAGATTCCGAGTAAATTCTCTACATTGGCATGGATGGGTGACTACTTTGACAGCTTGAATCTAACGTAAACTTCGGTTGCTTACGAAGCCTAGTTGCTGAGCTATGTGCAAATGTTATTTTAGGGCGGTTTGGAAGTAATTTTTCGTTATACGGCAAATACGATATCAACAGGAGGATATAACTTGTTGAAAATTTGTAGCAGCGTTTTACATCACTCACATATCTGTTTTGAAAATACGGCGAAATTTACAAAATATGTTTCGCTTTTCCGTAATTTAATCTAACCCCGTCAAGCGCCTAGCGGGGTAAAAGTTCGATTCACAGACGGGGCAAAAGTGCGATTCATGGACGAGGCAAAAATGTATAGCTATATAGCTTTAAGCCCTATATTACAGATACTAGAAATGAAAGATCTGCAGAAAACTGTGTGCTCTACAGGTGTTGGCCGAAGAAAAACAATGTATTTCCGCTGATGAAACAAAAAACAAACGTTTGGAAAAGTTTCGATCTAACGGAGGCTGCAATATACCAGCGCAAAATAGAAAAGGTGCAAATTGAGAATATTCCTCACCGAAACATAACGCAGATTGAAGATAATATGGTTTTGTTAGCTACTGCTGGGCTAATTTCATGGATTCTAGCTTCGAACTTTTGCCCCGCGGTATTCGCACTTGTGCCCCGCTAGTGGGGTAAAAGTTCGAACCTGCACTTGATCAGAAGAAAGAAGAATTTATTTTGCAAAACACTATTACCGCAGATGATTTAAAGTTGAATGTGAAGACATTCAGTTACTGCATCACTATAAAATATATTATGTTGTTGTCCTTCTTTATATCTCACGAAAATTGATGACAACTTCAAACATCGCACGTATGCCCCACCCTACTCTATACCATTCCATGCTTTCAACTTGCCGAATAGAATATTATAAACAATAATGTGGGTTCAAAATATTAATATGTGAAATACTCGCAACCTGTGCTTTATTATCATTGCTCAAATTTGAAAACGACTCCATTGGAAAGGTCTTGCGTGTCAAATCAAGGCCCGCTGTGCACTCTAAGCATGACGTTCTTCAGCCCGATTGGACACCTATTGAAAAGCGATCTGCAAATATTAAGCTAAGTAGTAGCATTAAGTGCAAACGTATACAATTTCCTTTAGTAGGTGCGAATGCTCTTACTGTACACAAGAGTCAAGGCGGCACATTTTCTGAAGCCGCGTACGAGTATGGCAAGGAACAGGAACAGCTGTTGGTGTACGTGGGAATGTCAAGAGTTACATCGATTGAAGGATTGTACTTGACGAATAACAGAGGCATATTTAAGTTTTACCATGCCAAGGGAACTGCATCACCGAGAATCCAGGAATTACGGACGGAGCTTAGGCGCCTGGAAAACCACAAATTGGTTACTTTAGGTACTGAACTTCTAGAATTTATATCTAACGTAAGCTGTACTGAATGTACAAAGCCTGAATGTACAAAGTCGAAACGCACGCACATTCAGCAGATATTTCAACCGATGCGGTTCTCAGACAGGCAGATATCCTTGCGCTTAGCGAAACATGGATGGACAGTAATGAAGTTATTTCCATATCGACATTAGTGCCAGGAGCTTTTCCTTACCAACCGGTAAGGAGATGACACCATGTACCTGACTTTAACGGCTAGTAAGTTTCTGATTAGCCAAATCAATTTTTTTGATAATTGTTACTCTGTAGTGTTAATTCACCACTATCTTAACCAGAGACAATGTGATTTCTTCCCTTGAACGCTTTAAACAATCCAGTTGAAATATTCGGACAAGCGACATCAACTCGATAATGTTGCCACTGGAAATCATATGTAAGAAAAAGTATGTCATTTATGATTGCTGATGTTTTCAAGTAACTATGGCGACGTACCACAAATGTGCAGGTGGCGACAGAAGCAACATTGAGCAAAACTAGCAACATATCGCATTCCCAACGTAGCCAAAATTGCCCATTCTAAACGCACCTTTACATTAACTTTGCGTAGTCCTACGTTGAATATGCGGTCGTGTCTTATACACAACCCCTCTGATTTTTTTGGAAACAGTGGTGAAGGGACGGTAGGGGAAAGTAATGAAGAGAGCCGAATGCCTGAGAATGACAGATGAGAAGATCCAAGCCAAAAGTCGGATACTCACTACGGGTCACGCCAGAAAAGAGAAAATTATAAAAATACTATGGCTGCGAGAAAAGAGCCCACTGTCTAAAATAATGTGAATACGAAGAACACGGGCTCGCCGGTGTAAAGCGGATAGTAATATTCGCCATGATTGCACAACGTTTCACTGAATATCATTTTACGAAAAACCTTAAACGGAATGTACCATTTCACGAAAAACTTTTTTGTGAAAAGTACCATTTCGCGATCCTCTCCTTATTCGCTGTCGCTCGTTCCAGGAAACCCAGGTAGACCTAGGAAAACAAATAAACCTTCACAGTAGTGATTTCTGCGGGGAGTTGCCTTCCCAAAGTGGGCGGCGCTACCGACGGCGGTCACCGGCAACACTCGCGGCCGTCTCGTCCTGAATGATCTAGTGTTACTATAGATAGTTTTTGTTGTCTTGTTATTGACTAATGTTTTGCCTTTCTACTATATAAATATATAGGGTAAATGATTTTGAAATGGACCTAGTCGAATTCTGATCTTGAATGGACCTATTTTTAAATAAGAATTTTAGGATATAATTATCAAGTCTTTGTACTGTATTTAGCTTTTATGTTTATCTTTAATCATTTCTGAACGTAAATATACTAAAATTAAATTAAAATTATAGCCAAAACTACTTTATTGCCGCGTATTTAAAAGTAGCTGTTTTTCAGCGTTTTGGCAGTCACCATAGAGTATTTTCAAACTGTTACTACCCGGAACCCTTCTGGTTTGAAATAAAACAATACTCTTAAAATCATGCTAAAATATGTGTAATTTCAATTTAGGTATTTAAAAGTTCAGTAAAACCAGTAAAATCTTCAAATTCTTGAAAAATGTTAACCCCCTTGTTTGATCTTGAATGGACCTAGTATTGATTTTAGAATGGACCTAGTTTTGCGCTCCGAGACATCACTGCCGGTAGCTATCATTGCCTACCACCAACGAACACGCCGTTGTATATTCCATAAAACTGCTTGTTGTCACTATAGTATCTCCGTTTATAATTAATCTATAAGCACGGGATATTGAAAGTAGGCTTGATTTATAGCCTAAATAAAAACTTAATTATATTGATAAAACTAACTATCACTCATTCTCTTTCGTAGTTGCTTCATAGTGTTTGTATATTGTAGCCTCTAGTTTTGAAACTAAAAAGTCTTCCTAATTAGTTAGCTAACATATGTCATTTTATGCCTAAAATAATATAAACTTAATTTGTACAAAATCGGTATTGTACAAAAATTTTAACCATCATTGATTAAAAGATAATATGGATCAAAAGATAAGAGAGATACTAACTGCCTTCTGTTAAGGGGGCATAGTACCTTTTCAATTTTTTAAAACCTAAATTTTTTGATTGATTATTTCGAAAGATTAACATTTTGACCATATGTGTTTGAAGTCGTTTGCATGAATTCCAAATATTGACAAAGTTACAGCTATTTGTACCACGCATGTCTGGAGCGATTAAACAACGAGTAAAAACTTCAACGTCGTTTTTCTCGAAACCAGATTTTGAAAGTCGGTACCATAAATACCTCAAGAACGGCTCAAGCAATTCTTATTATTCTTTTTTTGTTTGAAAGCCAACAAAATTATCTAGTGTTTGACCCATCCTTTTCTTGATATTGTAATTTTTGTATTTTTTAGAAATGTTAAAATCAATTTTTTCGCTTAAAAACCATACTTTTATGTATTAATTGTCGCCATTTTGTTATGTGTTCGGATTCTAAAACAGGATGGATCAAACACGAGATAATTAAATGTTCTTTCATGTCGTTTTGGAATTTTTCAATTCGGATAAGCACCCAGCGCCAATCCATGGTACCGCAATTCATGGTTTTTTTGAACGACTATCTTCAAGGAGCCGTAGGGGCAAGGGCCAAATCTGTTCTTGCTTTTAATATATACGTTATTATTTTCCATGCAAAAAGGTACGAAAAGAAGACAAAAACGAGAGAATTTTTTTGGACGATTTTCGGAAACTACGAATTCGAATTTCCATTTCTGTTTCGTGCTAGAAGTGTTAAGTACACTCATTTTTCGAGTTTTTCAGGCTGTAGAGCATACGGGCAATTGATTTTATACTCATAGCCTACAAATTTTTTTTAGCCCCCCGATTTTTAAGCCAATTTCCAAAGGGGGGGTGACAAAAACTTAAAAAATATTTGGCAAAGACCTTATATTCCGCCGATAAGTAAGCAGGTTGACTTCACATCACCTTTTGATCGATTGACAGATCGATTAAAAATCAGTTTAGTAAAATATTCAAAATCATGCAACCCGACTAACGTTGTACTACGTCATCCGTGGTCGCATCTTATACACAACTCCTCTGATTTTTTTCTTGGGGGATGTAAAGTTTTCTTTAAGCACCTCTCCCCTCTGACTTGTGACAAAATTAATACCTCCTTGTCCACCGAAATTGAGTGACCCTGAGATCTAAAATATTCAACTGTACCAGATAGAAAATAGGAAGGTTCACCTATTTTCTATCTGGTACAGTTCTTCATCGACTATCATTTAAAATTAAAACCTTGTATCTAACCTAACCTTTAAACCTAGTAGAATGACCAAGTCTAATTTTTTCAAGCACCATTTACAGTATGATTTCGAATTTGACAACAAATGCGTGTCGCCTATGTTGCCAAAATCGAAACCGTGGCAAAATCTAGACCATTTTTTAACTGAAAAAATTGCATATAAATGTGTCAAAAATTGAATAATTACCACTAATTAACGAATTTTTTACGATTGCAACGGTTTTATATTCAAAATGTTCGACAGGGGCTGTCGCAAACCTTTAGATACTTTGCAGTAAGACGTAGTCCTACGTCAGTAAAAGTCTGACCTTTCGAAATATGTAGTCACTAAATAAAAACTCGAACCCCACTGTACTTAATAAACTACGTTTAATACAAGTTATATTACATATTTTTAATGAATGGTTTAAATTTTTGAAACTAATAGGCGACATAATTTTTTTATGACGTAGAAATCGTTTCAACCATATCTGAACAACAGGTAATAATAAATTTCCAATATACAAATGTCACACACAGATACATACATAACGCATATCAAGTCACTGAAACATTGTTCAATTGTTGGGCTGACATAAAAACAAGACCCTCGGCGACTGTGACTGATTTCAAATTTTTCAACCGACTTTCATACCTTTCTAACAGAGTATAAGAAAGGTAAAAGCTGTTCAACCTTGTGTCCTATTAATAAATAGCAGTAGTATAGTTGTACTATTAAAAAAAAGTTCTTTGTTATTATTTTGTTCATTTACATGGAAGAAACTATGACAATCCAAATTTAGGTCCATTTCAAAATCAAAAATAGGTCCAATTCAAGATCATGTTGGGTCCATTCAAGATCAAAAATAGGCTTTGGCTAAAAACGATATATTTAATAAAAGTTTCATCAATTATACATTTTTAAAGTACTGATAATGTAGAAAAACCCGAATTAATCCACCTAGCGGCGTGACCTAGCCTTTCTACTGCCACAATAATCATTATTTAATTTCTCAGGAACATCTATAATTAACTTGACTATATTTTTAAATATCCGTTCCGTATTCCTCAAAATCCTTATTTGCCAGTAAAATTCACAACGTATTGCGTAGAATAATTCTATTTTCTTTCCTTGGGTGCGTAAATACTTGTAAGCGTCATTTATGTTATTTGATGAACACCTTATTTAGTTTTATAATCGGTCGGCCTTAACTTTTGGGTTTCAGAGCCACATACGAAACTTGTTTTGAACTGACAATATGAAATATGCGTTCATAGCATATTTTTTGATATTTTTTTTGAGTGGTTTTAGCCCAAAGGGTAGATTTTTTTTGATATTTTGATATTAATACCATGCGTTCAAAAGTTAGCATCTTTGAAAAACAGGAGTTCAGAAAAATTATTATTATACTTCGTTTTTGAAGAAAAAGGATATCTACAACAAAATGATTAAACTCAAAATTTTACTATTAGTTTGCTTGGCTTCAATTTTGCAATATATCTGAATTAGAGAAAATAACTGAATAGAGCATTAGATATGAAAATGAGAAATTGAACTTTTTCTTAGATGGCGCTCCTTCAGATAATTATTTTTGCATGAAAATCAAAACTTGAGCTTCTTTTGAATGTACTTTCATGAAAAGATAGTCATTAGCTTGATCGCATCGTTTTTACAATGTTAGGGGGTTAGGAAAACAAGATGAGGTCGAAAAATAGTGCAAAAACTGCACCATAAACATGCTTGAGAATAAGAAATATGATCGATATGATTTCCAGTGCTGGTCATTTTTGATTTATTTATTAAAACATGATACATGACATAAGACATCTGTCCTTTAAAATGTCACTAACGAAAACAAATCGTACAAAGTTACTACCGTGCAACGTTTACTTCCTATTTTTCAAATAACATTTCTAAGCTCTAGTATCTATGGATTGAAAAGAGCATATATTGATGCGCAAAATTTGTATGAAATTTGTATAAATTTATTTGGAAAAATCAACTCACTAGTATTTTGATCCTATAAAACACTATACTTATATACTTAAATTAACTGCTTTTCTCCGCTTTTTGCTTTGCGTGCAATTGTGAGTAACAGCAAGTGAAGAAAATGACAATTGAAATCTAAAATCAAAGAAAAGAAAAAACTTTGCAATTGAATCCCGCTATTTAATATTTATTTGCGACAGATACGTAGTTCGCCTACAACATGCAGGCTTCATCAGTGTCTTTTTTCAAAGCGTATACGTATCTGTCGCGAATAAATATTAAATAGTGGAATTTAGTCGGTAAAAGTTTTTTTCTTTTCTTTTATTTCAGAGTTCGTATTCCACTAAGAGGCTTCAAAAACTTCTGACTTTTGACATGTTTCTCACTTTTCCCGAATTTCATTGCAAATTGTCATCACATACATACACATACATACATACATACATACATACATACATACATACATACATACATACATACATACATACATACATACATACATACATACATACATACATACATACATACATACATACATACATACATACATACATACATACATACATACATACATACATACATACATACATACATACATACATACATACATACATACATACATACATACATACATACATACATACATACATGTTATTATTCGCGACAGATACGTATACGCAGGCTTGTTATTTCCTCACTCATTGTGCAAAAAGTGCAACTTTTTTTGTTCCACACAATGAGCAGAACTGCTTTCAGAAATGAGAAGTAAATCCACACAAAGAGAAACAGACTAAACACAATGAGAAAAACTGACGTGCAGAAAAATTTCTTAATGCGCTCTTTAAATGAGCAACTTTCGGTTTTGCTCCCGGTCCTCTCGGTAGCTACAGCAGTAAACCTGGAAACAAAACAACCGATGCGCGTACAGCAGCTATAGACTCAGAGGCGTCAAGACAATCAAAAGTCGTTATATTTTGAATCTTAGCGGAGAATTGCCTTTGTTTATAATGGGACTTTCCTGTTGGTACGAGTCAAAGAGCAAATGTATGGGAATTCAAATGTTGCCATATCTAAATAACCTTTTTCGCACTGTTGCCGTTGTGACATGCCTAACCATATGATGCAGTTGCGTTCACGGGCAGCCAAACTCAACTGAATATACTAAATGTAAGAATCATGATTCAACTGCATTAATGGATTAATATTTTTCTGATGGCAATGACCGCTACTGACAATCGTCGTTTTTTCTCAACGCACTACCCATGTTAAAACTACCCGTAGTTGTCATACGTCAGCGCATCGCATCAACTTATTCAAAGTGTATTAACATTCTCCTCAATGAGTAGCACAGTGTGCGGTTGCTCATACAACTGCGTTCAGCAAGAAAGAGCACAGTTAAAATGAAACGGAGCAGAATAAATCGCGTTGAAGACTGAGCACAGTTTGATTTTTTCTCTTCTCTTTTTTTCTTCTGAGGAGGTGCCATCCCTGCGTATACGCTTTGAAAAACCCGATTTAATCCACCTAGTGGTGAAAGGAACCTTTGTTATACGGTCTTACTTGCTATTTGAGATAGAAATCGACACGGCTTCAGAACATAATTCATCTATTGGTTATCGTTACGCAGTGCGTTGGTTTCCATACAATTTTTGAAAATGGAATAAGTTTACAAAATTTGATCAAAATAAGAACACTTTTAAATTTTGATAGATCCTTTTTTCATGAAATTGGTAAGGATAAGTAAGTTATTATTAATCTGTTGTTATTAATCTGAGTAAGTGCAAATAAAAGTAAGTTGCAAGAGGAAATCTTATTCTTTAACATATACATTGTTTAGTAAAGGTCTAGTTTATAGGTTTTTGAACTATGCATAGTTTCCTGTAATGCTATTCCACAGAGAACAGACATCCATTCACGAACAATTTTTTTGGGAATTGTTGGATAAAATTTCAAATTAAAATCACCTAATATGCTAGCGTCACCACCACTATAGTTTCCCAACTAAATGATTCTTTTGATTTGCACACTGACAACCTTTGGCTCCTCTGGCGCTAGTTTATATGGAATATAAGCGTTATGCTAGCGCCAGAAGCTAGCTGTTGTGAGTTTAGTGTAGAATTTTATGCGCCTTCAGCGACATCATCACTATAGTTTCCCAACTAATTTGACATAAGTTTTATCCAAGTGGGGACCTTTTGCTTGGATGTCTGTTCTCTGTGGCTATTCTATTTGAATCACATCAGTAGAGTTTTCTTGTATAATTTTCATCAATTTTTATTAACCTTCGGTTACTCACGCTGTTGTATATGATACAACACGTGTAGGTTTTCCAACGCCATATTGTTATAAAGTTACAAAACGTTGTTTAACTAACGTATATTCTTCAACAAACTTATTGTGCGCAAAATGTCATAATTATTCAATGCATTAATAATTTAAACTGTTGGGAAAATGTATGCAGCAAAACTATCAGCAAATGTAAAATGTTTAAAATGTATCCGTCTGCTGATAGTCGAGTAATTCGGAGTCAAAATTGGGGCATTCTTTATAATCAAAGTTCTACAGTTCCTAAACAAGCAAACATACAGGTATATTATTTTCAGCAAAGTTGTGTATTTTTATTATTTGTACAATTTTGTAGTACATATAAAAGTTATACAACAATTACAAAAAGAGCAAAAATAGAAAAACTGATTTTACAAATTCATATACAATAAATAAGATTTTTCTATCTTCGCTGCAGAGATAGAAGGTTACAGTCTTCAACAAAATTTCTTGTAATAATATGTTCTATAACTTTGTAGAACACATCAATGTGTTATATTGACACTGAAGAAAAATAAATTTTTTATTTCACTTTTAGGGGGATTAATCAAAATTTAAATTCTACCAGACGATAGAGCTTTCAATTTCAAGAAACTCTTACAATGGTTTAATAAACTTAAAACCAAGTTTTCCCAGTCAAAACTCCCTTGCACACGTTTTCTTTGGTTTGGGACTATTTTGCGCGCGAGTAACTGTATTACAAAAGTTGACGCGAGTGTTCGAGGGTTAATATCTTTTGATCGGTAAAACCAATTCTTATGAAATTTTGCATATATATTCGTAGTGTGAAAACCTCTCGTTTGGTATTAAAATAATTGAAATTAGGTAAATTTTCTTCGTTAAAATCATTCTAAATTATTGTTAATTTTGGTGTGGTGTATACGGTTGCTCATAACTTTCAAATTAAACGTCCAATCAAAAAATCATTCAATAGTGATCTATTAGGATATATTATCTTTCAAATGAGACTAATAGCGCATAAATCGGTTTGGCCATCTCTAAGAAACAGGCGATAATTATTACCTTGTCAAAACAGGTTTTTTAAGGCTAACTTTTAAACTACTTGTTTGTTTTCAATAAAAAAATCCTGAACAATTTAGCTTTAATAAGGGCTTTCATTTGATACTAAGATCGTTGAAATCGGTCATGTAGTTCCGGAGAAACCCGTGTCACGTATTTTTCACATTTTTGCTTATAACTTTTAAACGAAACGTCGTATCACGAAACAACTCAATAGTGATCTACTAGACAATAATACCTTTCAAACAAAAGTAATAGCGAACGATTCGGTTCAGCCATCTCTGAGAAACAGGCGATAGAAAAAATCATTACATACATACACACACACACACACACACACACACACACACACACACACACACAGACATTGCTCAAATCGTCGAACCCTATCGATTGGTATATGTGACTTGGCCCTCCGGGCCTGGGATCAATTTCGTGTTTTTCGACCAATTTTTAAACCTTTGTTATAGTATAACAAAGGTAATAAGACACTGATGAAGCCTGCACGTCGTAGGCGAACTACGTATCTGTCGCATATAAATATTAAATAGTGGGATTCAATCGAAAGGTTTTTTTCTTTTCTTTGATTTTAGATTTCAATTGTCATTTTCTTCACCTGCAGCAAAAGAAGTTAATTTAAGTATATAAGTACATATAGTGGTGTATAGGATTAAAAATACTAGTGAGTTGATTTTTCCAAATAAATTTATACAAATTTCATACAAATTTTGCGCATTAATAGATGCTCTTTTCAATCCATAGATACTAGAGCTTAGAAATGTTATATGAAAAATAGGAAGTAAACGTTGCACGTTAGTAACTTTGTAAGATTTGTTTTCGTTAGTGACATTTTAAAGGACAGATGTCTTATGTCATGTATCATGTTTTAATTAATAAATCAAAAATGACAAGCACTGGAAATCATATCGATCATATTTCTCATTCTCAAGCATGTTTATGGCGCAGTTTTTGCACTATTTTTCGACCTCATCTTGTTTTCCTAACCCCCTAACATTGTAAAAACGATGTGATCAAGTTAATCTTTTCATGAAAGTACATTCAAAAGAAGCTTAAGTTTTGATTTTCATGCAAAAATAATTATCTGAAGGAGCGCCAGCTAGGAAAAAGTTCAATTTCTCTTTTTCATATCTAATGCTCTATTCAGTTATTTTCTCTAATTCAGATATATTGCAAAATTGAAGCCAAGCAAACTAATAGTAAAATTTTGAGATTAATCATTTTGTTGTAGATATCCTTTTTCTTCAAAAGCGAAGTATAATAATAATTTTTCTGAACTCTTGTTTTTCAATGATGCTAACTTTTGAACGCATGGTATTAATTAATAAGGTGTTCATCAAATAACATAAATGACGCTTGCAAGTATTTACGCACCCAAGGAAAGAAAATATAATTATTCTACGCAATACGTTGTGAATTTTACTGGCAAATAAGGATTTTGAGTAATACGGAACGGATATTTAAAAATATAGTCAAGTTAATTGTAGATGTTCCTGAGAAATTAAATAATGATTATTGTGGCAGTAGAAAGGCTAGGTCATGCCGCTAGATGGATTGATTCGGGTTTTATGGAAGAGTCTCGAACTTCTCGAGTTCGATTAGTTTTTGAGTTTCGCAAAAATTTCTGTTTTATTTGTATGAGAGTCCATATCCCCCTACCACAGGGGTGACAGGTCTCTAACTATCGTAAAATAAATTCAAGACTCCAAAATCTCCCACATGCCAAATTTTGTTCTATTTGCTTGATTAGTTCTCGAGTTATGCAGAAATTTGAATTTCATTTGTATGGGAGCCCCCCCTCTTAGTGTGGGGCCATCACTGTAGTGTAACCATCACTAAAACCTTTCCTGGACCCAAAAACCTCTACATGCAAATTTTCACGCCGATTGGTTCAGTAGTTTTTGATTCTATAAGGAACATACTGACAGACAGACTGACAGACAGAAAACCTTTTTTATAGGTATAGACTAGCTGACCCGACAAACTTCGTATTGCCACAAATTAACCTGTATTGTACATAAATCATGATTCTCGGATGATCTTTGTCACAATCTCGAGTTTTGCAAGTTTCTGAGGAGTTCAACCTTAGATGATTCATTTTGGCAGTTACGTAACTATGAAAGCATCCCAGGTAACCAATAAGCATCACCAATGCTATTCAAATATAGGCCAATAAGCATTTAAAGTCGCCTTAAATGCTACTCAAATGCTATTTTGGCAAAATATACACCTACTTTACTGATAACCTTCTTATAGTGCTGACAATGCTAATTTACAGCTAATTACCAACACGAAAAATTTGAATACAATTTTGGATGCCAATTGACAACACCTATGCAGTCAAAAAGCTAACATACAATAACGTGCAGTATAAAATGCCAGATACGCTGATTTGCTGCTTACGTTAAGGCTTATTAGTTACCTGGAATGGGTAGTTTAATATATAAATTTGCAATTTTTCCTCACAGTAAATTAGAAAACAACTCCCCTGTCCCCTCATTGCATAGCCAGAAAGCGGATAGTAATATTCGCCATGATTGTACAACATTACGCCGAATATCATTTTGCGAAAAACCTTAAGCGGAATGTACCACTTCACGGAAAACTTTTTTGTGGAAAGTACCATTTCGCGATCCTCTCCTTACTCGCTTTCGCTCGTTCCAGGAAACCCAGGTAGACCTAGGCAAACAAATAAACTTAGACAGTAGTGATTTTTGCGGGGAGTTGCCTCCCCCCAGTGGGCGGCGCTTCCGACGGTCGGTCGCCGGCAATACTTGCGGCCGTCTCGTCCTGAACGATCTAGTGTTACTATAGATAGTTTTTGTGGTCTTGTTATTGACTAATGTTTTATGGAAGAGTCTTGAACTTCTCGAGTTCGATTAGTTTTTGAGTTTCGCAAAAATTTCTGTTTTATTTGTATGAGAGTCCATATCCCTCTACCACAGGGGAGAGAGGTCTCTATCATAAAATAAATTCAAGACTCAAAAATCTCCTACATGCTAAATTTGGTTCCATTGGTTTGATTAGTACTCAAATTATAAGGAAATTTGAATTTCATTTGTATGAAGCCCCCCCTCTTAAAAGGGGAAGGGGTCGAAATTCACCATAGAAAAAAATTCTGCCATCTAAAACTCCCACATGCCAAATTTTGTTCCATTGGCTTGATTAGTACTCAAATTATAAGGAAATTTGCATTTCATTTGTATGGAAGCCCACTCTCTTAAAGGGGAGAAGGGTCATAACTCGCTTTCTAAAGAGGAGAGGGGTCTCAATTCACCATAGAAAAAAAACTTGCCTCCAAAACCACTTACATGTCAAATTTGGTTCAATTTGCTTGTTTAGTTCTCGAGTTATGAGGAAATTTGTTTTTCATTTGTATAGGAGCCCCTCCTCCTAAAGTGGGTAGGGGGGTCCTAATTCACCATAGAAAATATTCTTGTCTACAGGAACACCCACATGCTAAATTTGGTTCCATTTGCTTGATTAGTTCTAGAGTTATGAGGAAATTTGTATCTCGTTTGTATGGGAGCCCCCCCCCTCTCCTAAAAAGGTAAGAAGTCCTAATTCATCATGGCAAAAATGGTTGCCTCCAAAAACACCCACATACCAAATATGGTTCCATTTGCTTGATTAGTTCTCGAATGAGGAAATTTGTATTTCATTTGTGGAGAAGCCCCTCCTCTTAAAATGGGGAGGGGTCCTAATTCACCATAGAAAATATTTTTGCCTCCAAAAACCTCCACATGCCAAATTTGGTTCTATTTGCTTGATTAGTTCTCGAGCTATGAGGAAATTTGTATTTCATTTATGCCTCCCTTCCTAAAGTGGGGAGGTCCTAATTCATCATAGAAAAAAATTTTGTCTCCAAAAACACACACATGCCAAATTTGGTTCCATTTGCTTGATCAGTTCTCGAGTTATGAGGAAATTTGTATTTCGTTTGTATAGGAGCCCCCCCTCCTAAAGTGGGGAGGGGTCCCAATTAATCATAGAAAAAATTTTTGTCTCCAAAAACACATACATGCCAAATTTGGTTCCATTTGCTTGATTAGTTCTCCAGTTATGAGGAAATTTGTATTTCATTTGTACAGGAGCCCCCCCTCTTAAAGTGGGGAGGGGTCCTAATTCACCATAAAAATTATTCTTGTCCTCGAAAACCTTCACACGGCAAATTTGGTTCCATTTGCTTGATTAGTTCTCGAGTTATGAGGAAATTTGTATGGAAGCCCCCCCTATTAAAGGGGAGACGAGTTATAATTCCCCTTATAAAGAGGGGAGGGGTCTCAATTTACCATAGAATAAGTTCTTGTCACCGAAAACATCCATTTGCCAAATTTTGTTCTATTTGCTTGACTAGTTTTCGAGTTATGCAGAAATTTGTGTTTCATTTGTATGGGAGCCTCCCCTCTTAGTGGGGGAGGGGTCTCTAACCATCACTAAAACCTTTCCTGGCCCCAAAAACCTCTACATGCAAATTTTCACGCCGATTATTTCAGTAGTTTTTGATTCTATAAGGATTATACGGACAGACAGACAGACAGACAGAAATCCTTTTTTATAGGTATAGAAGAAGAATATGTTCTTAGAGATATAACAACGACACCAAACATCGAGAACACTATCATCGACATGGAAATAGCAGTTAGCATCTGTGATCTTGAACCCTCCCAAATAAACCACGCCAGAACAACTATCGCCGAGGACATCAAGGAGATTCGTCATTCAAAGAAGAGGAACCCTGAAGTCCGCAACGTCAAGAAACTGAAAGAAAAACCAGTATACTACGAGGAAATATCGTACAACAAAAGAATATCACCATTGGCGGCGGCAGTTTCTCCTTGTTAGGCTAGGGAGTTAGTCCAGGCTCTCTGACAAAAATTTGCTTTAAATCCGCAAAGGTCGATTACATCCCGAGTAAATGATCATAACAAAAAGATAACAAAAAAATATCTCAACTAGATAGAAATAACAGAATTTGTTATATTTTTGATCAGACAAAATAATGAGGCAATCAGAATTATTACAAGTTTTGTTATTATATCAAAATTTGTTATAATATTGTTATGGAACAATTCCAGCTCAACTAATAAAACGGTTTGTCTCGACTATTTTTGATTTCGAATTTTTGCTAATTCATTGGATCACGCACGGATTCATTTTCCATGAAACATATTTTTTCGTCAAGAGTAACTTTTAAAAAGGGCGTATTTAGAAATAAGATTACTTTTTGTTTGAAAAATGCTATCTCGAAAACTACTTATTTTATGAAAATGACGTCAAAGGAAAAGTTGTAGTAAATTTTGTTTTTTCAGAAAAAAATACACTGAAAGAAAAAGCTTTGTAAATAGCGTGCTGGATGGCTTCATCTACTTTCCCGACTAGGCGCAGAAAACAAGCAATATAACTAACTTTGAGGTGAATGACATTCAAACTAATATGTACTTTGCTTCAATATTTATGTATTGTCCCTTGGTAATCGACAAAAGATAATGAAAGAAAACCACTTTTTCACCATTTTTACCTTTGTTATACTATAGCAAAGGTTTAGGAATTGGTCGAAAAACACGAAATTGATCCGAGGCTCGGAGGGCCGAGCCACATATACCAATCGACAGGGTTCGATGAACTGAGCAATGTCTGTGTGTGTGTGTGTGTGTGTGTGTGTGTGTGTGTGTGTGTGTGTGTGTGTGTGTGTGTGTGTGTGTGTGTGTGTGCGTGTGTGTGTGTGTGTGTGTGTGTGTGTGTGTGTGTGTGTGTGTGTGTGTCTGTGTGTGTGTGTGTGTGTGTGTGTGTGTGTATGTGTGTGTGTGTGTGTGTGTGTGTGTGTGTGTGTGTGTGTGTGTGTGTGTGTGTGTGTGTGTGTGTGTGTGTGTGTGTGTGTGTGTGTGTGTGTGTGTGTGTGTGTGTGTGTGTGTGTGTGTGTGTGTGTGTGTGTGTGTGTGTGTGTGTGTGTGTGTATGTATGTGCGGGGCGCAACTTTTCTATCGCCTGTTTCTCGAAGATGGCTGAACGGATTTGTTCGCTATTACTTTTGTTTGAAAGGTATTATTGCCTAGTACATCACTATTGAATTGTTTCATGGTCCGACTTTTCGTTTGAAAGTTATAAGCAAAAATGTGAAAATTACGTGACACGATTTTCTCCGGAACCAAATGACCGATTTCAACGATCTTAGTATCGAATTAAAGCTCTTGTTAAGGCTAAATTTTTCGGATAAATTTTATTGAAAACAAACGAGTAGTTTAAAAGTTATGCTTAAAAAACCTGTTTTGACAAGGTAATAATTATCGCCTGTTTCTTAGAGATGGCTAAACCGATTCAGGCGCTTTTAGTCTCATTTGAAAGGTAACATAGCCTAATAGATCACTATTGATTTGTTTTTTGATTGGACGTTTAATTTGAAAGTTATGAGCAATTGAAAACAACACATTAAAATTTACTATAATTTATAACGATTTCAGCTAAGATAGTTTATCTAGTTTGAATTATTTTGGCATCAAATTAGAGATTTTAATGCTGCAAATATATCTGCAAAATTTCAGAAGAATCGGTTTTGCCGATCAAAAGATATTAACCCTCCAACACTCGCGCCAACTTTTGTAATACGGTTACTCGCGCGCACAATGGCCCAAAGCCAAAAAGACATGCGCACTAGAGTTTTGACTGAGAAAACTTGGTTTTAGGTTTATGAAACCTTCGGAAGAATTTCTTGAAATTGAAAGTTCTATCATCTGGTGCAATTTAAATTTTGATTAATCCCCCTAAAAGTGAAATAAAAAAAATATTTTTCTTCAGTTTCAATATAACACATTGATGTGTTCTGCAAAGTTTTAGAACATATTATTACAAGAAATTTTGTTGAACACAGTAACCTTCTATCTATTCAGGGAAGCTAGAAAATCTTCTTTATTGTTTATGAATTTGTAAAATCAGTATTTTATATTTTAGCTCTTTTAGTAATTGTTGTATGACTTCATGACTTCATGTATTATAAAATTGTACAAATAGTAAAAATACACGACTTTGCTGAATATAGTGTACCTCTATGTTTGTTTGTTTAGGTACTGTAGAACTTTTATTATAAAAAATACCTTAATTTTGACTCCAAATTACTCGACTACCAACAGATAAATTTTAAACATTTTATATTTGCTGATAGTTTTGCTGCATACAGACACCATTTTTCCATAAGAAGAAACGAGAGAAAATTCCAGTTGGGATCAATTGCGGTACACTTCACATGCTGATTGCTTCGTTTCTGTGATGTCAGTTTATGCTGATCTATTTTCCCAACAATTTAAAGCATTAATGCATTGAATAATTATGACATTTTCCTCATAACAAGTTAATTGAAGAATATACGTTAGTTAAACAGCGATTTGTAACTTTATAACAATATGGCATTCAAAAACCTACACGTGTTGTACAAAATGCAACAGCGTGAGTAACCGAAGGTTAATAAAAATTGATGAAATTTATTAATTACTTTATTAATGTCAATCAAAAAGAATGGCATTACAGGAATTTATGCATAGTTTTAAAACCTACAAACTAGACCTATACTAGGCAATGTATATGTTAAATAATAATATTTCCTCTTACAACTTGCTTTTACTTGCACTTACTCAAATTAGTAACAACCAACTTACCCTTACTCAGTAATTTCATGAAAAAGGGATCCATCAAAATTTATAAGTGCTCCTATTTTGTTCAAATTGTGAACACTTATTCAATTTCCAACAATTTTATGATAACCAACGAACTACGTAACGTTAACCAATAGATTAATTATGTTCCGAAGACGCACAGTGCGTTGAGCCATAGACAAAAATCGTTTTTCACTTTTTTTTTAATCGGATATGCTAAGTATTTAGAATTGTTTATAGATGCCTTCTGCTATATAAACAAGTATTAGTTTGCTTGGGAAAGCGCCACAACCACTATTACAAGCGTTCAAACTCTCAAGTTGCAGAGTCGATATTACTTACAAATTTTGCTTTCATTTTTGAAGGTTATTCATCACGCTCGTAAAAGTTTCATAGTTTGTGTAATCAAAATCTTTAAAATGGAGAAGAACAATCAAGGTTAGTAGAATAAATTTTGGTTATAGAAGGAGTTCATTTTGACCTCACTCCTAAAAAATCGCCCCATAGAAACGACATAGATATTGTCCTTCAAAAAAACCGAACTCCAACTTTGATTACTGATTTAAAAAATGTTCCACCGACTTCCAAGCTAAAATATACACAAAATAATTTTTCAAAGTGTCCTCTACAAGATCGAACAGGTTTTAGCTGCAACTATCTGCAACTCTGCAAGATATTTCAATATTTGTAGATCAACGTCAAGCACTGATAAACCGTCAGATTTCCGTGGATTCTACTATATTATGTTATCCCTGTTTGAAAAAACAACTGTTTATGAAGCTTTGTGCTATTACTATTCAAAATTAAACTCAAAGCGATTTTATTTTATATAGCGAGTAAATATTTCTTTAAAAAAATTAATAAACTTAATACCGGCTGCCGTTTTTACCCATTTCTCGGGTTAATAATAATTACGAATAATCAATGATAACGGTTTTCCTGCTGCAAATTCGTTTCGTGGATCTAATTAAATGGTTTTCAAAAATTGCCCAACAAAAACAGAACGTAGATCTGCCGACTTTGCCTTAAATTATGCCACGGAAAATTATTATTTACTTTTCCGTTACGGCTAAGAATGGTAAAAATGGCTTAAGTATTACTTAAGCACTAGCTCTGTTCACAGATAAAGATTTGTTAGTGCGAAAGTATATTTTGCTTAGAAATGCTTAAATGTCTTCCATAAAGATAGCCTTCCAAGCTTTCATGCACTGAAGAAAAACTTTTCGATTACCGAAATTGCAGCCAAGGTTGATCTTCAAGTGCTGCTAAATCTTACACTAGATGGCATTGCTGAATTTACCAAAGTGTTTCTGGTACAAATGCTGCTTTCACAAACAACTTTGGTAGTTATATAGCCGACGGCAACCCATATAATGATGAAAAACTTTTGCAATGCTTGCGTAAAAATTTGGCGTTTGGGACATTTTTGCCGTTTTGTAAATATTTTGAGACACTTAAGCAAATACCAGCTTCGATTATTACAAACTACTTTTTTCAATACACTAGCTTGATAAAAAGTCTAAAACTAGCAGTTTTGATTTTTGTCCCGCAGTCCCATACGTTCAACGCACTGTGAGACGTGTCGATTTCTATCTCAAATAGCAAGTAAGACCGTATAACAAAGGTTCCTTTCACCACTAGGTGGATTAAATCGGGTTTTGACGTAGAACTACGTCTTACGGCAAGTTTTGAGATAGGGTGTCATTCCAAAAAATCGAAAAATGCGAGCGTCACGAAAAATGAAAGGTTTTGAGCGCTAATAGCTCAGCGGTTTTCCGATCGATTTTCAATATTCTTACATCAATCGATCGGAAAATCTTCTAAGAATTGACCCAAATGAAGAAAACTATGGATTCTTCATGTTGAACTATTGAAAAATTGAAAATACTGAACCTTTGTTTTACCAGAATTCTCGCTTCGTGATTGGTTAGAAGATTCTTTACGATGATCTAAACCTATATCAATTTGATATCTGTGCTTGGGAAGTAAGCCAAAACAAGAGACGAAGTTTCCTCATTTCAACAAGATTTCTTATCACCGCGGTTAAACCTAGACCATTTTGATGTCCTTGCTTGGAAAGTACGCCAGAAAGATTGTTAAAGCCCCCTCATGCCAACAGATTTCTTGCGAACGCGATCAAACCTAGTCCAATTTGATGTCTGTGTTAGGGAAGTATGCCAGAAAAAATGACACAAGTTCACTGCCCCAACAGATTGCAAATTCTTTACTGCGAGACGATTAAACCTATTCGAATTTGATATCTGTGTTGGAAAAATGTGCTATAGCTGTAGTGTTCGGTTACAATACGACTCTATATGAATACGCATGCTTGCCGTTTCATTAGAAGTGTAGTGAAAAGATGTCCTGTTGATAAAATAGGATTGAATTGCTAAAATCGCTTCAACGTGGGGAACCATGGGTAATAAAAACAATCTTTAATTTCAGTAAGTAGCAGGAAAGTAATAGTTTGTGTTCTTGATTTTGTTAAGTGGTTTTCAAATGCACAATCTTTTGAGAATTGAACATATGCAATGTTACTACTTTGATAAATGTTACATACAACGCATGTAGCATGTATATATGTCGCATATAGTATGTATACAGGAAGAATCGAATGATTACAAGCATGGATACATGCTACTATCACTACAAAGAGACTTACGTAGTTCTGCGTCACCTATATATGCGGTCGTGTCTTGTACACAACCCCTCTGATTTTTTCAAAAATAAAAGTCCTCTTGGTTTTACTATCCGTTTTGAATATGACGAAGAGCATCAGCAGCACATCAGCAGATTACTCGGAGTAAAAACTTCGATATCTAAGCTCTGATTCAAAAATCAGAGGGGTTGTGTACAAGACACGACCGCATATATAGGTGACGCAGAACTACGTAAGTCTCTTTGTAGTGATAGTAGCATGTATCCATGCTTGTAATCATTCGATTCTTCCTGTATACATACTATATGCGACATATATACATGCTACATGCGTTGTATGTAACATTTATCAAAGTAGTAACATTGCATATGTTCAATTCTCAAAAGATTGTGCATTTGAAAACCACTTAACAAAATCAAGAACACAAACTATTACTTTCCTGCTACTTACTGAAATTAAAGATTGTTTTTATTACCCATGGTTCCCCACGTTGAAGCGATTTTAGCAATTCAATCCTATTTTATCAACAGGACATCTTTTCACTACACTTCTAATGAAACGGCAAGCATGCGTATTCATAGAGAGTCGTATTGTAACCGAACACTACAGCTATAGCACATTTTTCCAACACAGATATCAAATTCGAATAGGTTTAATCGTCTCGCAGTAAAGAATTTGCAATCTGTTGGGGCAGTGAACTTGTGTCATTTTTTCTGGCATACTTCCCTAACACAGACATCAAATTGGACTAGGTTTGATCGCGTTCGCAAGAAATCTGTTGGCATGAGGGGGCTTTAACAATCTTTCTGGCGTACTTTCCAAGCAAGGACATCAAAATGGTCTAGGTTTAACCGCGGTGATAAGAAATCTTGTTGAAATGAGGAAACTTCGTCTCTTGTTTTGGCTTACTTCCCAAGCACAGATATCAAATTGATATAGGTTTAGATCATCGTAAAGAATCTTCTAACCAATCACGAAGCGAGAATTCTGGTAAAACACAGGTTCAGTATTTTCAATTTTTCAATAGTTCAACATGAAGAATCCATAGTTTTCTTCATTTGGGTCAATTCTTAGAAGATTTTCCGATCGATTGATGTAAGAATATTGAAAATCGATCGGAAAACCGCTGAGCTATTAGCGCTCAAAACCTTTCATTTTTCGTGACGCTCGCATTTTTCGATTTTTTGGAATGACACCCTATCTCAAAACTTGCCGTAAGACGTAGTTCTACGTCAAAAAAAAAAAAAAATCAAATTACTTGCATTGTTTTGGTGCCAGTGGAATAGCTCATGCACACGGCATAACGAATACATGCATAAATTTTTGTAAACAATTGTGTTTGTCCATGGTGAACGAAAACAAAACTTCGTCATGAAGAAGTGCAGTTTCCGTATGACGAATTGCCGCTGAGTAAGAACATCTGTGTCTGTAAAAAATGTAAATTTTGAAATATTTTATCTGTCTAAATGGGTGTATATGCAAGAAGTGAGAGATTTATCTCGTGCCAAAAACTTGAGTGCTTGTGGATATAATTCTTTTAAAAACTCGAAATAAAGTGTGAATCATGATTACGTTGACAGGTGGCCCACAACCCTACGCTGCTTTTTTTGTAAAACTAAAATAAAATTCTACGCGTAGTTTTACGCAAATTCTACGCATAATTTTAAACAAATTATGTCACATAAACTTTTTTCTTATTTCGTTCTCAAGTTTATTGCAAATGTAAATGTCTAAATAATACGTATTAGAGTAACTCTGCGCGAAGTATCCGAGATGCATCGATCTTCACGGATTTGGACCAAATTTGGCAGATTTTTCATTTCATGTCAGAATGTAAAAATACTAAATTTGGTGCCGGTTGGTCCTTCCCACGATTAATGCAAGCAACAACTAGCAACATGTCGCATTCTACATGTTGCATTTCACATGTTGCTAAAAAATTGTCTAATCTAAAATATACTCGATACAGTAACGCGCCGCTCCTGTAAAGTCACGTTTTGGGAACCTCATGCACTTTATTATCAAAAATTACAGAACGTATTGACAGAAGTCTTTAAATAACCTAAAGAGTTATTTTCGAACGTCATTGTAGAATTTCATATATGAGAGAACCAGTTTTTTTAGTCAATGCTACAACTATGGCATGTATTTTATGGAGAATCTCTCGTTTACTCAAACTTTTATTTTGTTGCTAGATGCTTGGAACTAAAATCTAAAATGGAATCTTATCTCTTATATTCTCGGTTTATGTTTTGTTTACAAAGTTACATAGTGACAAAGTCATAGTACAAAGTCACATAGTTACTGAGAAATAGTTTCTTTTACGCATCATTTGAATAATTAAGTTCGTAGTTGTTTTTAATCGTTTCTGTGGTCGGGTCCTGCCAAAATGAGCAGAAAAGTCTATAGACACGAAAGCTGAACTATACGCGTAAGACTCATTGCAAAAAAAATCTTGATGGCCTTATTTTCTTATGTATTTGATGACATATCGTGCAACATTCTTAAAAAGGTGCAACACGGATTGAGGGGGCATAGTACCTTTTGCACCATATTTTTTGCCTCATTTCAAATATTTTTTTCTCGATAACGCGCTAGTCGATTCGAGTTTTTTTGCATTCTAAACTTTAGACAATTGTTACAAATTTGGTTTTTTATTTGGAAACCTCTTCCTCCCTCCCCTACGGCTCCTTTGAAAACGTCATTCAGAAAAAACATGAATTGCGGTACCATGGATTGGCGCTCGAACGCTTATCCGAAATGAAAAATTCCAAAACGATATGAAAGTATTTAATTAAAGTGTATTAAATTATCTCGTGTTTGACCCATCTTTTTTTTTTAGTCGAACGCATAACAAAATGACAGACATTCAAACATAAAAGTCAGGTTTTTAGTCGAAAAAATTGACTTTAAACATTTCTTAAAAATACATAAATTGCAATATCGAAAAAAGGATAGGTCAAACACTAAATAATTTTGTTAGCTTTGAAACAAAAAAAGAAGCAAAAGAATTGCTCGAGCCGTTCTTGAGATATTTATGGTATCGACTTTGAAAACCTGGTTTCGAGAAAAACGGCATTGAAGTTTTTATTCGCTGTGCAATCATTCCAGACATGCGCAGTACAAATAGCTATACCTTTGTCAATTTTCGGAATTCATCCAAACGACATCAACCACACATGCTCGAAATGTTAATCTTTCGAATTAATTAATAAAAAAATTCAATTTTTTGGAATTGAAAAAGTACTATGCCCCCTAAACGGATTCGATTTCATCTTCTTGATCATGGCTTTGGACCGAACACCGAACGCTTTTTATCTATTTATAGCCAACTTGAATCAAAAACTGACAACACCGAATAAGCTTTCGGCCAAATCATATAAGTATTTAATATTCCTTCATTCAAGAGTAGTTCTGGTATAGGGGATAATACAGTTGCATCATGTGCGATATGTCATGAGTTCAATCCCAGTTGAAGGTGGAGCATTTTTTGAAAATGTATGAAAGTTTTTTTCTGTGCTATTTGTGAATGTTCTTGATAAAGAGTTGTACTATTTTTGGCAATTTAGCCGAAATAAAATGTCGATATAGCAGATAAAGACAAAGAAGTTTTTGTTTGTATTTTAACTAAATTAAAACAAAACCTGTTACAAATATCATAACAAATTTTGATATAATTTTGTTCTAAACATAACAGATTATGATATGTTTTGCTATAGCTGCATATAAGTTCTGATAGAATTTTTGATATTTTAACTACTAACGAGACCAAAATTATAACAAACCATGTTAGAAAAACTGTCGTAACAGAATATCATGATTTGTTATAATTCTGTTACGTTTGTCTGATCGGGATGGTTCTCGGATATCTCGCGTAGAATTACCATAATACATAATTTCTAGATTTTAACATTAACTTGAATTAACAATAACTTGAGAACGGCTGGGCTGGGAGTTTATATGGCATATGAACACACTTGTTCAAAATTATACGTAGAATTTTATTTTGTTTGAGTTTTATTGAAAAAACCCGATTTAATCCACCTATTGGTGAAAGGAACCTTTGTTATACCATCTCATTTGTCATTTAGACATTCGACACGCCTTCGGAACTCAACTTTTTGATAACACTATGATAGTTATCATCAATACATATGCATGTCTATGTAATATACTGATAAATTTGTATAATATTCCAAAGCAATCAAAAAATGTCTTCCTTTTATTTGTATAATTTGTTATTTTGAGTTAATAGCGGGGTGACATTCTGGGTTTTGGTTTAAGTGAGCAACTGTCCGTTTTCCTGGATGTATTCGGAACGTTCCTAGAATGTGTCCAACAGTGGCCAATGTAACCCTGGACACTTTATATGTCAACAAATGAGCTACTTTTGCAATTTTGAGTACTTAAAGGTGTCATATGTTGTACTTTAGCTGAATTCAGAAACTGAAGGGGGACCCTCACTGGAAAATCGAAAAACTTGTTTGTTTTGCATTTTCAGAAATGTTGAGCCCATAGTATTTTTTGGTACGTGGTCTCGTTGAGAATTTACAGTAAAACTGTTGGATCACTTGAAGGGAAGTGCAGTGCTGTACAATAGTTTAAACGCGCTCTCCTCGAAATCATATGTTTTCAGCGACTGTGCGTGTATCGCAGTATCTTAGAGGATCGATTTGAGTGAATTGTTTTTTGACGTGTAAAAATTACTTATCTAATTAAATTGTGACGTAACCGCTTTTCGATATCTCAACTTTTTAATTTTCGCTGCATTTTTAAAAAAATCGTTACACTTCGCAACCAGTAAGAGATAGATAGTTACTATGTACAGCAAAATTGCTTATTTTACTGTGTTCTATAACTTTTGTGGAGACACTGTACTTTTTTGGACGCATTTAAAAAACAAAAATTTGTATCACCCTAATAGGTAGATTTACGGTCACCCTAATAGTGTAAAAAGTTGCGCCAGATTTTTTAAATAAACTTTTCCAAAGACACACCAGCTGGAAAATTAAGCATTTTTACGCTAGAGCACATGATCGCGTTTTTTTCTGTTTGGTTCATATCAGTAAAGTTTGCTTGAATAATTTCATCAATGTTTTACCTTTGTTATACTATAACAAAGGTTTAGGAATTGGTCAAAAACACGAAATGGAACCGAGGCCCGGAGGGCCGAGTCACATATACCAATCGATAGGGTTCGACGAACTGAGCAATGTCTGTGTGTGTGTGTATGTATGTATGTGTGTGTGTGCGCTTCATTTTCTATCGCCTGTTTCTCGAAGATGGCTGAACCGATTCGTTCGATTTAACTTTTGTTTGAAAGGTACTATTGCCTAGTATATCACTATTGAGGTGTTTCGTGGTCCGACGTTTCGTTTTAAAGTTATAAGTAAAAAAGTAAAAATTACGTGACACGATTTTCTCCGGACCCAAATGACCGATTTCAACGATCTTGGTATCGAATGAAAGCTCTTGTTAACATTAAATTTTTCGGATAAATTTTATTGAAAACAAACAATCAAAATGTGCAAAAATGTGAAAACTACCTGACACGATTTTCTCCAGAACCACATAACAGATTTCAACGATCTTAGTATCAAATGAAAGCTCTCATTAACACTAATTTTCTTCAGGAAGTTTTATTGAAAACAAACAAGTAGCTTAAAAGTTAGCCTTAAAAAACCTGTTTTGACAAGGTAATAATTATCGCCTGTTTCTCAGAGATGGCCGAACCGATTTATGCGCTATTAGTCTCATTTGAAAGGTAATAGATCCTAATAGATCACTATTGAATGATTTTTTGATTGGACGTTTAATTTGAAAGTTATGAGCAACCATATACACCACACCAAAATTACCAATAATTTATAATGGTTTTAACTAAGATAATTTACCTAATTTCAATTATTTTAATATCAAATGAAAGGTTTTGACACTACGAATATATATGCAAAATTTCATAAGAATTGGTTTTACCGGTTAAAAGATATTAATCCTCGAACACTCGCGCCAACTTTTGTAACACGGTTAATCGCTCGCACAATAGCCCAAAACTAAAGAAAACGTGCGCACTAGAGTTTTAGGTTTATTGAACCTTTGGAAGAGTTTCTTGAAATTGAAAGCTCTATCGTCTGGTGGAATTTAAATTTTGATTAATCCCCCTAAAAGTGAAAAAAAAAATATTTTTCTTCAGTGTCAATATAACACATTGATGTGTTCTGCAAAGTTATAGAGCATATTATTACAAGAAATTTGGCTAAAGACAATAACCTTCTATCTCTGCAGCGATGATAGAAAAATCTTATTTATTGTACATGAATATGTAATATTAGTTTTTCGATTTTTGCTCTTTTTGTAATTGTTGTATGACTTTTTCATGTATTACAAAGTTGTACAAATAGTAAAAACACACAACTTTGCTGAATACAGTATACCTCTATGTTTGCTTGTTTAGGAACTGTAGCACTTTGAGTATAAAAATTACCCTGGTTTTGACCCCGAATTACTCGACTTCCAATAGATGATCTCTTTTCTCAACAATTTAAAGTATTAATGCATTGAATAATTATGACATTTTGCACATTAGTTAAACAATGATTTGTAACTTTATAACAAAATGGCATTCAAAAACCTACACGTTTTGTACAAAATACAACAGCGTGAGTAGCCGAAGGTTAATAAAAATTGATGAAATTTATTCAAGAAAACTTTATTGATGTGAATCAAATAGAACGACATTACAGGAAATTATGCATAGTTGAAAAACCTATAAACTAGTCCTTTACCTTTTTACCTTTGTTATACTATAACAAAG